>NC_084460.1:26635000-27260000 GCF_027409185.1 Cynocephalus volans
GGGGATACAAAAGTGAATAAGACAGACAAGGTCCCTGCTCTGAGAAGCTCACAAAATTCATTTCAGACCCCATTCACTATAGAGCACTATTCTCAGGTGGTAAAAGTACAGGCCATTTCCTGGCTGCAGAACTTTGGACCCATGCTCTGTGCCTCATTTATAAAATGGGTCAATAACACCACCTACCATCTAGGGTTATGGTGAAGATTAAAAGATGCTTACGGTGGAGAGCTCTGTTAACTTGATGTCTGGCACATAGCAAGTCTGCAATCCATGGAAGCTGCTATTTTTGTTACTTCATTTCTACCCCCAGCTCCCTTCAGAGCACTTAATGTAGTGGTTAAAAGCCAGACAGACCTGGGCTCAAGTCCTGCGCTATAAAAGATAGGTAATCAGTACCTGCTTCCCAGGGCTGGTTGCCTGGTATGTTGGGCATACCTAGCCAGGGCTCAGATGGTAATAAGGACACATTCTCATTTCCCTCCAGCTCTCTCTCTGAGAACTCATCCCAACCAAACTCTTTACCTGCATCAGGTCTCATACAACATACAACCTGAACTATTTTCTTTCCCCTTTGGGTTCCAGTGTCTTCCACAGATGGTCTGAGTAAAATTGGCTCTAAGATGTAGACTGAGACATTTGGGCATGATACAAAGGGCAATAGGGAGCCAAGCCTGGATCTGGAGAGAGGGAGCCTCTAGACAAAGGGCATCTCCTGTCTTCTAGTGTCTCTTCTATACTGCTTGCATCTTCTCCTCAAAACTACCTGGGGCTCCCGCCAACACTGGCCATGAATCCCTGGCCTGTTTGAAGGTTAGGTTACTTTTTCATTAAGTTTGTAATTATTAAAAAATGCAAGTCAAATTGTGATGTACTGAGCTGAGCGGGCAGGAGGTTAAAGCTTTTTCCCTGCCTGCGGCCCACTCGGCCCCACCCTGTTCTGAGTAAAGGGGAACATTTTTGGGAAAATAAACACAGAGGCCATGAGCCTTTGGGGACTTTATGAACCTGACCCCACCCCCACTCCATTCCCCACCCCATTAGCAGGCCTGGTCGCTCTCTCTGTTAATTAAAGGGGAGACTAGTTTCCAGGGCAATTTCAGCGCTGGCCAGGCCTGTGCCCACATCCTTGAGAGGGAGGCTATGGTGATGGGCTGCCTGGGCAGCTGGTGGCCTTGGAGGTAACAATTTGTCTTGTGATGGAATCCACTCCCCTGAATAAAGGCACTTTGTGTTCTCTCCCACCTTCATAGACCCCTGGCCTGCAAGGCAGGAGTTCTTGGAGGGGAAATAGCTGTAGTTCCCCGGGAGCAGGGACCACCATGGTAAGCAGCTCTGGTCCACTGCCTGGGCCAACGAGACTTTCTCATTCCCCCTCGGCCTCCGTCTGTGTCCTCGGAGCCCCTGTCTTCTCCTAGAATACTCTGGATTCATGGCAGTCATTCATCCATTTGTTTGTCCACTGTACATCTTTTTATTGATCATCTACTGATGTACCAGGCACTATTCTAGGCACTGAGCAGGTGGGGGTGAAAAAGAACCACCCCCATCATGGAGCTCACAGCCCAGTGGGGTAGCCAGACACTAAAGATAAATAAGTCAACACATGATCCATTGTCAGGCAGTCAGAGGAGGACAAAGCAGAGTTAGTAAATAGAAAGTGATGGGTGTGTAGGGGGGATCCTCAGAGGAGGTGAGATCTGAGCAGAGACCTGCAGGGAGGGAGGGACAAGCTGTGGGGACAGTAGCACTTCCACCATAGCGGGGACAGCTCAGCCTCATGCCTCTGCCCTATTTTTCCACCTACTTTTTGGCTGAGGCTGCCTGGACTGTCCTGCTCTCTGCCTTCTGCCCAGCCAGCAATAACTTGTCTGTATTTTCCTTAGTATCTAACTTGCTATTTTATTAACTGTATCCAATGCTTTGTAAAACCAGAACACAGGGCCGAGCCCGTGGCACACTCGGGAGAGTGCGGTGCTGGGAGTGCGGCGCCGCTCCCGCCGCGGGTTCGGATCCTATATAGGGATGGCTGGTGCACTCACTGGCTGAGTGCCGGTCACGAAAAGGATATTAAAAAAAAAACAAAAAAAAACACAGAACACAAAGCGGTCTTGGTGTATAAAACAGGCTCTCCAGTAAAAGTCACAAAACCCATATTGCTGACACGCTTCTGCCCAATGTAATGGTGCTTTTTCCATTTAAAACTCTAATGAAATGGTGTTTCTAAGATGACAGCCTAAAAGCATTTTTACTCCTCTTCTCCTGTTAAAAAATCTCCCCAAAACAAGAATGAGAAACTGAAAGGCAAACTCTGCCTTTGAGAAAACTTGGAGACATTTGCAAACCCGAACCACAACATATGAAGAAAGGAAGTAGATGGAAAGGGCCAGTGACTAGCAGAGAGGAAAACAAACCTAAGTGGTTGGGGTAGATGGCTGCTGAGTGAGTGGGTTGCTACATAGAGAAACAAGCTGATTTGCCTAAAATGTTCAAAGGATATGCTGGTAAGGTGAGGATTGAAAGCAGGGGGATGGTTTAGAAGACTCTACAAGGAGCAGTGGACCCCCAGGTTCCTGACCCCCACCCTACCCAGCCAAGCAATAGCCCTACTTACATCTGGGCCAGCAAAGGGAGGTTTACTGTCTGGAAGAAGGCAACCAAAGAGCCTCCAAAACCAGGGACAACAGGTCCAGAGAAGGTGAGATCCTCAGCTCTCTTCACCTGTAATGTCATTGGAGGTTCTGATGCCCTCCCCTCCCCCCACCCCTAGGCAGAAAATTTTCTGGAGAACCACTTCCAAGACAGAGACCTTCAGATATGACAATTTTTGAGGTGGAGTAGTGAACCACAGAAAAAAAACAAATAGCCATTTTATTAACCACCCTACACAGAAGTCCACCATCCCCACCCACAGGTGCTAATCAGATTGTTAATGTTAATGGGCAGCCAAGGATCACTAGATAGTTAAAGAAATTTCCAACATGAAAGACAGAGACCAAGACAAACCATGAGGGTGGGGGGAAGGGACTTTGAAAAAGAGATGATGCAGGGAGCAGGAGAAAACTTAAAAATAAATCCTACAATCAATATCCTATGAGAGATAAAGATAGTGCATCCATAAAACATGAACAGGATGCTATTAAAAAGGAACAGAGAGTAAGAAAGTGGAAATTAAAAATATGTGCAGCAGATTGCTTAAATAGCCCCAAGTTCCTTCTTTTCCAGAATGCTTGCCCCTTCCCGATAAGACTCCTCCCATCAGGAGATGGAGTCTGTTGTGGTTATCTACTGCTGTGCAACAGCAAAATTAGTAGACTGATTTTGTGGGTGAGAAACTCAGGGAAGGCTCAGCTGGGTGATTGTTCTGGTTCACATGGTGTAGATGGAGGTCACTCCGTGGTAATCAGCTGGTGGGCAAGCTGGAGGGTCAAAGGTGGCATCACTCACATCTGGCGACTTCAGCAGGGATGGCTGGAAGGCTGGGCTCATTTGGGACTGTGGACTAGAGTGTTTATGTGTAGCCTTTCCAGCATGGTGGTCTCATCACTTTTGCTGCATTAGTAAGAGTATCCAGATTCAAGTGAGGGAGGGTGTCATGAACCCCAGCTCCCGACAGGACCAATGTCAAATGACTTGTGGACATGTTTTAAAACTGCCACTCTACCAGATTCTATGCTTCACCAAAAAGAGGGACTGAACCAAGGAGAGGAAAACTCATGTATCAGTAAGCTTTTCCTGTGTAACCAACTGCCTCAAAACTTAGGGGCTTAAAACAGTCACCATGTGTTTGCTCATGAACCAGTGGTTCAGTAGCATGGGCTGGGCCCCCTCACATGTCTGCGGTCACCTGGTGTCCATGGCCTCACTCGTGTGTATGGTGGCAGGCTCTATATCAGCAGGGGTAACAAAGATGATGTAGTCATGGGTCTCTTATCCTCCAGCAAACCAGCCTGGGTTCGTCACCAGCCTGGTGGTGGTGGCTGGGCTCCCCGGGCAAAGGCCCAAATGCACAAGTAATTTTCCAGCTTCTACTTGGGACATGTTTGCTATTATCACATTGGCCAAGGGGCTTGGACAAGGTTGTGGACACAGGCTGGGGATCCTTGTGGTCTTTATTTTGTAAATCTTCTTCCATAGCTTGAGATACAGGACACTGTGGTTTCAACACAGGAGAGAGGAAAGGGAATTCCTGGTGGTACCTGCACCCCAAGCCTAGAGCAAAATGAGTCCAGATGTGCACTAAAGGTCACAGAGCCAAGAAAAAATGGCAGCAGCATTAAATTATTGGGCAAGTGTGTCTGTCAGGACATCAGGCTGAGGGGTATTTCACAGAGCTGTCTTCAGGGTGAGGAAAGGCTAGGGTCAAATGTCCAAAGAAAACTAAACAAATTTTTAAAAGAAATTATCAATTCAAAGAGAAATCAATCACCGTGTGCTGATACTTTAGGAGTTGCTTGAAGGGAAACTTCCCTGCCTCCTGCCCCACTGGGGTTAGGGGCATCCCCTGGGCTCCCAATGTTCCCCCCACCCTGTGTTTTCTAGAGAACAATTACATCCTCATCACTGTATTTTGGAGTCCATCTAGACTGAATTGAATCTAGCCTACCCTTCAATTTTACACAAGGAGAACTGGAGATCTGAGAAAGGATTTAACCAAGGGGAACATGGGACCTAGTAAGGGGTACAGTTGATAGAGAGGAGTACTGGCCACCAGCCTTGAGTTCTGGTCCCCGCTGTGCTGCCAGCTTGGCTGTATGTCCTTGAACCCCTTACCTCTCTGAGACTCGGTTTCTTCATCTGTAACATGGGATACTATATCTGGCCCTCGGGTATTGTTAGGATCAAATGGGATCATGTGATCAGTTGACTCCAGTGGGTCTTTAAAGGTTTTGGTCTCTCATTCTTATCAATGAACATTACCCCTAATATATGTATATTTATATATTTACAAAGTAAAAATGTATCATTGTGCCAATATATTATTATCTTATATAATATACAAAAAAAATGGAAATTTAAAAAAGATGAATTAAAACATATAGATAGACTATAGTAGTCTGTATCCGTTGCTTATAACACAATACCTGGAACTGGGTGACTTATAAGAAAACTAAATTTATTGCCTACAGTTTCAGAGGCTGGGAAGTCCAAAGTCCAGGGGACCCATCTGGTGAGGGTCTTCTTTGGTGGTGGCTTCACAGCAATGCAGGGGTCTCACATGGCAGAAAATGGTGGAGCAGAGAGAGAGACTTTCATGTGCTCTCCTTTCAAAGCCCTTAGAAGCGTGCCCCTGACCACCATTATTGATCCATTCACTATGTCATGGTCCTACAATCTAATCACCTCTTCAAGTCCCCACCTTTCAATTACCATAATAGGATTTCCCACCCTGAACAGTTACAATGGGAATTAAGTTTCTGATATATGGACTTTGGGGGAAACAATTCAATCAATCCATAGCATAGAATCAATCATCGTTTTTCCTGCAATCCAGTAGAGTACTCTCTGCAGGACCCAGACTCCACTTTGGAAACTGCTGGTCAGGACATAGTAGGTACTTAACAAATGTAAGTACTTTAAAATATGTGATAATTATTATTGTTAAAGAAAATCCTTGCTCTTCTCCTAGACTGTAAGCTCAGTGGAAATAGAGACCAGAGAAGGTTGCCCTGAAGTGTACACAACAGAAGCTCAACAAATGCTTGTTGATGGATGTGCCCAGGGATGAGAGAAATGTAGAGGAAAGAGCACTGGGTTTGGAATTAAACAATCTTGGACCCAAATTCCAGATTAGTCAGTCACAGGCTCACTGTGTGACTCTGAACAGGTCAGTGCAATTCTCTGGACCTCAGTTTCCTCCTCTGTTAGATGCAACTAGTAAACCCTCCTTGATAGGACTGAGGTGAGGGTGATAGATGTGGATGTGTGTGAGTGTGCTCTGTTCCCTACAAGAATGCTGCTGCATGGTCATTACCATTGCTCACCCAAACAGAAACCTTCTGAGCCTCCAAGGTGTGCTGAGAAGTGCATGTTAGAGTGTTTTTGCCTGCAAGTAACAGAATACATTATTAAATAGGACTTAAACCATAGAAGTTATTATTACTTTTACCTTTTTACATTGGTGTATTGTGTAAATAAAGCCCACAAATCTTGAGCTGTATGGCTCCAAGATTTTTTTGCAGATGTACCCACCACTCAGATTAAGATATAGAACATTCTCGACACCCCATTTGGCTCCCTCTTGGAGCCTTCCCAGCTCCAGGAGTAGCTGCCACTCCTCACCACTGCCCCACCCACCATTGCAATGGGTAAACACTTATTTGACTTCTAATAGCACAGATCAATTTCACCAGTTCCTGAACTTCATTGAAGTGGAATCATACATTATGTACTCTTTTATGTCTAGCTCCTTTTGCTCAATATAATGATTTTAAGATTGACCCATGTTATTGCATGATCAATAGTTTATTCTTTTTAACTGCTATGAAGTAAAAAATACATCCATTTTATCCATGTAGAATATACAATATATTTATTTTATATATTCACATAGGAAAAGATTTATCTGTTGTATAAATATATCACAACTTACTTTGCATTCTCTTGTTGACAGACACTGGCTGTGTGTCTTGTGTTAAGAGTAAAGGTATGATGAACATCCACATACACATCTTTTTGTGCACATGTTTTCATTTCTTTTGGGTAAATACTGAAGAGTACAGTTACCTGATCATTGGGTAAGTTCATGTTTAATTTTAGTATCTACCGTTCAGTAGTTGTCTGAAGCAATTCTTCAAATTATACTCTTGCCACCAGAGTATGAGAATTCCAGTTACTCCGTATCCTTGCCAACACTTTGTCTTGTCAGTCTTTTTAATTTTAGCCATCTTGGCAGGCATGAGATTGTATCCCACTGTAGTTTTGATTTGCATTTCTCTGATGAATAATGGTGGTGAGCACCTTTTCATGTGCTGATTGGCCACTTGGATCTCCTCTTTTCTAGGGTTCCTATTCACATTTTGCTTCAATTTTCAAAAACTGGGTTATTTTATTATTGATATATTCTGTGTATGAGTCCTTCGTCAGAGAGATATTTCTTTTTTTCCTTTTTTTGTGACCGGTAAGGGGATCGCAACCCTTGGCTTGGTGTTGCCCGCACCACGCTCAACCAGTGAGCGCACCGGCCATCCCTATATAGGATCCGAACCCGCGGCGGGAGTGCCACTGTGCTCCCAGCGCCGCACTCTCCCGAGTGAACAACGGGGTCGGCCCAGATATTTCAAATTCTTCTCCCAGCTCATGGGTTGCCTTTCTGTTCTCTTAACAATGTCATTTGATAAACAAAATTCTTAATTTAATGTTGTTAATTTATCAGTCTTTTCTTTCATGATTATGCTTTTTGTGTTCTGTGTCAGGTATCTTACAATGACCAATATTATTAAAATATTTTACTATGTTTTCTTCTAGAAAAGGTTTATCAGGCCCAAGGGGACTTATTATTATCCCACCTAATAAGAAATCTGTGGTCCTAGTGTTGTTTAGAGGGTCAAAAATGTCATCAAAGAGTGGGGATCCTTCGATCCTTCACCTCAGAGTGTGGTGAGGGTGTTTCCTCGTGGTCACAGGATGGCTAACACTGCTCCAAGCATCACATCCTCACATGGCAATATCCAAACGCAGGAAGAAAGAGGGAGTAAAGGTAGATAGAGGGAAGAAGCTCTTTCCCAGCAGCTCCCAGCAGATTTCCCCTTTTGTCTCACTGGCCAAAACTGGGTCACATGGTCACCCCTCACCACAAGGGAGGCTGGGGAAGTAGCTGTCATTTTCAGTGTCTATCCTGAGAGATGGGCTTGGCCAGAATGAGAGAAGTAAGAGAAGAGAAGGGTCATGTCTAATTGCTGAGCAACTGCAATATCCACCACACAGAATCAGCGACTAAAGTAGGGTGACCAATTGCCCCAGTTTACCTGGGAAATGGGACACGTAGAGATAAAACCAGGAAAGTCCTGGGAAGACCAGGATAAGTCAGTCACCCTACCTCAAGGAGTTTCACTTGGCCTGAAGTCAAGAGTAGACTAGACCTTATCTCAAACCCATATGGAAAAAGTCATCCTGATGATGTGCTAGGAAGGAAATGTGACACTCGCCTGCTTTTACATGTCTCCCCACCTTAGCCCCTGGCCCCCAACATTCCATCATTGGCTCTGCCCTAGCCAGTCAGTCCAGCTTACAGTACTTATGGGTGTCTCATGTGTGCCGGGCTCTGTGCTAAGGACTGAGAATTCCTAGATGAATCCGATACAGTTCCTGCCCAGAGGAACTCCAGACCAGTGTAGAGACTATCAAGTGAATAGTCTTGAATAAGTGCTGTGAAGGAGGAGCCATGACAGGACAAAGTGCAGCCTGGTGGGGCTTTCTGGGAGGTGCTGCCTCCTCTGAGATGTGCAGGAGCCTGCCAGGCAGAGGAACAGCAGAAGGGGCATTTTGGGCATGAGCATTGGCCTCTCTCTAGCCTTCTTTTAAAGATGCTGGGCAGCTCATTCTTGGGAATTTTATTTTCCCCTTAGTGAAATTTTATTTCTCCTGTAAGAATGGCCACCTGTGTGCAGGGCTCCCTGCAAAGCCCTTCCACACCCATGCTTATTTGATCCTCACAAGGGTACTGTGTAGGTGCGGGGCTGCAAGGATGACTATCCTCATTTTATGGAAGAGGGAATTCAGGCTCAGAAAGGGGGAGCCACCTGCCCTAGGTCACATGGCTACTAAGTGCCAGAGTGGGCATTTAAACTCAGCTCCATTTCCCTGTAGCTGCCCTTCTCCAGCCAGGCCCAAGGTTGCTATAGTGCTTGGGAGGAGAGATCAGGTCTCATGGCAGACTCCCCTCCCTTGGAGCTCTGCAGTTTCCCGTGGCAGGAGCACTATTACAGGCGAGAGGGCTGATGGTGCTTCCAGGATGTTCCCATTAAACACTAGCCTGCCAAAGAGAAGGACTGTCCCTGTTCCCATCCCTGGAGCTGCTCTTAGTCCTCCTTCCCATCTCCAAGGTATGGGAGGTTTGGGGATCTGGGACAGAGGGCAATGGAGTCCCATGGGGACTGGCAGAGTTGCTGAAGTGACTGGTCACTTTGCCAGACAGCATCAATATAACATAACATTCCTCCAGGGAGGAATGTGGTGACACCAGGCTGTCCACGGCCTCTCAGGAGTGACTCTTAGCACCAGCAGGGTCTGTGACGTGGGGACAGAAGGCCAACCCCCTTCCCCGAAATCCAAACCCTGAAAGCCCCCTGCATTCACCATGCAAACGAGATGTCACCACTCACTGATCTCACAAGGGACTTGAGTGGATTCACTCAGTCATTCATTCATTCATTTTCCCCTCCTTTACCCAACCGATATTTTTTGAGCACCGTAGCTCAAAAAACCTCTTGTTTAATCTAGTCCAATTTATCAATCTTTCCTTTGATGATAGTGCTTTTCATTTATGATAGTGCCCTATTCTCGGAGCTAATGGTAGTGTGGAAGAAAGACTTTAAACAACCCATCAATATGCAATTTGAGAGCAAAAACACTAAAAGGAAGAGAGTGGAGATGGAGAAAACCAGGTGACCCTGATTTATTTGGGGGGTGTGGGAGGGTGGCTCACTACGGGCACCTGGCATTCCTTTTTTGGAATCCTCACTTTGTATCACACATTTTTAAATGTACCCACATTAAATATATTTTTAGCTGTAAAATTATTTGATAGAGTTTTAAATTTATACCTTTTGTGAGTCTTGACAATGAGCAACTTCTTTAATTAACATTTGTCTAGATTTCATGGCATTAGCATGCACGCTGAAAATGCTTGCTAAGTAAGAAAAAGGGAACCCATGAAGGATTTCAACTCCACCTTGAAATGTTGAATGGGCTGGGGTTCTGAGTAGGACTTTAAGCAAAGAGATCTGTGGCTAAAACACTTTGAAACCTCCCCTCTTTGGGGATCACCTATGCACCAGGATTGTGGGAATTGGGCTGGGTGGGAGAGCAGGTTTGGGACAACCTGGAGTGGCAAGGGCAGTACTGGCAGCCCAAAGCCAGCAGGACTGGGCAGAGGATCTCTGGTTCTGCAGCAAAGTTCAGCATTTGGGGATGCAATGGGCAGAGGGGCCTCGCCTAGGCCAGGGGTAGGGGGAAGGTTAGGGAGAGATAACTGCAGGACTAGGCCTGGCTCTCAGGGCAGGCTGTAATATTGGCCTGGGCCACCTCTTCTGGCAGCCTATGACAACTGGAGCCCCCTGGGAGTGGCAAGAATCATTTCTCTGTCCTTTCCTGCAGACACAGAATGTGGTGGGGGAGCCATCAGGCTGCCATCAGAGAGGGGAGGCCAAGCCCATCCCTGGGCCTGAGACCCGTGTGAATTTTGGAAAGGAATCCTCCTTGGAGATGCTAGAGAAATGAGGATTTTTTAAAAAATTGTTATCATCATCATGGATTAAGAACTATAGGGCTAAGCTTCAACAATTTCAATTAAAAAAAATAACTTCCATATTTGTGTAAGAATAGAAAATCATTACCAAAATTCATTAGAAAGGAAACCCAATGGCTCTTAAGCACAGGAGTAAATGCCTCCCATTGTTCAGTTAAGAAATTCACAGTTTTGACAAGGATAAGATACTTAATAGATAAAGATATGAAAGTTATCTCCCTAAAAATTATTTATTAATTACAAAAGGAAAAGTAATAACTTTACAGTGGAGAAACTAGACACCAAATGATCAAAGTTAACACCAGGAAAGGGACAAATTGACATCAAGTACCTCCTGATGTGATACACTGAGAAGGACACAGTGTCACTTCTAAGGTAGTTCTGCCAAAAATGCATAACATGACTCAAATCATGAGAAAACATCACACAAACCCAAACTGAGGGACAGGACATTCCATAAAACAACTAACCTGTAATTTTTCAAAAAAGACAAAGAAAGGCAAGAGAACTGTTTCATGTAAAAGGAGACTAAAGAGACATGACAGCTAAACACATTTTATCCCTTCTTCAGGATCCTGAACAGCATCCTCCACTGGAAAAAAAAAAAATTCTATAAAGGATATTAGTAGGACAGTTGACAGAAAATTGGAATACAGACTGCAGATTAGGTCAAAAGTATCGAGTGGCTGAGCAGTGGGAAAGAGGCATTCTGCTACACTGGTTAAAGTGTCAGGACATTTGCCAATATCTACATGGTTACAAATGTACGTTCCTTTTGCCCCACTGATTTCACATCTTGGAGTTTATTCTGCTCATTCTCCTGTTTGCAAAATGACATCTGCTTAAGGACAGGCATTGCATCCTTATGGTAACAGCAAAGGACAGGAAACAACCTCAATGTCCATCAATAGGGGACCAATTAAACAAGTGATGGCACATTTAAACCATGGAGTTTATGCAGCTGTTAAAAATAGAGAGGTAGCTTTTCAAGTACTGATAAAGAATGATCTCCAAGATCAAAAAATGAGGGGCAGATCTCCGTGGAGTACGCTACCATTTGGCAAAAAGAAAAAGGGAGAATGTATGCACACATGCTCCTAAATGCATCACCCATTTCTGAGCAGAAGCACAAGAGAGAAACTGCTCCTTCCTAGAAGGGGAGGTGGGTGGTGGGGAGATAGCTGGGAGGGAGAATTACTTTCCCCAGTGTACACTTTTGCACTTTGTTTCTGTACAACTTGTGTATTACCTATTCATACATACAAATATATATGCATAAATAAAATGGTAAAGTAATTTACTTTAAAACTTTACTGACCATTTATACTGGCTGTCCTGGCACACTGTTGGAAATACATAAAAAGAATCACAGATGGCAGCCAAAAGGGGGCTGTTCAATCCTGTCCCCCACTGACTAGACGGAGGGACTGAGGCCCCTTCACCCCCCAGAAGAGGGCACAGAGAGGCCTGGAAGGTCTAGGATGAGCACCCAGGCCTCCTGACCCCGGCTGCCAATCCAGGCCGCCACCACCCCAGCAGGCAGGCCTATCTTTTGCATTTTGCCTCAGTGTCTGCTGGTGCCCCACAGTGCCCACCATCCCGTTCCGTCCCTGCTCACGTGTCCCACCTTATGAAGCCCCCTGCTGTGTGTGCTAGGTGAAGGCAAAGCATTGGAGATGTAGAAGATGAAAAATTGTAGCCACTTTATGATTCCACTTATATAAAGTTCAAAAATTGGCACAACTAGTCGAAGGTGATAAAGGTGATAGAATGGTAGTGATAATTACCCTTGAGAGGACAACACAGCAGGCCACTGGGTGCTGGTGGCATTCTCTTTCTTCATCTGAGTGCTGGTTACAGGGGTGTATGCAGTTTGTGAAGCTTTATCAGCTTGCACATCTATCCGTGCACATTTAAAATGCATATTGCACTTAAATTTTTAAGTGAAAATAGCCCTTTGCACATCTCTCCATTTTATCCCTTCTTCAGAAGCTACCACTATTAACAGTTTGGTGTTTCCTTCCATTTCAGTTTCTATTTGTTTATGTTGATAAATTGATCAATGATAAATAGATGGATGGTTGGACAGATAGATAGATAGATAGACAGACAGATAGATGACAGCTAGCTAGCTAGAGCTTGTTTTGCTTTTCCCGTAAATGTTATATATTGTTGTTCTGTGACCTGCTATTTTCATTTAAAAATTTGTCTTAGAGATCTGACCACATCAGTATCAAAGCTCTTTTCTCCTTCTTTTTAAGAAGAACACATAGTATTCCACAGCGAGGACATATCATAACTCACCTAATTAGTGTGGTATTGTTGCACACTTAGGTCATTTCCAACTTTTGCCATTTAAACAATGCTGCAAGAAACATTCTTCTACTTATTCCTTTAAGTATTTGCATGTTTCTAGTGAGCACACAGCCAAAGGAGGAATTTCTGAATCAATGTATGTGCATTTAAATTCTCATGGATATTGCCAAATTGCCCAGCAAAAGTGTTACACCAAGTTATATGCTGTCCATTCATTCACTCACACACTTGATAAACGTTTATCGAGCACCTACTCTGCACTGGGCATACTGTTCTAGGTTCTGAGAATTTAGCAGTGAATGGGAGATAAACTTTACCCTCATGGAAGCTACAATCTGGTCACGGAAACACCCTCAAACAAGTAAAGACATAAATATATAGTATGTCAGATGATGAGAAATGCTAAAAGTAAATAAAGGTCTTTGAGCACGCCTGTTTCCCCACACCTTCACCAACACTGCTATTACCTATTCTTTTGATTTTTGCTAATTTGTTAGCTATTTCTTCTATTGTGATTTGTGTATTTATTCCCTTTGCCCATTTTATGATAGAGTGTTTGTTTTTCCTTATTGATTTGTAGGAGCTCTTGATTTATTATGGATTTTAATCCTCTGTTAAACATGTTGCAACTATTGACTCCCACCTGTTACTTGTCTTTCATCTTTGCTCATGGTGTTTCACAAAGTCCTTTTGATGGGAATCACAAGGAAATTTACTTAAGGCTTTTATTCCAGGAAAAGTTGGGCTTCTCAGGAACTGGTTTGTTTTTTTCGTATGAATCCATGTGACTGTGTTTCCTTTTTCTCGCTTTGGCTACAAGGAATCTCAGAACGAACTTTCCTACTCACTTCTAGCAACTGTCCAGAACTTCAGGGCAGGCATTCGGCAACCTGACCTTATCCTGAGTTCACATTTTTTCCCTTCTCACCATTTCATTATCCCTTTCTTTTCCTAACCTCTGGTTTTATTAAATCTATAAGCTGCCTAAAATCATCTTTGCAACTAGGTGGGACATAAATAAATGAGTTTTACTTCCTACTCACAGCAGCCCATTTCACAGATGTTGAAACTGAGGCCCAGAGAGGGGCAGCAACTTGAGCCGGGGCTGCAGCGAGTCGGGGAAGAAGCCTAGACTCTCAATCTGCCTCTCCATGCCTGGTGTGTTCCCTCCCTGCTCTCTCTGTTTCTGAAGAGGAGACATCTTCATGTCTCTCATTTGCTGACTGTTTTAATTACAATTCTTTCAGTTGCTAAATGACAGAAATCATGTTAAATAAGCAGAGAGAATTGCTTATTCACATAGGGGCACATCCAAAGGGCTGCAGGCAGGGCTCGACCCAAGCACATGGACAGTATGTGCCAGTGTGCCTCCCTGCACACTCAGCTGTGCTTCTGTCTCTCTTTGCCTGGTAAGATCATCCTTTCCTGCTTCAGACAGCTTCACTCCATGTGGCACAAATATGACACCAGCAGCCCCAAGGCTACATCCTGACAGCATGAAGACAGAGACCCTCCCCTACAGCCCCCACAGAAGGAAAAGATTTCAATTGGCCCCACCTGGAAAGCCCTCCCCTTGTAGGCAGGGTAACAGGCACCTTGACTGACAGCTCCACCCTGGCTCATGGAATCAGGGAAGAGTTCCCCACAGACAGAAAAGGAGAAAGGAAAGTGTGATGGGCAGACACACTCTGCAGTGATCCATGTCTCTTGGGAACAGGGGCTCCCCAGCTGGGGAGGAAAGAGATGCTCTGCTCAGGCACAAATCAGCCAGTGAGTGACTTTGGTCTTTCTTGAATGGAAACTCAGCTTCTTCCCTTCTGCTCGTGAGTTCTCAGAGGCTTTGGGAGCTAATCTGCCATCATCACTTCCAACAACAGCATCGTTCAGCTCAGCCCTGCCTCCACACACTGGCTCTTGCTGTTTCCTGCCCCCTTCCTACCAGCTAACCAAGTCTTAGCATTTCTTCTCCAGACATACTTCCTTGAAGTTTTATGTTGAAGACCTCAACCTAGGGAGCTCTTTCTCTTCTGAATGTCCCACTCCATCCAAAGACATTTTCTACACAACAGCTATGTGCTTGGCTCTACCAGAAGGACAAAGATGTGCCACTGCCAGAAGGTGCATCAGATTTGATCTGAAATCCTATTTTGGAGTAGTAGATGAGTGGTTTCTGGAAGGTTATAGTTCATGTTGGAAGGCAAACAACATACCTACCATGGTCCCCAAGGTTGTTTAAGAAGCTAAGTAAGAAGAGAAATGGGGGGGAAAGGCAGTACATATTTACTAAACACCTATTATGTGCGAGTGCTGGCAAGTTTTTTAGGTGCATGATCTAGTTAGACCTCCCCAAATCCCCGACAAGTAAATATTAATTTACAGACTGGGAAACTAGTGTTCAGAGAGGTAAAGTGGTTCACCTAAGATCACACAGCTAGTGACCCAAAGAACTGGGGTTCGAATTGTCCAACTGTCCTGTCCTCTTTCCACCCATTCCCTAATAAACACCCCCCATTATTAAGTGATGACTCACGCTACAGAAATGTCTCCTAATTAAATTTGAAAATAGGAAAAGCATTTGGAATGTCCTCTGAGGAGGCTAGTCTTAGCAGAATTACTTCCATACCAAGAATTTGTTCCCCAGCTATGTAGCATCTGGATTTTTTTTATTATTATTTCTTGATGTTCCCAATGAGTGGAATGTAAGCAGCACAGAAGATGACCAGTTTCCACCCCTCACTTCCTTCGCAGGCTGCCTCATTTGGACGATAGGAACATAGAAAGCAATTGACCAACCAATTAAAAAACCTATTGATGAATTCATAAATTTCCACTTTTACCAGATTTGCTTGTTTGGGGCAGTTGCTGACCCATAATAGACACAGTGATGTCCTAGGCTCCATCTCCCAAAACATAATGACAATCAGTGGGGAAAGTTTGTCTGTTTTACAGCCAAAGTCTGAGAACACATCTGTTGTCAAGCTCCAAGTCAAGCCACTAAAATTGTGGAGAAAAATATGGGCTCCTTTCTCTTCCCTACCATGCAGCATTGTAGTAAAATAAGCTGGTATGAATATCCCGGCTTCATCTTCTCTAAGCTGTGTGACCTGCAGGACATACGTCCCTTGGCTGAGCCTGTTTCCCCACCTGTAGAACTGGTGACTATGAAGCTCCCATCCCAAACCGGCCATGAGTGAATCCTCAAGAGCATCTCACTCTTGAGGCTGCACCTCATAGGCATATGAACAATTTTTTGAGAAATTTAATTCGAGCGGAGTGAAAAGGTGGAATATTGCCTCTTGAGAGTTGGGCAAATCTGGTTCCACCTCCGGCCATATGACCTCAAGCAAGCTGTGCAACCTCTAGGCCTCGGCTTACTCTTCTGTACGATGGATTGGATGATGCCATCTTTAGAGGTGGAGAAGATGAAATGGGCTATGGCATGTGAAAACAAATAATAAGATGAACATTTTCTTTAGGTGTTCTTGGATTGTTCACTATTTGATTAGAATAAGATCTTTCCATTTGATAATTTTGAGGCCATGTTAGCCACAATGTTCTATAGTTCTAAACATCTTTTCTTTGCTTCCCTTATAAGCAAGTGTACTGAATGCTCTTTGCATCATGGGTCTTGCAATTATGTACCAAGCGTAATTCCAAGCACCTTATAATACAATGTCCTTTAACCCCCTCAAGTGATCCTGAGAAGAGGAAGCTGGGGCCAAAGGAAAGATGGTGACCTGCCAATGGATATATATTAGCAAAGACCACGCAGGAACTTGAATCAGTACACCTAAAACCAAGGTCAGGACATTTGTGAATGCATAAGGCTGAACAAAGGAAGTCATATTACCATTATTAATTTTATTGGTTTATTAGCAATAGGGCTTGATCAAGAAGTGCCATTTGCAGTACTTTGGGGGTACATCTGGGGCCTTCCTATGCCTCTGGGGTTATCTTGTGCAACTCCATCTTCCAAGAGAATGGGCAGAGAAGAGCTGAGAGTGCACCAGCTGGGTAAAATTAAGAAACATCAGCAGAAGGCATCGCTTCTTCTACTTTGTCTCCAGACAGCCCAAGATAAGACTGAAGCAGCGTGGCTGGAAAACAGGAGGGTGGATAGCAAAGATATTGAGAAGGAAGGCTGGATGGAACTGTTGACTCACTTGACAGAGGGTCTGAGAAAAGGTGGAGCCCATACGTGGAGCTGGTAACCGGAGGGAGAGCAGGACCATGCTCCCAGCAAAGGGAGGTCCAAATAAAACCTCAATGATCCTGTATCCCCAGCCACAGATCATTCATTGGGACTCTGATGATTCAGAAAGACAGCCAGTGCTTAGGAGCAGGGCTTAGGAGCAAGAGGGACCTGAGCTGCTGTCCCAACTCTGTGCCTGACTTGGATAAATCGTTTCCTGTCTCTGAGCTGGTTTCCTCAGCTGAGAAATGTAGATAATAATCAAATCTGTCCCTTAAGGAGGTTTGTGAGGATTAAATGAATCTGTGTGTAAAGTGCTTAGCACAGAGGCCCTCGCTGGGGACACCAGCTGTCGTGTTGTGACGAGACTCAAACAGCCCCGTGGAAAAGCCCATGTTGAGAGGAGCTGAGATCCCCAGCCAACAGCCAGCAGAGGCTCGCTGGCCATGGGAGTGAGTCACCTTGGAGGCAGATCTTCCAGTCCCAGACAAACCTCCGGGTGTGTGCAATCCCAGCTGACACCTGGACTGCAACCTCCTGAGAGACCCTGAGTCAGAACCACCCAGCTAAGCCACTCCCAAATTCCTGGCCCTCAGAAATAGTGTGGAATAATAAATAATTATTGGTGTTTTAAGCCAATACTGAACGTTTTCTGTAGAGGTCCAGATAGTAAATATTTCAGTCTTTGTGGGCCATGTGGTCTCTTTCACTATTACTCTGCCATTGTAGAACAAAAGCAGCCATAGGTGACATATAAATAAATGTAGCTGTGTTACAATAAAACTTTATTTATAAAAACAGGTGGCAGTCTGGGTTCAGTCTCTGGTCTGTAGTTTGCCAATCCTTGTTTTAAGCTTCTAAAAGAAATGATTCATGCATTTCTCATAGTAAATAAAAATGGTCCATTTCCTCAGGGAGTTAGTGGTCTTGCCCCAAATGCCCAACTCCATCTCTTGTATGTCTCTCCATTGAACAACTCAAATCTCAGGGTGGGGTCTGTGTTGACTCACTGCCCTGTCCCCAGCTCTTTATTTCTCAGGGCCATGCCCAGAGAAAATGCTAACTTAACTATTTGCTGGAGGAATAAACCAAGTAAAACTCAAGGTGATATTTGTGATACAGGTGAGAGGCAACTCTTGCCTGGAAGGCTTCCTGCAGGAGGTGAACTTGAGCTGAGTCTTCGAGGGTACGTACAACTCAGATGAGCATTAAGCAAAAGGACAATCATTTCAGGCTGCAGGGAAGAGCATGAGCAGAGCATGGAAGGGTAGACACGTGGTGGTGGGGCCAGCATATTGAGGGCCTTGAGTGCCAGGTGAGGGGCTTGGATGTCACCCTAGAGACTAGTACTTCTCAAACAGAGGTAAAGAGACTTCATAAATGGGCTCTGGGGGGATGGGCTGTGACTTTTACAAAATTCTACAACCCAGAGACAATGAAGACAATGCAGTAAGTCACTGCCAGGTGGACAAAGTGTTGTGATGTGTCAGAGTTGGGGAAAAGAGAGCTGCAGAGGAGAGAGGAGAACAGAGCCACAGATGGACTCAGAAGTGCAGCAAGGAGAGGGAGGAGTTAAGCAAAAAAAGGAGAAAAAATACTGTGCAAGGGGCAGCATTTCTGAGCTGATGTACAAGGGGACTTCAAAAAGTTCATGAGAAAATGAAATTAAAAGATAAAAATAAAAATATAAACTTGGTTTCTCAATATAAGCTCCACCAAGTTCAAGACACTTTTGTAAGCAGTGATACCAGCCATTTAGTCCATCCCTAAAGAACCGAGGGTCCTGTGAATTTAACCATGTTAATGCAGTCATTTTACACTATTAACTGGAGGAAAATGGGTGCCCTTTAAAGATTTTTTAATATTTGTCAACAA
This sequence comes from Cynocephalus volans, assembly GCF_027409185.1. Classification (NCBI taxonomy): domain Eukaryota; kingdom Metazoa; phylum Chordata; class Mammalia; order Dermoptera; family Cynocephalidae; genus Cynocephalus; species Cynocephalus volans. The sequence goes on from NC_084460.1 coordinate 26,653,852, forward strand.
AAAGAAGTCAAAAGGAGCCAAATCAGGACTCTAAGGTGGATGCCTAATGATTTCCCATTGAAACTTTAGCACAATTGCCCTTTTTTGATGAGAGGAATGATCAGAAGCATTGTCGTGGTGGAGGACTCTCTGGTGAAGTTTTTCCAGGCATTTTTCTGCTAACGCTTTGGCTAACTTTCTCAAAACACTCTCATAATAAGTAGATGTTATCGTTCTTTGGCCCTCCAGAAAGTCAACAAGCGAAATGCCTTGAGCATCCCAAAAAACTGTTCCCATGACCTTTGCTCTTGACCAGTTTGCTTTTGCTTTGACAGGACCACTTCCACCTCTTGGTAGCCATCACTTTGATTGTGCTTCGTCTTCAAGATCATATTGGTAAAGCCATGTCTCATCTCCATTACAATTCTTCAAAGAAATGCTTCAGGATCTTGATCCCACTTTCTTAAAATGTTCTGCTCTTGTCTGCAGCTGATCTGGGCACAATAGTATTGGCACCCATAGAGCAGAAAGTTTACTCAACTGTAATTTTTCAGTCAGAATTGTGTAAGCTGAACCAATTGAGATGTCTATGGGGTTGGCTACTGTTTCTGCTGTTAATCATTGGTCCTCTTCAATTAGGGTAGGAACAAGATTAATTTTTTCCTCACAAATTGATGTAGATAGTCTGCTGCTGAAGACTTCAACTTCCACATCAACTCATCCCTTCTTAAAATGAGTTATTCATTTGCCAGCTGGTCGTTTCTTTGGGGCATTATTCCCACAAACTTTTCATAAAGCATCAATGATTTCACCTTTCTTCCACCTAAGCTTTACCATAAATTTAATGTTTGTTCTGGCTCCAATTTTAGCAGAATTCATTTTGTTCTGATAGGGGTTCTTTTCAAAGCGATGTTATTTTTTTTAGTGCCTCAAACTAGATCCTTTTCAGACATGTTATAACGAGTTAGTATGAATTGATTTTGGTGCAAAAAAAATGTTTGCAATCCATGCATAGTTTCTTCATAAATATGCAGTTTTCCATGAACTTTTTGAAGATCCCTTATATGTGAAGAGCTTAGCACTGGATAAAAGTGAAGCACTCCATAGTATTATTATTGAATTCATTATTATTGCTTTCAGATGCATTTATATAGGTTTATTTAAATGCCCAGTATGTTGTGGCTGCAAATAAAAATTTGTTTAATTAGTTAGTGGATGTTCTTAACCCCATTTTGCAAATGAGGTTACTGAGGCTCAGAGAGGTGACGCATCCTTATGCCTGTTCTGCCTGACTGCAAAGCCCACATTTTTTGTTTCCACTGGGTGGTGAAGTGTCACAGGGAGTGTTGGAAAGGATTTCCAGGACAGAAGGCCACAGGGAGGTTGGAACGAAAAAGTGGGATTCATGACAGAGGGACTGGTCCCCACTGAGTGAGCCATGCCATGGAGAATGGAGCCCGGAAGAGGCCAGATTTCCAGGGGGATGGCAATCAGAAAGCAGCCAGTACGTGTGTAGGTGGAACTTCTAAGATGCTTCAGGATAAGAGGGAGAGATGGAATGAAGACTGGAGCAAAGGAGGGATGTGGGAACAGAGGCCAGGCAGACGGAGCGCAGCGATAGGGAGGGCCTGGCTGGATGCCCCAAGAAAGGACACAGGGAAGGAGGGGACTAACAGAGGTTGTGGGATCCCAGAAGTGGGATTTAGGCTCATTCAGGACCTTGAGCAGCCATCTCTCTGTCCACCTCACAAGTGGAAAGACCAAGAAATGGACATGCAGAAAATAGGGCAGAAGGGGCTGGTGGTTTCCTGTGGACACCTGTGGCAAGGACCACCAGGCAGCCCCCATATCCAATTTCCCTTTCTCTTGGGTGATAAAATTTCTCTGCCCTATGTAATATTACATTTCCCAGCCTCCCTTGCAGGTGGACATGGCCATGTGGTTGGGGGCTGACCAGTCCCATCGATTGGAATATGGTCTATTTGGAGCTCTCTTGGGCAGTCCCCAAGGAGCCGAGGAGCTATGAGATGGGACGAGTCCTGCACTGTGGAGACTTGCCCCCAAGCTGCATGACTTGCATCCAGGCTGCTGAGGGAGAGAAATACAACTGCACCTGATCTGAATCATTCTCACCTGGGTCTCTGCTCTCATGCAGGGTCTAGCCACCCAAGAGTGTGGTCTCCCACTGCCCCCCACATCCAGTTACTCTCTCTCCCAGTTCTCTACCTTTGCAGCCTTTTCCACAACTAGACCACATTTGTTTTCCTCCAGCAGCCCTGTCCAACCCGACTATCAACTCCAGGAGGGCAGGGAGTTGCCAGACTCAAAGCTCAACACCTGAGGCCAGCATAGGATCTCAAGCAAGATGCCCAGGGCGTGCAGACAAGGTCCCTGCCTCCAGAGGCTCAACCAGCAAGACCACAAACAAACAAGTTCAGATCATGGGAAGCAGTACAAAGGGAATGAAACAGGCTAAGGGGACCCAGCACTGGGGACAGGAGTTTCCATTGCCAGTCAGGGAAGGCCTCTCTGAGGAGGTGAGTTTGGAGCTGAGTCCTGGAATGAGCTAACTGTGGGAGACCTAGTAGTGTTCCAGGCAGAGGGACCAACAAGTGCAAAGCCCCTGAGATAGTAGTGAGTGGGGGTGTGTGAAGAACAGGAAGGTGGCCAGTGTGGCCTGGGGTAGAGAGGTAGAGAAGAGGCTAAGGGGGGCTGCCAGTGGGCCTTGTGGGAGGGGGTGGGGCATTTTAAGGAATGCCGTTTATCCTGAGCACAGCGGGAAGCCATGGGCAGGTTTTAAGCGGGGGAAGGATGAACTGGTTTTCCTTACATCAAGATCCCTTTGGTTCCTGGCGGGGGGAGGAGGGGCAGGCCACAGAGGCAAAACAGGAAGATGACTTGGGAGCCTTTACATGTGGGCAGACAGGGGATGCTGGGAGCTGTCACAAAGGCACTAAAGAGAAGGGGAGGGTTCGAGAGCTATTTCACAGGAGGATTTGTCCAGGCTTGGTGATTATCTTTGCAGAACTAGAAATAAGAGTTGAAGTGTAAACTGGTAACTTGGGACTGATCCCAGGAAGTCCCAGCGAGGCAGTGCAGGAAGACAGGGAAGCAAAAGAAACCAATACAAGGAGGGGCGAGGTTCAAACTGGGCAACTGGGTTTCATCCCACTGGGCACTCTGGGGACAGAGCTGCTGCACCTGAGCAATGAGGAACTGGGGTATTTATCCACCAGGTCTCATCATCATTGATTCAGGGCTGCTCCTGGGGGTGTTAACTCATCAACACTGTCAGCCTGCCCTGTGGGTGCTGAGCCCTGGGTGAGCAGGTACCTGAGTGGTGAATGCCAAGATGGTATGGGCAGGGTGCCCACTGGTGGAATTGGAGAAGTGGCTAGAGGGGGAGACTTGGGACTGGACACCTTCGCCAAGGACCTCCCAGGGGCCGAAGTGACCAGAAGACTCAAGGGATTTAAGGGCAGCAGTGACGGCTTCCAGGTGGGGACTGGTCCTGGGATTAAGGGGCTGAGGGAGACCAGAAGGTTGGTGCCCATTGCTTCCTCCTCAGTCCCATTTTGGCCGGGACATCCAGGAAGGTGGTGGCTGAGGAGTTGGACTAGGGGGAGGCTGTGGGTCCTGAGGGTCCTTAGAGCTGGGAGTTTTGGGGCCGGGAGGCATGGGCCAGAAAAGACGGGGGGAACTCAGAGAGCCAGGGCTCAGGGGTGGGAGGCAGCCAGATCTGTGTCCTCTCAGTGTGACTTAGGACGAGTCATTCAACCACTCGGGGACCTCCATTTCCAGACTTGTGAAATGGGTTGTTATAAGAATTAAGGAAGAGAGTGTGGAAGGACCCAGAGCTGAAGCCCTTCTAATGCTAGTTAGAAATGTTGTTCCTCCCTTGTTCCACGCCCTTCGATGTCTGCCTAACCCCCTTCTCTCAGGCAAGCAGGCTCCCCCGCCACAGGTCCTGGCTTGTCTCTCGGGCATCTGCCCCTGCATCCCCGCTCCCCCTGGCCTGTGTTCCTCTTGTCAATGCTTCTCAAAGGTGGCAGCTCCTGCCTCCTATCCTTCAACCCCTGTCCTGCCACCCCTTCCCATCTCCCTGGGAATACACTCAGGCCCTGTGCACCCCACCCCCACCCTGCTCCTGCTCTGTTCTCTCCCACATACCCCCTCTTCCCTCTGCTCCTGCCACCCTTCCTCTCTTCATGGCCTTCATGAACCCAAGTTCATTCCCACCTCCTGGCCTTTGCATCTGCTGTTCTGTCTGCCTGGAATGCCCTCCCCAGATCTCCACAGAACTTACTCCTCACTTTCTGCAGGTCTCTGCTCAGCGTCACCTCTCAGAGAAGCCTTCCCGGCCCACCTTCCTCATTCTCTGTCCCCTCACCCAGCTCTAGTTTCCTTCACAGCACCCACCTTCGCCAACGCCATGTTACACCTGTGTGTTTATTGTTCCTTTTTTCCCCCACAAGACTGTAAGCACCAAGGGAGCTGGATCTGGACCTGTTTTGTTGTTGGCTGAATCCTCAGCCTGTGGACAGTTCTCAATAAATATTTGTTGAATGAATAAGCGGTTAACTCCTGCGAGCCCTTCAAGACTCAGCTCAGACATCCTTTCCAGCAGGCTTCTCTCAGCACCTCCCCTGGGCTCCCACAACCCCTCCCACAGGCCTGGGTTTTAGAATTTATCCAACTTTGCTGTAATCACCTGCTTTCCTTCTCTGTCTCCCCACCAGGCATGAGGGTCTTGACGGCAGCTACGGTCTATGTCTTCAGCTCTCACCACTTCATGGCACACAGTTGGTGCTTGGTAATGAATGAACGAATCAATCGATCAATGAACCAATTGCCAGTGGTAGCAATCAAAACAGGGGATATGGGGCAGGAGAACTTGGGGGCCCAGTGTCTCTTACTGCATCCCTTATCCTTGCCTGCACATAGTAGGCATGCATGAAATATTTTTGGAACAGACAATAATAGCTAACACTTATTGGGCAATTACTATGCACCAGGCACAGTTTTGAGTGCTTTGCACATATTAACTCATTTAATCCTCACAACAATTCAATTACTATCCCCATTTTACAGATGAGGGAACTGAGGCTCAGAGGGGTTCAGCAACTTGCCTGAGTGGTAAGTGGCAGAACTGGGACTTGAATCCAGGTGGTCCGACCCTGGCTTCCATCACCTCCAAGCTCGGCAGCCTCAGCTGAGAAACGGTAGACACAGAGAATAACAATGGCGGTGACTACCATGACTTGCACCTGCTCAGTGTCAGGCCTTGTGCTAGGTGCTTTGCAGCATCGTCCTTTAATTTCAAGAGTCCTCCTTGGGCAGATGTTATTGACTCCATTTCACAGATGAAAAGGTGAGGCTCAGAGTTAAGGACTCACAGCAAGTAACAGCTCCAGGTCTTGGCTCCTTCCAGACTGGACACATTCAGAGGCCTGACCTTGGCTTTTCTCTTCCACCTCCCTGGGCCCAGCTCCTCATTCCTGTCTTCCCCCAACACCCATCATCATCTTTGTGTGAACTGAGAGCCAAGGCAGACCCCCACACTCCTGTCCCCCAGCCCATCAGAGACCTGCTGTCCCCTCATTATGCAAAATATCTCTTTGTCCTTCCCTTCTCTCCCCCAGCCAATTACCAAGGGATTAACTTGATTGTGAACATATTTTGGAGATATTTTCACTGTTGTTTCTAAAAGTTTTCCTTTGTTTGAAAGAGTATTAGAACTTCAACTGGAGGGAAGAGAAAAATCCTATGCCAGCTGACCAAGGCTGCGAATATAAGATGAGAAACGACTGTGTTAAATAATCAAAACTGAAAACCACCCAAACAATAGAACTCCTCAGAGTTCAGATGTCAGGAGGACTTGAGTCTTTGAGGCTGTTCTCCTGGGGTGGGGTTGGGGGGTTTGCAAACACAGGAGATGAGATAGGGGGTCTTCCTTCCTGCAACGTGTTGTAAAACCTGCGCTGATGCCTGGGCCTTCTCCAATGGGCACTGAGAGATTTCTCTTCCATTGTTTCCTGGCAGATGGGTCAAAGCCTGGGAAGATGGGTGATTGGATTCATGCAACAGATCCGGAATAGAGCTAGAGGTGGGGTTCCAAGTTAGAGGCTCCCATTGGGGGCTCAGTCTGAGGCCAGAGTTAGGGCTCAGCATGGAACCAGGATCATGAGTCAGTATGGGACCAGGATTAGGACTCTGTCTACACCAAGGATCAATGATCATCTGCCACAAGTGTCAGGGTTCAGTCTGAGGCTGGAGTCAGGACCTAGTGTAAAACCAGATTCAGGGTTCATATTGAAGCCAAAGTTAAGGCTTAGTCTGGGCTTCAGTCTATGATCAAGAATGGAGTTAGAGTACTACCTGGGACCACGGTTATGATTTGGTCTAGAATCAGGTTCAAGTTTTGTGTAATGCAGGATCAGGGCTCAGTCTGAGACCAGGTCAGGGTTCAGTGTGTGACAAGAATCAGGATTCACCCTGGGTATTCAAACTACTGAAATGGAGTCCTGGCTCTACCACTTCCCGAGACCATTGGTGAGTCAGTTCACCTACCAGGCCTCAGTTTCCTCTTCTGTAAACTGGGGATAATTATAACCCCTGTCCTGAACCCTTCCATAGCTAAATGTTAGGCCAAGTGAGATAGCAGATGTCGGCAAGCTTCAAAAACTGCAGAGTGTTGGGCAGACATTTATATAAACACCCCAGAGGAAACTCCAAAGAGGGCTTGTTGTGGGAAAGACCAAATGTCACTAAGCCTCCTACTGCATCTTCTATCCTAGTTTCTCTTCCGCCTGTAAAACTAATAATAGCTAACAGTTACATAGCACGGCTTTGTGCCATGTTCTAAGAGCTTCGTGTATATTTAACTAATTTAATCCTCAAACAACCCTATGAAATAGGTACTAATATTATCCCTAATTTCAGTAGGTGAAACTGAGGCAAAGATGGGTTAAGTAACTTGTTTAAAGTCACACTGAATAAGTGGGAAATCTCTGATTCAAATCCACGCAGTTTGGCTCCCAAGTCTATGCTGAATGTAGGAACTGAGGATGGGGAACAGGGGAACGAGTCTGTGGGATTCTTCATGGGGTGGACAGACAGGAGTGAGAGGTACAAGTCATCTCAAAGGCCTAGGGGTGACTCATGGCCCCCAGCAGCCTGTCTTTGTCCAGGAGGCCGAGTTTCCCAGCAAACCCCACTCCCACACGGGGACATAAAAAGTTGGGGGAGGGATTGGCGAGTGGCATTAAGGCATCTCTTTAAACTTGCTTGTTTATGGAAAGAAATTTCAGGCCAGCTGCTAAAAACCTGTATTTTATGGGTAATTTTTCAATTTATTTCACACTGGTATTAAAAAAAACAACCCAACCCACCGTGAAGGCTGTGATTCCACTGGGGTTGGCAAGGGAGGGATTGCTGGCTTGAGGCAGCTCCTTTGTCTGCCTGGGCATCCCACAGGGACAAGGCTGCTGGCCTTCCCTTGGGAAAAACTGGATGAAGTGGAAAGTGAAGACGGGGCTTGCAGAGGGTTTGACTGAAGTGAGGAATGAGATGAAGTCCACAGGAGGAGCGTAGGGGCATGCAGTGCCTCTGTTTTATAGATAATGAAACTGAGGCTCAGATAATGAAAGTTATTAGTGAGAATTGACTCTGGGTTGGGTGCTGTTCTAAGTTTTACCTGCACTACCTTATAGGTTGTCATGAAAATGAGCAAGATACTGTCTTGGTTTGGAGTTTCCAGAAACAGACACTGAGACAAAGATTTGAGTTTAAGAAGTTCATTCAGGAACTGACTCCAAGAGACATGGCATGGGGCATAAGGAGTGAGACAGGAAGGGAGAACAGCCCATGAGGGTGGGTCATCCAGACAGTTACCACCATGGGCAACTGAGCTCAGTCCCTCTGAGGAGTTCTGGGAGACAGCACAGAACCTACCTCAGGCTATCCTGCCCGCTTAATGAGGGAGTTGGGGTATTTGTCCATCAGGGAACATCTTCACTCTACTATTGAGTCCATTAGCAAGTTTTTTTCCCCCAATTATTGTATTTCTGCATTCCATAATTTCTATTTGATTCTTTTTTATGACTTCTATTTCTTTGCTGAGATTTACTATGTTTTTGTTTGTTTCAAGAAAATTCATAATTTCTTGCCAAAGCATGTTTGTGATGGCTGCTTTAAAATCCTTGTCTGACAGTTGCAATATCTAAATCATCTTGGTATTAGCATCAGTTGGTTATCTTCTCTTAATAGAATTGCAGTTTTCCTGGGTTTTGGTATAGCAGGCAATTTTCTATTACATCCTAGAAATTTGGGCTTTTATGTTAGGCAATTTCAGGTCCTATGTATGTGTTTCATTTGAGCAGTTTGTCTCACTGTTTAAGTCTAGATTATAGGTGCTCATCCACTTTTGTGGGCTGTTGTTCCAATGACAGTTTAGTTGTCAGAGCTGTTACAATCCTATTCTAGTCTTTTTTGTTCTTCTGGTTCTGCTGGGGCTAGTATTAACCTGATGCCAAAACCAGACAAACACAGAACAAAAAAGAGAAATATAGACCAGTATCCTTCATGAATAGAGACACAAAAATCCTCAGCAAGATATTGGTAAATAGAATTCAGAAATACATAAAAAGAATGGTACACCATGATCAAATGAGATCTATTCCATCGAAGGAAGACTAGTTCAATATTTGAAAATCAATCAAGAAGAAAATTTAAATGATTATATCAATATGCAGAAAAAAACATTTGATGAAATTCAACATCCTTCCATGATAAAAACTCTCAGAAAAATAGCAATGGAGAAGATTTTTCTCAACTTGATAAAGACCATCTATAAAAACCTACAGCTAACATCATACTTAATGGTGAAAGACTGAATGCTTTCCTGCCAAGATTGGGAACAAGGCAAGGATGTTCATCTCTACACTCTTATTCAGCATAGTCCTGGAAGTTCTAGCCAGTCCAATAAGGCAGGAAAAGGAAATAGAGGTCACAAATATTAGAAAGAAAGAAAGGAAAAAAAAAACTGTCCCTATGTGAAGGTGTCATGATCATTTGTGTTGAAAAACCCAAGAAATCTACAAAAATGCTCCTAATAAGTGAGTTCAGCAAGGTGGCAGGATACAAGCTCGACACACAAAAATCCATTCTTTTTCTATATACTAACAATAAACACATGGACAGCAGAATTAAAAATACAATGTCATTTAAAATTACTAAAGGAGAAAAACAAGGAAATACTTGGATATTAAAACTAACAAAACATATACAGGACCAGTAGGCTGAAAATGACAGAACACTGATTTAAAAAATCAAATAAAACCTAAATAAATGGAGAGACATATCATGTTCATGGATGGGTAGACTCAACATAAGAAAGATGTCAATTCTCCCCAAATTGATATACATGTTTAGTGCAATTCTGATCAAACTCCCAGCAAGACCTTTTATAGATATAAACAAGATTATTCTAAAATTTATATGGAAAGGAAAAAGAACTAAGATAGCTAAAATATTTTTTCCCAAAGAAGAATAAAGTGGGAGAGGTAGTCTATCTGATCTCAGGATTTATTATATAGCTACAGTAATCAAGATAGTGTGGTATTGGCAGACAGAAAGACACATAGTCCCCAGAACAGAATAAATAACCCTAAAATAGATCCACACAAATATGCCCAATTAATTTTTGACAAGGGAGTAAAATAATCCAAGGGATGTAAAGATAGACTTAACAGCAAATCATATAGGAACAACTGGGTATCCACAGGCAAAAAATGAACCTTACACAAAACTTAATTCAAGATGGATCACGGACTTAAATGTAAAATGTAAAGCTATATAACTTTTGGAAAAAATAGGAGGAAATCATTGAGACTTGGGACTAGAAAATGTTCTTAGAGTTGAAACCAAAAGCATGATCCATAAAAAGGAAAAACTGATAATGTGGTCCTCACCAAAATTAAAAGCCTTTGCTCTGTGAATAGTCCTAGTAAGAGGATTAAAAGGCAAATTAAGGACCAGGAGAAAATATTTGCAAATCACATATCCAACAACAGACTTCTATCCAGAATATATAAAGAATTCTTTAAATACGGCAGTAAAACAAAAAATCCAATTTAAAATGTGCAAAAAATATACGCAGACATTTCACCAAAGAGGATATACAGAGACTTACACACAAATGTACATAGTAGCTTCATTCTTAACAGCCCCAAACTGGAAATTGCCCAAATGTCCTTCAATGGGTTAACAGCTAAACAAACTATAACATATCCAAACCATGGGTTACTACTAAGCAGTAAAAAGCAACTTCTAATACATACAAAACTGGAATAAATCCCAAGAAAATTATGCTGAGTGAAGAAAGCCAATCTCAAAAGGATACATACTACATGATTCCATTATATAATATTGTGTAACAACATAATTATAGAGATGGAGAACAGATTAGTGGTTGTTGGAGGTTAGGCTGGAGAGGGAGTGGGAGGGTGGAGCCCTAAAGGGGGTACCGTGAGGGAGTCTTGTGGCGATGGTAAAGTGTCTTGATTGTGGTGATGGTGGTTATACGAAACCATACATGAGATAACGCTGCATCACAAGAAACCCCTCAGTTCCTGGCAAACCAGGACAGTTGGTCACCCTCGCAGGGGCCATCATACAGCCCTTGAGACTCTGAGGAGAAGTTTGGGCTTCACCTGTTAGAAAATCCAGGTCTTCTGGCTGCTTAGAAAGAAGAGCTGGTAGGGGCCAGAGCAGACACGAGCAGGACCTGCTGCATCACTGGGGCAAGAAATGAGATTGGCACAACGTGTCCGATGGACCAGAGGTCACCAAACTCTTGCTTTTCCTCCTATGTGTAGTCTAAAACATGCTGGACTACATTTCCCAGCCACCCATGCAGGTAGGTGTGAACATGTGACTGAGTTCTGGCCAGTGGGATGTGGGTGGACAAGCTCTATACCTCCCATAAGCCCTGCCCTTCTCAGTGAGTTTAAACCATGTACTAAAGAGGACAGAACACAGCTAGAAGGAAATTGAGCCCAGCTATCCCAGGGAGAAGTGTTTGCTCATAGCACATGTTACTGATCAGCAAATCCTTCTCTCTGGCATAGCTGGGCTCTGGAGTTTGAGAAACATGAGGAGGCCTGGGTAGCTGGAACAGAGGGAGTAGGGAGAACTCCAAGAATGGGTGAGAAGCTACATCCCGCAGCAACGTGTAGCTATTGAGTAGTCCCTGCCTCTGTATGACTCACGATGCACACTGCTCCCCTCCAGCCCTGATCACATGGAAGCTGCCCCCTCTGAACTTTGGAGACTCCAGGACTGGGCATAGTAGGGTAAGGGGTGACTTCCCACTTTCCTAAGGCTTAATCTTCTGGGATCTCCACATTTTTCCAAGTACCTGCATTCCATAGACCTGCCGAGAGATTCCTGTATCTGGAGAATTCATTCACTCATTCATTCATTCTACAAACATTCTGAGCATCTGCTCTGTGTCTGCCACATGCAGGGCTCCAGGGACCCAGACATAACTTCATCTCTGGCCTGAAAGAGTTGAGACTTTAGAGGGAGGGACAGACACATTCATAGTTACCATCTGGTGTCATCAGATCAGAGATGTGATAAAGGGATTGTAAATGCCCAGAAGAGGTACTGGACCTGGCCTGAGATTCAGGGAAGGCTTCCTGGAGGAGGGGCATGCCAGGGCTGGGTCCTGAATGAGTCTGTGGAGAAGAGGGATGGGATTTAGGCCACTAGGCCAGAGAGAGGCCAAAACATGAAAGACTCAGAGGTGTGGGAGGCCTGAGGTGTTTGTGAAATACTGCAAGGACTTGAGATCTCTGGGGTTAAAGGGGAAAGGGATGGGCTAGTGGGGAAGACTAAGGACAGGAGGGCCTTGAAGGCCATGGTGGAGACCATGCTGGGACACCTTGTTGCCCATCCCAGCTCTGTCCTTGACTTGCTGGGCTGCCTAACCTAGGCACCCCCAGTCCTGAGGCCTCAGTGGCCCCATCTGCGAAATGGAGCAGTTGGGGTGGGATGGCTGTAAACTTCCACCAAGATCCCCAGGTTGTCTGCCAGTTTCATGGAGCCCCCCCAAAAGAATGGCCAGGCCGGGGCTGGGTCTTCAACTGCCACACTCTCTGTGTGTTTTCCCTCCCCTGACATGCCTTCAAGTGTCCCTCATTGCACTGGGAGAGAGAGCTGGAGGAGACACCAGCACTTACCTTCCTTTACTTTTGGAACAAGTCACTCTCATAGGAACAAACCACACACATAGGAAAAAGGTAGGACAATTGTTCAGGAAGAGAGTGGCAAGGGTATGTTCTCCTGGACCTCCAAGGCTCCTTTCCTTCTGATAAGAGTGTGCTCTGAGTAGTGGCTAAGAGGGCAGGCACTGGACCCAGACAGACCGCTGACCTGCTGTGTGGCCATAGGCAAGTCACTGAGCCTCTCTGAGCTTTCCTTTCCTCCCCTGAAGAGTTGGGTTAATCGAACAGAAACTCACTGGGTTGGTTTTAAGGTTGTGTGAAAAGTGCTTAGCACAACGCCAAGCACATAGGCCTCAAAAATGATAGTTAGCATTATGATGATTATTACTGTTTTTGGTGGGTAGAGTGATAGGAGGCAGGAGTGTCCTGTTGCATTGGAGGAGGGGTTAGCTCTGAAAGGGTTAAAATCGAACCAGCAGGTCCCAGTCCTGGTGATAAGGTTGGAGAAAACACAGTCCAGGTCCCCAGCCCTGTCACAAGCAAATTTATGAGGTGCTGGTCACTTTGAGTCAAAGACTAGGTGCTCCCCCCAGGCTGTGCAAGAAACATTCAGGGTTAGTAGCCAGAAGGGGCTCATGACTCTCTTGAAAGAAAAAGTGGGAGCAGAGAGAAAAAGAGAGCCGGGCATCTGGAGCCCGGCACACACCCACCCTGCAGAAGAGAAGGGGAGAGATGGGGCGAGGGGAGAGACAGAGAAAAGGGTGGGGACGGACAGACAGTGAGCCCGAGAGGGGGCGAGAACGTTGACAGGAGCAAAGTCAGAAAGGAACAGACCAGACGAGGCTCGGGAGTCCGGGGAAGGGGCAGCGGAGTGGGGGACGCCAGGCAGAGGGACAGGAAAACAGAAGACGCGAAGGAGTGGTCCTTAAGGGCCAGAAGGAGAAGAAACAGAAAAAAGGGGGGTTATGGGGAGAGAAGAGGGGGCTGCTGAGAGCTAGAGCCGGGAAGGGTTCCGGGTGTCCCCGCCTCTGTACCTGTGTGTGTGTGCGCGCCTGTGGCGGGTTGGCTGTGGCGATGTGCCGGCGTGCGGTGCAGTGCGGGCGGTGGCGACAACACGAGAGCACGCGCTCCGGGACCGACCGCCCTCCCGGCCCCGGGCCGGGTCGACCCCCGCCCCGTCACCGCGCGCGCCGGCCCCGAGCGGGTTAACGCACCGCCCCCGCCGCGCCGGCTCCTCCCCGCCAGGGCAGTGCCCGGCTGCGCCGACGCCCTCACTCGACCTGGCGGCGGGCCCCTGGGCGGACGGCGGGTCCCTGGTGGCCGGACCGACCCCGCGCCCGCCGCGCCGCCGCCGGGCCGTCGGGCCGCCCGGGGAGCCCCCGCGGACGCCGCCCGGGTGCCAGGAGCCCCGCGCGCCCGCCCGGACCAGGCTGCCCAGATGCGGGCGCCACTCTGCCTGCTGCTGCTCGTCGCCCACGCCGTGGACTTGCTCGCCATGAACCGGAGGAAGAAACAAGGTACGAGGGGCGGCCGGGCTGGGTGGCCCGGCAGGCGCTGCGGGCCGGACCGGGGATAGTCCTCGGGGCATCCGCCCGGGGCCCGACGCGGCGCCCTAAGCCATTGGCTCCTTCAGATAAGGGTCAGTCCCACCTGACAGATGGGGAGACTGAGGCTCCAGGGCACCCAGTAAGAGAGCCGTTGAGCGAGCTGGACCACGGAGGCTGCCCACGGGGGAAAGGAGCTCGCAGCGCCCTCTCTGTCCCCCGCCCCCACCGTAGCAGACAGAAAGCCTCCTGAGCCAGCCTGAGGGGGTACAGGGACTCAGGGACAGATTCAGTGGCTCAGAAGCCACCCCAACTATCTAGGCTGAGCCAGGAGGTGACAAAGAGTCCTGGGCTGGGAGTCCAGATGCCCCAGTCCCAGCCCCATCACCCACCTTGACTCACAGTTCACCTCCCAGAGGGCAGTGACCTTGGGTGATGAGCTCAGCCAGAACTGAAACCTGAGTTCAAGTCCACTTATTCTGTGGATACCCGGGAAGAAGTTCGGCCCCTTAGAGAGCCTTAGTTTTCCCATCTTGACCTCATGTGGCAACTAGGAATATGAACCAAGGTTCAGATTATAAATGTGCCAGGGGCCCCCTGCACCTTCACCTCAGGCTCCTATACCACAGCCCCTCCCTGCAAGGAGGTGGATTTGAGGCTGTCCTTGCACAGCGGCAGTTTGCAGAGCCTGTGAGGCCGAAGAGGGTAAGCGGGCAGTCCTTTGGCCTCCGGGTGGCAGTCTGAGAATCAACAGCTGAATGCCAGCCAGTGTGCCAGGGGTTTTCCACGCACTGTCTTGTCAAATCTCCACTACATCCTCATGACATAGGCGTCCTTCCATTTTATAAAGCCAGAGTGCCAAGGCTCAGACAGGTTAAGTAACTATTAAGTTGTCCAGCGGGTGAGTGAAATACCCGGTGTCTGCTCTTTCCAGCTCTGGGGTTGGGTCTAAGCAAGGCTACGGGGGAGAGAGAACAAGAGAGAATGGCTTGCCCTCTGGGGGCTTCTTGTTCCTTTGTGTGAGAAGCCCTACGTGGACAAAATTGCTTCTGAGGGGAGCAGGAAGCACAGAGGGGCTGGGGGAGAGTTGGGAGGTGGGATTGGGTGGGGTGGGGGAAACTATGGTGCAAGGGGCTCCAATCCTGCTGTGACAGGACAGAGAGACCAAGGAAGTAGAGAGGCAGATGGGCTTCCAGTGAGCTGGGGGCAGTTTAAGACTCCATCGGGGCATTCCTCTGTGAATAGCCTTTGTTCGGTGGGCTTTGGAGCCAGTTAACTTGGGTTCAGATCCCAGCTGCCCCCGTTACCAGCTGAGTGACCTTGGAGAAGTCACTTTTCCTCTCCAATCCTCTGTTGACCCATCTGAGGGTCCTTTAGAAGATCTCTAAGATCCTTCTTAGTTCTAAAAAAACACCAAAAAATAAAAATAAGAAACCAAAACAAAACAAAAAAACTTTCCCCTCATCAACTTATCTTTAAAATGAAAATCTTGATCTTAAGTATCAAACTCATAAGGAAGATTGTGAGAGTAAATGAGTGTGTATGTTAGATGAGTACACAGGCTCCTAGTGGGCACTTGTAAGGATTAACCATTCTCATATCCTGTCCATTGTGTCATTGGCTACTTGCAATAGCCTACTGGAGGGAGAGGGCAGATGCTTATTTTCTGGATGAGGAAACTGAGGTTCAGAGAAGGGAACTGACTTGCCCAAAGTTTCACAGCAGGTAAGTAGCAAAGCAGGTTCGAATTCCAATCTGTCTGACATGATGCTGAGAAGATGTCTCTTGAACTATGCTGGTCATCCCTTCTCAGAGCCTCAGTTTCCCCATATGAATAGGAACTGGTTTAGAAGATCGTTAAGGTGCTTCTCTAAAAAGTCAAAAGAAAAAAAATTAAAAAGAAGGAAGAAAAAGAAAAATGAAAAATTCCAATCCCTCCTCCCATCCCTAGCTTACCAGCGCTGCTCCAGGAGCTCGGTGAGGAGGTAGGGAGATGGTGCTCCTTACACTGCCCCACTTTGGCGAGGGATATCTTGGAACCCTTCTCCCCAGTAGCTGATCTCTTGCCTCTGGGACACACACCTGCCCAGCATCTTCAGAGAGAGGTTTGTGGCTCCATTTATTAGTCAGATGTATGGGAGATAGCCTTGGATTTTGGTCCCACTTTCGACCCAGTTGTGCTGCTTGACCTTGGGTGAGTGGGTTTTCCCTTTTTCCCCCTCCCTCCACCCACAGCCTCAGTTTCCCCATTGGCATTGGGGTGGGGTGAGGATTAGGCAAACCCTCTCTATAGAATATTCTACAAGGCAGCCACAGGAGTTCTGGCCAAATAGGTTTGGGAAATGCTGGGTTTAGCAGATTTCTTGATGCAGAGGACTTACCAGAGCATGGTAAATTGGTGGTTAAAAGGTGGGAATAGAGGGTATGACATTTCCCAAATGTATTACACATCAGAGACTATTTCTCATAAGGCATCTGCTTGGGAAATTCTGCACACAATCCCTGAGGGGGTCATCTAACTTTGGTGAAAGTGTGTCCTGAAGACACCTGGGTATTGCTTCATTCATTCATCCATTCATACGTTCATTCAACAAGTGTTACAGGGCAGGCTTCTGTGCCAAGCTCTGTGTTGGGAACCCTAGGAATGTCAAGGTGAATAGCCCTGGACCTGCCTTTGAGGAGCTGCCTGCATGGAGGGGTGACCCTTCCCTGCCCCTTCTCAGCCTCCACTCTGCAAGGTCAGAGGAATGACCTGCTGGGCCCAGCAGCTGCCCAATCTGAGCCGTCATCCTTGGGGCCTGGCTCCCACATACCCCTGCTTCCTCAGGCTCCGGAATTGCTATTTTCTGATGAAACCCAATTTTTCTAAGACAAGAAGGAATGAAAGGCAAGGCTCTTTCAAAACAACATTTTGCTTAGTTAAATGTAAATGAATCAGAACCAGATGAGGACATTTCTCTTGAAACATGCTGGGTGCCCTGGCAAGGGGACAGTCAGCAGAGTGAGGGGGCTCTGGTTTACGTCCCTCACCCCTGGATCTGGAACTTCACTCCAGCAATGAGGAAAAGCGAGAATGTGACTGACTTCCCCCACACCCAAGGCCTGCTGAGGAGGGGCCCCCCACATTCACACAGAGCTTTTAGATCCTTCTAGACCTGAGACAGCAAGGGACAGAAGGAGGAGCCCTGGGATTCAGGTGGCCTGGGTCCAAATCCTGAGCCCTCTCCTGCCCTGGATATGTGATCTTGGCAGGCCACATGCCTTCTACAATCCGTGGTTTCCACGTCTGTGAGATGGGAACAACTGTACCTTCCTCTTTGGGCAGTTGGGAAGATTCATGATGACCCCAGAGTGAAGGTGCCCAAAGGGCATAGTAAGGGCTTTGTAAGGATTTGGCCACTTCCCCTTCCCGTTTTACAGCAGGGTGGGGTGCACCCTGGACTAGGGGGATGGGGAAGTCTCACATGGGTTGAATTTCACCTCTGCCTCTTGCTTGTTGTGTGACCCTGAGCAAACCTTCTCCCCTGTCTGAGCCTCTTTCTCCTTATCGTAAAATGACCGGCAGCACCCACTGCAGAGCCTGTATTATGTAGTGAGTAGAATACTTCTGTGTAAATTGCAGAGCCTCATGTGGAGGGCCAGGCAGGCAGCATTGTCCCCAGTACACAGACAGAGAAGCCAAGACCCAGGCACACAAGTGACTGGAGGCAGAGCAGGTATAGGTGAGGACCCGGTTTCTTGTCTCCAGATCAGAGCCAGGCTGGACCCAGCACAAAATGTGTCCCCTGAATGCTGGCATCCAGGTGAAGCCAGGCTGAGCTGCAGGGGTAGTTCTGAAAGGGAAAAGGGGCTCCCGCAGTGCAGAGTGAGGGGTAACTGGACAATGGTGCAGTGTCTCAGTACAATGCTCCCTTGGCCAGTCATTCTGGCCCTCTTGGCCTGGGTTTCTTCATAGAATAGAGGCTGGTTGAGAAGTAGAAAGCAGAATGCTTGGCACATAGTTGATGGTCAGTCAACTGAGCTCCACCCTCTCCTCTGCTGCAGTCTGACACCAAGCTTGGGTTCGAAGGAGAGGCTATGTTCGCCTCACACTGCCCCACCCCGGGGAACCCATCTCCCTCTCCCATGGATGGAAGCCATCCAAGTCCCCTACCCAGCCCTGAAAGAGATACTGAGGCCACTGAGGGAAGGTGGCCATGTGTCGGGGAGCTCTGCCTACAGGGTTGTGAATTCCCACTCTGCCACTGCCTTGCGTTATACCCATTTCCCAGACCAGGGAACTGAGGCTCAGAAAGGGGCAATGGCTTACCCAGGAACCCACAGCAGCTGAGCTGGGACGTGGGCCCAGAGTTCTGGAGGCTCCAAAGCTTGCGCATAGAAATGCAAATGAATCCTCTTGGTGCTTGCCACGGAATGCAAGGTGGAGGCATCTGAGAGCTGCCTCATTAGGGGGTAGGATTTAGGGTTTTGTCACACAGAGGTGGCAGCAAGAGAGGCGAGTCTGGTAGGTGGGAAGGGCCCAAGGGACCTGATGGCCGGAGGAAGTGGATGGAGGTCTGGTTGCAGGTAGGGCCAGAGTCTGGTCATGGATGCCATTGGATGCCGTTCGCCTGTCACCATCATTGTGAAGAAATATTTTTTGAGCCCCTCCTCTGGGCCAGGCCCTGGGCTACATGTTGGAAAGGACAGCAGAGAAGATACTCCACCATCACTGCTATCAGAGGGTCCAGCATGTCCCTGAGACCCATCAGTGGGAATGCCATGGATGGGACCCCACTGCTCTCAGCACAGCCTTGACAGCAGGCCAGTGGTGGCCCCAGACCAGCCGAGGAATCTAAGACTCAAAGAGAGGACGTTGCTTGGCTGAGGTGTCACATGGCTAAGGTCTATTCATCCATCCTTCTATCTAGTGAAAAGACTGAAATTCACATTAATTTAAAGTTTTTCAAACTGAGGTTTGCAACCCATCGGTGGGTCAGGGAAACAAATTTAGTAAGTTGCAGCCAACATTTTTGAACACAATGGAATGGAATGGAACAGAACAGAACAGGATGGAATAGAATAGAATATTATAGAGTGGGGTCAGCAACCTTTGTTTGTAAAGGGCCAGATAGGCTTTGCGACACGTGATCTTTTCTATAGTCCACTCTTCTTAGCTTCCGGCTGTGCAAAAATAGCTAGATTTGGTTGACAGTCTATGGTGTGCAAACCTCCTTTTCAGAAAATATCAGTGTGTGTTGAAAGTGTTAAGATTAGTTATTATTTTGAGAAATGTGTTTCAGTATACATTTCTGTGAATGTGCGTACGAGTGGGTGAGTGTGCGTGCCCTTATGTGCACGTGTGGATGTGTGTGCATGTGGTATGTGCGTGTGGGCTTGGATGTGTGTCCCAGCAGTGTATTCAGTGTCTACTGATGTAAAAATGTATTTCTTACCCTTGTCAAAAATCTGCAGAGGCCGCTGTATCGGCTCAGCCCATCTTCTGTGCTCAGCCCTTTTCAGCGGGGACCTAATGCAGGTCCTCATGACAGCTGTAAGAGGCGGGTCTAGGAGGACCCCTGTATTACAGATGAGGATACTGAGGCCCAGTGGGTCACACAGTGATGGGCAGGGGAGCTGGAGTTTGAACCCAGGGAGTCTGGCTCCAGAGTTCCAAATGCTACATCAAATTGCCTCAGTGAGCAGGAGCCACTCCAAACACGTTGTGCAGATCCTTAGTTCAGGTGCTTGTTTCTAGTCACACTGCATCTGGCAGCCCTGTCCTTGCCAGGGCATGTGGATTTTAGCCCCCAGAAGGTGGAATGATTCTTCAGGGCCCTAAATGTCCTCCTTTATCAGACAGCCCTGAGCAGCCAGTGTGTGGCAGGCGATATGTGCTCCTGTCATGTTGACCGTCACCCCTGCCCTGTCTGGTGGATATGGCTGCCCTGGCCCCCCCTTACAGAAGAGGAAAGCTGGTTCAGAGAGGGGGACTAGGTCACATGACAAATATGTGTGTGACCTGGGTATTCCTGATTCCAAAACCCACAAGAGCAAATCCTGCCTACTGTAGACTACCGGAGAACCAGAAAACCCATCTAATGCTGCCGTTAACCACCCTCTTGTTTGTCCAGCACTTTACAGTTGGCAGAGCAGCTCAACTTTCATTTTGTCTCAGAGTTCTGGAGGATTATAGAATGGAGAGTTAGGGCTGAAAAGGCCAGTTGAGACCTTGGAGACCAATACTTGTACAATTGGAGGCTCAAGTGGAGAAGCACCTTACCCAGGTCACCCAGCTGTGGGTGGAAGTGAGGCTGCAGGGGACACCAGGGGGTGAGGACAACTTGGAATAGGTAGGGGAAGGCAGCCCATTCCAGAGCTTGACAGGTCTAGTTTAGAGCCTCAGTTTCCCCCTGAGTGACTTGAGAGTGCTCAGTCTGCTTTCCTTTTCTCCTAAGGCTGGATGAACGTCAGGTGAGAGGAAGGAATCAAGAGAGCTTTCACAGATCGAAGGCTGTCTGCAGAGGATTCTTTAGTAACCAGAGTCAGGTGCTCATAAGGACCTCTACTGTTACCTGAACAAGGGAGCCAACATGTAGGGTCTGTGGCTTGGCCATATGGTTCCATGAAAGAGACCCGGCTGAGGCCTGGGCCAGCCACAGCCATCATGGCGTCAAGGCCAGTCCTTCCCTCAGAGCCTTGGGCTGTGGACACCATCGGGACACAGAAAGACCCTGGGCCTGGTGGATGCCTAGGAGCACACTCCTCACCTGTCTCTCTACACACGTAAATATTCCCCGAAGCATATTTTTTTCTTTAAAAATACTGTACTTAACTTTCACTGCCATCAAAGGTTGTAAAAAGTCTCTTTTGATTTGGTTTTATGGTTGAGCATTTGTGCCAGATGTTACCTGCATTATTTTATTTTAACGATGTTGGACACTGTTCTAAGTACTTTATTAATTGATTAAATTATCTTAATAAATCTGTGAGGTGGATACTATTATTATTCCTATTTTACAGATGAGAAAACTGAGGCACAGAGAGGTTAAGTAACTTGCCCAAGGCCACTCAGCCAACGTTCAAATCCTGCCTGGTCCCAGAGCCCAAGCTCTGACTACTGAGCTCATTGCCTCCCAGCTTTACTTAATCCTCATGGCAACCCTGTGCAACGTCTGTTATTATCCACATTTTTTAGAGGAGAGACTGAATTAGGAGAAAGGGCCGTTAGTTGAAATATATGAAATTGCCATCTTTGTAGGTTGAAAAAGCCAAGTATTAGCAGTTTCAGATGTTTCAATCCAATAAGTTGGTAGAGTAAGTTTGGCAAAAACCAGGATTTAAATCCAGACACTGATTCCAAAGTTCGAGTCCATAACCACGTGCCAGGCCTTCTTCCAGTTCATCCACGTTATGCTATAATGTGAACGAATTGGGAGAAGAGGTTTGATGCTGTTGCTGTCTCTATTCTACAGCTGAGGCCCTCCACGTCCAGAGAGGGGAATCCCCTTGTCAAGAGCATGCAGCCAGGACAGAGAGAGGGTGGAATGTGCCCCCAGGTCTCTGTGGGCCAGAGCCTCTTTTCTTAGCCCCGTGCCACAGTCAGCACCATCCAGGACACACAAGCCCTTGGCCCCGCCCTTGGGGATTCCTCCAGACCCCATGGGGAATGGTCTGGTTCTCATCTCCTCATGGAGGAAGCTAACTCCTCCTGGGCACTGCTGCCCCGGGCTGGGCTGCCACCGCCTACCCTGGAAAGATTTCTTGTAGTCATGCTGCGGGATTCATGAGACCCCTGCTCTGTGGCCCGTGGTGGGGGCTCCGATGTGCTGTTGTGGACTGGGGGTTCTGTTTCACCAGCTCAAAAGAAAGGCATTCCCAACACTCGGGGACCCAGACCACATGGGGAAACCACTCCCTTTCGCCAGAAGTCTCCACTTTCCCTGGAGCCTGACGGCAGTGCCCACATCCGCTGGGGTGGAGACCCAGAGAGAAGGAATGTCACGACTGCCCCTCCGAGTCTGCTCTGGTGTTGGCAAGTGGGCACAGCTGTCTCTAGCAAGTCCCACATGAGCACTGCGGGGCTGGCAGGCTGTCACCAAGGCTGTGGGCTCTGCCACTCACTAGTTGAGTGACCTTGGGCAGGTCATATCTCCATTCTGTGCCTCTGCTGGCTAATTCGCAAAATGGAGCATGAAACATAGACAGTGTCTTCTTAGCACATAGGAAGTGCTCATTCAGTGACTGCTAAGGGTCTGGTGCCAGGCAGGGAATGTGAGATGTGGGCCATGATAGGCTGGGGCTCAGCTCCCAGCTCTGCTACTGCCGTGCTTGGGTGAAAGTATTTCACTCCTGAATCTCGTTGTTGTCTATCAGTACAATGTGGACAATAATATAGCATCTGCATCCTACGATTATCACGAAGGTCAAGAAGACTAATCATGTGTCACACATGGAAGACAGTAGGTGCTCAATTAATGTTGATAATGGCCATTCATCATGGTATGTTGGCTCTTTCTTGTGTAGAACATTCGAGCCTGATGTCAGACATGGCCCTGACTCTGTTTGAAAGTCCTCAGCAGATCTAACTTGTCAAAAGAAGGTCATTTTGAGGAGGCCAGAGTTAGAGGATAGGGTGACCCTAAATGCTGTGTGACTGTGGCACAGTGACCCACCCTCTCTGAGCCTCTGTTCATGACTCTATAAAAGCGGACTTCAGAGGATGACAGTGAGGATGGAAGGATATAATATGTGTGTGTGTGTGGTGCTGGCAGATTACAAATGTGTAGATGATGTGATGGTTATTTTTGGGTGAGGCCGTGGTGGGGCCTGACGTCCTGCCCTCTGCCCACAGCAGGCTGGAAAAACCCAGTCAGAGGCCGCCTTTTGGACGTGCTTTTGCATCCTCCCCTCTCCCCTCCTCACCGCTCTGGCAGGCATTGAAGCCAATCGGACTCCTTAATTCATAGCACATTATCGCGTCAGTCTCGCAAGACCCTGCTCTGGTTTTGTGTTTCTTTTTCTTTCTTTCTTTTCTAAATTGTTGCAAATTGTTGATTTCTTATTTACTCTGCAAGTTTATTTCATTTATTTTTAAATTAAAAATTTTCATTTTATTTAAACATTTTAATTTTACTTTTACAGCTTTTATTTTTATTAACTTAAATTTAACATATTTAAATATATTTTACAGATGTATTTTTGTTTTACTGTATTTTTACATCTTTATACTTTTTATTTTTATTTTATTATTTAATTTTTCAAATGCTATTTTATTTTTAATTTTAATTAATGGTAATTATTTTATGTAGTTTAGTTCGCCTGATTTTAAAACTTTTATCTTTTAGGTTTTTAAGATGTTAATTTAATTTTTATTTTGCCCACTTTTTAAATTGGGTTTCCTGAATTTTTCTTTTCAGTTTATAAGGCTTCCTTGTATTGCCTACATATCAATCCCCTGTTGATTTTGACAATGAAAATATTTTTCTTTGGTCTGACACTCATCTGCTAGTTTTGTTTGTCCTTTGGAAGGTAGAAACCATTACTTACGATAATGTTAATTGGTCAAATCCACTGGTTTTTTGAGGGGGAGAAAGTGTTTGTTCTGCTTTACGGTCTGGGATTTTTGATCTTATAAAAAGATCACGTGAGAAGGTCTTAGAAGTCATACTCCAGACGTGAGCCCCCGATTCTCTCATGCTGACCACCCTTCCTGGGAGGGATTCTTCCGAGAATGCTGCTGGGTTTCTCAATGCAGCCATCTCTCTGGTCACCTTGTTCCTGACTGTGCCCTGGGATTGCTGGGGCCAGTCAGCAGACATCTGTGGAACACTTGCTGTAAAGCCGACCCTGTCCTTGGGAGCCCCAGACTCGGGTGGAGGTGGCAGGCCCCACAGCAGTGAGTTCCCATGTAAAACAGCTGTCAGCTGGAGACCCCTTCCCTGGAGACAGGTGACATTGGCTTGAACGACACCCTGAAAGAGCCCCAAGTCCTCCCCACGGGGCCTGAGCATCCCTAGCCAACAGCTTACGTTTCCTGCTCGCCTCTGCCTGAGGCTGCTTTGGCTGAATCATCCCAGTTTATGGATCATCTTATTGCCTTGCATCAACAACTCCCTATCACCCCCTCCCCCTTGCAAAAAATGAAAACATGCACTCAGGACATTTGTGTGCAAAGCAGACTTTATTGAAGGTGTGGGGAGTGCTGCTAAGGGCTCCATCCCCACAAGCAGACAGTTCCAGACTAAAGATGACTTTGAGTTGGTCCCCAGTAGCCTTTTCTCTCCCTCCTGCCTTGACTCGTCTGATATAACTCCTTCTCTTGTCTGTCCCTGAAAGCAGCTTGGGGGCCATCTCTGGTGGGCCTCGGGCTGTGAGAGAGGTATGGCTTTCAATGGCATTTCTCTGCTTTTGGAGGGCCACTGGGCAAGAATCAGCAGGGGGAGCTGACAGGCTACCAGGCAGGCTAGGCCTCCTGTGGTTAGGAGCCTGGGCTGTGGTTTGCAGCTCACCTGGCTTCTGGCTGTGAGCACTGGGACCAACCCCTTCTTCTCTCTGAGCTTCAGTTTTCTCATCCATGACAACGATGGTAAGTGTAGCCCTCGTCTTATAGGACTGCAGTGGGTTTTAAATGATTTAACACAAGGACCTGGGTAGCACACAGCCTGGCACACTGTGAACACTTGGTCAACATCAGCCTGGTTCTGCTAAGTACAGTCCTAGTCCTTTAAAAATCTTCCAGAGCCCACAGAGACCAGCATCTCCGGTTGGGTGGTGGCAGGATGGGCTGTGGCTGCCTATCTTGGTTCCAGCCCTTAATCCTGGTTATAACTGGGTGGGAAGGATTATGGTTCCTATTTTGCAGATGGGGAAACTGAGGCCCACTGACAGTGGCTGTAGAATTTCCAGGCCATGCAAGCCCTGATCCTTCTACCCCTGGGTTTGGGTTTGGGTTTGGTGGAGATGGACCCCAAGGCCAGGAGAGGTCCCCCAGGTTGGAGCCAAGACCATCAAAGTCCCCAACTCCCTGTTTTTCTGCCACCCCCACCACATGCTGTGCCTCTTTCCCCTCCTTCCAGCCAGCTCCTTCTCACTGGCATCATACCATTTATTGAGCACCTGCTGTGTGCCGCGTGCTTCATGTGCTTTACCCACAACCTTAAGAGATTGGTACCATTTTACAAAAGAGGAAAGTAGGACCCGGATGAGTGAAGTCGGTTTTCCAGATTCTCACAGCCCTCACAGAGTCTGGGTTAGAACCCAGGCTGGGGCTCCAAAGCCAGAGCTCTTTTTCACAGTGCCAGGGATTGGTTAGCCAAACCCAGGGCCAAGCATAAGGGTAAGGTTGGTTCCCATTTGGTGAGTGATTGGCACATAAGCTGGGCACACAGCAGGAGCTCTGCAGTTATTACCTCACTTTACCCTCTAAGCAATACTTTGATAGCATCATTCCTGTGTTGCAGATGAGATGCAGAGGCTCGGAGAGGTCAAAGGGCCTTCCCAGGGTCAAGGTGGCAGAGTTGGGCTTCAGACCTGTGAGTGTGACCTGGGCTCCTGCCTGCTGGGTGCCGCCTCCTATCTCCCCATTTCCTGGGCTGGGCACTTGGTCGGAGGGCCTGACCTGGGCCGATGTCACCATGACTCACCACCTACTCCCAACTTGGAAAGCGACTTAGGGAGTCTTCCAGACAGGGCCTCAGGGAGACAGGGGTATGCAGTCTGCTTAAAAATAACAACCAGAGGGAACCCAGAATAAGAATCTCGTCCCAGAGGCTGCAAGAGTCAAGAGGCAACAGAGAGTCAAAGAGGCACAACTGGCACTGATGACAGGGAGAAGTGGAGGCCATTGGGGGCTTTATGGAGGAGGCTGTGGGTGGACACAGTCAAGGGATCCTAGGATTGCTGAGGACAGGATTGGCCCATAACTTGCTGCTCTCAGGACTAGGCCTTTTGATTCTCATGAAGAATTACCCACTAGCAAAGCTTGTCCATCCTCCCTCCCTGGGTCCACCTGCTTCTCACAGCCACCAGCCTTGACCCGGATGACCATAGCGTCTCCGTCCCATGCTCCCAGCTCCCCTCTTGCACCTACAGTCCATTCCCCTCAGCACCAGAGGATGCTTTCCAGATGGGAGACACCCCTCGGCTTGCACCTCATGGTGGCTTCCCATCTCGCTTCCAGGAAAATCCAGCACCATCCAAACTCCTTCCAAGCCCACACGCCCTGGTGGTCAGGCTCCCCACCCTTCCAACCTCACCAGCACCATTGCCCCTCAGTCACTGCACTCTGGCCTCCCTGCCCTCTTCCATGCCAAGCTCTTTCCAGCCTCTGGACCTTTGTGCTTGCTGGTCCCTCTGCCAAGAGTGCTTTTCTTGTATGTCTCAGAGAGGCCCCTCTTGGTGGCCCAGGCCCTGCCTTCTAATGCTCAGTTTACTCTACTTCAGTTCCCTTTCACTGTCTGAAATGATCTCTCTCACTGCCTTATCCCAGGGCCTAGAACAGTGGTCGGCCCTCAGTGAACATTTATGAAAGAAGCAAGCCTTCCGGTGGGTGGGTGATTGTCTCCTTTTTACATAGAGCAAATCAAGGTTAAGTGACTGTCCCAGGGAGTAAAGTGTGGAGCTTGGATTTGAGAGCAGGTTTATCTAATCCCCAATGGATTCCCACCTCTAACCTGCACACCTCACTGCTGAACAGGACTGATGATTGGGAGTCTCCATTCTGGAGGAGAGGGGGTGATGATAGGAGATGTGTCGTTTATAGCAGTAGGGCCCCAGCCATCCTCAGCTCCAGAGCAGGGTGCCGTGGCGGGTATAACAAACCTGGTCTCCCCAGTGAGGGGCCAGACTGTGCACAAACGCAGATGAGGAGGACCAGCTAGCTGAAGACAAAGAGCCAGAGGCACCCATCTAGAGACCTGGGTTCAGCCCCTCCAGTGACTCACTATGTGGCTCCAAACAAGTGCCTACCCCTGTCTGAGCCTCAGGGCACCATCTGTAAAATGCCATTACTGCCTGTGTGCTACAGATAATAGACATCACCTAAATTCTCTTCTCAAAAGAGAGTGCTGGTTGCTGTCAGCCTTATACAGTTTGCTTATTGTGTAGGTCACAATAATGTTTTTCTTATTTTAACCTTCAATTTTGAAAATTATTAGTGAGATGGAGAACTAATGTGGTTACTGGCCGGTTTGTCTTTCTTCTTTGAAGTACATGAAATATCTCTGCCCATTCTGCCCCCAACCTTGGGTTGTTACTCTTTTTCTTATTGCTTTGTAGGAGCTCTTTGTATATTATAGATGGTTATTCTTGGCCTACTTTGTGTGTATCTGGCATAATGATCAGATTGAACATGTAACAGAGGATTACAAACGTGACCTGTACTTCACTATCATATGAGGGTACTTCAAAAAGTTCATGGAGAGATTGGTATTATCTTTTAATTCTGTTTTTCCATGAACTTTAAAAAATACCCTTGTATCTCTAAAACCCAATCCTCCTTAATAAATTCGGGCAGATCTCAGAGCTTTCTGGAAACTTTCAGGTGTAAAAAACCCAGTCCACTGCTAACTTTTTAAAACATAGGTCTGGTTCAAAGCTCTGTCCTGAAACGGACGGGAAGTTGGCCAAACGGTGGCCTTGCAGGCTGCCCCATGACTGGCCTCGCCCCTTTTGCATTTCTCATTCATTCTTCCTATACCCCCAGTAGACATGGGGCAGATCAACATGTGTGCATTCAGTCGGGGAAGAAATGCGGTTTCCCTGTCCTTTGGGTCCCCTCCAAACTATGAGCTCACCTGGGCTAGGGAGTTGGGGAAGTGCCCGGCCCTGCCCCGGCCACTGCTGAACAATCCTCCTTAAATCCTCACTAGACATTGGCTTCCATGGCTAGGGTGGCAGTGTGGGGAGGGGATGGAGGGTAGAAAGGATGGTTGCCTCTTGTGAGGCAGACTCGTGAGGCAGCTCTCCTTAGAACATGGTCCAGGGGAAGGGGAGGACTCAGGAATGTTGTTTCCACCTTAGACACAAGTTTTGGAACGGCAAGCTAAGTCCCGTTCATTCATTCATTCAACAAACATTTACAGAGCACTCAGTATTTACCGGGCACTGTGCATGGGGCTGGGAGACATTGGTGAACAAAACAAAATCCTTAGGAAATTTACATGTCCAATCTAGTATTATTGTTTGTAACTTTCTAAAATGTTTCTACAGGTCTGTGATTTGTCTTTTAACTTTGTTTAATAAATCAAATAAAAGCACATGGGAGGTTCTTGTTTCTTGTTTTCACCTTTATTTTCCTGGGAGTCTAGAAAAGAGCCTGGCATGCAGGTATTCAAGAAATATCTGCCACGTGGGTGGGTGGATGGATGGATGAATAAGTCAGCACTGGGCCCTTAGAAACACAGAGTTGAACCATCCATTTGACAGACGGAGAAACTGAGGTCTAGAAACAGGGAGGAACTTGCTGAGGACCCACAGTACTGGACAAGAGTCCACATCCAGGGCTCTCTCCCTTGTGCTAGGATTTGAGAGGAGAAGCAAGCCCACAGGAAGAGGGTCTCTGAAGATGCTCACCGGTTCCAGGTGTGGCTGGAGGCCCAGACTGGATTCCTGAGTCTGTCACCCCTTGGAAGCTCCGGGTCCCCAGAGTGCTGGCTGGGAAGGGCTGGGCTGTCCCTGGAACACTGACAGGGTCTGATGCTGAAGGCCACACTCAGGCCTGCCTTAGCAACCCCTGACTTTTAGGCCCAGCCCCCTTCCCCGATGCTCACTGGCAGTGGAGCTGCAAGTTTTGATAGTGCTGGGAGCTGACTGTATTCCAAAGCCTCCTTAGTGCTTAACTGTATGAGGTGAAGAGGGTGTTTATGTTGGACCTCTTCTGGAGCTGGGTTCTCCCCAGTCCTTAAAAAAATAATAACTACCAGTCACCAAGACTGCCTGGCTTAAAGTCCCAGCTTGCTACTTACCAGCTGTGTGATCCTGGGGAATTTACTTACCTTCTCTGTGCCTTAGTTTCCTTGTCTGTAAGATGAGATGATAACACCATCTCGTAGGTTTGTTGCAACAGTCTGACCATATAAGAGCTCCACGACTGCTCACAGCTGTCCCATTATTGTGCACCTACCATTGGCCATACTCTGTTCTGAGCAGGTCACACATCCCAGCTTACTGAGGCTTCACAACAACATCTGAGGACAGTTATTCTCCCCATTTTACAGATGGGGAAACCAGTACTCAGAGAGGTTAGGGTGGGATGTGAGTCCAGGCGGTCCACCTCCAGAGCAGTATTCCTAACTGCTCCACAGTACTGTACCACCTCTCCTGCTGCCATCAGCACAGTAGGACTTAGGGGCCCAAAGTGTTCTTAGAGAATATCCAAGCCCTCAGCGACTGCCTTAGGCAAAGGGAACCAAACACAATAGGCTAGAGACCCCCAACCTCACCCCACATTCTGGCCTTAGCCAGAGCAGCTCAGTTCTTACCTGTCTGATTAATTGTGCACCCATGTCAATTTCATTTTGGGAAAAAGAGGGCTGCCTTGGCTAAGAAAAAGTTCAAAAGAGAGCAATCCTTTGTTTTCCTGATAGGAAAACTGAGGCATGGGGCAATGAGGTGCTCTGCCAAAGGTCACATGATGAGCCTGAGTTCAGGCTGGGGCAGGAACCAAGGTCCTCACTCCTAGCCCTGAGCTCTGTTAATCTCAGGACTTGCACATGGAAAAGAGAAGAAGATCATTCATAGAATAAACTGCAAAACACTGTGCCTTTCTCAGTCAGTGTATTAGTCCATTTTCTGTCGCTCATAACAGAATACCTGAAACTGGATAATCTATAAAGAAACAAAATTTATTTCTTACAGTCTGGGAGGCTGAGAAGTCCAAAGTCCAAGGAGCACATCTAGTGAGGCCTTCTTGGTGGGAACTCTCTGCAGAGTCCCATAGTGATGCAGGGTGTCACATGGCGAGGAGGGGAAGAGCACTTGTTTGCCTTATAAAGCCACCAGTCCACACCCATGATAATCTATTACTCCATGAATGGATTAATGCACTCATGAGAGCATAATCCTCACGATGCAGTGACCTCTTAATGGCCCCACCTTTCAACACTGCCACATTAAGATCAAACTCCAATATATGAATTTTGGGGGGACACACTTAGACCATAGCAGTTGGGTTACTCTTAGGAATCGCGGGCTTTCAGTTCGCCTTCAAAAGTTTCCGCCACCTTCCCTGAAATCCGGGAGCTCATGTCCTCCCCAAGGTTCGTGGTGGCCTCCTGGGTTTGGACCAGTGGGCATCGCCTCCCGCTTTGTGACACTGAGCATGCTGACAGGCTGGAGGTGTCCTGCCAGAGTCCTAGGTGCTGCAAACATTGTACTCAGCCAAAGCTGAAGCTTTTATAGCCTCCCAGAGAGTTATGAAGAGGTCTCCACAACCGTAAAGAGCCCAAGGAATCATAAGCTCTCCAGAGAAGGGAAAGGGAATTAGCAGCTAGCATTTATTGCCCCCAGTAGTGCCAGACACTTTATACCGAGGTCTCATGACACTTTACAGCAACCAAGGTAGGCTCAGGAAGGATCCGAGAGCAAGAGACCTACCCAAGGGCACCCACCCAGACCATCCCACTGTGGGGCAAAGCCAGAACTGGAAAGAGCCAGAATTTGTCTGAGTCCACTCCCCAACCCCAAAGAGTCATTCAGCAGGTACTCACGGAGCACCTACTGTGTACCAGGCACTTACTCTGCCAGGTGCTGGGGCTACAGCCTTGTAAGCCAGCAATAGTCCTGCTTCAGGGGGATTCCGTCCTAGGTGCGCACATGTGTGTGCCGTGTGGGGAGGAGGGAGTCAGATCTCTTGAGCCCCCACTCTGGGCCAGGCAGTTTTGAGCATAAGGCATTTGATGCTTCCAAATAGCCCTGTGAGGTGGTCCACTCCCCAGTCTTGAAGAGTCATTCAGCAAGTGCTTTGAGCACCTACTGCATACCAGGCGCTTTATTACAGCAGAAGGAGCTGAAGCACAGAGCCTTTCAGCAACTTGTTTGAGGTCACACAAGCAGCAAACCTGTCCCTCCAGCATGAGAAGAAAAGAGCTATCTTCTCGTTATTTTTTCAACTGAATAGCAACCGCACACACCCAGCAGTGTCATGACAGTTCTACCTATAGGACAATTGCAGGTCAATTTCTTTCACAATTTCGTGTACACTTGACAACATTATGACACTTTCAGATGTGAGACAGTGGTGATGATCCCACAGACAGATTGATTTTACAACAGTTCCACACTCAGGACAGCTTTGTGACAATTCTGTGCTCACAGCTAACAGGCTGCTGAGCTCTGGGGAGATGGGTCTGGGAGAAGCCAGTGAAGGGTGTGAGTCCTTCCCCCTGGTCCCAGCCTCAGCAGGCTGCTCCTACCCCCAGCGCAGTTTGCCGAATGATGAAGAATCCAGTAACAATCCTTTTTTTGTTTTTTAATTGATTTTTCTGAAGGTCAGTGATGGCCACTCTCAACACGATGTAACTTCTCTTAGGAGTAGCTCATGGAGGGCAGAGTTCATTTGGTGGATCCAAGGTGGGGCTTTGGGGATGGGGAGGCAGGGATTTGGTTTGGTGTGGGAGGGATGCCAGGCCCAGCCACTGGCTGGCCTGTGTCCACCCCCACCTGGGGACCCAGAAGGGCCAAGCAGGGGCAGCACAGAGCAGGAGCTCAGACTTTCTCCATGCTTCAACCCAGGGGCACTAGAGTCCTTTAGTGGGGGTTTTATCTGTCAGTACACACATGAACCCAGTTCGTCCCCTTCTGTCATGCTGAGCTTGGCAGGGACTATCCCCAACTCAGGCCACTTGGAAAAATGCCCCTCCTGTAAGTGGCAAAAGGAGTCAGGTTTCCCCTTCCAAATATCACCCCCACTGTCCCTCTTCCTACCCCTCCATCATGAGGTCACCAAGCAAAGCACTGTAACACAGTCTGGCAACTCCATGAGCTGTGGGCTTAAGTCTAGCGCTACCACTTACAGTTGTCGGTCTTTCAGCCTTAGTCTCCTTGACCATGAAACGAGGAGGAGAGAGTTTGGAGGGGACTTGAAAGACAGGGAAATGGACAGTTCATCCCCCAATTGAACACATACTCACTGATCTTCTCCATGTCTATTTGGGGTGAGGGGAGAATGGATGAGAAATGCAGAAAGGGTGGGGTCAGTCCTGGAGTGACCAATTTTCTGTCAGTTAAGGTGAAGTGCACACTGAAGGAGGCAGTGTCTTACCACAGCACTGGGAACTTAGCAAGGCCTTAGCGAGGGGCCTGTTACTCTGTGTGGAGGATTGCAGGAGGCACATGGGGACACAGCAGGCAGCCAGGAGGTGGTGTGGCCTCGAGGTTAGGCCTTCAGATTCTGCAATCCTGCTGCCTGGTGCCTGGTTCTGAATTTCTGCTCCACCTCTTCCTAAGTGACCATGGGCCAGCAGTATCTCTGCCCCAAACCTCAGTTTCCTCCTCTCTGAAATGCGTGTGATGATAGTACCTAAATGGACTTTGCAGCATCTCTGCATGGAATGGTAAGCAGCTATAAAATAATAATAATAATAATAATAATAATAATAATAATAATAATAATAATAATAATAATAAAAAGAATTAGACAGCAATGTGCATTATTCACCAGGATAATTTATTAAGTGAGCAAAGCAAGGCACTCAGTCATCTGTCCAGTGTGCTGTGCTGTATCCCTGGCCTCCTGGAGCTCACCTTTCACTAGTGGGAAAGAGACACCAAAAACTCAAACAAATGTATAACGTATCAGGTGGGATAAATGCCACAAAGAAGAAGAAAGCAGGGAGAGAGTGGGATGGGGGTGCGGGCGGGTACTACTTCAGGTCTTGGAGGGCTCACAGGGAGGGGACATTTGAGCAGAGACCTGCAGGTGGTGAGGGCGGGACCAGTGCATGAATGTGGGAGCGCATCCCAGGCAGAGGCAGGAGTGAGTGCAAAGGCCCTGAGGTGGGAGGAACGTGGAGGATGAGGCCAGTGTGGCTGGAGCAGGGTGAGTGCTGGGAGAGGGTGCAAAGACAGGGACAGGGTAGGGACAGCAGTGGAAGTGGAGATGTGGTTGGATCCTGGATGTATTTCAGAAGTGAAACTGACCAGACTTCTGATGGGTTGATAGTAGCATATGAAGGAAAGAGAAGAGACCAGGATAACTCCAAGGTGTTTGACCATGAGTGGAGCAGCTATGGACTAACATGGCAAGGAGAAGCAGGTTTGCGGGGCAGAGGATACGTTTCCATTTGGAATGCATGCCTTTTATTATTGTTATATTTTGAGGGTCTTATCCATAACCTCTTAGGTAGCATGTGCTGACACCATAGCAGGGATTTCTATCTGCCGCTTTTCCTGGCTCCCCCCTTGCTTCCAGCTCACATACCCTCTTGACCTCACCTCTCTTAGACACCTTTCCTCCTACACTAACTAGTCCTGTCCCCCACACTCAGCTTCTGTTTCCACATCTGCCTCTCCAGAAAACCATCCCTTTCATCTCCAGTCTTCAAGTCCCCCTAACTGCCACCAGCTGCCACCCAACTAGGTCCTTCCTTTGGCTCTGAGCCCTGCAGGGCAGATGTCATCAGCTTCCTTGGCACTTGTATAAGGCTGGTCCTCCTAAGTACACTGTGGGCTCCCTGAGAACAGTTTTTGAGAACATTTATTAAGCCGTTGTTCATTCATTCATTTAAGAAATAGTTAGTGGCCACCTACAATGGGCAAGGCTATGAGGATTTCAAGGAGAACAAGTCAAACTGGAGCCCAGCTCTCAAGGGAGCATCGTGGAGTGCCTCCCATGCAACTCCCATGAATCCCGTAATAACATAGTGCTCGTTCGTCTGCATGAGCTGTGCTAAGCACTTTGCATGGATGAGTTCGTGTCATCCTCACAAGTGCCTGGGAGGTAGCTCCTCATTTTATAGAAGAGGCTCACAGTGGTGAAACCATTGCCTAAGATCATCCAGCCAGGAAGTGGTGGTTTGTCAGGCCCTAAAGCCAAGACCACCTCAACGTTCTGCTGAGTATGAGGCCCTCCAAGTCCGCTCCCCCTCCTTGGCTACTGAGAAAGGTCCAGTGGGCTGGAGACCTCTAGCCCCACATCCCCAGGGAGTCTCCAAGCCAGGAGTCATCGCCACCCCTTGCCAGAGATGGTGCAATCTACCCCCCAAGCAGGAATGTGCCAGGGGCTCTTCTGAGCCAGCCTCCAGTGGTGGCGACTGCCTCCCATATGGCCTGAGCAAGCAGACGGACACCCAGATGTTGTTTATTTCCCTTGGTCATCAGTGACATGTGTCCCCCATTGCCAGGCGGGAATCGGAGGATGCACTGCCCAGCAATCTTTGTGTGGGGCCCGCTACATGGTTCTGGATCCTTTCCAAGGACAGGGCAGGGACCAGGGCAGGGCCTGTCCCTCCTCAGGCTCACTGCCTTGGGGCAGGATCCAGTGCTATCTTTCCTTCCCCATCCATCTCACCCCCAGGGAGACCTTCGGGACAGCTGTATTAAATCCTCAGTCCACCATAACACATGATGTTCTCATGCAAGACACACTTCCCTGGGCACACCCCCATTATGAAGAAACTCTACCCCAAGAAATGTTGGCATCAAAATAAAAAGCTCTGCACTGATTGTGAAAGCCATTCCAGGATCACGAATGCCCATGGAGGCAGGGCAGGTGGTAGTAATAGTGAAGCCACTGAGACCCTCTCAAGTGTCAGGCCCTGCCCAGATCCTCACCACATACCTGTGAGGTCGGCCACTAGGATTCCTGTTTTACAGATGGGAAGACTGAAGCACAAGAAAGGTGAAAGCTCTAGTTCAAGGTCACGTGGGCAAGGGGAAGGGACTGACTCAAGCAGTCTGGCTCTTAACCCTCTCCACATTAGTAGTTCTCCAAGTGGGTCCCAGGTTAGCTGGGAGCCTGTTAGCAATGCAGGTTCTCAGGCCCCCACCCAAACCTGCTGAATCAGCAACTCTGGGGTGAGGCCCAGCGATTTGTTTTAAACAAGTGCTCCCGATGAATATGAGGCATGCTCGAGTCTGAGAAGCTCTGCTCTAACTGTCTTCTAATGTGAGTGAGTGAAGCGATGTAAGGTGCGGCTCAAGGATGGTAATATACGGCAGCTGGCCTTTGCCTCAGTAGCAGAGAGTGGTAGGGACTGTGGCAAACTGGGGCGCATATGTCCATTTATGTAACTCCAACCAATCATTGCCTTGCGAGAATGCAGGTCCAGTGTTGGCAGAGGTTCTGACTTTTTCCAGGGACGTCCAAATTCCAGCTTTTCATGTGAAATCTCTTTATTTTTTGAATATTGGCAATCTATCCAAATTCGTCTTTTAAAAAAGAGATGGGACTGGAGTTATTGGCTTGGGTATCGAGGACAGTTTAGTGACAGGATTACTGGGGGCTGCTGAGAAGATGAACTTGTCTAGGAGAACATGTAGTTGCCAGGGTCCCAGATGTTCTCCTGTGCCTTTGACCCCCTCAAGGCAAGTCCTGCAGAGTGAAAGCAGATGGGAGACATGATATTTCACAGATGACCCTAAATCCATTTGAAATCCCCAAACAGAAAAAAATAGATCATTTGCAAATGTGAGCCTTTGACTTCTACTGAAACTAGGTGCTTAGGGTCATTCTCAGGATGTGGGTGACCTGAGGTTGGGAACCATTTTTTGAAGAGCCCAGCTTATTCCCTATTTTTTTTTTTTTTTTTTTTTTCTTTTTCGTGACCGGCACTCAGCCAGTGAGCGCATGGCCATTCCTATATAGGATCCGAACCCGCGGCGGGAGCGGCGCTGCGCTCCCAGCACCGCACTCTCCCGAGTGCGCCACGGGGTTGGCCCTTATTCCCTATTTTTAACAGAAGGAATAAACCTGCCCTTCACCCAAGACCAAAACATCCAGATGGTAAAAAACCAGGTTCCTGCACCCTGCTGTCCAGCTTCCAGCCTCACCAGTGACTCTGTGAAAGAAGGGGAGGGTCCAGATTTGGTTGACAGTCCCACCATGTGTGGTGACACTGAAGGAACAGGAAGGGAACTTAGGTTTACGAGGGTGCACCTACTATGTGCCGGGCACTTCCCAATCTGCACATCCCTCATAATACGGCTCGTGGGGATAGGAATTGCTACCACAGTTTTTCAGATGGGAAACTGAGGCCTAAATAGATGAGTGGACTTGTCCAAGGTCACTTAATGAGTGGTGGAGTCGGGATTTCAACCTGGGAACCTGCAGCATTACACATGTCCTTAGATATATTTTTTAAGATATATTTTTTAAGTCTACACTTGATCTTAGCCAAAAGGCCGAGAAGCGATATATTTTTTAAGTCTGAGGTCAGAAAACATGTCTTTCTCTCCAGTTTATTGGACGCCTGCTGAGTTCTGAGCTGAGTTTTTCATGCATCATGTCCTTTAATCACAACAATTCTGCATTATTACCTCCATTTTACAGCTAGAAAAACTGAGGCTCAGAGGGTAAAGTACTTTGCCATGGTCACACAGCTGTCCCCAAAGCTCATAATCATTGAGTCCCTAGGACTGGACCTGACAGAGAGTAGGGGCTCAGTAACTATTTGTTAAATGAGTAGATTGACGAATGAATGGGTGGATGGATGGATGGATGGATGGATGGATGGATGGATGGATGGATGGATGGACGGACGGACGGATCACTCAAGCCTGGGTAAATACATGTGTTCAGAGTTGTCCGGAGCCTGCATCACATTGTAAACTGTCAAGCCTGGCATGTTCAATTTCACTATCATTCTCCATGAAATGGGTGTCCAGGTCTCAACTCATCCCTGGAGTGCTTGGGGAAAGACAAGTGACTTAGATATTACACCAAGCCTCTTCAGCTGCTGGAGCAACACAGGGCCATTTTTTTTTAGGCTAATTGGCATTTTCATGGGGGGAGGATGGCCTCAATTATGGGAGACTGTTGTTAAGGGAAATTACATGAGGTGCCATCTACTCTCATGCCCAAAGAAAACTTGGGAAGTCACAATTAAGAGTTCAAATGCTTTTATTGAGAAATTTGCATCTGAGCTGGGAGAGGGAAGCGATGGAGGATCCACCTGAGGTGTGGAAGGACCCAGGGGGGTTCAAAGTGTGCTCCCTAGAACCCTAGAATCCTCTGGAGTGCCATGGTGGTCAGGCTGGGTGGGCAGTGCTCCAGACCCCTCACCCCTGCCAAAGCGGAGCTGTTCTACCATGATCTGTTTCCTGTCTAGTGGGCTACATCTGTTTTGATTGCAAATTGACAGAAGAGAACTGGCTCAAGTGAAAAAGTGACTTTCTTTGGAGCTATGGGGCAAGCCAAGCCTTGGGAGGGACTGAAACCTGAGCTTGAAAGGCAGCCAGAAACTTAGTGTATCTTTGGTGCCCATGAGGTCTCTGGTTGCTGCTTCTCTCTCTGTATTTGATTTATTTTTCTCTCTCTGCTCCTATATTAGTCAGGAATCATTTTGTTGCAAGTGACCGAAAACCTGACTCAAAGTGGCTTGTGAAAGAGAATATATGGATCCCCCAGGGGTGAACCCAGGTACACAGATGACTCCTTTTGGAATTTT
This sequence comes from Cynocephalus volans, assembly GCF_027409185.1. Taxonomy (NCBI): domain Eukaryota; kingdom Metazoa; phylum Chordata; class Mammalia; order Dermoptera; family Cynocephalidae; genus Cynocephalus; species Cynocephalus volans. Next base: position 26,691,190 of record NC_084460.1, read on the forward strand.
TCTGTATTCCTTGGCTCTGGGTAGCCTCCTTTCTCAAGAGGCTCTTTCTTAATGTGGTGCCACCAGCTCTGGCCTACATCCTCCTAGATCCAAAGAGTGGAAAAGAAAACACACACACACACACACACACACACACACACACACACACACACACTCTCTCTCTCTCTCTCTCTCTCTCATTGACTTAAGCAAAAATCCCAAGACTAGCTCTAGTTGGGACATGTGCCTGTGTCTGAACCAACCACCACTGCAGTCAAGAGGACCTGATGCTCTGATTGGCCAAGCCCCGGTTAAGGGCATCTGGGGCATCTCAAAGTCAGAGAGTATGGAGGAGTGGGGCCTCTGTTAGCTTGTTCCACCAAGTCTTCTCACACATGTGCACCAGAATGGGCTACCCTCCTCACCTGCAAATGTCCTTAGGTCAAAAGACCAGCCCAGACCATTGTCTGTCAGCCCAGTGTCAAAATTCTCAAAAGAGACAGTCTGATTGGCCCATGCTGTCTGAGTTGTTGGTCCCTGGTTCAGTCTGCCATCGTCCAGGGTCAGGATCATGCAGTACAGACACGGTTTGCTAGGGCCAGTTCTCAGGGAAAAGAGACGGTGTGCAGGGAAGACACTTCCAAGATGCCAATTACATTTATTTTGAACTTGTTAAAATGCACATATCTGGGCCCGAACCAGACACTTAATAAGCTTCCCTGAGGATTCTTATGCACAGCCAAGTTTAAGAATCATCAAGTTTGGATCTTTCTAGAGCAGCACTGTACAGACTTTAGTTGTCATAACTTCTTATTCGCAAAGTGAGAAATATAGTCCCTACACCCGTGACCTTGGGGTGGTGGTGGGGGATTAGTAGCGTACTCTTTCTAATGAATTATGGAGACGTGATGAAACCGCCAGACCGACCATCAGAATTCAAAGTCGGAGGTGCCATTACAACATAGAGGCACTAGAGGGCACCCTTGCCAACCGCCAGGGCCAAGAATGCAGCAGAAAACAATCCCTTCAAAGACCTGGGATTGAAGGATGCTAATTAAGATCTGTGCCCAAGTGTGCCCACGTGCACCGAGGTCACTCTCTGAGGTCAGGGAAGGGCTCTTGTTGGGCTCTTTTGCCTTCAGCATGTCACGACATCATTCTACAAATAGTGCGGTAGCTCTTACTGGGGTTTTTTGCTGTTTGACTGCCTGGGTCCCCAGTGAAACTTCAGGGATCAGGTGAGTAATCCGTAAGCTCTTCTGAGAGTGGTAAGAGCTTTGTCCCTGTCTTGGAACACTCTTCTTATCCTGCTTTGCTATCACTTTTGTGGGCTTCAGTCCCTCTCACCAGGCTGTGAGTCCTATAAGGGCAGGGCCATGTGCAACTCACTCCTGTGGCCCCAGGCTCTGCCTGACACAGAAGAGGCCCTGAGAAAATGCCCTAAGAAGGCCGTGTGGGGCAGACTGACCTGGGTACCTTCCCTACTGATTCATGTGACACAGGAATGTCATTTCACCTCCTAGAGTCTTGGTTTGCTCAGCTGCAAAATGGGCAACATCACCATGTCAGGGTGTGAGTCTCTGTCCATAAACTTTGTTTGCAGGACATACCACTTTGTTTTCCCATGACTGAACAGAATTTGTAATTTGAACTCCTATTCTGCCAGGTGGCAGAGATCACCCTAAGCCAATTGAGGGTCCCCTTACCCTTTGTCAGTGGGGTCACATTTTGGGTCCAACAGGCATACATGGAGCTGATGCACAGAGAAGGGCACCCTGGTCTCCACTGACATCACTCTGTGTTGATCTGCTTGGCTGAAGACCCGATATCATTAGCTGTTATCGTGTGTCAGAAAGGCCCAGCGGCCTAAACAAGAATTTCTGCAGTAGGCAGTCCTGGGTTAGTATGGCCATGCCATGGTGTCTTTCTGTAAGATCCCTCTGCCACCTGGATCTGCCACAGCTCCAGCTACGAAGTCTGCAACCCCAGAGACAGAAGGGAGAAGGAGAGGAAGATACTGCAGGCATTTCCTGGGTGTGGCACTGAACACTCCCATTCACACCACATTGGCCAAAACTTAGACACATGACCACATATAGCTGCAGAGGAGCCTGGGAAATGTAGTCTTTCTTCTTAGAAGATGGGGACTCTGCTTAAAATCAAGGTTCCTTTACTGAGGATAAAGGGGGGAATAGACATGGGGGATGACTAGCACAGTGCTCAAGGGTATGTGTCTCTACTGCTCTCCGAACTCCCTCCCATGTTTCCAGAATCTGTCACCTTCCCCTGCCCAAGACCTCAACTTGAGGATGGGACAGGGCTTGGGAAGGGAGCTGGGTTGAGAAGGGCAAAAAATAATGTATTCCCCCCTCTGCCCTAGGATGCAATAGAGGCTAAACTCGTTTTTCTCTAAGTATATTTTTAGTGTGAACTATTTCAAACCTATGGTCAAGAATGAAAAATAATATAGTACACATTAGTGTACCCACCAGCCACTTTGATCAAATTTTGCCATTTTCGTATTTGCTTCAGATTTTAAGCAATTAAATATTACAGATAAAAGCACAGTCTCTAGTCTTCTTCCCTTGTCTCTTACCCCACATCTGGCCCCAGAGGTGCGACCATCCTGAAGTCAGTGTTTGTTAGTCCTTTATCTGTTGTTTACTCTTAATACACATTTATGTATTATAAATGTTACAAAGTGTTGTTTTACAGGTTCTTGAACTTTATATAAATGTTTTTTACTATATAAATATAAGTCCTTGTGCAACTTGCTTTATCCTCTCAGCATTGTCTTTGGGATGTGTCCACAAAGATAACAGCCATTTTTCAGGGCTGGCTTGTTGTGTGGTATAAGACTATATATACCACATTTATTTTTCTATTCTTTTGACAAAGGGTTGGCTTTTTGCAATTGTTTGCTATTCAATGATGCCACAATAAACATCTTTGTACATGTCTCTTTGTGCACATAAACAAGAGTTTCTCCAGGCCATTGGTTCTCAAAGTGTGCTCATGGGACCAGCAGCATCAGCATCATCTGGGAACCTCTTAGAAATGCATGTTCTCAGGCCCCTCCTCAGACCTACCAAATCAGGGACTCCAGGTGGACCCCCGTGATCTGTGCTGTAATAAGCCCTCTAGGAGCTGCCAGTGTATGCAAGCATTTAACTGCTGCTCTAAGGTTTATACCAGAAGCCAAATTGCTGAGTTTAAAAGAGGCACTTTCTCAAATTTACTAGATACTGCCAGATTTTTCTCTAAGGTTTACACTTTTATCAGAAGTGAAAGATTCCTCTCATCCTTGCCAGCCCTTAGTAACATCAGGACTTAAATTTTTTTGCCAGGTGGGTGAGAAGTCTGGGCTCTGTTAAATTCTCAGTGGATGATCTTCTCTCTCTGGCCCCAGGAATCCCTCTCACAACATCATACTTGCTCTCTGCCCTCTGGTCCCTGCCAGGTATACAGCTTTGGAAACATGTAAACCTTTATTATGTTGTCCTGTTGCAGTTTCTCTTCCCAGGACAACAGAAACAAGAGCACTGCCACTCTGGCCTAGTGCCTGGGGACAGGACCCCAGGGAACATGTTAGTTACTGTGTACCTCCTTATAAGCCTGCCTGGATTGGCCAGGCTCCTCGGTTGTAAGCAACAGAAATAGGGTTATCAGCAGGATTTGGGGGGCTCACAGAATCCAGGTATCTGAAGATCAGTTCTGGGGAAGTGGCAGTGCTGTAGTTGGGGAGGGAGGAAGGGCTGGAGGGATCGAGGGAGGGAGGGAAGACGAAAGACCCCAGTCAGGCCTGGGCAGAGCCTGCTGTGCCTCCACCGTGACTCCCTTCCTATGTGTCCCTTCGCTCTTTGAGTCCCATCCCCAGGACTTGGAGTCACAGGGGTGAGTATGTGGCCAGGCTTTGGATAGGCCCACCCTCTGGTGACTTGAAGAAGGGCTGGGCCTCCTTGGTCTCTGTTCCAGGGGGAAGGCACCAGGATTGCCTTTCACCAGGACCTCACATAACGGGGAATTCCTCTAAAAGGGAGATGGGGACCAACAGGAATAGGAGAGGGGCTGGGAGCTGGAAAGCCAAGAATATCCCTTGCTGGGTGGCCATGGGGCTCAGGTGAGCCAAGGCGTGTTACCGGTTCATTAAACGTCTGACCTTTATGGTATAAACATGAGACAGTTCAATGTTTCCCCAATTGCTGCCTCTATGGTGCTGCCTTGTCCTTTCTTGTCCCTAATGACATCGGCCACTTCCTGACTCTCTCCCACCTCCTGTCCCCAGTGGTCTGCCTGCTGCCTCTTACTGCTGGGCACCTGCCGGCCACCAGCCTTCCTGTGCAAGGCAGCAGCCATACCACTTGAGCCTGGCCACTCCTAATGGCCCCTTGCCACTGAGCACCCCTCGTGCTTGCCATGAAGGGTGTGCAGGCTCTTCTGCTGTCTCCACGCCCAGCTTTACTTTTCTCTCTCCTGGTCTCCTTTTCTCTTCTCAAAGAGGGGTGGGAAGGGAACAGATTCACAGGGCTGTGGACGCAAGTTTATGGCCAACTGGGGCATGAGAAGTTGGTACCCTTGTCTCTGTGAGGGGTTCCCTTGATCTCCTCACCTGGTTTGGAGGGTTGGGAACAGAGGAAAAGCCACAGCACCACCACCGCTTCCCCAGCTGACACAGCTCCTGACTCCTGAGTCCCTTCTCTAAGTGGTCAGCGTAATCAGGATCCTGAGGTGTGGGTCAGGGTAACAGAGACACCCTATGAACCTTAGAGAATCTATCTCTCTTTAGATTTTTAGGGTATTTCCACCTCTTTCTCCCCCAGCTTTGGGTCCTGGTCGCCAATTCTGGGACAACAAAAAAGCTTCTCCCTCAACGTGCTATACCTGATGATGGTGGCAGTGACAAATGGAGTTGTTAGGTTGGCAAGACAAACAGAATGAAAGACTCGGAGCCAAACGCTATCAAGCAAGGGAGTTTACTCCAGGGAACCTGGAGGGGAAACTGAAAGATCAGTGTTCCGCCCTCTTACAGACTAGCAGAGGCTTTATACGGTTTGTCTGGGGGGTGGGGGCAGCTATTCTGAGCACTCAGCATTCCGTAACAGCTTTGCGGTTTTTTGTTGTTTTTTTGTTTCATACACGATGTTTTTATTGGAACACACCGGCCTTGAGGGAAAGGGAGGGGGCAGGGGGACGGGGTGAGGGAGTAGCAGATATGAATGTTAAGCTGCCTGTGAGGCCTAACAGGAGTGTTGGTCAGAAACTGAGCAGGAGGGCTAGGGTTTCACCCCACCCTGACAGGCATATGGACCCCATGCACTCTCAAAAATATGGGGGTACTTCAAAAAGCTCGTGGAAAGATTCATATTATCTTTTAATTCTATTTTTCCATGAACTTTTTAAAGTAGCCTTATCCACACTACTTTAGTAAAGATGAAGTGTGCCTGTGAGTAACAGAAAACTCCAAGTAACAGTGGTTTAAAAAAAAATAGGCATTGATTTCTCTGTCATGTAACAGTCTACACAGGCAGTCCAGGGCTGCTATAGCAGTTCTGCCTTCCTCAGGGACCCAGGTAATTTTTATCTTATTTCTTCACCCTCCTCAGAATATGGATTTCAACTCACAATCCAAAATGGCTGCTTGTGCTCCAGCCATCATGTTCACATTCTACACAACAGAAAAGATGAGAAAATGACAAAGGGCACATCCCTGCCGTTTAAGGCAGCTTTTTAGAAGTTGTATGCACTGCTTTACCTTACATCCCATTGGCCTGATTTTGGTCACATGACTATCTAATTGCAAGGGAAGCTGGGGAATGTAGTCTTTTGTCTGTGTGTCCATGTGTCCAGTTAATATCCCAATAAAACAGTTTGATCTGCTCACACATTTGGTTTGATCATCTCTCTCTTCCTTTCTGCCTCCTTTCACCCTGGTCTGGATAGCAGTGGGCACTGGCCTAGGGGGCAACTGCACAGGCTGTGTAATCTGCTCAGAGGAGAACGGCTGCTCCACCTGCCAGCAGAGGCTCTTCCTGTTTATCCGCCGGGAAGGTATTCGCCAGTACGGCAAGTGCATGCACGACTGTCCTCCCGGCTACTTCGGCATCCGCGGCCAGGAGGTCAACAGGTGCAAAAGTACGTGGCTCCCACCTTGTCCTCTGCTAGTGCTGGGCTCCTGGGCTCACATCTTGCCCTCTCATCCCAACACAGCCAGAGAGGAAGTAGGTGTATGCCTGAGCCCAGACTCTGAGATACTTGCTTGGTTCCGGGCTGGCTCTCCATCCCTAAGCAAGTCAGTCTCCTCTCAGCCTTAATCAGCATTAGTAGGGCACTAATAGTTCCCAGCACTAATAGAGAAGGTTCTAACCTAGTTTGCTGTGTGGCCCTGGGCATGTTACTCCCCTCCTCTGGGCCTACCTCAAATGGGAAAAGGAGTCCTAACTCTAATTTTCACTATGACCTGCGACAAATCATCACTATCTCTGAGTCTTGGTGGAAAAGGAGCCAAGGATCCTCACTCCCAGCCCAGATTAGCTGTGTGACTTCAAGCAAGTCACCTGCTCTTTCTGAGCCTCCACTCAAATGAGAAAGGGAGTTCTTCTCACACGCAGCTCACTTTGACCTTGGCCAAGTCTGGGCGTCAAAGGAGATACTAAGTCCTGATCCCAGTGCTACAGAACCTAGGGCTACTCAGAGACCCCCTCCCACCTCAGGCAGACCCAGAGGACACCCTCCCAGGCAGCTGCCCTCACCTGTGGTGTCCCTGGTCTATTATAGAATGTGGGACCACCTGTGAGAGCTGCTTTAGCCAAGACTTCTGCATCCGGTGCAAGAGGCGGTTTTACCTGTACAAGGGGAAGTGTCTGCCCACCTGCCCGCCAGGCACTGAAGCCCACCAGAACACGCAGGAGTGTCAGGGTGAGTGGGGGACCTCCTCAGCCTGCCTGATGCCCCTCCCTCCCTGTGAGGAAGTCATGTGGAGATGGGAGGCCCACCAGCACCATGTCAGGTCCACCGGCTACCTACACATAGTAATCCTGCAAGACACTGGTGCCAACATGATTATAATAGTAATTATAATCATGTGGTTATGATTACTATTACTACCAACGCTGGCATCATTACTACAAAAGGAGGCAGCAGGATACAGAAGAAGAGCACTAATTTTGGAATAAGACAGACCTGGGATCAAATCCTAGCTCTTAAAATGTACCCATTAGTGATCTTAAGCAAGTCATTTAAGCTCTCTGTCCCTCAGTTTCTCCAAACGTTTAAAAAAAAATTGCAATAAAACATAGAGCCTACATCAGGGGGAGGGGGTTCTCATGAGGATTAAATAAATTAATACAATTTAAATAACTTAAAACAGGAACTAGCGTGCTGTAAATGCTCAATACTTGTCAGCTGTCATTATTACTGCTCTGATTTTCTGACAGCTCCTCTCCAGACTTTTGTTTGTGAGTTCCTCTTCTGTGGTCTGGCTTTACACAAGGCTGCTCCTTGACATTCTCACCTGAACCCTCCCTGGGCTCATGTTCACAGTCATTCCAACAGCTGATGGCTCATGACTCGCTGTCCCCACATCCCTCCCTGAGCAGCCCACTGGGTACCTCCTTCTCCCCCAACCCTCATCTTCAGCCTGGTGCCTCCTCTGGGTTTCCTCTGTCAATAACTAGTGCCACGACCCCTGCAATGGCCAAGCCCGAGACACAGGCATCATTGTTGAATCTTCTCTTTCCCTCACCCCCTACCCAACCCGCTCTGTTCATTCATTCACCCAAAAGATATTTACTAGAGAATCTGCTATGGCCAGTTGCTTTCCTGGATGCTGGGGACATGTTAGTGAGCAAAACAGACAAAGCCCCTGGCCTCCTGGATATGACATTTCAGTGGGGAGACAGAAGAGACACATGAATAAATATGTAATATGTCGGGTGGCAGAAAGAACTTTGGGGGAAAAAATTAAACAGCATAAAGCTCCCAAGCCCACCCCACTCCTCACACCCCCTTCTGCCCACCCCACCCCACCTGCCACCTTCTCCCCACCCTCTGCCCATCACAAGACCATGTGGCCTTAGCCCCCTGCCTGTCTCCCTGCCTCTGGTCTCACGATCTCCAGCTAGTGCTCCACCCAGCAGCCAGAGTGATTATTTCATAATGACAGTTTGCTCAGCTTCCTCTCTGCCCAAGGCCCTTCAGCGACTCCCATGACTTCGTGCTCTGGGTAGTCTGGTCCCCATCTGCTGGCCTTTCAACCCCCATCACTTTATTCCTCCTCCATTTGGGTTCCAGCTCTGGCTTGTCCAGTTCTAGACAAGAACAGAGGGCCAGGTCATCCTGGGGACTTTGCTGGCATTATTTCTTCATCCTGGATCACCTACTGCTCCTCCCAAGCCTGGATAATCCCCTCTCCCTCTACCCCTACTTCAAGACTCAGTTCAGGAGTCTCCTCCTCCAGAAAGTCTCCATGGTCTCCCTTGCTGTGACCCATACCTCCTCGGGCCCCCACAGCTGCCTGTCATTCCCTCATTACTGTACTATGCACCCCCTGCCCTCCTAGCCTGACATCTCTAGGAGGTGAGTTCCAGGAGCAGGCCCAAGTCTGTCCTGTCAGCTGCTGCCCCTCAGCACCCAGAACAGCACCCGGCACCCTATTGGTGCTTAGTCTTTACTTGTTGAATGAATGCATCTAATAGCAGGGCTGTTGTTCTAAGGTCTGGAGACCTGCTTTCTGCACCACCACCCCCTCCCTGTTCTTGAATTTGCTGTGTCCATTGTGCAAGCCCCTTGCTGTGTTCCCTTAGCAAATTCCTTACCTTTTGTAGGCCTCAGTGTCCTAATCTGCAAAATGGAGGTATTCATAACTACCTGTGTTCTGTGCCTACCTCTCAGGGACTCTTAAAAGAATGTGAAATATATATATATATATATATATGTTATGTATTTTTTAAATGACCCCCTATTAAGAACTTTTATGTCCATGACTCTGGCTTCTAGCCCATAGCAGTCTGTGCATGCTTTAGTGTAGCTCTCATCCCAGGCTGTTATAGTTTTTTTCAAAATCTCCCTCTGCTCCTAGTAATAGACTGAGTCCCTTGCGGGTGGAGGGGGTATATCGGGGGACCGAACCCTTGGATCTGAAGGACACTCACTAGCAACTGACTCTGTCTGTCTGTCTCTCCTTTCACCCCACAGAGGAGTGTGAGCTGGGCCCCTGGGGCAGCTGGAGCCCCTGCACACACAACGGGAAGACCTGTGGCTCAGCCTGGGGCCTGGAGACCCGGGTACGAGAGGCTGGCCGGGCTGGGCGGGAGGAGGCAGCAGCCTGCCAGGTGCTTTCCGAGTCAAGGAAGTGTCCCATCCAGAGGCCTTGCCCAGGAGGTGAGCACCAGGATGGCATGTGGGGCTGCAGCAGGCAGGGCCCACAGGTGACTTTTACTGGCCACAGGATGCTGCCCCCACAAATAACACCTGTAAGGCTGCCTGAAAGTCCACCATTGGCCATACCTTCATTAAGCATTACCCTCCCCAGTGCCCTTTCAGGGGAGGGTCTTCCTTGCTGGGGTCAGTCCCAAGTACACTAGGAAGATTGAGAATTGTCAGGAGTTCTCTCCTCTCTCAGATTGACCACCCTCTTTTAATAACAGAGATTTTGGAACACTCTCTTTACTATTCTGAAATGAAATTCATGGATAATGTAACTCACTTGCACAAGTGGTTTTTTTTAAAAAAAAAAAAAAAATCGGTATAGTTCCTTAACTGTAATGTAGAAGAGGAAGGAAAACAATGGCATTATGGAAGCGCCCAGGCCCCGCAGCCGGAGAACACAGTGAAGCAGAATCGTGGTGAAGGCTGTAGCCGTGGTCAGCGCCTCAAAGGCACAACCACGTTGCCATCCGAGATGCGCTTCCCCAAACAGTGACTTATGATTACTGAAGTCCAGCCAAACTGTTCGACTTCTTGATTGATATGGTACTAGCAGTCCTAGAATACTCAGTGACTGGAAGTGTCCAGAAACACCTGGCATTCGTACATAAAACAGAGTTAAGCTCTGAGCAAGCAGATTTTTCAGCTCCATGAGACTGGGCAGGATGGGAGAGAATTGGATGGAATAGGGGACCACTCTCCTTTGTGGGGGACTGTCCCACCCAGAACCCCTGATCCCTGTCCACTGAATGCTGGTGGGAGCTGCTTCTTTGTGACAACCCAGAGCACTACACAGATTTCCAAAGTAACACCTGGAGGCTGTTCAGAATCACTGATTTAGATAGAAGAGAGGCTGCAAAGTGTGGTTGGTAAGATGCAAACCGTGAGTAGTAATAACGTGGAACTAGCGATGTTAACTGCACGTGCTGCGTGTTGGGCACTATGCTAAGTTCTCTACAGTCATGAACTCATTTAATCTGTGCAGTGACACTATGAGGTAGGTATTGTTATTATCCCCACTTTACAGATGAGTGGACTGAGACCAGAGAGGTTGAGTCACTTGCTCGAGGGTCACACAGCCAGGCAGAGGCTGCAAAGAGGAATCTAAAGACATGGTTAAGGGTGAGGGACCTGGGGCCGGGCTACTCGGGGCACACAGCTGAGAAGTGTTGAAGCTGGGATGTGAACCCAGGATACCACTGTTTCAGAAGGACTTGTGGTGTCTGGGTTGGAAGTACACGTAGCAGAGATGGGAACCTCTGGGAGTCATGCTGGGCAGTTGGGGACAGAGTGAGGTTGATATGGGACCAGAGAAACTAAGACTCCAGACCCAGGGAAGCACCCACACAGACAGACAGACAGTTCTCTAAGGTCCTTGTTACTGTGGCCACACCTGTCATGGCATCTGAGGGCTGGTCGCTGATTGGCTGGGGGAGAAGGGGCGGTGCAAGAATCAAGAGAGGAAAATGCCTCCCCAGATACTAACAGCAGCAGCAGCAGCAGGAAAGCGCTGACCATGCGCTGGGTGGGCGCAGGCTAAGTGCTTTGTAAGCACAGCTCTTTTAACCCCACAACAGGCCTGCTGCGGCTCCCTGCACCACCCAGGTCTCAGCTCAAACATCACCTCCTCAGAGAGGCTTTCTGTGAGCTTCCCCCCACCCGCCACGAGTCACTTTCCGTCACATCATAGTACTTACAAGGACACTTCAAAAAGTTCAGGGAAAGATTTGTATTATCTTTTAATTCCATTTTTCCAACTGTTTGAAGAACCCTCGTATGTCTTTCTGAAAGAATCTTGCTCATTCTTGTGTTTGCTTGTTTAGTGTCTGTCTTCCTTACTAGAATGTGATCTCCAAGGAGAGCAAGGTCTTTGTCTGCCTGTTCATGGCTCTCTCTCTAGTTAATGTCTAGAACAGGGCTTGGCGTGTACTAGGTGTCCAGTTAGTATTTGGTGGATGGATGGATGGGTGGGTAGGTGGGTGAGCAGATGAATGTATAGGTGGATGGGAGGGTAAGTGGGAGGGTGCATAGGTGGGTGGATGAGTAGGTAGGTGGGTAGGTAGGTGAGCAGATGAATGGATGGGTGGATGGGTGGGTAGGTGAGTGGATGGGTGGGTGGATGGGAGGGTGAGTGGGAGGATGAGAGGGTAGATGGGTGGGCAGGTGGATGGGTGGATTGATGGGTGGGTGGGTAGGTGAGTAGGTGAGTGCATGGGTACATTGGCAGCTGTCAGGCAGGCATAGGGGAGGAACAGGAACCCAAAGCCACTCACCCCCACATCTCCACCTTCAAAGCTGTCAAGGGCCACTCTGGCAGCACCCACACCCTGTCCCCAGATGCTGTCTTCACCTGGGGGCTGCACAGTCAACCCAGAGCTTAGAGTGGGAATCTGGCTTCAGTACCCCCAGAGGGCTTGGAGGGGTCTGGGGAGCCCTAGAAATGGGCAGCCTGACCTAAGGGGATGATTCTGAATCTTCCCTGTGGAGGGAGAACCCAGGACTGGAGCCGCAGCCCTGACTCCTGGGAAGACCTGCACACAGCTGACACTCAGGAAATAAAACTTCCCTCTCCTTGCCGTGGGGCTCTGAGGTCTCTAACTACCTCACTGTGTGCCCTTGCACATGACTCCTTTCAGGGAAATGTATGGGGGACAAACAACGTCTAAAAATGGCCTGCATGTGGAGATACTTTGTAAACCAGAAAGTTAGGGCTGGCCTTGCTCCCGACCACACCTCAGTCTTGTCACCTATTGATAGTTATGACAAACAACAGCTCAGAAGAGCACTCCAGGCGGCAGGTGCAGCCAGCGGGAAGGTGTGAGCGGCCTGGACCTGCTGTGAGGAGGAGCAGAGAGGAGGCCAGTGACTGGGGTGAGGGGTCAAGAAGGAGGGGCTGAGAGAGGTCAGGGAGGAAGTGGGGTCGTGCAGGCCAGGGAGAGAACTCCTACCCCATCCAGTGAGCTGGGAGCCACTGGAGGAGTTTGGGTACAGGGGCACAAGGCCTCTTTTGCTCTTAAAGCATGCTGGGACTCTGTCCACTCCTGCCAGCCATCTGGCCACTGGTCACTCAATTTGTCCCCTCTGCCCAACTTTGCCACCTAGAAGTGAGAGCGCAGACCTGGACTCCGGAAAGCCCAGTCCAGGCTGTGCCACTGAGCAAGTCACTCTCCTTGCTAGGCCTCAGTCACCACGTCTGAGAAATGGGACTAATCAGATATTTGTGTTAGGAGCTCAGCCCAGCTGTACCAGGGGTGATGGGGGTAGGGGACACAATGGGGTCAAAGTCAGAACTAGGTCTTGGATTTGCCCCCCATCCCACGCATCTCCACAGGGAGGACTGGGTGAGGTACAGACCCCCCATCCCCACCCCGCCAAGCCTGTCATCTGGGAGCAACAGGCTGTACCTCCCTCTCACAGCTGTTGTGAGTTTCATGTTCTTGGAGCACTTGGAGCTGTGCTGGCATGTGGCAAGCACCAGCTAAATGCTAAGTTATTGCTGCTGTCGTGTGATTTTGAAGGGCAGAGCCTGTGGCGGGGAAGTTGGCACAGGGATCCAGGCAGAAGGTGCTGAGTCTCTAGCAAAGAGCCTTGTAAACGGTGAAATGAGTGCACATAGGATGGTCATGGGGGCCCCCAGTAGGCCACCCTAAGTCCTGATGGGGGTTCCACATGAACCTCCAGGCCAGACCAAATGCCTGGCTCAGGCAGGCCCTCAGCAAGTTAATGCCCCTCCCACCCCCACTAAGGAGCTAGAGAAAGGTGTTCAGTTTGGGGCAACTTATCCTACAACCCAAACTCTAAGGAGTGATTGCAAAGTCAGCACCCGCACGTCCTCCTAAGCCCCATCCTCAGGGAGTCGGAGCTGGGGATTGGGGAGCCTTCCAGGACCTAACTGGCCCTGCAGCCTCAGAAACACGCCCTGTGCTCGCGTTACAGAGAGAAACCCCAGCCAGAAGAAGGGCCGGAAAGACCGGCGCCCGCGCAAGGACAGGAAGCTGGACCGCCGGCTGGACGTGAGGCCGCAGCAGCCCGGCCTGCAGCCGTGACCGCGACCTGACCGTGACCGTGACTGCGCACTGCAGCTCGCTGCTTCTGCCCTGTGCTTTCCTTCCTCGCTGCTGCCACCGCCACTGCTTTCTCTTTTGTTTTCCTTTTGTCTTTCCTTCTCCCCGACCTTCTCCCTTTTTTTTGGTCAGTATACCTTTTCTTTCTCTTTTCTCCTTTATTTCCTTCACTTCTTCCATTCTTATTTCCCTCTCCCCCCTCCCTTCTTTCCTTCCTTCCTCTTCTCTCTCTCCTTTTATCTGTTTGCTTTTCTCTTCCTTTCGCTTTTCTTTCTCTTCTTCACTGTGTCCTTCTCTCTCTCTCTCTCTCTCTCACACGCACACACACACACTTTTAAGAGACAGACTGTGAGCTCTGTGCCCTCCCTTGCAGCTCTATCTACTCCTTAAAGACAGCAAATAACTTTTTCTAGGCCTTTCCCTGACCCTGCCCTAACTCCACATTTGCAGAGAAGGGGTTTCTGTGGGGTGGGGCCCATGCTTCTGCTCCAAGGAGACCCCAGAACCCAGGGCTTTAAGCGCCTCGTCCTCTGCCCAGTCCCTGGAGGCCATTTCCACAGCCTTCGGCCACCAGCTTCCCCAAGGAGCCCGCTGGAAGAGGCTCCGAGGCCTCCCGAGGCCCGGCCTGTACACCCTCCCCGGCTGCCAGTGGAGGAGCCATGCTGAGGCCTCTGGCGGGACAGCCAGCCCCACATGTGCCGGGCCCGTCCTCCTGGAAGCTGCCTGCTGTACCCGACCAGCGCTCTCCCACGGTTCCCATGCCTCTTCCTCCCAAGGTGGCCATACTCCCAAGGCCCTTGGGGACTCAAGCACTGGATCAGGTGGGGCTGTCACCCCTGGCAGAACTAGCCAGTCAGCCCAGAAGAGGCCATCAGGCTGAAAGGAACTCTGAGATTATCCAGCCACTTCATTTCCCACCCTGGCACCTCTTGTCCATTGTACCCATGGAGAAACTGAGGTCTGGAAAGGAAGGGACTTGCCCAAGGTCACACAGGGAACATATGCACTCTGCTTTCCACCTGACAGTGCCCTACTAGCACATCCACAGCTGAGAGGAAACTTTGGGGGTCTGTTGGGGAAGGGATGAAGGAAATGGTTGGGTCAGGAGCAAGACCCTCCACTTACCACACCCACCACTGACACCTGAGCATTTGCGTTTCACTGTGACACCCCCACCCCAGGCAGGTAGAACACTACGAGGGGTCCCCAGGTTAGACCAAGCTTATCTGAGCAAGGTTATTCTCACTGCCTGTCATTCCACCGTAGGGAACCCCCTCCTCCTTTGCACCCCAGATTCCCCAGGAAGGGGCACTCCTGACCTGCATCGCCATTACCAGCTGGCCTGAACTCACAGGGCTCAGCAGCTGGGAGCAGGGATGGGCAGGAGAAGCAAGAGGCTGAGCCCTGAGAGGCCCACGGTGGTCTGGGGAAGGAGGGCTGTCTTGGGAGAGGCTCTAGGTGGTGACATATCACACCCCCCACCCCAAGAGAGTGTCCACCCGAAGATCTGCCTCCACCTGGCAGATGGGGATCCCCTGGCACTGCTCACTCCCCTTTCCCCCTCACACCACCCTGAGGACAGCTAGAGCCCCTCCTCACCTGGCCAGGCTACCAGCCGCTTTACTGCAAAAGCTTGTGCATCTGAGATGCTCTGTTGCTGTTTCAAGACCCCGACTTTTTTTTTTAATAAAGGGAAAAAAAAAAAAAAGAAGCTTGCAAATGCTTCTTGGGCATCAAGCGGGTGTTACAAAACCATGATGCTGATGAGTTTGGAGTAGCAGAATCTAAAACATGTGGGGTGGTTTTCACTGGAATGAACAGGGCTGAGAGGGGTCAGGGTGCACTGGGGACAGGGTAGGGTTTCAGCTTGAGGGGGGAGAATGCTAAAAAGAGAGGAGGGGCCCTCACATCCTCCTGACTCCTCTCAAGAAGGGGGCTCAGCCAGAGGGAGAAGAAGGCCCCCAGGGCTTCTCAGCCCCATCAAGCACAGAAGTGGCCCCAGGAACCCACGTATGGCATGTCTGAGGGACTTTGGGCCCTAAGTAGGTTGACAACCCCACAAAGCCATCTAAACAACGGGAACTGCTGGGTAGAGTGACCTCAGCATTGGGAGGCATGTGTTCAAGTCCCAGCCTGTCACCAGCTATCCGTGGGACCTAGGCCAAGTCATTTCCCCTTTCTGGGCCTCCACGTCTCCACTTGATGGATGAAGAGGAGGCCAGGCTGGATTAAATCCATTGCCCAAATCTGGGAGGCCCAACAGCATTCCTTGGGGAGATTTTTTTTTAAAAATTCAGATTCTAGGGCTCCACCCCAGAGCTACTAATTGTGAACAAGTGTAGGAGCAGGCAACGAGAGCAAAGCTAGTCATTCTAGGACAAGCTGCAGGGAGGGGAGGCTCTCAGATGACTTCCAGCCCCAGAGCTGGGGGATCTCGATTTGAGGGCTGCAGTTCTGTCTCTGACCTCAAGGATCAATAATCTGAATCTATAGAATTATATATTAAGTAAATATATAATTCTATAGAGAAGTTTTCTGCTAAGATTCAAATCCTAGGATGCTGAGGGTGACCAAAATAAGAGAAGAGAGTCCTGCAGTTCTCTGGCCACAATCTTTTCCCTCAGGGGGCCTGGTCCTCTGTCCCCAACTGGGAGCTGGGGACAATGTGTTTTGTTTTCAAATTAGAAGATAAAGCTTCTTTAGGGGCCAAGCCTCTCCTATAGCCTTTATATCTCAGACATTCCCCACCCCCAGCTCCTAATACTTAGAAACCCCAGCGTCTCCCACATTCCCCAGGGGACTGAGGCACCTTACTGGGAAGGAGACTCTGCTGTCAGGTGGTCGTCATCTAATTGCCTCTTACGGGCGAAGCTTGGAGAAGTTCACAGAGAAGCTCAGAAACTGGCTGTGGTCACACAGCCAATGAGGGGCAGCTGGGGCAAAGCCTAGAGGGAGATTCCAGCTGCTCTGAACCCCCCAGATGCTATTCCAGTGGGAGAGAACAATGGCTTGACCAGAGCTGAGGAATTCTTGCCAGATCCCTCCCGACTCCCATTCCAGCGGGGCCACACCAGTGCCCACTTGGAAAACTCACCCCCCCCCCCCGTCCCCCTACTCTTCCCTCATCCCTCCTCCCCTCGCCCCACACTCTGTGCCCTTCCCTCCCTGCCAGACCCCTCACCACGGCCTTGCCTGTCGTTCCCACATGCTGCCACTAGAGAGCGCCGCTCAGTCAGGAGCAGAGCAGCAGCCAGGATTGTAACAGCGTTTCTGAAAAAGGGCGACAGTGTTCCTCTTCTCTCCTAGCAGCACTCAAGAGGGGTGAAGGCAGCGGAGAGGCTGCCTCCTGCCTCAGGCCGGAGGGCAACTGTCGCAATGGTGACCTCAGCTGAGTAGCATTCACAGCAGCTCAAAGAGTGTCAGATTCGGAGGTCCCCGGCCCAGGCCCTTCCTTGCATAGAGGAGAAACCTGACTCAGAGGAGGACGAGAGACCAACATCCCACGAGGGTCACCATGACAGGACCTTTTGCCAAGACATCCGGTCCCAGGTGACTTGTGCAGCGTTACACTTCTCCATTTTCTCTTAGTAAATTTCAAGCCATCCTCTGTGCTCCTTCCAACTCCAGAAATGTGCATTCGTATAATAAAAATAAGTGATGATGATGATGATGTCATATTTATTGAGCACCTACTATGCACCAGACAGTGCTAAGAGCTGTAGGTACAGAATCTCATTTCCTTTGCTTTTCTTCCCTCGGTGTAAATCATAACTACCATTTTTCTGACTTCCTCCTAGATTTCCCACATTTTTCCCAACCTTTATTTTCTGCCTCCTTCACAGCAAACCTGCAAGCCAACTTATAGAAGAGGAAATTGAGGCTCAAGTTAAAGTCATTCAAAACCCATCAGTCTCATCCATTTAATAAATATACATAAAGTGTCTGTTGTGTGCCTGGTACTGTGCTGGGTGCTGGTGATAAATACCCCAGCCTTGTCCCCTGAGTGTTCAGTCTGTAGACAGTCAATTTCAATGGTGTGATAAGGCCTTCCACAGAGGACAGGATTTAGAAGGAGGGACAGCAAATCTAACTACAGTGGCTCAGGGAGCTCCTCCTCCAGCACTCAAGTGTCTAGCTGGGAACTGAAGGATGAGGAGGCTTAATGAGATGGGTGAGGAGTGGGTCCCAGAGGGAGAAAACAGCATGTGCAAAGGCCTGGAGGAGAAGCTACTCACATGGGTGCCAACCTCCTATGCTGCCAGATCTTGGAACATGGGGCTCAGCCCTGGGGTCTACTGGCTTCCCCTTACTGCCCCCACACTCCCAGCCTTACCCACAGCTATGCCTTCCTGTTTGACCTACCATCGGCGAGGTGGAATAGATCATCCAGCCAGACCTGTGGCTAAAGAAGCCATCTGGGAAGGAGGCCCTCAAGTCCTGGCTGTCCCAGCCCCCAGCTGTAGAGTCTTCCCAGCTATGATACCAGCAGAAATAAGCTGCCCCACTGTGTTCTGTCTGAACTCCTGATGCTCAGATCCTACAAGCATAATAAAATGGTTATTGTTTTATGCCTCTAAGGTTGAAGAGGGTTGTTTCACAATAATAGACAACTAATCATGACACCTCTCTCCTATGGTGGAGGGGCAGGGAAGTGAGATGGGTAAGAGCAGACAGAAAATCCCATCCTTAGGACCAATGATGAGCCTTTAGGCAAGATCCTGTGCCTCTCTCTGTGCCTCAATTTCCTCATCTGTAAAAGGGGTTAATAAGGGTACCCCTCATGGTTTGATGTGAGGTTTAGATAAGTTAATACATGAGAAAGGGTTTAGATACATAGTAAGTGCTCAATAAAATTTTTTTATTACACGTGTTTTGTTTCTTTATTCAACAAACATTTCCTACACACCGAGTCTGAGCCAGGAACTGTTCCAGGCATTAATACTAAAAATTTAAATTCATCCTCCCCAGAGCCCTCTGAAGTGGGCTCTACTATCATTCCTGTATTTTATAGATGGAGAATCTGAGGCTCAGAAAGTAAGTAATGGAATGGGAACTCAAAAACCTGGTCCTCCACCAGGTGGCCACTTCATGCACAGGCACCCACAGGGGCGTGTCCCACTCAGCCCAGGCAGATGGGCAGCAGGCAGAATAAATGCACCAGAGCTCCACTGCCATCTCTTCCACTCAGCATTGCTCCTGGACAGCAGAAACCTTTCATCCAGAAAAGGAACTCCAAATGGTTCTCAGCACCAGAAAAGATGGTCAACCTCACTCAAGTTAAGTGACAATAAAATCACACTGAGCTACCATTTCTCACCTATCTGATTGGTAAAGAGCCAAAAAGCTGAAACTATGGGGCCTTGCCTGGGCTGTGGGTGAGCTGGCACTCTCGCCTATCTTCCTGGAGGAAGAGTGACGTGGCCCAACCTCTATAGAAAGCGAGGTGACACATCTATCAAAATTACAATGTGATAAAGTCCTGTAGTATATGTATGTTGCCTCTGGCTTTATTCACTCAACCATATGTTTATGAGATTCTTCCATGTTGTTCTGTATAACATTTGTTTGGTCTATTCTGCTATATAATATTCCATTATTTGAATAAACCACTGTGTATCATTTTGCTTTTGATAGATACTTGGCTTGTTTCCCATTTTTATCTTTTACAAAACATGCTGCTATAAACATTCCTGTATGTGTCTTTGGGGACATATTTGCATGTGTCTCTTTTGGGCATATACACATATAGGGGTAGGAATGCTGGGCCATAGGATACGTATATGTTTAAACTCAATGACTAATTCCATATGGGTTTTCAAAGTTATACCAGTTTACACTCTCAGCAGAGCATAGGGTTCCTGTGGCTTAACAGCTCATGTCTAACAGTCAGTCTTGATAGCTCTTCCAGTAGATATGTAGTGAGGTCTCATTATGTCCTTAATTTTCAGTTCCATGATTACTAATAAGGTTACATATCTTTTCAGACATTTATTAGCCATTCACATGTTTCTTTTCTGAAATGTCTATTCAGTTTTCTTGGCCATTTTTCCATCAGGTTGTCTGTCTCTTATAGGCCTATGAAAGTTTTTATGTGTTCTGGATATGAGCCCTTTTATATATGGCTAGATTCATTTTGTTAATACAAGTGTACTTCAAAAAGTTCATGGAAAAATAGAATTGAAAGATAATACAAATCTTTCCATAAACTTTTGAAGCACCTTCATATTTTATTTAGGATTTTTGCATCTATGTTCATAAACAAAGTTAACCTATAAAAAACAACAACAAACAAACAAAAAAACCCACACGTGTCCCCTGACCCAGCAATCCACTTCTAGGGATTTATCCTCCAATTAGTCTGGTCCATGAGCAAAATTGTACCTGGGGACACGGATGTTCCCTGCAGCCTTGCATGTCATAACAAAAAGTTGGAAACATCCCAAATATGTAAAGGAAACCTGTTTAAGATACAATCTCATAGCACTCAATGGAATACTATGCAGCTGAGAGGCATCAAGAAGAAGCATTTGATGCAATGACACAGAGCAGTCCCCAAGACGTGTTGCTAAGTGAAAAAAGCAAGTTGTAGAACAGCATGCATAGTAAGCCACCATTTAGGGGGAAAGGGAAGGACAAAAATACACATGTGTGTATGACTCGTGCATGTGCAAAACCTACCTATGAAAAGACATGCTAGAATCCAGCAAAAGTGATTGGTCTGTGGTGGGGGAAGAGGGCTGGGGTTAGAGTGGGTAGAAAGGAGACTTGCTTTTCTCTTTTGTTCCTTTTGAATTTTAGGCCATGGGAATATATTACCTCCGCCCCCCCCCCAAAAAAAAATACTTCGGGGACATTTTGAAAATTTATCTTTAAATAACTTCAGTAAGGATCCATATGGCTTTGACATAAATTCCAAAATGAAACATTTTTCAGATAGTGTTTTGGAGACACGTCCTTGAGCTCAAGGAGTGAGCCCCAGGGGTGATGCCCTAGTTGCCTGCCAAAGAGCAAGGGTCCAGCCTCCGAGGAGAGCCTCTCCCTGCACGCTTTCCCATGGTGAGCTTCCTCCTGGTCACGCAGGGTCCACTTCCACCCCCTATGCAAACCTGGTGCAAGATTCTGATGAGACATCATCCAGATGCCAAGACTCAGAGGTGAATTGTGCCTGAGCTCACTAGAGGTCCTTGGTACTCCAAAGTGAGGATGATAGAATGTGTCAGCAAGTCACACAGACCTGGGTGTGTATCCCAGCTCTGAGCCCAGCTGGCTGCTTGACCTTGGGCAAATCACTTTACCCCACTTTACCCCTTTCTGCAGCTGCAAATGAGGCCAAGAGAAATAACTCCCATTCCCAGGAGTGTTTGAGGATGAAATGATAGGAGGTTGTAAAGCCCTGGCTTGTAGAAGGGCTAAGCTATGGTAGCTCTGGATATTACAACTCCATTCATTCTCTCATTCATTCATTAATCTCCTTGACTCCAAATCGTATCTGTCCTTCAGCAAAGATGCTCCTCCTCCAGGAAGGCTTATCTGATCCGTGCCCCTCAGCCTCCTTCCACACCCCTGTGGGATACCTTGGGCCACAGCCAATTTCTATTCAGTCTGAGTCCTATAACTGTCTGGGCCACCAGGGAGCAGCACTGCCCGGGATGTGGAGGAGCAAGGCTGGAATTCGAGGGCCTCAGCGGGAGATAACACCCCCCACCCCGTCCCCTGTCCACCCACCCCTCCCCCGCTGACATCTGTGCAGCCCCACTGTGTGCCAGGCACCATGTAGAGTACCCTGCCTGCTTCAGCTCTTTGGAGCCTCACGGCGTCCCCATGAGGGAGGCACTACTATCACCGCCTTTCCATCATTCCTGTTTCTTTTCTTTCTTTCTTTCTTTCTTTTTTTTTTATTTGGGTGCCAAGAGTTGAGTTAATCATTCTCAATTCTTGCAAACCTGTTTCTCACTGAATTTATTTTAACTTAATTTAATTTCCCTCTTGATGCCCCCCACCCTTCCCCCTTCCCCTTCCACCCAGGCACCCACTCTCATGAGCCTGTCTGTGTCCTAGAATGTACATGATCCTTTTAAAGCACCTAGGAATGTTTTGTAGGTTTCTGCATCATTTATTCACAGAAATGATCTTGTAATGGTCTACAGATTTCCTCCTAACTTTTACTTTTTCCCCTCCACCTGCTGTTTCTTACACACTCCTGTGGTTTACTTTTCCTGCCATCAGACATGGATTCTCTTCTTCTGCTTGCTTCCTTAAACTGTGTCACAGTGGCCCATCTCCTTCTGGACCTGTAGGGGAATTTCTCTGGGGAATACACCCAGGAGGAGAGTGGTTTAGGTCACTGGATATACTCCTACTTAACAATCGCTGGGTACTGTACCAGCCCAAACACACTGCAGAACATGGAACTCCCATCTCCCACACCCTTGCGATTCCTGGCTTCCTAACTTTTGCCAGTCCAGTACCTCATCACTACTTAACTCACATTTCCCTGATTATTACTGAGGTTGAGCATGTATTTGCACACTGTTTGTCACACTGTCCATTTTATAGATGAGGTAACTGAGTCTCAGGCCCCAGGTAGTAGAAGGTGGAGCCAAGAGAAACAGGCAGGTCTGTAAGAGGCTGAGACCCTGCTCTGAGCCTCACATTGGGCCACCTCCCTAACAGCAATAGTGCGTTCAACATCCGCTCAGTGAAGGAATATTTGCTGGCACCTTTGTGATCTCAGGGGACTGTGGTCGGGGGCAATGGCTTAGAATAAACAGTGGCAGTTCCTGTCCATTAACCCAATAACAGGTAAGAGGAGCAGTTTGGGAGGCTGGATCTCACTGTTGGAGGGAGCAGAGCAGGCACTGGGGCATTGGGAGGGATCGGGGGATGGCCAAGCCTGCCCATCAACGTTGAGGAACACAGAGGAGGAAGTAGGAGACCAGGAGCCACGAGGACCAAGGGGCTGGAGGGTGCCTTACCCCATGTCAGGGCTGCTGCAAACTAGATGTCTCCCCACTCCTGGAATAAAATCCATATTCCTCATGGTGGCCACAGGGCCCTCTGTAATCAGCCCACACTCCCTCTCTGACCTTATCTCCCACCCTCCTCTCCTTGCCTCCTCCAGGCACACTGGCCTCCTTGGTTCTTTAAACACACTAGGGTCATTCTGGCCTCAGGGCCTTTGTACTTCCTATCTGTCTGCCTGGAATACTCTCCCACTAGTTATCCACATGGCTGGCTCCTGTTTCTCGAAGTCTCAGCTCAAAAGTCACCTCTTCAGAGAGTCCTTCCCTGATAACCTTATCTAAATATCATGGCCTCCTCCAAGTCATTCTCTAGTTAGTATCTTTTAAAATGTTTATTTCTCTCCCCTATTGTGACTTTAAATTATCTTGTTTATCTAACTGTGTATCTCTTTATAGTGTGTCTCCCTCACCTCACTGTACTTGCCTTTTCCACCAGACTATATGCAGGGACTGTCTCTGCCTCGTTTACCACCATATCCCGAGTGCCCAGAAGAGCAGCCGGCCCATAGTAGACACTCAATTGACAGTTGTGGGATGAATGAAAGAAGGAAGGAATGCCTTGAGGGCCCCAGGTCATTCACTTTTTGAGGAGTCCCTCTGTGCCAGGCACAGTTCACTCCTCAGATGACCCAAAAGAGAAGGGATCATTTTACCAAAGAGTAAACTGAGGCACAGAGATTCCATTCCTTGCTTGAGTTCTCACAGCTCCAGGGTGGGAGCCCTGGGTTTTAAGCTGCCCATTGTACCAGTTTCTCATACTTCCTGTACTGCACTAGGGAGGCCTTTGGTCCCAAACAACTTACTACCCACCTTGTCATCCTGTATCGCTGCCTCCTGATAGTGATACTTCTTTTCTTCCCACCAAGATGCAATCGCATCAAAAGCCTCATGGCCACTTGTGAAGGCCCCTCTCTGTCTTGTACACCTCCAGTTTCTCCTCCCCAGTGATCCAGCCTTGTGATTGTGGCTCCTTTCTCTGCACAGAATGCCTTTGAGGTGCAGCATCTGTATTTTTGTGGATACCAGCAGTTTGTTCCCTTTCATTGCTGAGTAGTATTCCATTGTTTATTTACCTATTAGTGGATGATTCTTTGTAGCTTTTCATGAGAAAAGCTTCCATAAACATTTGTGTACAGGTTTTCATGTGAACATGCTTTTCATTTTTCCTGGGTGAATACCTAGGAGTAGGATAGCTGGTCATATGGTAAGTATATGTTTAATTTTATAATAAATTGCCAAACAGTTTTTCCAAGTTCCAGTTGCTATGGGCCCTCACCAGCACTTGGTAGTATCAGTTATTTTTAAGTGTAGCCATTCTAATAGGGGTGTAGTGGTATCCCATTGTGGTTTTAGTTTGCATTTTTCTGATGGCTAATAATGTTGAGTAACTTTTCATATGCTGATTTGCCATCAATATCTATTTTGGGGTGAAGTATCTTTTTAAATCTTTTGCCCACTTTGGGGGAATTATTTGTTTTCTTATTATTGAGTTGTGAATGCCCCGTATATATATTCTGGATACAAGTCTTTCATCAGACATGTCTTTTGCAAATAACTTCTCCCAACCTGAGGCTTGTCTTTTCATTTTCTTAACAGTGTCATTAAAAGAACAGAAGTTTTGAATTTTGAGTAAGTCAAATTTATCAATTTTTTTTTCTTATGGTTCATGCTTTTTGTGTCTTCTTTTAGAAAATCTTTGCCTGACCCAAGGTCACAAAGATTCTCTTCTATGTTTTTGTCTTGAAATTTTATGGTTTTAGTCTTCACATTTAGATGTATGGTCCATTTCAGGTTAATTCTCATATATGGTGTGAGGTGGGGGTTGTGACATTATGATATTCATATACGGGTTTTCACCCACAGTTCCTGGCTCATGCAACTCTCTGACCTTCTGCCTTCCTTTCAGCTGCTCCTTTTTCTCCCCAAGGCAGGAAATTCTGACCTATCTTAGCTGATTGTAGGTCATAAGACCCTCATTTCAGGAGGGTCCTGCCCCATGCTCAGGAGGAAAGGACGCTGTACAGAGAGGCCAAGAAGAATCTGAACAAACAGGCCTTGCTGGGTTTCCCCACTCAGTTGGTTAGTGTTAGATCATACCCTTTTTGTCCAGTCACATTTCTGTACTATGGTCCAAGCTTCAGTCATGCCTATGTGATGAAGCTTCCATAAAAACCCAAGAACACAGGGTTAGGAGAGCTTCTGGATAGCTGCACACATGGAGGTTCCTGGAGGGTGGTATGCCTGGAGGCAGGATGGAAGCTCCATGACCCTTCCCCATACCTTTCCCTACGCATCTCTTCGTCTGTGTCCTTTGTAATATCCTTTATAATAAACCAGTAAACCTAAGTCCATGTTTCCCTGAGTTCTGTGAGCCACTCAAGCAAACTAACCAAACCCAAGGAGGAGATTATGGGAACCCTGATTTACAGGTGGTTGGTCAGAAGTTCTAGAGGCCTGGGCTTGTGACTGGCATCTGAAGTGGGGAACAGTCTTGGGGACTGAGCCCTCAACCTGTGGGATCTGATGCTATCACCAGGTACATAGTGTCAGAATTGAATTGGAGGACATCCAGCTGGTGTCCACTGGAGAACTGCTGGCTTGCTTGCCAGCGAGGAGAAAACCCCACACATTTGGTCACAAAAGTTGGTCTTCTATGTTGTTGATTGTGGTTGACTAAAAGCATAGAAGAAAAACACTGCACAGTGTGTTTTTCCCACTCCTCACAGGGGTTGAGTTTTGTTTATTTTTATTTACATATGGATGTAGAATGCAACTTCACTTCTGGAAAATGATCCTACAAATATCCTCCCACAAATGAACAAAATGGGTATTAATTGTAACCTTGACTGAAAGAGCAAAACATTGGAAACAGCCCGTGCCCGTGGGTGAAGACCGGCTAAGTGCACATTGGCCCATTCACACAATGGCAAACCACGCAGACAAAAAGCTGGCATCCTGCCATCAGCCACAGACAACTGTAGAGTTGTGCACTGCTGGAATTCACTCTGGGTGCTCAGTGTTCATGCTGAACAGTTGTTTTGAGACCATCCTGGTCAGGCATCAAAAAGAATGAGGAGCTCTTTATGGAGTGATACAGGAGGATCTCTAAAGGCTGTTGTTAAATAACAAAAGGATGGTGCAGAGTAGTGTGTGCGGACTTTGCCATCACTGGGTAAAAAGTTCCTATGTGTATTTCCTTGCATGTGCATAAAATATCTCTGGGCAGATTCACGAGAAATTGGCGATGGAGATTGCCTCAATAAAGAGGGTGTCTTTGTTTTATTATGGGTGTCTGGAGGTCAGGGGTGAGACAGAGACTCACTTTTCACCATGTCCCCTTTTGTACCTTTGAGATTTTGTACTATGACTATGTATGTATACTCAGAAAATAAATACAAAAAGAAAATAAAACCAAACAAAGCAGCCATACTTTCCCTGGGGTGCCCCGTCTAGGAGATTCTGTGCCATGTGCATAGCCCTCCACAGTTTGGGAAATGCTTTCATGTTTCCCCTCAGGTTTCCCAGCACACAACTGCTCAGCCAGCCCAGCTTGATGGGGAAAGCCTCCTTCTCAGATGGGGAAACTGAGGGTCTGAGCAGACCTAACATTCCCGAGGTCACCTGGCCCAAACCAAGGTACTACATCAGGTAACTACCAGGGTCAGAGGGACTGAGAGCCAGGGAAGAGGCCCGCAGTCCTACCCCACAGGGACCCAGGCTGAGTCACTTAAGGTACTACTCAGAGCTGAGCCCATCTGGAAGCTATTGCCAACCCCACCCTGGGCTGCGGAGGAGGGGTGGGCAGAGCCCCCAGGCTGTGCGTGAATCTGTTCCTCATCAAGGCTGGTGCTTTGGACTGGGCACCGGCCCTGGAAATCCCATTTCCCAGCCAGGCCAGGCCATCCTCAGACCAGCCACCCTCCCCACTGGGACTTGAACAAGGCCACAGTGCATGTGAAGAAACAGCCCCCAGAGCAGCAGGGAGTGGGGTTATAGTTTCAGGTTCCTTTACCTCTCTCTCAGAGCTTCAGATTCCCTACTCCTAAGGATTAAATAAGCCTACTCATGCAAAGCACTCAATACAGTCAGCGTTCAACAGCAATAGCTGTTATTATCTCCTGACTTCCCTCCTGGTTTCATTGCTTTACAGTAGGTGCCTAAAAAATAATTGCACAGCTAAAGTGCCCAGCGCTGTTTAAGCACTGTGTACTAACTCATCCCAACTTCACAGCAGCCATCTAGCTTGACTTTTCTGATCACCCAGCTGAGGCTCAGAGACATTGAGTAACTTGCCCAAAGTCACACACCCAGCAGGGGGATAGCCGGGATTTGAACCTGGTCACCTGGCTCCAAAGCCCTCACTCCAAAGCTGCCCTCTATGCACCCGAACCTCCTCCCGTCAATCCCTGATTCCTATGGGTGACTGTGACGGTGTCCCCTAAGATGAAGATAAACACTGACCTCAACCAGTGTTGGTTGACTGAGAGGTCAGCATCTATAGCCCAGCCATGGGCAGAATCTGGATTCTCTAGCCACCCGGAACTGAACGAGAAAACTAGAGGCAAGGAGGCTGGGATGCAAAGCTGCAAGAGTGGGGCAATAGGCACCTCACACACGGGGCGGAGTCTAGAGCAGCCTGCTGGGGGGATGGATTTACATGACCCCCCACAAATAAAGAGCACATGCTGCCCACGAGCCTCATGTCCAGGAACCTGCCTTACAGAAACCTGCCCTGTGCACAAAGAGGCACCAACGAGGACTTTCCCACAGCCTGTTAGAAGAAAACTGACCACAACCCAGATGTCCATCGGCGTGGTCGGCTCCACTGCTGGTGGCCCAGCCACACTGTGGAAAACTATGCAGTGATGAAAAAGCCTGACACAGGGCTCACTCGCTGACAGGGCTCCGTGCAGAGCCCATTGTTCAGAGGACAAAGGAAGCCACAAGGTAGCTGCACAGGGCATGTCCACCAGAGCTGTCTACGCAGAGAGCTGGGAACCAGTGAGAATGAGGCTGTGAGTTGATGGATGGGACACAATTTTAACTCTTTGCTTTATACCCTTCCGGAACTTTTTTTCCTGAATCAATATTTGCTATTTCAGAATAAGAAAAAGTGAACAGGCCTGCAGCACTGTGGTTAGCCTGTGGTGAGGCTCAGCCCAAATTTGATGAAAGCATGTTGAGCTCCAGGTGACCATTCGGTGCTGGAAACAGCCGTGAAGAGGGGCCCCATCCCTGCATGTGGCCCCAAGTGCCTGACGGAGAGCGGTTTTGATGGAAGTGGGAGAGAGGCTCAGGAAAGCCAGGATGAAGGCATAGTTGGGGCCTGAGGGCAAGAGTCCTACAGCGGATTTACTGAGTTCTTACAACAGGTCAGGCGCCCGTCTAAGTGTGAACTCTCCCATCTCCATCCCCATTTTACAGATGAGGAAACTGAAACCCAGAGGCTGTAACTCACTCGCAGCTAGTAACTGGCCAGGTCAGGCCGCAAACGCAGGCCGCCTGACATCGGAGCCCGCGCTCCCACCCGCGCCTCAGTCCTGCCCCATGGAGTGACCTGGGACCGCCACCCCACCCTCCACTCACGGACCTTCCCGCCCGGCCTGAGTACTGGCCTGGGAGTCTGAAGCCCAGCTTTCGAGCCACTCTGGCCTCTGCTCCCTCGTCCCTTCCAGCGTTGGATGACGGCAGCCAGCAGTCGGTGACTACTCAGCCAAGAAGCCTGGGAGCGATTAGGGCCAAGCCAAGGTTTTTGGACAGAGGCGCCTTCTGCATTTGAATCAAATAGGGCATGGAGAGACCAGCTCAAATTGCAGCTGTCCAGTAGGGCTGGGGCAGGACTGGAGGAGAGAGAAGAAGCATCCCTCAGGAAAGGGGGACAGGCCATGGGAGGATAGAGCAGGAACTGGAGTGGGACGGGGAATCAGGAAGAACATGGAGGAACCCAGCCCCCTGGGTGCTGAAGAAGCCCAGTCCTCTTGGAGGTGGCAGACGGGCTTGGATCTCCGTTTCCTTCCTGTCTGCTTCCATCTCCTTCCAGGCTCTTGAAAAAAAACCTGCCCTAGTAGTTATTTAGGCTATAGGGACAATTTCTGGTCCTGTCTTCTTCTGGTGGACACTTTTTTTCAGGGGAGTAAAGCTTGGGTCCCTGCAGAGGTTTTCTGGGAGAAGAGAGCTGGAAGGCTGGAGCAGGAAGGGAGGGATTGGGTCCATCTCATGGTAAGTCCTGTCCCCAATCCCCCACCAGGCAGAGCATCCATGAGGTAGATGAACACTGTCCCCCAACTCTGAGCGAGGGGTGGATGGATAGGCAGCAACCAAGCCAATCTGAAAGCCGAAGGGACCTCAGAAAGTATGCACATGAATAATACCAACAGTGACACTAGCGCCAGCAATCGGGTGGTGAGACAACAGAATGACAGTGACTCCTAGCAGTTCCTGGGCACTGGACACTGTACACTTGGTCCTCACCATAACCCTGGGAACTGGGCCATCCTCTTCCTGGATGAGGAAACTGAGGCACAGGGAGGTTAAATAACTTGCCAAAGGACAAACAGCTAGAAAATGGTGGCACCAAATCAGCCCCTCCTCAAACAGAGGAGAAAAGAGAGGCTCAGAGAGGGGCAGTGACCAGCCCCAGATCACACAGCAAGTTAGAGGCAGGGCAGGGGCTGTGAAGGCCCTGCCTCTGACTTCCAGGACTGTCCCCTTCCTCTGCTCTATGGCAGGCTTTCCAGGAAGGCAGGAATGTGTCCCCATCATCCCAAGGGCCTGGACTCTAGTCTGGGCCTCATTCTCCCAAGGGATCCAGCCTCCACTTGTGGGGGGTGAAGGGGGTAGAGAAAGGGAGGGAGAGGGAACCAGCTTAAGCCAAGTGAAGAGGGGGGAGGAAAATTTGGGCCGGCACCCCTGTCTCCTCTCTTCCTTTGGATACCCCCTTCCCATACCACCAGAGCTGGCACCCAGATGAGAACCCTTCCAGGGGGTCCTCCACCCCTCCCACCACTGCCCACCAAAGCCTGCCTTTCGTCCCAGGCTGGCTGCCCTTGCAGCTCATCACCCCCTCCCTCCCCTGCTTACTCCACTCCAGCTGCACCGCCCTCCTCTCTGTACCAAGAGCTCATTCCAGCCCCAGGGCCTTTGCACTTGTGCCTTGCACCTGCCGTTCCCTCTGCCAAGAGCACTCTTCACCAGATCCTCTCTCATGTGGCTTGCTCCTTTTGCTGCAGTCTCAGCAGATGCTAGGAGGTTTCCTCCGACGTGGAAACGCACAGGATCTCTGCTCCCCGTGCCTGCCTCACCTTCCTAACTCACGGTCTTCTCATCGCTCACCCTGTCTCAGCTCTTCTCGTGTGTTTATTTGTCTCTGTGTTCATTGCCTGTTTCTCCTGCTAGAATATCAGCTACACAAGTCCAGGGTTTGCATCTGTTTGTTCACTGCTGTATTGACAGCCCGTAAAGAATGCCTGGCACACAGTGGGGTGAAGGCACAGGCCCCAGGAAAAGGCCATGCTGGAAGGAAGCTTATCTCAGGGAAAGGCAGCTCTAAAGAGTCTGCCCTTAGCAAGGGGTCCTCAGATACCCTCAGGGCCTCCATGTTCTTGTCTGTAAAATGGGGCTGACACCAGCAGTGTCTTCATTGCTGGGTCTTGCCAGGATTGAATGAGGTCAGGCCTATGAAACAATCAGCCGAGCACCTGGCAAGGGAAAAGTGCTCTTGGATATTTGCAGCAACCCCTATTATTATTACCATTGTTGCTATTGTTATTATTAGTCTCTAACCCAGACTCCAGACTCAGTGCAGGTCATGGGCTGCTATCTGGTAGTCACAAGGGGTCTGGTCTCAGCCCCACAGGATGGTTGACACTGGCTCTTCGGGCCTCTTCACCTCTACCCTCTGCCTTTGCTGATGCCCACATGGACTGTCCTCCCAATCGACCATGTGCCACCCATCCTAGAAACTTCACAGGGTGTCCCCGAGTGGAGGAGGTAGGGCACTAAGCCCACAAGGCACAATGCACCACACACCACAGAGGCTTATTTTTCACTCCCCAAAAATCCAACACAGTGCTGCTGATGAGTGAGCGGCTCTCTCAAGCAGAGTCCAGGCCCCAAGCTCCTTCCACCTCATGGCTCTGCCTTCTTCCACCAAGGCGGTCAGGGTCTCCAGGCCTTTGTGCACCAAGACCCCGGGACTGGAACTCAGTCCCGTGGCCACTCTAACTGGGGGATACAGGCTAGCCATGAGCCCGGAAGGAAAAGGCAGTGGGTATTCTCACCTCTGGGGGGTCCCTGCCTCAGGGGGGAAGCAGATTTTCGACCTGGGGTCCTGGGATTGTCAGGGAAGGGTTGGCAGAGAAAGAACTCTTGGTGTTGCAGCTCCGCAGGGCACCTTGGGGCAGGCACTCAGTTCAGTCTTTCTCGTGCTAGTGTGGTGGGTCTTCTGTCCCCCATTTTAGAGACACAGGTGCAGAGAGTGAGATAACGTGCCCGCTGTCGCCCACCTGCTGGCAGGACGGACGTGGGTTTACAGTCAGGTCTGTCTGGCTCGAGAACTCTTGCAGGGAAAGAGGACCGAGGAGGGGAAGATTGGTCTTCATTTCCTTCCTGGGTAGCAAGGAATGAGCTGTGGT
Organism: Cynocephalus volans; assembly: GCF_027409185.1. Taxonomy (NCBI): domain Eukaryota; kingdom Metazoa; phylum Chordata; class Mammalia; order Dermoptera; family Cynocephalidae; genus Cynocephalus; species Cynocephalus volans. The sequence continues at coordinate 26,722,312 of NC_084460.1, forward strand.
AGGGTGAATCCCGAGGCCAGGCCAGGCTGTGCTCGAATCCTGGGGCACAGAAAAGGGCACCATGCACGTTGGCGTTTAATGCAGTTTTTATGGCTCATCTTTTATTTCCAGGAAGATCCCCTAGTTGGACAGTTCCACTGAATTATTCCTACCTCCCTGCTCCCCCCCATACTCCAAATAAAAAGCCTGGAGGATAAATGAGCCAATATCTCTGTGTTCCAGGAAACAACAGGAAAAACTTAAGCCCAAGAACAAGGTATTTATTGTCCCCACTCCACTTATCCAGGGTGTAGGGAGTGCAGCCGCCACTTCCTACCCTGCTAACAGACCTCCGCCCCTTCACACTGGGAACCACCGCTACCCACTCACAGCCTATGGGTGACGGTGGCCACTGGAGAGGACATGTGGCAGAGCCCATCTCTGCTGGCCACCACAGTCTGTTCCAGCATGGCAGCATGACCCCACTAGAGCCAATGAGATGCTTTTCAGGAATGTCATGGGAATTTCATGGAATGTCATGTTATCTCTACTTTCAGCTACAAGTAATGGGATTTAATGCAGGGGCTTAAACAACAGAGGTTTATTTTTCTCTTTTAGGAAGAAGCCTGAAGGTAGGAGTCCAGCAGCTTAGCAACGTCAGGGCTAATGTGATGATCTTTTTGGCCTTTCCCTCGTCGTGGCAAGATGGCCCATGCTCCAAGCATCACACCTGTGTTCAAGGCAAGACAAAGTGGGGAGGGGCAGCTCTAGCCACATCAGAGCAGCGAAAACTCTCCCCCTGCCACTGACGTCAGCTTATGTTCTCATTGGCCAGAATCGTGCTGTGTGGCCACCAGCTGTAGCAGGCTTGAAAGGTGGACGTTTGGCTAAACAGCCACTGTAGTGGTAGGAGGCTGACGGAAGGGACACTAAAAAGCCAACCCCAAGGTCTGCTCTGAGGCATTCTTTTTCTCTCAGGACCTGGTTCTTTGGGGGCGAGATGGGGGGCGGAGGATGGGGAAGCTGGCATTGAAGGCAGCTGTCTCGCCACCATGACTCAAGAGCCCATCTGAGAATGGAGCCAGATCTGGTGATGTTGTTTGAGATTCTAGATCCAGCCATGCCTGAAGGCTGCTACTCTTGGATATATCATTACATGAGTAAAAGAATAATAAAAATAATAATTATTATAATATATATGTTCTGGTTTTTTGTTTGAGTCCAAGTGTTGTCTCCTGGGCAAGAGAGGCCTCGTGGTAGAGGAGACAGCATTCAGATTTGGAATCGGGCCCCTTAGTACCAATCCTGGTTCTGCCGTGATTTGGCTATTGTGTGGATTGAGCCAAATGTGAAAATTCCTGTCACAGAGCAGGCCCTCCACCCACAGCACCTGCCTTCCTCCTTCCTTTCATTCATTCACATGCATGTTTGCAGAAGCTGGACATGCATGTCCCAGCTATGTTTGCTATGGCATTGGTTACAATTTCCCTTTTTCCTTCAGATCACGTAGTCTTGAAGCTGACGATTCTGTCCTGTGTTTTTCTGTATCCACAGCCCATAGCACAGAGCCTTGGTATAGTCAATGCTCAGAAAATGCTTGATCTCGAGAGTACAATACTTCATTTACCCATGTAACAAAAATTTATTGAGCACCTACTGTATGCCAGGTACATTGTAGGCAGAAGGGATATAGAAGTGGATGCTTTAGATACCATCCTTGTTCTCAAGGGCTCACAATCCAATGGGGAGTGCTATGATCTGAGGGCTTGTGTCCCCACCAAAGTTCGTATGTTGAAACCTAATCCCCAATGTGATGCTGTTAGGAGGCGGGGCTTCAGGGAGGTGATTAGGTCATGGGGTGGAGCCCTTATGAGCAGAATTAGTGCCCTTATGAAGGAGGCTCTGGAAAGACCCTCGCCCCCTTTCCATCATGTGAGGACACAGCTAGAAAGCTCCATCTATAAACCAGAAAGCGGCTCTCACCAGACATCCGATCTGCCCACTTCCCAGCCTGTGAGAAATAAATTTCTATTGTTTATAAACTATCCAGTTTCTGTTAATTGGTTATAGCAGCCCAAACGGACTAAGACAGGGAGACAGTGAACAAGCCGACAAGCAAGTAAACTTAGCCTACGATGTCAGATAGTGAGAGAGGCAGGAGGAAACCAAAGTGGGGAATGGGGTGGAGCTGATGTGGAGGATGCACTTTTATAGGGTGCCGGGGGAAGACCTCTTAGAAGGCCTATATTTAAGCCCAGACTATAATGATAAGAAGAAACCCAGTCGGGGAACAGCGACCCAGGCAGAAGGAACAGCAAATACAAAGACGCCGAGGTTGGGCTTAACATGTCGGAAACATCTAAATAAATAACTGAACCTATGTGCAGCAACCCTTGGGCCAAGAGCATTCTTCTTGCCCGATGTGAAATGTAAAAAGGCTCCTCTTAGTAGGCAGATTTGAGAATTTCTGTCATCTGTAGAACTTTATCTTACTGTCACCCCTCAGAAGACTGCTTCTGCCAGGGAGGTGGTAAGTGGGGGACACGTGCTTGAGCTTCAGAGCTTCCAGGCCTGGCCCTGCTTGATTCCAGCTTCCCGACCAGTCTCACTGTGTGCCAGGCTCTGGGCTCGGCCTTCCCACGTACTTACTTACTTAATCCTCCCACAAACCCTGCAAGGTGGGGACTATTATCTCACCTTCCAAGGGCAGAAACTGAGCTGAAGAAGGTTCCGTGACTTTCCCAGGCTCACCCAGCAGGAAAGTGGAAGAATGAGCCAAGGATGTCTGAGGCCAGAGCCCAGGGGTTGAGCTGCCCTCATGAGTGTGTGGCAGTATGGACTAATGTGGGCTCCCCCTGCTCACGGCTCGGAGTCAGGGCCCAGACCTTTGAGTCACCCATACCTTCAATGCACAGCTGGTCTTTTTATGTCCCAACTATGGTTCCTTGAACCCGTCCCCTAACTTTGCTGAAACTCCATTTCCCTCAACTACAAATGGGTATCAGAATGCCCCATTGCTTGTGGTGTGATCGTGGAGGTGGTGGCATGGTCCCTGACCCATGGTAAGCACTCGGTAAACATTCCTTGTGGCAGCAACAACCACAGTCAAATACCACAGTCGTCATCCCTATTTTGAGTGCCAAGGGTGGTGTGTGTTGATCCTATTTTATCCCCCAGCAGCTAACCAAGTTGGTAGGTACTACACTAAATCCATTTGACAGATGAGGAAACTGAGGCTCAGAGAGGCCAGATCCAACTAACTCTGGAGTCTGTTTCCTTAAGGTCTCCATCTCTCCCTGTGGATGCTGCTGTTCTTGTCAGTGCTGTTGTTATGTGTTATGAGCAGCACAGCATCCTCAGTGATTGCGGGCAGCGTGTGTTAAATGTCCGATGAGGAGCAGGAGAGAGAATGCTGTGGAGCAGGGGGTCAGAGATGGCTTTTTGGAGGAAGTAGCTAGAAGATTGTCAGCCGGACCTTCAGCACTGCTGTGCCCACCCCCAATGGCAGGAATAGCAGCATCACAGGGAATAATAAAAGTATGAGAAGCCAAGAGAAGGACTCGTTTCCAGCTGAGGACAATGGTGGGATTCACCTGCACCGGAGGCAGGAAGCTCTCATGCCAGGAAGCACAATGTGCCTTTGGTTTGAGGAGGGCCTGAAACAAAAGGGATTCAAGTTGGGCTGTTTAAAGGCTCATGACAGGCTCTAGAGGAAAGTTTCTGATTAGTGTGGGGGCAGAATGGCCGCAGTGTGCAAGGCCAGGGTCCGAGAGAGAGAGGTGGGTGGGAGTCCCCTGTGGTCAAGATGGTCAAACCCCTGCTGCTTTCTATCTGGGCCAGACTCCCCCCACTGGCATCCCCACCTCAGGTCAAGTTAGCTGGGGCTTGGGGCATAGAGTGTTGGGGAACTCACTCATATGGGACAGGACAGGCCTGGGAGAGACTGTGTAGCCAGAGGTGAAGGCTTGAGGGTCCCCTGGGACCCTGAGATGTCCGTAGACAACCTGGGGATTTAGGACCAACAGATCAGGGGGAGATGTAGTAGCATGAACCCCCAAGCCCAAACATCTGGGCTTTGGAGAGCACCATGGGGTTGATGGCACCTTGTGGCCTGAGGTGATTTTATGGAATCTTATTAGTGTATTCCATCAGATCTGAGGTGCCACCAATGGTAAAGTGCATCCTGATTTGGGGGACACTGAAAAGTGAACTCTTGCTGATGTAGAATAGACAAAGTAGGATAAATGAGTTAGCTGGTGTGCTTGGAATGGTGTGTTGTCAGAGAACACAATAAATGCTGGTCGTTAGCATATTAATAGTGTTATTTGTTAAGTTGGTAAAGTGTGACAACAAAAGTCTGCAGGGGGTGGGCAATGACAGTGGAATGACATCAGTGACAGCAACACCAGCTCTCATAAGGGCTCACTGCTGCCAGGCACATGCTGGCACTTCACTTTCATGCTGTCCTTTACTCTTCCAAACACGGCTGAAGAGTGACAATAATGACACAGCACTTGCTGGGAGGGTGCACTGAGCCAGCCTCCATCTGTCTGCTTCCTGTGTGTTAATTTGTGTGCTCTGCACAAGACCTCTGTGAGGTAGAAACTACGGCATTGGGAGTGGGTTGGGGAATCATCAGAAAAGTTTGTTTCCATCTCAGTTACAGGCCGGGGAAGACAATCGGGTCTGGGGCCCAGGCTCCTTCCATCTCGTTGCTCTGCCATGTGCAGCCTTAATTGCCAGGTTCAGCTCATGGTCCAAGGTGGCTGTTCCAGCTCCAGCCACCTCAGCTGCATTTCACACATCAGAGAGGAGAAAAGGGGAATGAGGAAATCAAGCCCTTCCCTAACCCAGAGGTTACGCAAACCCTGGCTTCTATCTCATTGGCCAGAATTCAATCATAAGGCCACAGCCTCCTGCAAGGAGGTCTTTACTCCCTGTAGACATGAGCCCAGCAAAGATTCAGGGGTTCTATTACTGATGAAGAAGAAAGACAGAGATACTATGAACGAACTCTCTGAGACATCATCATCTCACAGCAGAGGATGCTGAGGCACAGAGAGGTTAAGGATCTCAGCTAAGGTCACACAGCTGGTCAGCAATACAAGTGTGCTGGGAGCACAGGCCAGCTTCTATGCTTTGCTGCCTCTCTGAGATGGAAGCACCTACTATGAGCTCCTCCATTTTCTTCTCTTCCCCATTTTCAGAGGAGAAATTGGAGGCTCAGAGAGGTGACATGGCCTTCCTAGGGTCTCATAATTACAGTGGCAGAGGTGGAGATTGAACCCAAGTCTGTCTGAAAGCTGGAGCTCCCCCTCTCCTGCCAACCCACTTGCTCCCTAACTGGGCATCCAGGCCTGGCAAGGTCCTGCTCCCAGCTCTTCCATTCCCATCCCAGCCTAGCACACCCCACATTCCCACCCAGCCCCTGGAGTCCCCCAATACCCCACAGACCTTCCTCCTCCTGAGGTGGGTGGGGGTGAAGAAGCTCTGGGACAGACAACTAGAGAGCAGCTACCTTCTGCTCATCCAGATCCCAGCCCTGCAGAGGGACAAGGTGACAGGAGGCCTATTCACGCCCATTAGGAGTCCACATCTACCTGAGCTACGAGGGAACGGTCTGCCTTCTTCTCACTTCTTCCCTGCTCCGATCTCCACCTGTGCACTGCCGTCTGCCGCAGGGTGCCGCTGGGCCTGAGAACTCCTCCCACCCCCAGGCCTGGCTCAAATGGGACTTTGTCATCAGGGAAGAGGTTCCCGGCCCGGGAACCCCCTTCCCAGTCCTTTCGCAAGAATTTATTTTCTCTTGTTGCTTGGTATCATTTCCCCACACTAAATTGTAAACCAACAAGGACAGAATCTCTTCTTGTTTGTTCTTGAATCCACAGGGCTGAGCACAGAGCTGGGCACATGGCCGGAGCTCAGCAGGTGGGTGTTGGATGAATGGGTGGGAGGGCGAATTCTAACAGCTGTCGCCAGCAGTCACTGTCATCTCCTCGGCTTTCCCTGCGTCATTTCTACCCCCCACCTCCCGGTGGATCACACAATGAAGCCGGTGGTGGTTTTCACTTGCTCATGACAGCAGAGGCTGCAGGTCTCACAGGCATCGTGGTGAGCATCGAGAGTCAACCATCTTATTGACACTAGTTGTTGTCATGGTTTTAATCAGCTTCATCAAGGTATAATTTACATACAATAAAATTTACTCATTTTCAGTTTACGGTTTATGTTTTGACAAATTTATACATCTGTGTAGGCACCATTCCAACCCAGTATAGAATATTTTTGTCACCTCCAAAATGTCCCTTTGAGTCCCCTTCCAGTCAGTCCCTACCCAGCAATCCCCAACCACTGATGTGCTTTCTGTCACCGGAGATTACCTATGCCTCTTCTAGAGTTTCATAAAAATCGTATCACTCAGTATGAGTCTTTTGTGACTTGGTTTCTTTTACTTAAGATAATGCTTGTGAGATTCATTATGTTCTTCTGTGGTTCCAAAGTTTATTCCTTTTCATTGCTGAGTAGTATTCCATTGTGTGATCTGGGTGACTGTGAATAATGCTGTTCTCAGGAACACTTGCATATACTCATATATGTGTGCACGCATGTTCTTTTATTTTGGATAAATACCTAGGAGGAGTAGGATGATACTGTGATTTATAATTAGAAATGTATATTTGGTCTTTGTCCCCTCCCTGGTTCCTGGCACACAGCTCCTAATACTCTTGGAACTCCAAAGTGATAACTTTTTGTACCCTAATGAGATGACTGGTGGCTCGGGGCTCCTGGACAGCCTCAGGATGGGGGCTGGTTCCCGTGGGAACCAATCATGTGAGTGGAAGGGGAGAGGGGCTGGAGGCTGAGTTCATCACCAATGGCCAATCTTGTAATCAATTACACCTACATAATGAAGCTTCCATAAAAACCCGAAGGACTGGGTTCAGAAAGCTTCCAGATAGCTGAACACATGGAGGTTCCTGGAGGACGGCACCCCCAGAGAGGGCATGGAAGCGTGAGCCCCTTCCCCCATACCTTTCTCTGTGCATCTCTTCCATCTGGCTGTTCATCTGTATCCTTTGTAATATTCTTTATAATAAACCAGTAAATGTGTTTCCCTGAGTTTTTTGAGCTGTTCTTGCAAACTGATCAGATCCAAGGAGGTAGTCAGTGGGAACCTGATTTATAGCCAATTGGTCAGAAGCACAGGTAAAACCTGGGGCTTGCAATTGGCATCTGAAGTGGGGGGCGGGTAGGGACTGAGCCATTAACCTGTGGAATATGATGCTACCTCTAGGTGACAGTGTCAGAATTGAATAGAATTTGCCCAGATGGTGTCCACTAGAGAATTGCTTGATGTGTGGGGGAAAAACCAGTATATCTGGTGTCAGAAGTGGTGAGTGACTGTGTGAGAGTAGAGAGTAGGGAAAACACTTTGGTTTTTCCCATCTCTGTTAAGGAGAATTTTTGAGTAGTATAGTAAGTATATGTTTAACTTTATTAGAAACTGCCAAGCTGTTTTCCAAAGTGACTGTACCATTTTGCATTTCCACCAACAATGTCTGAGGGTCCCGGTTGCTCCACGTCCTCACCAGCACATATTGCCAGTCTTTTTGATTACAGTTATTTTGCTGAGTACATAGTGGCATGTCATTGTGGTTTTAATTTGCATTTCCCTAATGACTAATGTTGAATACTGGATTAAGGGCCCACCCTACTCCAGTATGACCTCGTCTTAACTAATAACATCTGCAATGACTCTGTTTCCAAATAAGGTCATATTCTGAGGTACCAAGGGTTAGGACTTCAATATGTATTTTGGGGGGATACAGTTCAACCCATAACAGTTAGGTCAGGCCACCATTATAGCCTCATACAACAAAGATTTCTTTTTCACATGCTTCTTGTCCAATGGGAGTCATCAGGTAAGTCTCAGTTCTTGGAAACCTCACAGGGACAAAGCCTGGCAGAGTTCTGATCACTTGATGATGATGTTATCTCAACCCAAGGCTTCTGATTCTCTGCAGTAGGGGAAGGAAGCACAGAGAATCACACAACAGTTCTTAAAAGTGTCCTCTCACACTCATTGGTCAAAGCAAGGCACGTAGCTTGCTAATTTCAAGAGGGTGTCTCCTGCAAGGCGAGGATGTTACAGGGCACACTCAACTCCTGGATGAGGCACCCCAAAATTGATACCGAACTCACAAGTCTGGCTGCCTGCCCCCAAACAAAATTCAAACAAAGTCAAATGTTGGTGAAAATGGAAGTCAATTTTTATTCAAGAATTCCCACGACCTGAGGAGAGATGTTAGGCTAATGCAACTCTCTGGTAAACCTGAAGGAGAATGGGCAGGCTAAAGCCATCTCAAAGACTCAGGTTTACTGAGGGGTTTTTAAAGAGGGGGTTGAGGGAATGGAATGTGGGAAGTGAAAAGCAGGCAGGAAGAGGACGTGAGCAGCAGCAGCGAGGGCTTCATGCAAGGTCTCAGGTTCAAACTCTCACCAAGACTGTGTCTGGTTTCTGCTCCCTTCCTTATCTCAAGGTCTGGGTAGTATGTGAAGTCTGCAGCTTCAGGCTGGCTGGAAAACAATTTTACATTCATGTAAATAATGCCATCTTGCCCTGTAACCAAGGTTCAAAATATAAAATAACCATGGGAAAAGAGGGAACTCAGAGAAATACAAGCTGAGGAAAAAACTCTGTCTTTTTAATATTTGTCTACAGCCTATGAGGTTTTAGTTCCCAACATGGCTTCAGTCCTGCTCACTCCAACAAGGAGACCTGGAAATCTTGGACAGCACCAGGGATGTTCACACAACTGCCATCAAATACTGAGTCCTCACATTTGCGTTTACATTTAAATATCAATGCTTTCCAGAAACCTTGGAAGGATGAGAAAGTTTTGGATAAAGAGGCATTAGGGAGAAACAAGGGGAAATGCAAAGGGTCACGGGTCACATCTAAGACCACTGGGACGTGAAAAAGGAATCCCTGGGTCCTGAGTCTTCACCATGTGATGCTGACATGTGCCATCTTGTTCAATCTTCACAATAATGTTGAGAAGTAGATATTATTTTTCCCCATTTTGCTGAGGAGGAAACTGAGGCTCATCAACTTGCCCAAGATTCAGAGCCAGTTACTGGTTGAGAACAGGAAAGATTTGATTGGAGCTTGATCTGGCTGTCTAACAAGCCTCCCCCAAAATCTAGTGGCTTAAAACAACGCGCAGATACTTCTCACGTCAACTGGACTATTCTGATCTGGGCCAACTCAGCTGGCCTGGATGTCCTAGAATGGCCTCCCTCATAGATCCGGGGATTGCTCAGCATCAACTGGATGACAGGTGACTTGGCCACAAGTGTCTCATCCTCCAGCAGGCTAGCTTGGGCTCATTCACATGGCGGTCACAGGGCCCCAGGTGAGCAAGAGAAAGCCCCAGTATACAAGTCCTTTTCAAGTTTCTGCTTGCCTTCACATTTGAAAATGTCCATTGGCCAAAGCAAGTCACACAGCCAAAGACATATATTCAAGGGAGTGGAGAAACAGACCCTGCTCCTTAACAGGAGGAGCTGCAAAGTCACATTGCAAAAGAGCGTGCTTACAGGGATGGGAGGAATCTGTGGTCAGTTTTGCAATCTACCACAAAAACAAACCCTGTTGTCCCACAATATGGAATCAGTTAAGAAAATCCCAGCAGCACACCAGTGAAGGCTTGGAGGTTTATACCACCACTAAACAAGTGCTTATAGAAGAATATTCTGCTGAGGAAAGTAGATCATAATATATCATTAAGTAGAAAAAGCAGGCTACAAAATTACATGCATCATTTCACAGCCATCAGATTGGTACAAAGATAAAGCCTGACAATATCAAGGGATGGCAGGGGTGTGGAACAATGGAAACCCTCATGCCCTACTGGTGGGAGGTCACTCAGTGCAGCCACTTGGAAGCACAATTTGCCATGTGCTCAGGCTGGCAATGCAGATACCCCACATGCCAGGAGGAGCACCCTAGGCAACTATTGCTCAGTGGCACAGGGGGTCCCACATAAGATAGTAATCACAGCGTCGTTAGGAATAACAAACTAGTTGAATTGGATTAAATATCCCTCTGCTGAAGGCTGGATAAATGAAGGGTGGTATAATTATGTAATACAATGCTACACCGCAGTGAAAAGAAAATGACCTTAGTCACAAGATGTACATGTGTTATTTAGATAGATCTGAAAAACATAGTGTGTAAACAGGACATTGCCTCCAGCATAACAGCATACATTGACGTTTTGAGAACACAAAAATAGTATACGTTGTTTACATACCTATCAGTATATTTACCTGTGGGCATGAAGGGAGAGAAAATGAGAGTGGGGCAGAGTGATGAGTGATACCGTCACTACCTGTAGTATTTCATTTCTTTAAAATTCTAGGATGAGGGCTGGCCGGTTATCTCAGGCGATTAGAGTGCGGTGTTACAACAGCAAGGTCAGGGGTTCTAATCGACTTACCAGACAGCCGCCAAAAAAATAAAAATAAAACCTAAATAAACTTTGTTAAAATAAAATAAAAATCTAGGACAAATATGCAAAATGTTGACATGTGCCCATTTGGAATGATGGATCTAAGGGGCTGTGTTATATTATCCTGTATACTTCCCTGATTTTTTTCCCCAAAAGATAAAATCCAAAACAGTACAGTAAAATTTAAAATGATTTAAATTAGAGAATTTTCCTTTTTTTTTTTTTTGGCTAGAAAACCCACAAAAAAATATACGCATCTATATGTGAAGGAAAATGATTGGGCGGGGGGGAGATCTAAAATGTAAGCTGTGGTTTTTGCCTCCATCTGGTGAGAACACCAGCAACATTTATTTTCTTCCTCTTGCCAATACATACTTTCTAACTTTTCTCTGAGGGACATGCTCTGCTCATTTAATAAAAACAAACAAAATACAGAGGGGTCCAGTGCTTCTCTAAATCACAAGCTCCTCTGGGCCTCCACAGGTTCTAAAATAGATCTGCACTCTGAGCTGGCCGGCTCATTCTTCAAGTCCTGGAGTGAGTGCCAGACGCAGTGCAGAGGCTGCTGAGCTCCCCAGGCCTGAGAAAGGATGGGCGAGGTGGTAGCCCAGGTTGGGTATGGCCAACAGGGTGGGCATCCTTCACTTTGGTCCCCTCAGCTTCTGTGGTGGCAGAGTCAGGACACTCCCATTGTTCAGAGGGTAAACTGAGGCCAGGGAGAATACCCTAGGGATAGACAGCATTGTCCGATGCCTGTCTGGCTAAGACTGGGTGCTGACATGCTGGGTGACTTGGGACAAATCCCAGTGCATTTCTGGGCCAATTTCTCTGGCAGCCCCAAATGGAAATAATCCTCCTTCCTGCTGCACCTTTATCTATCACAGGATCTGAATGACATTTTCATGCAAAGAAAGGCTGGGTCTTCCAAATAATAGCAAAGATAATAATAACAGCTACCACCTATTGAGCACTTATGTGCTAAACACTTACCTGGCATCTTCTCATCTTGCCCTCCTTTGGCTGACTGTGTTTTCCAAAAATGGCCACAAGGACATGCCCCATCCACATGCTCTTCTGGAATCTTACCACTCCCCATTGTATTAGTCCATTTCTTATAACAGAGTGCCCAAAACTGGGTAATTTATATGAAAACAAAATTCATTTCTTACAGTTCAGAGACTGGGAAGTCCAAAGTCCAGGGAGCATATCTGGTGTGGACCTTGTCCTTGGTGACTCTACACAGTGATGCAGGGTGTCACATGGTGAGGATGGGCTGAGCATGAGAGAGCTAACCTGCTCACTTGCTCTCCTTAACAGGCCATCAGTACCATCCCCATTACTCCACAAATGGACCAGTTCATTCACAAGGACACAGTCCTCCCAATCTAATCACCTCTTAAAGGCACCACCTTTCAATTACCATAACAGGATTTCCCACCCTCTTAACACTGTTACAGTGGGCGTTAAGTTTCCAACACATGAACTTTGGGGAAACACTTCTAACTCATAGCACCCACCAAATGGTGGAGTTTCTTCCTCCTTCCCTTCAACTTGAGTGGGATTTTGTGACTGCCTCTATGAATAGAATGCAGGGGATGTGACGCTGCATTATTCATGAGGCTAGGACATAAAGGCCATACACATTCTGTCCAACTCTCTCTCCTGAGATGTTCACTCTTGAAGCCAGCTGCCATGCCATGAGGAACCCTGACCACATGAAGAGCCCGCATGTGGTTGTCCTGCTGATAGCCCCCACTGAGGTCTCAGATTCATGAGTAGATGAGCTTTCAGATGACACCAGACCCAGCCTCAAGCTGTTCCTGCTGAGCTGTTCCCAATGGACCTGGCCAAAATCGCAGATTTGTGATTAAAATAGATGTTGTCATTGTCTTAACCAAACAAATGTTAAGCTATGTTGTTACACAGCACTGGTAACTGGAAGATACCTCTGACCACCACCACCTTGCAGGTGAGAGATTGTTCTCTGTACTTCATAGATAAGGAAACCGAGTCTCATCTACTAAAGTGGAATCAAGATTCAGTGCCACGCATGTGGGGCTCTTAATCGTTGGGCCTAAGAAACAGGGTGACCCCTAAACCCAGCCTAAGGATGCTTCCAATCCATCAGTTGTGTTGGAGCTATGGGTTTGGGTGGTGGAAAGGGAGGGGAGGGGGAATAGCTCACAAACAGACCACTGTCTTGTGTGAAAGGACTCACAGGGACACCATGCTTCTTGCTCCACAAGATTCACCCCTTGACCTCCTGACAGATCATCCCCCAGGGCTGTCAGCAGCCACAGAGCTTCCTGCCAGGACTTCACCAGGCTGCAATCAGTGGCTCTGGGAGATACCCAGGTAAGGTCCTCAGGGAAGTGAACAGCATAGTGTGGGAGGCCTGGGCCTTGCTACAAGCTGCCCTGCTGGCCACCCTCAACTATCACCCTGGGTGCTGAAATACATGGAGCTGCAAAGGGAGGGGCGGAAGGAAGTACTGGGTTGTGAGGATGACAGCCAGGAGTGGGTGATTCACACTGGTGACAACCCTCCTCTCTTGGATTCTGATACCTAAGGAGCCTAAATGGGGAAGTGGCCCTCCAGGAATGACCCCGTTTTCCCAGCCATCATTCCCAGGAGCAGGTTCCAGTGTGTGATTTTGGGTAAGTGGCCTGTCTCTCTAGGTATCAGTTTTCTCATGAGCTAAAAGCAAGGTAAGGACCCACAGTCTCCCTGATTACTCTGAAGTTCCACTGGCTCAGAGGGGAAGTGGTTCACTTGGTGAGTGGTCAGGATGTGGAGGCAGTGGGCAGGTGTTTTGTGCCACCAGCACCCATCCCCTCTGGTTCCTCTGTCCCAGGTTTCCTTGAGAACCACCCTATCCCACACCTACTCCCTTTGATTCCCATGCAGTTGACCCTGCTCCAGGGCTGGACACATGGCCCAGACTGACCATCCAGAGTACCCCATTTCTCTGGCTATAGTAGTTGGCTCAGAAATGGCCATTGTGACCTGATAGAGTTTGGATGTATTGTCCCCGCCAAAACTCACGTGGAAATCTGATCCCCAATGGGGCAGTGTTCGGAGCTGTTTCGAGTCACGGGCGCAGATCCCTCATGAATGGATTAATGCTCTCCCTGGAGGAGGGAGGCCTCAGTGAGATCTTGCTCTGTTAGTTCCCAAGAGAGCTGGTTGTTTAAAAGACCTGGCACCTCCTCTCTCTCTTGCTTCCTCTCGCCATGTGATGTGCTTGTACCCACCAGCTGCTGCCACTTTCTGCCATGAGTAGAAGCAGCCTGAGGCCCTCACCAGATGCAGCTGTCCCAGAATCAGAAGCCAAATAAACCTCTGTTCTTTATAAATTACCCAGTCTCAGTTATTCAGTTATAGCAACACAAAACAGACTAATACGTGACCCAAACCAGAACTCTTTCCGAGCTATCTGCAAAGAGGCACTCCATTTCTCCATTCCCCAAGTTATAAATTTGAGCTTTTGCCACCAGCGGTGGTGGTGATGGTGATGGGAACTGTCCTAGGATGAAAGCAACAGAGGAAAATTAGGGCTTAGCGCAGGAGAAAAAGTTCCTAATATCATTTCAGCACCTGGATCTAGCCATGCCTGAAGCTAGATACCCCTAAACTCTGCACTTAGTTCCCTTTTTGGCCAAGCTATTTGAGCAAGAGCCAAATTCTAAAGATAAATATAAGTACACTCTTCATATTCTGCCTCCCTGGCAGCATCAGGCTGGCAAAGGACATGGTTTGCTTTTGTATGTGGAGGAAAGACACTGACAACCCAAACAGAAACTTCCTGCTGCCCCTGCCCTGGAGAGGAAAGGGTGACTTCTTCAGTCTCTGCTTTGGGACTGCAGCTCCAGCCCCCACCTGATGGTGAAGACCAGTCATCCAACAAACACTCCTGAAAACACCCCTAAGACAGGCAACAGACACAGAAATGGAAAGTTGCCCACTGCCCTGGAAGGGTGGTCAGTCCACGGGGGAATAACAGCCCACCAGCGAGCCTTAATAATATTACAGGGTAAGTGCTTTGGTGGGGGACGCATAGGGTGAGGACGTTGGGCTCACAGAGGAAGGGGGCCTACTCCCACTGAAGGAGGAGGGTCAGGTGAGAGAAGGCTTCCCAGAGGTGATGCCTGAGATAAGACACAAAAGGCAGGCAGAAGGAAGCAGGTGACTACATATCAAAGGGAGTTTTCAAGCAGCAGCTATGGCAAGGGCACAGGTACTGAGGCTCAGAAGGCAGAGAGCACGTGTGAGAGTAGAACCAGTTCCCCATCAGCAGCTGCAAAGTTCCAGGGAGAGTGACGTGGCTGGACGCCAGATCCTGCAGGGATTCACAAACCATGTAAAGAGTTTGGAGTCTGAAACTGAAAGGTCTTAAGCAAAGTAGCTGGGGGCTGGATCTGTGTCTTAGAAACATCACTTTGGCTATGGCGTCAAAGATGGATTAACAAGAGTTCAGTTCTGAGGCTGTTGCTCTCCCTTGGGCAGGAGATGAAGCACCGTGGGCTAAGAGAGTGACAGTGGGGTGTCTTAGTCCTTTCAGGCTGCTACAACAAAATACACTAAACTGGGTGGCTTAAAAACAACAGAACTTTTTGCTCTCGGTTCTGGAGGCTGGGAAGTCCAAGGTCAAGGAACGTCCCAGCAGATTTGGTGTCTGTCTGCTGAGGGCCCACTCTCGGCTTATAGGTGGCACTTTCTTGCTGTGTCCTCACATGGCAGAAGGAAAGGG
Organism: Cynocephalus volans; assembly: GCF_027409185.1. NCBI lineage: Eukaryota > Metazoa > Chordata > Mammalia > Dermoptera > Cynocephalidae > Cynocephalus > Cynocephalus volans. The sequence continues at coordinate 26,737,555 of NC_084460.1, forward strand.
GAGCTCTCTGGGGCTTCTTTTATAAGGGAGTCACAGATGCTCCTCAACTTACATTGCATCTGAGTGAACCAAATGAAAGTTGAAAATATTGTAAGTCAAAATACTTTGGTACACCTAACCTATCTGAGATAGGAGGTGCTTAGTTTCCCTGGGCTCGGGTTACAGGACATGCCTATGGGTTACAAGCCATTCCCCCAAGGTCTCAGGCCCCTCATCTAGGCCCTCCCCTAGAGGAAAGTTACTGTTGCTAGTTAGGACTATTTTCAGCACCAACAGGAGGAAATGGAGAACTCAGGTGTCTGGCTTATACAAATCCAGTGGCTGGGCATGCTCAGTACAGAGGGGTTATATAACCCTGGCAGCTGAGTGACCTTCCACTAGAGGTGCTAAGGAGCACAGAATATTCTTGAACGTGGCCATTACATGTGATAAAATTTGACCAATGAACATGTTTCAAGAAGAGACCAACTGATCATGTGCAAGACTATGTTATATAACTGGGAACCACCCCCTTAAATGAATATTCATTAGATAGAGAAACTATAAAACCGAATTCCAGCAGAAGGCGGGACTGTTGCTCACTGTCCTAGAGCCGCCCGGCACTCTGCCTGTAGAGTGTGTATTTCCTTCTTTTTGTATCAAACTTACTTTTAGCCGGTGGCTGTTCACTCTCTTGAGCCAGCCTGCATTCTGTACTGAACTTTTAAGTATGTATTTCTTACTTTTGTATTAAACTAGGTATGGGCCTATCCAGTCTCTAGAGCTAGGCTGCACTCTCTGTGGAACGTGTATTCTTATCTGTTATGTTAAACCTTTTCTCATTTTCTACTGTGACTCTGCTCTTGAATTCTTTCCTGTGGCGGAGTCACGAACCTGGTAAGAGGATGGCTGGTTGACGCCTGCTATTGGGCCCCCCAGACTCTTCTCCCAGCATCATACCAAACATCCTAGCTTTGCCTAGCCTACATTAAATGTGCTCAGAATACTTCCATTAGCCTACAGTTGGGCAAAATTGACTACCACAAAGCCTATTTTCAATAAAGTATTGAACATTTTATGTAATTTATTGAATACTGCACTGAAAGTAACAACAGAATGGTTGTACAGGTACTCAAAGTATGGTTTCTACTGAATACATATCACTTTTGTATGATTGTAGTAAAAAAATCATAAGGCGAACCATCCTTAAGTGAAAGACCATCTGTAATCCCACGCACGAAGGGAGTGACCTAATCCCCAAAGGCCTCACCTTCTGATACCATTGCCTGGGTGATTAAGTTTCAACATGCGAATTGGGGGGGACAGAAACATTCAGACTATAGCAAAGGGTAATGATGACAGCTGTCATTTATTGAGCACATACTACATGCCAGGCTCTGTGTTAACACTTTTACAGGGATCAGCTTTTTAACTTTTTTAACATCACTATCAGGTAATGACTATTATCAACCCCACTTGACAGAAGAGGAAACTGAGGGACAGATAAGTTAAGAAATTTGGCCAAGACCACACAATTGGGAGATGGGACAGCCAGAATGCCAATCCAGACAGGCTGGCTCCAGTATGACCAGAATAGCGAAGAGGGGGCAGAAGGGAGGAATATTTAAAGTCACTTTGGAAGAACAGGTCTGATTGGAAGGAAGGGCCTGGGGCAGGGAGAGGGACAAAGGGCAGGTTCACATCTCCCAGGTGGGTACCGCTGCATAATTTATGGGGCCCAGGGCAGAATGCAAGTGCTGAGCCCTTTGTTCAAAGTTTATTAAGAATGTCAAGACGGTGATAGCAGAGGATTAAACCAGCTGTGGCCCTTTCTGAGCTTGGGGCCTGGTGTCACGGCACAGGTCACACACTCATGACACAGCCCTGATCCTGGGTTTCTGTTCCAGGCATCCCAGCCTTCTGCTCCTCATCAGCCCAACAGGGAGAACCTGGCTCAAGCCCTGCATTCACTCATTCATTCACTCATTCATTCAGCAGATATTTACTGAGAATGTACTGGTTATCAAATGTTGGCAACACAGAGAATCAAGTGATTACACAAGTAATAGCCTCTTAGCACGTAGACAAGGGTGAAGATGAAAAGGGCAGGTCTACAAGAGGGTGTTGTGATCTATAACTTGAAAGGAACTCAGGGGCCTCTTTGTATGTAGACATGGGTAAGCTGAAAAATGAAAGATAAGTACACATTCTCCATCCTGGGGCAGAAGGCATTCTCCAGTGACAGCAAAAACGTACCTCCCGTACTGCATGCTTTTTTTTTTTTTTATGACACTAACGGTCCTCCATCGATAGGTGGGGTCTGAATTCTCTGCCTTGAACCTGAGCAGAACACAACTAGTAGAATGTGGAGGAAATGCCATGAAACGACTTATAAGGCTAGGTCATAAAAGGCTAGGTGACATCCACCTGGCTCTCAGGGGATGCACACCTTTGTAATTCTGAGTAGCCTATAAGAAGCCTGGCTGCCTGAAGACACCGTCCCGGAGACACCATCTGAAGAGACCGTGGGGGCACATCCAGGTGCTAATAGGTGAGGGAAGAAGACTTTGCAATGACCCCAGCTCGCTACAATCGCATGACAGACATGAGCAAGACTGCCCGCCTGAGCTGCTCCTGAATTCCTGAGCCACAGAAACCCTGAGAGATAAGACATGATTGTTTTTGTTTTGAGCCAGTAAGCACTGGGGAAATTTGGCAGCCATAGTAACTGGAACTCTAATGAAAGGTGGGGACAGGGTGGTGGACAACAGTGCTCTGCACACAGAGCAGCAGCATGTGCAAAGGCCCTGGGGTGAGAAGGAGGGGCCGAAATGGAGGTGCAGAGGTTGGCAGGACTGTCCGAGGTTTCCAGCCCTGGGTAGGGCACGGCGGGTGGGGGACACCAGCACGTCTACCGGTCACAGAACTCGTCTTCTGATCCTGCCTACATTCCTCCTGAGGATGGGTCAATCCTTCCCCTTTGTACAGAGTGCCATTAGCGTGATTACAGGGCCCATGTCTACTTAATGAAGCCAGGGCAGGGACAGAAATCACACTCATTCATTTATTCCCTTGATGAGGAAGATGAAATGCACCTTCTTGGGGGGAGCTCCCCAGTGTCTTCTTGGTGCCTCACAACAACCACCCAGGGAGCTGCCACTGCTGTCTCCAGTGCACAGCTGCAGACACTGAGGCTGAGACAGGTGTGGGCCCCACCCCCTGCCAGGAGCGGGTGAGTGGGAGGAAGTGGCTCCAGGAGCAGCCTGGGAGCTGAGCCTGCTTGCTCTCCCCTGTTCCAGGTCAAGCCCTTCCAGCCTACGTGACTTTGGGCAAAGCACTCTCCTGGTCTGGGCTGGGTTCAGTTTTCTCCTCTCTAAAATGGGAAGGATATACGTGCTGGCCTCATTGGAATGATCAAGCGGGTCCACCACTGAAACTGTAATGACGGCCACCATTTATCCACTCTGGGCTCATCTGTGCCAGGCACTGTGGTAAACTCTCGACCTGCAAACACACTTCCTCCTCACAAGGTGGGACGTGGCCTGACCCCATTTACAGTGGAGGCGGTGGAGGCAGAGCTGGGCAGGTGGAGCTCTGAGCACGTGGGGGGACATGACGAATGCTGGGGCTGATAACCATCTGCTTTTCCTTTTCCTGCCAAAGCCACACACCTGCTTTGATGTTCTCAGTCCCCCGGATGAGCGCCTCATTCACCGCTGGCCCCGAGCAGCCTGCCCAGTTCAAAACTCCACTCGGATTTGAGGAAAAGCAAGGGAGAGAAACAATACCAAAGTCCAACCTGGAGCCCACACTGGGAGAACAAGCGGGAGAGAGAAGTCGGCCCCGCTGAGCACCTGAGCACCCGGCTGAGCAACCAACTCCTGGGCACCTCCTGCCCAGTGACCACGGTCCCCAGAGCCATATCCCTGCCCTCGTGGTTGGGGGAGGGGAGGCACAGTAATAGCTGCAACAACAATAGAAAATAAAAGTATTTATTTAGTTCTCACCCTGCACCAGGACAGCTCTCACTTACGTAATTTTCCTGCCCTATGAAGCGGGTGGTACTATTGTTCTCACTCAAGAGGAAACGGAGGCACAGAGAGGTTAAGAGACTTACCCCAAGTCACACAGCTGGTAAGTGGTGAAGCCAGGATTTAAGCCAGTAAACTGGAAATTCCTCCGTCCCACGCCGAGGACTCACACGCATTCCTCATGCAAGAGATGGGGTTTACAGCTCAGGAAGGGGAGCCCCAGCAGGCGAAGCTGCCCACCCAGGGTCTCACGGCCTGCCCTGCGGCGTGGGATTTAGAACCAGCTGCCCCAGACTCCAGGCAGGGCTGACCAAGACACTGCCACGCCCCAAGCTCTTCTCCCCACAATTCTCCTCCCCCCACCATCCCCAGGCAGCCCCAGGACACGACAACTCTCATTACTGTCACAGACACAGAGCCAGGGCCACCCCAGGGCATAATGTCCCCCAGGCCCCAAAGGAGAAAGGAGGACAGGAAGCAACTCCTGGCTGGACACCCACTTCCCTACCTTGGAAGGACTTTCTGTGTCTCTAGAAATGACTGGATTTGCTGCCTCCTCCCCAGCCTCACCCCAGTGCCCCCTCCCCTCCCTCTGCTCTCAGGGGGTCACTTCTCTTGTGTTCCAAGTCCCCACAGGGAGGCAGGGATGGGGGTGGGAGGGTGGGAAGAGGAGGGAATTGGGAGGCATAAGGAGATGAAACCTGAGATCCAGACTTGGGGGGCAAGGGCTGTGGGTGGAGAGAAGGAGAGAGACAAGAGACAGAGACAGGAAGAAAGAGCTCAGATGGGGTCTGGTGTCTGTGTGTGAGCGAGTGTGCATGTGGGTCCGCCGTGGTGTGGTTTCTTTCCTCCCGTCTCACAGAGAGGTCAGGGCCCCTCTGCATGATCAGAGGTCCCAGAGGAGAGGAGGGCGAAGCAAGGCCCTGCAGGGACAGGGTGGCCAGGGGGCAGGAAGGAGGAGGAAGGGAAGGGGAGAGAACAGACATGACAGGGAATCTGGGGGTGGGGGAGCAGGAGGCAGTGAGAGGAAGGCCAGCAGCTGTGGGATTCGCAGCAGGTATTAATAGCTGCCCAGACAGAGCTCGGCCAAGTGGATTTGCAGCCGTGGCCGCTCTGAAAGCAGAACGGGCAGGACTGACACTGTGGGGCAGGCAACACTACCTGGCCACAGCGGGGCAGTGGGCAGGCACAGCCCTGGGAGCTCTGACCAGGCACCCCTTGCCATCGTCACACCTACAGCAGCATTCCCGGCCAGCTATGCTGTTGGGTGGCCTCCTCATGCTGGCCACCGTGACTGTGGCACAATGGAGAGGACAGGAAGCTGGCGAGCCATGCAGGACCCATCAAGTACAGCATGGCCAGTGCAGCTACACCTTCGTGCTGCCCGAGCCTCAGCCCTGCCTGCCAGAGCCTGAGGACTCAGGGGGCTCTAAAAGCCTCCCAAGGGACTCCCAGGACCCTGGGCTGCACCCTGGGGATGGACAGGCCCAGCGAGTGCGACAGCTGGAGCAGGTGCTGGAGAACAACACGCAGTGGCTACAGAAGGTAAGAGCGGGGCCCACAGGGGCCAGAGAGCGACTTTGGGGTCCATCACGATCGGCTGGTGGAGCATCCACCCCGGACGCCTTCCCTGGGGACAGAGGGCCAGGCTCTTATTTGGACAGATAAAGAGAGGGGCAGGGCCTGAGGCCACACAGCAGAACAGGTCAGCGTCAGGACTGGACACCTGGCTCCCTAACTGCCATTCATTCATGCATCCAACTGGAAGAAGTTGAGCAATGACCACAGGCCAGGTCCATCTTAGGTGCTGGAATACAGCAGTATGGAGAATAGTACGTCACCTTCCAACCAGTGCAGAACAGAGGCGTGAAAAGACATGCATCGTGTCAGATGGTGAAGCAAAATAAAAGAAGGGAAGAGGGCAAGGAGTGGCCGGGGTGACAGGCTGAGGTCGGATAATTCGAGAGGCTGCCTCAGAAGAGACAGTAGGTGACAGAGCAGGCCATGTGGGCATTTGGGGGCAGGGTTCCCGCACAGGCCCCAGCATATACAATGACTGCCAGAGGGAGCACGGGCGTGTGCCTGGGCGACAGCGAGGTGGCCGGTGTGGCAGGAGCAGAGAAGAAGAAGGACAAGGGGGTGTAGGAGAGGCCTGGACAGTGAGGCCAGAGCAGACCATGCAGGCCTTGGGGACCACTGGAAGGACGTTAGCTTTTTCTGTGAGTGTCATGGGCACCATCACAGGTTTTGAGCAGGGATAGACACGCCTGATTTGGTTTTAACAGAATAGACTGTAGGGAGCAGGGTGCACTCTGGGAGCCCAGGAGGAGGCCACTGAAGCCGCCAGGCACGAAGTGATGGAGTTTGGAGCAGCATGTGGCTGGGAGGGATGTGGTTGGTCAGATTCTGGAATATTCTCAAGGGGAAGCTGACTGGCGCTGCTGATGGATTGGAAATGGGGTGGCAGAGAGGAAGGAGTTGAGATTTGGGCCCAAGACCACTGTAGGATCTCCGGTCACTCTTTCATTCTTCAGCAAATGCTCAGGACACTGCTATGGTTGAGGCACTGGGTACAGACGTGAAGGAGCAGGCCTGGCCTGGGGTGGGCATGGGGGAAGGGACAACGCCCTGTGGGGTCCTAGATGAGGCAGGACCCAGAAGCAGGAGCTGCCCAGGGATGAGAATGGGACTGGGAGATAGGCTGGATGGTGGCTGTGAGGAGGGGGGAGTGAACCAATCATGGAGATTTAGACCTTATTCAAGGGCAGACAGGCTGGGCAGACTCTGAGACTGGGAGGCCAGTGCATTCCCCCAGTGCCTCTTAGCGCACAGCCTCTGCTTAACCCCACGGTTTCCAGGTTGTCTAAATCAGGTGCCCAATCAGTAAAAAATCTCTGCTGCCCTGACACATGCATATTTATTTATTACATATGCACATGCACCACATGAATATAATATGTTCATGGTATAACACAAATGAACATGGAACTTTAGAAAGATGATATGAAATCGTGTACATTTCAGTTCTGGGACGTTCCTCCTGTTTTCCAATGGATTATCTCGTGCACACCCTGAGATTACCCGCCCCCAAGATGGAGAGGCTGCACTACACATGTAGCCAACCTGTTCATGCACACGCTCACGTGCACAGTCACATGCATGTTCACACACACACGCACCCACCTTCTGTCTTCCTTCCTGCCCCGACCACCGCCTCCAACCTTACTACCATTTTCCCATACTCTCTTGCCCACCTGCCCCTCCACCCACCTTCCCTACAACCCTCCACCCTGCAGATCCCACCCCTGTGCCCCCCTTGAGGGAGCTCCTGGCCTCACACACCAGAGCCCACTCTGATGGGGGCGCCATGCTGTGCTGCAGTCTCTGTGCGTCTCTCCAGCAGCTGCCTCCAAGTCCAGGGGACAAGGCCACCCTCGCATCTTCCTCCTCGAGCCCCATCTTCCCCCCCTCCTGGTCCTCCCACCAGAACACAGACCTCCTACTTCAGTGACAAACGGAGGAGAGAGGCCCCTCAGTCCGGCCCCGCACCTGCAGAAGCGCCCGAGCGTCCACTGTCCCCAAGGCCTTTCTTCAGACTTGAGGGAAGGTTTCCCTCCATGGGCTGAGGCCACTCTTCCCACCTAGGCTGAGGGTGCCCTCCCCGCCTAGCCCCTCAACCTCCTCAAGTCAGCCGTCCCCTCCTGTGTCTCCAACAGCCTCTCCCCCTCAGTGGCTCCTTGTGCTCGGCACTTAGTCACACCCGGGTCACTCACATGTTAAGAAAGAAGGGGGGGGTGAGTTCAGGTCCCTGCTCCTGTGCCCACTCCTGAGGGTGGCTCTCCCTGCCAGCCCGTCTAGAATAGCCACCTGCTTCTGTCACCTTCTGTCCCTTCACCCAGCTCTGTTGCTACTGTTGTTTTCCTTGACACTTATCTCTACCTGATGCTCTTAAAAGCATTTCTTTTGTTCTGTGAGCTCCCAGAGGGCAGGTGCACATCTGCTGTGTCCACTACTGGGTTCCCAGGGCCTGGAACAGTGCCTGACACAGAGTAGGTGCTCAGTAAGTGTCTGGAGAGTGAATGAATGCATCAGTGCACGGATGTCCTTCTGGAATCTCAGGCCCTTCATTTCTGTCCTGCTCCACAGTAGCACCGGTGGCATCTGATGATATCCTGAGCCCCAAACCCTGACCCCGACTCCGCCACCCACACATCTCCCCTCTGAGGGCCCGTGGGTGTCTCGACTCCGAAGCTGCCTGAGGCCCACCTCCTCCTCCCTCCCCTCCACGCGGGTTCCTCCTGCCCCCCTCTCTGCTGAGCGTATTACACCACCCAGTCTCCTCGGCCCACCTCACCCCATGCAGCATGTCCCATCCGTCCTGTCTCCTTGGCTTCTGTCACCCATCTCCCTCTGTCCCTGGCCGCTGCCCTGACTTGGGCCTCATCATCTGTCTCTTGGGTGTCGTCACCTCCCAGCTGGCACCCCTACCCCAAGTCACACACTCTCATTTATTGAGTGCCCTGGGTGCCTGGTGATTGAGAGACACTGGCTGAGTCAGCAGATGGATTTGAGCTGATGGCTTTGGGGTCAGAAGCCCAGCTGCTCAGCCTGTGGTGAGAAGGTCCTCTCTAGGCGTCCATCCACCTAGCCTCAGCTTCCTGGGCATGGTCACATCCACCATAGAGCGTCATGAGGCCAAAGAGCACTGATTGGGAAGTCCAGCTGACCTGAGTCCACATTCTAGCCTCAGCGCTTACTTATCACATAGTTATATATAAGCTAGCCTCACCTTCCCTGTCTGCAAAATGGAGAAAACAGTGTATGTCAGGGGACGGCAGGGAAGACTAGTAAGATCACTCAGATGCCACCCTCAGCCTGCCGCCTGGCTGCGTGCTTCATAAAGACCTGTGGCAGCTCACCTGGGCAGGAACGCAGTCATTTGTTGGGCTTTGATCAATTTGGCATAATCACAGCTCTGAGTCCCTGCACCACTGGGCAGGGAAGCTCAGTCTTGGTTGAGTCAGTCCAAGGGTTGCAGGTATGCTTGGGGCTGGGAATATCGCCTATCAGTGCTGGTGTTCTCAGGGGGTCCCCAATCCTACCTGGTTTCTGGTGAGGTCCAAGTGGGTATCTGCCATACTGTCTCATGGGTAAAAGGCCCCTTGGTTTGAGCATCCATTTCATGCCCCTTGGTGTTCTGGTCACTGCCAGGTCACACTGTGCCTGCGGAGCCTGCCACATGATCAGACCCATTGTCCTATACACTCCTGGTTTTCACTTTCCCTGGGTCTGTCACCTCCTTTGGGCAGCTGCATAGCCTGGAAGGTCAGAGCCCCGACTCTGGAGCTCAACTGTTAGGATGTGAGACCCACTTCTGCTCCTTCCTAGCTGTGTGACCTGGGGCACGTTGCTTCACTTCTCTGTGCCTCTGTTTCCTCTCCTACAAAATGATCTGACGAGACTACCTTCCTCCATGAGGATCTAATGACATGAACTCCTTGGCCGGTGCCAGGCTGGCATAAACTCTCAGGAAAAGTTGGCTATTTCTGTTAGTAGCTCTCCCTGAAAATAGAGACATGGGTCCTGCAATTCTTGGGTCCTTCCTCCCTCCATTTGAGACATGTGACCCCTGGCCTAGGTGAACAATCATCTCTCCCTCCAATTCTTCCCGGCTGGAGTCAGGCACACTTGCTACCTTCTGTGGCTGTGGCCCTGATCTTCCTCCGGTTTTTCTCTTGCTCCAGATATATGTCGGAGTGTCTGAAACTCAAAGATTTCTTTTGGCTTTTGTGGAATATCCTAGAAAAGAAAAAAAATGAGTTTCCAATATTCTTACCTAATAGCATCATCATCATCATCACCATCATGACCATTGCCATCAGGGATGACCGAGCTCTCAGCGAGAGTCTGTTCATTGGGCAGATTCGGGAGGGACCCTCCCTGTTGCAGCGTTATTCTGAGGTTTGATGTCAGGGACCTGGAGCAAGCTGTAGAGGCTGGAGTAGTGCCAGGTTGGGAGGCCCTGGCCCAGTGCCTCACCCCTCCCCACTCGGCTTTCCAGAAGGAGGGAGAAGGCGGAGAAGGGAGAGAGGAGGAAGGTGGGGGAGCAGGGAGAAGGATGGAAGGGGAGGGGGCAGGGCAGGAGGAAGCTCCCTGCAGCCAAGGCCTGCTGAGCCTGTGCTCCTGATCACCACTCACCGTTATTTCCCCAATATGCAGGACAGAAAACTGGGGCCAGAGAGGGAAAGTGACTCCCCAGAGTCACGTAGACGTGAGAACTCTCCTGGATTCCCACTCTGAACTGCGGGTTCTTTCTGCTGCCTCTGGGAGGGGTCAAGGAGGCAGGAGAGGCAAGACATGGAGAGAATGGGCTGCTCCCTTCTGCCTCGGAATTTCCAGGTCCCCGGATCCCGCTGTGTCCTCCAGCTCTCAGCTGGCGGGTGTCCTGCCTGTGCTCAGAGTGCTTGGGGTAGGGGGACCCCAGCCTCGCCTCTCCCCCTCCCCTCTTCCTCACTCTCCTCCCACCCCGCCCCCTCCCCTTCCATCCTTCTCCCAGCTCCCCCACCTTCCTCCTCTCTCTCTTCTCCGCCTTCTCCCTCCATCTGGAAAGCCAAGTGGGGAGGGGTCAGGCACTGGGCCAGGGCCTCCCAACCTGGCACTACTCCAGCCTCTACAGCTTGCTCCAGGTCCCTGACATCAAACCTCAGAATAACTCCACCCAGTAGCTCAGTGATCACAAGGCCATGGCCAGCTGGACACGAGTCAAGGGAGCATCCAGGGGAAGCCCAGTCTGTGACCCTCCCAAACTGACCTGGGACTCCCAGCTACCCCAGCCTCTCCAGGCTACCTGTAAATTCTTAGCATTTTGGGCCTTCAGTTACCCAAATAAGAATGAATCTCCATTGCCCAACAAAATATCTTGAGGTCTGATTTCCTAACCTCACTGCTGGTGCATCTCTAAGCAGTTTGGGACTTGGGGTGGGACGGGGAGAACAGCATCTGCTTCTTGAAGAAATGGGGCTGTTTTTCCAAGACAGGGCCTCGAAGCAGCTGACACTGATGCCCTGGGCCTGGGAAAGACCAGCTAGCTGCCCCCGGGGAAGACTAGGGTGACAGTAGCTGCAGACTCCCCAGAGGCCTCCCCAGAGGACGGGTTTATCTGCTCAGGTGGCTTGGCCATGCCAGAATACATGGTTCTGCCTCTCTCCTCCCCTGCCCTGGAGCTCAGCTTCGCTGAGATGTGCATGGACCTGCTCCCTCTTCTCCTCCTTGGGCAGAAATGGGAGAAAACAAGCCCCAGGTCTGCCCCAGGCTGCACCTCCAGCCAGACTCTGGCCTGGGATCGTTTGCTAACCTCAGAGTCAGCTCTGACATGTCTGGAACAGACCCTGAGTGTGGCTGTGGGGCCTGGGCAGCCTTAGCTGGGGTCAGGAGGTCATGTCCCAAAGGTAAAGCTAACCAGATGTAGGACCCTGGAGAATCCACCTACATCAACTGGCTCCTCTGTAGAGTGGAACTCAGAATGCTCCCTGCCTCCCAGAGTGAGTGCTCAATAAGGAAAAATAGCAGAATTCCTGGCCAGCATTTATTGAGCGCTCACTGTGTGCCACACACTGTCTTATGTGCTTTGTGAGGATTAACACATTTAATTCTCAATATAACCCTGTGAAGTAAGATTGACTATTAACATGAGAAAACTGAGACACAAAGAGGCAAGGTGACTTGCCCAAGGTCACACAGCCAGGAAGGGTGTGGTCAGATTTAAACTCAGGCCATCTGATGCCAGGACCCATGATCTCAGCACTTAGGCAAGTTTCCTGGCTAATAAACCAGACACGTCCATTGTGGGTGGGTCCCTGCCCACTCAGCTGGGGCCTAGGGAATACAGTGGGCCCTGGCCACCAGAAGGGAGACTCATGGTTGCTAGATTTTCCCTTCCACCAGGAGCCACTCAGTCAAGGAGGGCTTCTCTAGATTCTTCTTCCAGAGATCTCAGGCATCCCCTCAACGAGTAGTGGTAACCCTTAAATGCTGGCAGGGGCCTCCAGCACCTCTGTCTGGGTGTCCTTGCAATGACACCCCCATCTTGGCTCAGGGCCTGAGGGTGACCCCCAAAGAGGCTGAGTGTAGGTCATCAGGCCCAACTCACTCAATTCGAATGCTGCCTCTACTGCTTGACAGCTGTGTTTCTCAGTCACTCTGCCACTCTGTGCCTCAGTTTCCTTCTGTGTGAAATGGGGACACTGACAGAGAAACTTTGCAGGTTATTGTGGAGATGACATGAGCTGACACACATGCAGGGCTCACTGCATCACCTGGCATAGACTGAGAGTTCAGCACACACCAGGTGCTGCCGAGAGCCTGGGAATGCACAGCGCCGGGGGGAGTCCATGTCAGAGTCAGACAGTGCAGGAGGCCACCACCAGGTTCACTTCCTCCTGTCTTACACAAGAGACTTTTCCTCCTGCCTGGGCCTCAGTTTTCTCATCTGCAAAGCTGGGATCATGATAACAAGTCCCTCATGTGAGGACAAAATAAGACGAAGCTTTATTTTATTTTATATATTATTTTATGTAGTGGGGTCTTCGGCTGAGGAGATGCCTGAGGACCCCTGAAGCTGAAAGCAAAGCCACCTCCCCTTGGACAAGGGAGCAAGGCCTCAGAGCCTCAGGCCGGCAGAGCCTTGTAGACCCTTATTCCTGACCCAACTCCAGTGCCCAATGTCTACAGCACACAGTGTGGCCACCAAGCAGGCCTGAGGGGAGACAATTTCTGAGCAGCTGAGGGGACCCCCATAGGAAAGCCCTGCAGATGCTGCAAAAGGCCCCCTTGGGGCAGGGATGAGCAGGACAGATGAGCCAACAGGCAGCTTAGACCTCTTCCTCCAGACCCCAGCAGACCCGGGTTTCAGTCGCGGCTCTACCACTTGCCACCTGGCTGGTTGTGTTTCTTGGCTTTTTTTTTTTACTAATTCTCAGCATGCAAAAATTGGGAAATATGGAAATGCATGAAGATACAGAAGAAAAGAAATTACTTGACATCCCAAACCTATGGTCATCTCTCAATTTCCTTCCACCTTTTTAATGCATTTTAAATTTTTGCTGGGATGTTTTACACATATGAAAAGGCAGAGACAAGGATGGACAGGGGTTTCTTTCTGTCTTCTGTTCTCATCCAGTCATGTAAATATGGACTTTTTCTCCCTCCGCATTTTTTTAATGACTATGGTTTCTCAGCCAATTGCATTCCCTACCTAGACAGAGACTGCCATACACTTCCCAATGAGATGGACCAAGACAGAGCCACTGTATTTATGGAATGACAAAATAAAACCCAAGCTGTTGGTCTCTGAAGAAAACAGAAAAGTAGAGAGAAAAAGCAAATAAAATTCCTTGATTCCACAGCTCAACTGAAACCCGTGCCAGTACCATTGTGCCTCTGTCCTCTCCCCGCCTCCCTCACACACCAGAGAGAACTGCTCTGAATTCGGTCGTGATAACCTCTCGCTCCATGTCTACCCCACCCTAACCGAGGTCTAATATTTGCTTCCTGTAGAAATGATGTCACGCCATCATATCTTTCTCCAATTTGCTTTTGTCAGCTCAACCTTGTATCTGTGAGATTTCTAACACTGCAAATGTGGGGAAGGCCTAGTCTCAGTTTTTCTACCTATAAAATGGAGCTGATGGTGAGGAAATGCCTGGGTTTGCTGTGAGGCTCACATGACTAGTCTGGGGACGTGGTGGCACCGCTTCAGCATGCAGGGAAGTAGGAGATGCTGCTGTTACTTCTTCTCTCCTCTGGGCTAATGTGCTGCTGTGGTTAATGGACATACAGGGCCTTCTCTGTGCCAAACTCTGTTATATGTGTTTTATGAACATTGATTCAATAAATGACATGATAACCTAAAAGTTGAGGGCAATTATGATCTCCATTTATTGTGCAAAAACTGAGGCTGTGTTATGAAGTGAGGGAAGTGAATTTGAACCCAGGCAGGCTAGCTCCAGATATCACATTCTTAACCATTACACAGACCACCTCTATACCCCCCATTTACAGATGGGGACATAAGCCTGGGCAGGTGAATGACTCAAACACACGTACACTGCAGTCAGTGCAGGGGTTGCATCAGAATCCGGGGTTCCTGACATCCAGCTGAGGACATCTTCTGTTTCTCCTCCCCAGTGGGGAAACGTCTCAATGTGTATCAGGTGTGTCCTGAAAACTCCCTGTGTCCTTACAGTTCTAGGGTTATGTGCTAGCACGCGTGCACACACACACACACATGCACACACACGCACATATGCACACACACACGCACACGTGCACACACACGTGCACACACAATTCTGCACTCAAGTTGCCAGGTGAGAGTGTTCATTCCTGCATTCACTTCATCATCCCTTCCATTGATGTTTATTGAGGACCCACTATGTGCCAAGGCACAGTGCAGGTGGTGAAGATTCAGCGAGGAGCAAGGAAGACATGGTCTTTCCTCTCCAAGAACAGTGGGGAGACACTAACCTAGTAATTTCTCATTTGTAACCATCAACCGTGACACATGCTGTGACAGAGAGGCCCGGGAGGAGCTCGAGCTCCAGACACGTGGGCATCTCTTCCTGTCGGGGAGACCCCAGCTCCCACACAGGGAGAGCTGAGCCTGAGGAGGGCGTGTGTGCTGGGCCCACTGCAGACAAGCCTCCTAAGATCAAGGTTTAGACAGAGACAACCACACAGGGAGAGCTGAGCCTGAGGAGGTGAGGACCTGGCAGCCCCTCCCCATCTTCTGAGAGCTGCCCGAGCCGAGATGGCAGGGGCTGGCCCTGCTTCCCTCCTTCTGCCACCTCATCCCCAACACCCTCGTCTTCTCCTTGTGGCCCTTTTCCTAGGGAGGACACCAGGTTCCCCTGAGCTCCCCAGGAGAGGAGAGCTCAGAAGGCAGGACAGTCACAAACCATGGTAAGACCCTGCCACGTGCCAGGCACTGGCTGAGGCCCCCGGAACAACACAGACAAGGACCAGTCCCTAAGGAGCAGATTCCAGTGGCCGTTTCCTTCATATCTCCTACCCCCCAGTGAGGAGGGAGCAATGGGCCCTGTTTTCTGATGAATCCACTGAGACTCAGAGAAGCTACGTCACTGGCTCAGAAAGGAAATGGCAATGCTGGGACTGAAACAGGCTCCCTGACACGCAGCACAGTGGCCCAGGCTCAGACTAGCCTCAGGCTGCAGCAGGAAGGCTGGAGACTCTGGGCTGTGCAGGGGAACCCTTGGTTGGCCAGAGTTGAGACGCTCCTCCCTGCACGAGAGCCCCTTGGTCCCTGTCACTCCACCCCGGGCTCCCTGCCCACTGGCTTTGCATGCCCTGAGCCCTGACCCAGTAGAAAAACAGCAGAATCTGTGACAGGGAGGGAAGCAGCAGGGGGGCTGGGCCCGGCTGCTCAGGACACGGGACAAACAGCCTGGGCTTGCGATGAGCCACAGGCTCAGGGCCTTGGAGGGCCCTGGGCGGCAGAGCAGGGCAGAGTAGGAGAGGCCAAGCCATGGCTCTGGGGCTCCTGAGCCACCAGTGGGCCCCATTGTCATGAAGGGGAAACTAAGGCCTAAGGATGGCGGGGTGGGATGTGACTTGCCAAGGAAATGGAGCAGGAACTAGAAGAAAGAGTATTTGACCTCCATAAAGTCTGGTGCAACAGTAAATTAGTTATCTATGTGACATAACAAATTACCCTAGAGCATTCTGTAGCTTAAAGTAACAGCAAACTTGGATGATCTCTCAGGGTGTGTGAGGGTCAGGTCATGAGGTTGCTTTCGCATGTGGGTGGGGGCTGTACTCCTGGAAAGGTTCCACTGGGCTGGGGGTCGGCTGCAAGGGGACAGGTGCCTCCATGTGGCTGGTGATCCTCTGTCATCTCTGGGGGGAGGCCTCCGACGCCCTCCGGATAGGCTCCTCCACGGGGCTGCTTGAGGAACCTTGGCTTTGGTGGCTTCCCCAGAGCAGGTGATCTGAGACAGGGCAAGACCAAAGCCAAATTACATTGGCCCAGCAACAGAAGTCACACTCCGACATTCCTATGACATGCTATTGGTCACCCCGACCTGTTCTGACTCAGGGAGAGAGGGGACGACAAAAGGGCGTGATTACTAGGACTTGGGGCCATCCTGAATTTAAACCCAGCCTCTGCCACTCACAGCCTGTGCTCCTCGGTCCAGGTCCTCATCTTCTCAGTGCCTTCCTTTCCTGACCTGTCAAAAGGGGACAATGAGAGAACCAGGGACTGCGTGAGCTGCATGTGTGAGGCCCTCAGGGCCATGCCTGAGACACAGCAGCCCCTCAGATGTCCTCCTTGGGAGACCCTGGATACCGGGCACAGCCTGGCCTGCTGTGCCAACTTCTCCCTCCACAGCACCCCCCACAAGACCCCGCACATCTGAACAAGCTTGGGGAACAGGTGAATGACCACCGAGGCTGTGTGTTGTTCATTTCTGGAATATTCCTGGGGCAGGTACCCCAAGAGGGCCCCTCCCTCGCGGCATGCGCCCTCTGCTCCTGCTGCACACCTTCCTCCTGCGCTCCTGTCTCCACGCTGCTGTTCCCTCCCCTTGTACCCTGCCCGTGCCCCTGTGGCTGTGCCCTCCCCGGCCTCTGTGCTCTCCACTCCCCTCAGCTCTCCCCGGGCTCCAGCAGGGGCTGGGGCTGGGTCAGGGGCTCCAAACTTATTTCTAGCAGCCAAACGAGGGTTCGGTGGAAACACGGTGCCCCGTTCATAAAAGTGACCCGTGCAGTAAAATTCACCCTTTTCACATACAGTTCCATGAGTTTTGACAAATGTATACACTCGTGCCACCACCTCCAGGATCTGACATAGAACACCGCCACGAGTACGTCTGAGGTATCTTTTCAGATCAGCGCCTGATGAAACTCAACCTCATGCTTTTAAACAGCTGCGTGGTGATCCATGATCCACACATACCAGAATCTGTCATGTGTTGATGATGGAACCTTGCTCCAGGCCCTTTACGTGGGTAAGACATCCTCAGGAATGCTCCCTGCAACCTGGGAGGTAGGAGCTAGAACTATTCCAGTTTTGGAGAAGAGGCTATGACAGGAAGAAGCACCTGCCCAAGGTCACGCAGCCAGTGAGCTGAGGGGATTGACTGTGAGGCTACCCTCTGTCCCTTTACAGTCAACCCCCACGGATAGGTCTCAGTCCCTGGCAATCACAGATCCTGACTTTTCCAGGAAGTCATATAAGTGGAATCCTGCAGTAAGCAGTCATTTGAATCTGGCATAATATATCTGAGATTCACCCGCATTGCTGCGCACATCAGTGGTTCTTCCCTTTTATTGCTGGGCAGAATCCACTGGATGGATCACAGGTCATCCGGTGGCCAGTTGACATCCACTTTATATAAACAGTGCAGGAGAGAAACAGGCTGGAGCAGATCCCCTTGGCCACTGGGACCGCTCACGCATAGATATGCCTCTGTCTGTTGGAACATCCTCTCTTTTTGCCCTCACCCCCGCTTGTCCAAACTTTCCTTTCCCCCAAGACCCTTTTCAAATGCCTTCTTTTGAACAAAGAGCAGGATTTACGATCCTTGTGACAAGATGTATAAACTGAGGCTCACAGGAAGGAAGTGTCCTCTGAGGGCCCACAGCTAGAGTGTGTCAGAGCCAGACCTCAAATCCAGGACCCAGGGGTGGGGGCGGTAGCACAGGGCCCATTGCCCAGTCCCACTGCCAGCTAGAGGGGTGGTTAGAGGTCAGATGCCCATTTCAGAACTCAGCCTTGAGAATTTCTAAGTGTGAAGATGAAGGAGAAGGGGCAGGTGTAATGCTGGGGTGACTGTGGGAGCCTGGGAAACAGTAGATTCATTCAGGTCAGTTGGGATCCTTCCTGGCCTTCCAGCTGGTAACTGACTTCTGGGTCAGATCCAGCCCCCACCACCCACTCCCATGTTAATAGCCATCTCCCAAGTTGAGCTGAGCCCATCTGGTCCAGATTATCCATCCCAGGGCTTGTGTTGGTGGGCTGGTATGGCAAATTGGGTGATGGACCCCATCTGTGGGTCTATTTGTCCCACCCTGCCACTTGCAGCAAGAGGACAAGTGGGGACCCAAGAGGGTGCTTGCAGACCTCCAGTCACACAAGACCCTGAGCTACCCTGAGTCACCAGCCCACCTCTGCAGACCTGCGGAAGCCCCTGAGCAACGAGTCTTGGAACTTGGCCTGCCGGGCAGTAACCTGAGGCAAGTCTTCTGGGCTTCAGTTTGTCTATCTGCAAATGAGAGGCTTGGGAGAGATGCCTGAAAGATCTCATCACAGGAATAAACTTGCCTCTTGACTCCCTAGGGCAGACGCTCAGGACCTGGGAGTCAGCGTCTTCATTCAGGTTCTAGGAGATCTGTGGTGCATGGACAAGTCCGAGACCAGCCTTGGTAGATCTGCTTATCCTCATACATCCTGGGGACACAGGAAGCCACAGGTTCAGATCTCTGGGGAGCTAGGAGAGGGGTTAGAAGTGGGAGGGCACAGGAGACAGGGTGGAGACGATGGTACTCTGGCCCAGAGCACAGGGAAGAAATGGATTAGAGGTTGGCATTGGCCTCACAATGGACACAACTTACTAGTGGTTGAATGTTGCAGGTGAGAAAAAGGGAAGTCAAGGCTGAGGTCTGGGTTTGGGGCTGCAGAACTGGGTTGGACTATGCGCCGAGATGGGAAAGAGGAGAGAACGGGGTGGGAGTTGCAGGACAGGACTGGAGGGAACTGGAGAATGAAGAGGTCCCTGGTGGAAGTCTTATGCTTTAGCTGCTCATTGGAAACCTGTGGGGGGGATGGCGAGATGGTGGGACACTCAGGGGACAGGTCTGGGTGGAGATAGGGACGGTACATCAGCCTGGGGAGTGTAGAAGTCCTAGCACTGGTGTGAGCACCCGGGGCAGGGCCCTGATGCACGTGGAGCCTTGAACCTATTGGCATCTGGTTCTAGGTGAAGCCTATGGATCCCGTCTCAGAAATGCACAAGGTATAAGCATAGGAACATCCAGTAATAGTGAAATTATAATCAAAATATTAAAAATCAAATCAGTGATAAAGTTATAGCATCATACAGGGGCGGGTATGATAATGTCCATATCTCCAAATCTCGATGGGTAGAAGCAGTACTTCTAGACACTGTAACAACCATGGTGTGATATAAAAATATTTGGGATTTCTGTTGGTAATGTATTCTAGGACCTGGTACTACTGCTCTGGTTTGTGGCTTAAGCTCATAATCAAAGGAAATGCCAAATTTAATTACAGGTTAGTGGAAGAAAGATGTAATTATTTCTCTGTCAAGTTCACAGGCTCTGTGCTCTCCACTGAGTGCACCTGACCTAGAGTGAGAAAGCACAGACAGACAAGGGTCCACACTGGACCAGGAGAGTCCCCTGCATGTGGAAGGCTGGCAAAGGAGTCAGGGAGCGGGTGACAGTGGGAATGGACAGCCAGAAGATGGTGCATCTGCGAAGTGCTTCCAACAACAGGGAGTGGCCATCTGGCTTGACTGCTGCTGAGATGTCCAGTAAGACGAGAACACAAAAGGGTCCCTTGAGTGTGGTGTCAAGGAGGACATGACAAAGTAAATTAAAGGGAGAAGGGGCTTCTCAGGGCTGGAGGGATGTGACAGGGGTGCACCAAGGAGTCAAATTTATGGAATATGTTTTTTCATACTTCTTTGAATGTGTGAAACATACCATAACAATATTACTAATTTTTTAAGGTGATGGTGAGATGGAGGTGAGAAAATAGAGACAACTTCCTCAAGCAGTTTTGTGCAGAGGGGAGCAGAGAAACTGGAGCAGCAGCTGGAGGGGTTGTGGGTGCAGTCTCAGATGGGAGCTGCAGAGCGTGTTTGTGCATTGGGAGGGCCAGTGAGGGGGTGACAGTGAAGGGAGGAAGGAGGGGCCAGAAGGTCCCAGGCCCTGAGGAGCTCTGACGTGCTGGCCTCTCTGGTCCTCAGGCCCCGAGCCGTCTCCACACCAAGGCTTCTCACACTTGAGCACGTATCAGAAGCAGCTACAGGGCTTGTTTAAACACAGATGGCTGCTAACACCCCAGAGCTTCTGACCCAGCAGGTCTGCGGTGGGACCTGGAAATGAGCATTTCTAACAAGACCCCAGGTGATGCTGGTTCAGGGACCACATTTGAGAACTGCAGCTCTAATCGATACCAGCACCGCCACACGCCCCCTCCAGGATTCGGCAAAGGAACACACTCCTTCCCAAACAGTCCAGGGGCAGGAAGGGACGGGAGCAGACAGTGGACATGGAAAAGGGGAGAAGAGATAGAGGAAGTGGCCAGAGCCTGGTCCCCTGCCAAGGTGAGCCCAGTCCCTGGCGGCTGCCCTGTTGGACATGCAGGAGACTGAGTGAGAGGCCAAGGAAGGAGGCAGAGCCAGGGGCGGGGACGGTGGCGAGAGGCCAGCATGTGAGCAGAATGGACAGGGAGTGGTGGAAGGGAGCCGGCTCTCCGCCCGCAGGCACCGAGGCCTGAGAACACACCGTCCACCTTGACAACCTGATCCTGATTTCGTGCCAGCGCTGCTTCTCCTGCTCAGGAAAGATGGCAGCCGGGCCACAGAAATGAACATCAGCACGTGGGATCCCGGAACTTAACAGCTGGAGACCCTTGGAGACCGGCCAGTCCGGCATCATCTGGCAGCTGGAGGTGCCCGAAGATAGACAGCACAGCTTGGCGGGTGGACCCGCAAACCTTGTACACGGGAAGGATGTGTGCCCGCTCCCTGCTGGCTGGTTCAGCCCCGGGAAGCCGGGCACAGGGCACGAGACCAGGGGCTCTGCTCTGACCTTGCTGCCCCACCTTTTCCTTCAGTTCGTTGCACACGTACTCATCGAGCCCCCCACTGTGTACCCAGCATTGGGCTGGACACAGTGATAAAGAGATAAAGTGGTGACGAGGCCAGCTGCCCGGCTTCATGGAACTGACATTCTAGAGGGTGAGACAGATGGTGGGCAAGGACACACGGAGTGTAAAATCAGGGAGTGACAAGAGGGGTGAAGAAACCTGAAATGACACGAGGGAGCGAGCCCTGCAGAGCAGGATGGGGGTTGGGGAGGGTCCCAGAGGGAAGAACGTGTGCACAGCCCTGGGGTGGGCATGTGCTTGCTGTGCTGGAGGGATGTAGCAGCACAGGGAGGGAGGAACAGGAGAGGAAACGCGCGTGGCAGTGGGAGGCGCAGTCGCAGAGGAACCTGCAGGCGTGGTGAGGGCTGTGGCTCTTCCTCTGAGTGAGACGGGACCCTGGGAGGGTTTCAGAAGAGGAGGGATGTGCCCTGACTTAGGTTTAACACAATCTCTCTGGCTGCCCAGTGGAGGATGCACTGTGCATGGGATAAGGGTGGAGGCAGGAAGGCCAGGGCCTGGCCTGATGTGCTCTGAGTCAGGGAGGTCTCTCTTCACTGCTGTGTGCCCTTCCATGGAGACACAAGACAGGGACAGGAGGCTTCTCCCAGCCCCTACCCCTTGACACCATCCCATGGTCTCCCTGCAGCTGGAGAGATATATCAAGATGAACTTGACGTCACAGCTGGCGCAGGCCCAGCAGCACATGGTCCAGAACGAGACTGTCACCATGCCAGACTTGGGCACGAACCTCTTGAACCATGCTATGGCTCAGACCCGCAAGCTGACCAACATGGAGGCTCAGGTAACAGAGGGTGAGCAAGTGGCACAGAGTGGCCTGCGGCCAGCCAAATGGCTCACAGCCCAGGTAATCTTGCCCTGACCTCTGTCCCTGGTTGGGACTTCCTGTGGAATGGTCGCCACTGTTCCCCTGCTCCCTGATGACCCTGCCATAAAATCATCTCCCTCCAGCCTATGAACCCAGGGAACAGAAAATGGTCTTGGTTTTTCTGCCCCTGTAACTCCAGTGCTCAGGTCTGTTCTGAGTACAGGGTCACATTTTAAAAAGCTACCTTCAGCGGCTGAGTAGAGAATGAACTGTAGGGGACAGGGAGCCCTGCGAGGAGGTCAGTGCAGGACACCAAAGAGGACAGAGGCCAGCACCAGAGCGGAGGCTGTGGAGAGAGTGGAAAGTGGCCAGGCACATGTGGAAGGTGGAACTGACAGCGCGGGCTGATGCAGTGGATGTGGGGGTCAGGCCTCAGCAGCAGGAGGACAGGAACTGCCATGGGCAGTTGGGGGGGAGAGGCAAGTTAGAAGCAGATTGTGAGTTCCGTCAGCGCCTGCGGGGAGGGGAGGAAGGGCAGGAGGAGTGGCCCCAGGAACTAATGACTGAGAGCCTGGGAATGGGTCAGCAAGCTTCGGGAGTGGCAGGGCCTGCGGGCAGGTGGGCAGCGGCTGGGCGGGGCTCCTGCAGTGCTCACGTGGCCCACATCCCCTTCTGCTTGCCGGGGCAGGTCCTGAACCTGACGTCGCAAATGAAGAACCAGCTGCTGGAGAACTCACGGTCCATCAGCCAGCTGGAGAGGCAGCTGCTCCTGCAAGGCCGAGACCTCCACCACCTGCAGGGCCACAACAGGTGGGCACTGGCACATGGCACCAGCCAAGACAGTGGCTAGGGATGGAAGAAAGATTGGGACCCAGGATGGCACTGGAGCCAGTGCTCAGACTGGGGCTGAAGCCAATTGTGAAAGATGGACTTGGGCTGGTGTCTGGGGTAGGAACTGGGACCAGAGCTAGGAGCATGGATTAGGGCTGGGACACCGACCATTTTGGGGTTAGTACTAGAGCTGGAGCTGGGACCACGCCAGAGCTGGGTAAGGATTGAAACCAGGGTTGGAGTCCAGACTGAAGCTGGCATTGAGGGTGTGTGGGCTGGGCTGAGACTGGGCCTGGGGGCCAGGCAAGTACAGGGCCTAACCACCCCACACTGGATGAGGACAGAGGACAGGAATTTTGGGAGGCTCAGGACATCTTGATTCTTTCTTTCTCCTTCCTTCCTTTCTTCCTTTATCTTGTAACTTTTAATAGTTTTATTAAGATATAATTTATACCCCAAACAATTCACACTGTAAATTTTAATGGGCTTTACTTAGTTGCAATGAAATAAATCTTATTTCATCCACCTGTTTCCCCTCCCCAGTAGCAACTGCAGCTCCCAGTTCCTTCTCTGCACTATCAGAGAATTTCAGAGAGTTTGTATTTATAAGCAAAAATGCATCAAAGGAACACTTTTTAAATTACAAAGAAAAAATAGTCAGAGGGTATAGATAAGGCAGAGAAATGTGATATCTGAGGCTGATTCCATCTTGGATTCTAGCAGAGCACAGAAAACGCTGCCAAGGTCAGGTTATGGAGGAGGCAGAACCACACACTGAACGAGCCACGGGCCTATGGACGGGTGAATGTTACTGTTACTCACATGCTGGGGCAGGATGAGGCCCTAAGGACTGCCCTCCTGTCCTCTTTCTTACTCCCCCACCACAAGGTCTGGGTGGCAAGGACTGGGACGCTTTCAATCTCTCTGAACTGTCACAGTGCCTAGAAATCAGTGAGAAAGGAGGATGTCATCAATCAACTCTTGGCCCTGAAGACAGCTAGAATTCTAGAATCTGAGTGTGCCCAAATGCTCCCTCTTCGTGAAGCAATTTGGGGTCCAGGGGACATTCCTTCTGCCCTGGCTAGACTCATTTTCTCACTTTGGAGAATGAGTTGGCACAACCAGACACAGAGTAAAGTGTCTCCCTCCCAGCCCTGTCCCTCAGCCACCGACCCACCAAAGCCAGAGGGAGCCACTGTTCCTAGTTCCTTCTGTGTCCTCCACTCATTTTCTTAACACTTATTTCTGAGCTCTTTCCACGTGTCAGCACGATTACAGACACTGGGGACACAGAAGTGAACAAGCGGACACGTCCCTGTCCTTGCACAGCTTCTGAGCTACACGCTGACGTTCCAGGGTTTCATACGAACATGCAAACACATGTTTGCAGACGGCCCCACTTACGATGGTTCAACTTAGGATTTCTCAACGTTACGACAGTGCAGCAGCGATGCGTGTTTAGCAGAAACCGAACCTCCTTTACCCAAACGACCATTCTGTTTTTCACTGTCTGTACAGTACTGACCACAGGACGTGAGATATTCAACCCCTATTATAAAACAGGCTTTGTGATGAAGACTCTGCCCAGCCACAGGCGGATGGAAGTGGCAGAGCGTGTTTCAGGCAGGCCAGGCCGAGCTAAGGTGCTTGGTAGGCCGAGTGTATTCCATCCATTTTCAGTTTCTGATGGTTTATCAGTGTGTAGCCCACCAGAAGTGGAGGAGCATCTATGCAGTCCCCCTTTTATCCTCGTTAAGCCCAAATGCAGCGCACCGCTCTTCTACTCATTTTTTCTTCAGTTGTCTTGGAGTGGTCCTTGTATGATTGCACAACGGCTTGCCCGTTCTCTTCTCCGGCTTCGTAATGTTCCACTGTCCAGCTGTCTCCGCACTTATGTCCACAATCCCCAATTAATGGATGTTGAGCTTGTTTCCAGTCTTTCTCTAATCCAGCCAGTGATGCAGCGAATAGCATTTCCATATCTCATTTCACACACATGTGAGTAAATCTGGAGAATAAAATGCCAAAAGGGGAAACGTCAAAACATCCTTCTTAAACCTCCTCTTTTGTACAAAAGTGCCTCATGCTTAAGTCACCAGACAGCAGAGAACTGTACACAAGAAAAGTGGATGTAGTCCCGTCCACCCCCACATCTCCCTCCTCTCCATCTCCATCCACGCGAACTGCTCTGCAGAGGTCCCAGCTCTTAGCGGGCCTGCGGTCACATTGCTTCAAACACGGGCACCCTGTGGCCTTTCCACGTGTTGGCCATGCCTTCTCCTATGTGTTCACTGGTGTCTCTCTACGTTTATGTGATTACATTTTCTCTCTCGCTCTCTTTTCTTCCCCCTCAGCTTGTTGATAAGAGGATTCGAACCCTTGACCTTAGCGTCTCTCTTTTTTATCTTCTCACATGTGAGGTTAGCCGAGAGGCATTGCTGTGCCAGGGTCGTTCCACCCCGACTCATGGGCATCTATCCACTTCTGTGCAAATGTGCTCCACCTCCTTCCACTTTGTGGCTGCAGAACATTTCCAGGGACCGCAAAACAGAACAGATTCAGCCCGTCCCGACTGTTGGGCGTCTAGGTTGCTCTGTTCATCCCTATTACAAGCGATCCCCCAAGGGCATTCATTCCCATGTTCCATGGAGGATATCTCCTGAGAGTGGACCGCTGGCTCAAAGGGCGAGCATATTTGGCATTTGATAATGGCTACCTGGTGGCTGGCATGGCTCCTGTCACTCAGCGTCTTTCCTCTACTGGACCCCAATCCATGTTCCTCCAGGGCCAGGGCTCTCTTGCCTCCCCTCCTCAATCTGTGTCTACAGTGGGCCCAGAGTACTAGGCTACATAAGCCCAGGCACAACGTTCTATCTCCCTGAGCCTCCACATGGGTCTGTACTGCTGAGTCACACAAGGACCCAGGGGAAGGCGGTGAGGGTGAATGCTTGGCAGGGAAGGCAGGCTCACCCTCGTGCACTCCCGCCCCACAGCGACCTAGAGACACGATTGCAGGCCCTGGAGACACAGCATCAGGCCGAGCTGGACAGCCTCCGCATCCAGAAGGAGCAGCTGCAGCACCTACTGAGCCTCCAGAGTAGCACACTTGCCAGCCTGCAGCACTCCCTGCACGCCTACCGTAGCAACGCCAGTCTCCTGCACACCCGGCAGCTCCAGCTGCTGAAGACTGTGCAAGGCCTGGTCGGCCTCCTAGCCCAGGGCCCAGGTGAGAGACTCAGGAGCACCATGGCACAGGTGGAGGGGGAAGAGAGGGAGAGGAGACAGAGACCCCACTTACTCTCCCCATCCACTCCAAAGTTGGGACCCATCATTGGGATGGATACACAGTATCCATGTCCGATCACCTGTAAAATAGAAATAACAACAAACAGTAAGAATAATGTCGAGAATAACAACAATCCTAATAGGAGTAATTCCAGACTCTAACCCCTGACACCATGGGTGACCCTGGGCATGCCCCTGTGCCTCTCTTGGCCTCAATATCCCTATCTGGTTAATGGAAGTGATGACGGTGAGGAGGACAACAGCCCGTTATTATCACAATTCACCCTCCAGCACTACTTGCTTGGGTTTGCCCTACCCCTCCCTGAGCCTCACTTTCCCTAGCTATAGAATAGACTCAATGCATCCCAAGGACTTCTGTCACCCTAATGCCACAGCCCATAAGCCCAAGCAGGCTAAACAGAAGTGAGGAGGCATTGCTGGCCCTGGCTTCCAGCTGCTCCTTGGCACTCACTGACCCCTTCTAGTGGGACCCACTTGGCATGCTCAGAGTATTCCTGGTTCCAGCTTCAAACACTCAGTCAACAAACATTACTGAGCATCCAGGTGTGCCAGGCTCAGTGCTGGGTGCTGGGGATACCCCAGTGAATAGCATGGTCATGACTCCTGCCACTTGCAAAAATGCCCAACTCCCTGTGTCTGTGGGACCCAGAAGGAAAGAGATGGAAATGCATATTCCTGGAGTGCCTGCTATGTGCCAGCAGCTCTGCTAGCGGTGTCCCTGAAGTTTCCAGGCCAAGAAAGGCCTAAAGGCTGTGCTAAATAGAGGGGCCTTTAAGCAGAGGCCAGTGGGGGGCATGGGAGGCTTGTGAAAGGGGGGACTGCTTTTAGGAAGCTCCCGTTGGAAACCTGATTGGAGAATGGTGAAGTTAGAGAGACCCATAAAGGGGATTCTACTGCTACTGGCCAAAAGGGGACAAAACTGGTACAAATTACCAGGCAAGAGATTCAGAGGGAGAACAGGCTGAGGTCAAACTTCACTGCATATCAATACCAGTCCATCCTAAACTTATGGCCCCCCAAAATATTTCTTCTGGCCCCAAAATGCCCCTCACAGTATCTGGCATGTAAGAAACACTACAATAAGTGGTGGGTGTTTTTCTTTTATTATTACTGTTGTTGTTGACAACAGGGGACAGAGCCTTGGAAAGGGTGGCTAGAAATCTCAGGCCAACTCCCAGCCCTGCCACTGCCTCACTGAGTAAAGTGTGGCCCTTCTCTGCTCATCTCTAACCCAGCAACTTCCCCTGCTTGTCTGGACTCCAGCTGCTCATGGACCATGGGGAGCCAGGGTGTGCTGACAGGTGGGGCAGTGACGGTGGGACACTTCCCAACACAGACATGTTTATGCCAGGCTGGGATGGGTTCTGGCACTTAGTCACCTCAATTGTGATATGGGAACAACAGCCTCCTTCACACAGGTGCCCCAGTTCCTGGATCTGGGATCCACAGTTCAGGTGTGAGGCCAAAACAGAAAGTCTCAGCCTCTCTTAGCCCCCTGATCCCTCACTGGTGATGACACCCATCCACCTGGATTATTAGCCTCCATCCTTTGGTACCTACCGGCCGACCCAGAGAGATCAGATTCTAGTGAAATCACAGCCCAAACTTCTACTTGGATTCCACTAAACAAGCCAGAGATGGGATTTTACATCCATGCAGTTTGTCAAAGTCACTTTTTCCAGGCCCTGCCTGGAGGACCCTAGAACCCTGGTGGGTTTTGGTCATTAAATTAATACTCTCCTCATATCATGCAGTCCAGAGCAAAGAACACAGGCCGTTTAAAGCCAGTTGGCTCCCAGGGAGGGCAGAATAAGGGACCCATGCCCAGGGCTACAGGGTGATGCAGCAGAAAGGGTGGGCTATGGAGAGGATCCCAGGGCTGCCACCCAAAAGAGCTCCAGGGAGGGAAGGCTCTGTCCCATCTGGTGTGTGATTTGGGCTGGTTACCTCACTCTTGGACCTCAGTGTCCCGATCTCTGAAAGTGGGAGGAACCCACATGCAGCTCATCCCCCAATTACCCTCCCCCAGAAGAGCCTAGCAGCCTCCTCTCTGGCCTCCCTGCTTTAAATCTACTCCCCGTCCCACACACTGGCAAGAGTGCTCGTCCTCAGCGCAGACAGTCCCGGCTCCTCAGCCTGGCGATCAAGGCTGACCTGACCCTGCTGGAATCTCAGCCTCATCTCCTCTTCCTTCCGGGCGCTCTCTGTGCCAGCCTTGTCCTAACCTCTCGGTTTCAACAAACAGCCACAGCTCTCTCTGGCCTTGGCTCGGCTCTCACAGTTTGGGTCATTTTCTCTCCCTGGCCCAGCCTTGGTTCCCCTCCCACAATCTGTCCCCTGCACACACCAGGAATGTCCTCACTTTAGAGCATTTGCATATGCTGTTCCCTCTGCCTGCAACACCCTTGCCTCCTCCATCTGGACAACTGCTGCCCACTGTACAGGTCTCAGCTCTCTGTCATCTCCTCTAGGAACCCGACCCGGGTCTGATTCATCTCCATGTCCCCAGCACCTCTTAACCCAGAATCTGGCACAGAACAGGCAGGTCCCTTCCCTCTCTCCTTGCTCACCTCCGACTGACTTTTGCTTTGCCCATTGCAGCCCCTGTGAGGGTGGCTGAGCAGGTGTTCCAGGACTGTTCGGAGATCCGGCGCTTTGGGGCCAGTGCTAGTGGCGTCTACACCATCCATGTGGCCAATATGACAGAGCCCAGGAAGGTTAGGAGACTCCCTGGGGACTCAGGCTGTCACAGGCTGCTGAGGAAGGGACTTCCCAGACAGATCCCATGCTCCCCCATCAGCATCAGGCTTTGTCCAACATCTGACTTACCAAAGAAGTTGGGGGTGGCCCTGCCTTCGGAAGCCCTGACCCAGTGAGGACTCAGATCATGGGGGCAAGCACAAGTCACAGAGGTGGAAGTACGTCCTTTGCCTGCTTCTTCTCCAGATATGCTTTTAACTGGAATAGGGCGAAATAGGTCTGTGTTGGTTCCAGCAATGCTAGCTGACATGACAAATAAACCCTGAAATTCTAGAGGCTGAGCACAAAGAAGTGAATTTGTGGCTTCCTTGTAGTCCAGATGAAGGCAGGATTTGGGGCTCTGCTCCTTTCCCTGGGAAATTAGGGACCGGGATTGGTAGAGGCCCCATCGTCTTCAGTCAGAGGCTCCCAGGGTTGCCCTGTGCCTTAAGGTGCAGTCACCACATAGGGGGAGGTCGCAGGAGGGTGTGGATGCCAGGAGGGGTTTTGTGGCCTGGCCCAGTAGGGGAAGAGTCTGGCCACAAATCAGCCAGTGTTCCCACCTCATGACCCACTTGTCAATTTCCTTCCATCCCTTGGGAAAACATCAAGGAGCATGGCTCAGTTTGT
Source organism: Cynocephalus volans (assembly GCF_027409185.1). Classification (NCBI taxonomy): domain Eukaryota; kingdom Metazoa; phylum Chordata; class Mammalia; order Dermoptera; family Cynocephalidae; genus Cynocephalus; species Cynocephalus volans. The sequence goes on from NC_084460.1 coordinate 26,766,812, forward strand.
CTCCAGACTGTCAGTCACACTCCTCACACTGCTGCTAAATTCCCCTGCAACTACGAGGTCTCAGACATTTCCAGCTGGAATTTTATAACATTGTTTTGTTTATTATATTTAATTTCAAAATTACCTGAATAAAGACAAATGTTACTAGTTTTTCACTTATGGTACTGATAAGATTTTTTTACACTACATTTACTCTAACTATTTATTTAAGTTATAAAAAAAAGACATCTTTTTAAAGTAAATATACTATGTGAAATTAAGTAAATTCAGCTACGGTGGAATTCAGGAAGGTGTGAATGGCTGAAATTTGGGAACACTGATAAAGGGGAAGAGCTGGCCTGGGAGGAGACCTGGGCTCAAATCCCAGCTTTATTTTGATTCACTTGCCTTTAGCTCATTCTTCCCCACTCTGGGCCTCAGTTTCCCTTCCTACAGCCTCTGCTACCCCGCAGCAGATGCCACTGTCTTCTCTTCCTTAGCAGGCCTTTCCCATCTGAGAGCCCCAACTCCTTCTGCTCTCTCCACTGCAAATGACATTCCCACTTGTGTCTACCTGGCAGGCAGATCATCATTCCATGTCCTCTGCCAATGCCACCTCTTCCATGAAGCCTTCCAGGATGCCTAGTGATTCCTTCTTGGGCCCCCTCCTTATAGCTGCTCAAAAGTTCGCAATCGATGGTCTGTCTGTCTGTCCTATTATAGCCTCCTCCAGACCGAGTCAGTCCTGAGGGTTGGCTTATCTTATTCCTCATGATTCATCTAGTACAGGACAAGGCACAAAGTTTGTGTCCACTGAACATTGAACATGTACTGAACTGGCTGGAAAAATAATACGTGAACAAAGGTTAGGCTGATAGATTTTGTTGTGATAGATGGCAAGCTCTGTGAGAGAAAGAACTCTTTTTATCTTATCCATGTTGGCATTTCCTGAGTCTACACTGTGAGCTAAGCACTTCACCCCTGTTGACATTAAACCCTTACAGCAACTGCGCTTTAGTAGCAAGTAAAAAGCCTCCATCTAATTAGTTCCTAGCATGTGCCAAGCCCTGTTCCTGTAAACATTTTACATGACTGATCTCATTTAATTCTCACAACCCCAGTTTTTAGATGAGAAACTGAAGCACAAAGAGGTTAAGGTATGCACACCCCCATTTTACAAACGAGGAGAGGAGGGCTCTGAGAGGGCATCATACCAACCACCTTAGATAAGTGACAGCAATGACGGGGAATTTGAGCCTGGACCTTTCCGATGCCCTTGACCACCAGGTTCACTGTTAGGCTTTGCGGGTCCATCAGCCAAGTCACTTTTGGGCCGGCCCAGACATGGCATCTGGCTGCCTCCAAGAGCTTCCAACTGTGCACCCCCCGCCCCCGTTCCCTCCAGGTGTTCTGTGACATGGAGGCCAGTGGAGGCGGGTGGACCCTCATCCAGCGCCGTGAGAACGGCAGCGTGAGTTTCCAGCGGAACTGGGAGGATTACAAACAGGTAACACCGCTGCCCTGAGGAGCAGCTTTTCAGCCCTGAAACATGGGGTGGGGCTGTGTTAGCAGGGACTGGTTTGCTGTCACTCTTTCCCAGAAAAATATCAGCTCACGTAAAGCTGACCACCCTCAAACAGATTTACCCGGTGCACACTCGCTTTCTGGGACCCCGTGACCTGAAATTGAACACTCTTTTTAAAAGTTCTGACATATGTCCTAAAAACGAAAGTTTAACTTTATTTTAATATAATTTTTGGAAAACATAATACATATACATTATTAAAAGAATTTTTAAAAAGAATACAAAGGAAAGGACAAAAAAAAATAATCCTCCCCCACTGACCTCTGACTACATTGGTTAAATGAATTTACTTGTCTTGTTGCACACCTGTGACCACACCTGCAGGAAACATTCTTTAATGTGGAATTGCTGGCTCAAAGACCTCGTGCATTTTAGGAGAAGAAAAATAGTGCCTTTTGTCTTCCAATTTTTTATTTAAATTGTTAATAAAGGATTTGGGGCAAGCTGACTTAAAAGCTCTTAACGTTTTTGAAAGCAAAAAAGAAAAAGTTCGCCCAGTTAAGTTTTAAACAATCATTAAAATGACAAAGAGAAGAAGGGTACTCAGATGCAAAAATGCACAACAGAGTGCTGAATGGCGACCATTAGGTTCATCAGCACCACACCTTGACTAAAATGGGGAGCAGGGATTAGGTGTGCCTCTGTCCTTGGTGCTGAATTCTTTAAATGAGCTCGGGTGTGGGGACAACAAAATCCCAGTGCTCCTAGCTTTACATTTTTATGATGCTGAAATTTTGCTGTGGCTACCCTGTCACTGCACAAATTTTGCTCTACTATTTATATAGCTGATTAAAATCTTTTCTTTAATTTTTCTAATGGGGCGTAATACACATGCTAAGTGCACAAATTTGAAGTGTAAGGGCCAGTGAATTTTTACATATATATTCACCCACACTCAGAGCTAGATGTACAAAGCTTCCAACAACCCAGAGGCCCCCCCCAGGCACCCCCTCCCAGTCAGTACTCCCTGAAAGGTAGTTGCTTTTCTGACTTCTATCACCACAGATTAGTTTTGCCTGATCTTGAGCATCAGAGAAACGCAATTTCAATTGTTTTTAACAGGCTTTTACATTTACGAAAGTCTTAGTCTTTTTCCTCTAGGAGGTGTGGGGCTCTTGCCCCCGGGTCTGCCCACACTGGACTTCAGAACTTGATCATTGGGCATAGTGGTTTTGGATAAGCAACCCTGGAGCCTGGCCCAGCTCAGCTACTGAGCCAGGGGAGTAGCCCCCCTCCCCGGCACGCAGCACACCCTCCCCTCCCCTCCTTGTAGGGCTTCGGAGACCCGGCCTGGGAGCACTGGCTGGGCAATGAGGTGGTGCACCAGCTCACCAGCGGGGCAGCCTACTCTCTGCGTGTGGAGCTGCAAGACTGGGAAGGCCGAGAAGCCTTCGCCCAGTATGAGAGTTTCCAGCTGGGCAGTGAGGGGCAGCTGTACAGGTGAGATGGGCCCAGGCCGGTGGTTGGGCTAGAGTCCCACAGGTGGTGGCTACAGAGTCTGCACCAAGGTTTAGTCCCTGGGTGTCTCCTGTTTCTACCATCTGTCTCCCATTTGGGCACACATCACGGGAACTGGAGGCAGATGGTCACGATTCAGCATGTCCCACTCACTGGGTAGAGTGGAGAGAATGTCACTGATGCCACCAGCCCAAGAGTGGGAAGGGGCCTTCCAAGGTCAATCACCACAAGTCAGACATTTTACAAAGAATTAAAAACAAAGAGGTGATTTTCCCAGCCTGACCTTTACCCTGGCTGAGATGGAAACGTCCCTGGGCAGGGAGCTGGGAGACCTGGGCTCATTCTGGCTCTGCTCCAGCTTGAGTTATGAACTTGGGGAAGTCAAGCTCTGGCTTCTCTGTGCCTCTGCCTCTTCAACAGCAGCACGAGCTTAAATATGAGGATAGTGTAGAATCATCCAAGTTTCCCACCCTGTCCTCAGTCAGGTCCTTGGTGTGTTTAGGAAAAAGACAGAGCATTTGTTGAGCACCTACTATGTTCCAGGCACAACACTTCATTTAATCCTCCCCACAGCACCTTCAGGCAGGTATTACTGTATCTGCTTTAATAATATGGAAACTGAGGCACTGAGCTTAAGGAGCTGCCCAAAGTGACAAGTTAGAACTCAGGTCTCCGTGCTGCCGAGTCTCGTGTCTCCCCATCATGACGTTACCTCTCTGAGATACTCAAGGATCGGAAGGTAACCCTGGGCCCTGGCTATCTCTGAGTCAGGGTAGAATTGGATTTATAGACACTTTGGGGGCTGAAGAGGACCTCACATGCCACCTGGTTCTTTATATGATGCTAGAATCTCCTCCACAGCCACAATCTTCATCCAGCCATGCTAGAATAGCTCTACTGCTGGGGAGATCACTTCCTCCCAAGGAATTTCTGAATGGCTCTTTATCCCCTGCACTTAATCACTTAATATCTAATTCCACTTCGGATGAATTCTCTGAGATGAGCCCCATCTAGTGTCCCCTCCCAGTCAATACTCTTATTAAATGCCCCTGCTTCCTGCAGCAAGGCTCTTTCACATTTCTCTTCATAGCACCCACCCCAATCTGATAATCCTCCTTAAAGTGCAAGGTCCAGAGCTGAATGGAACATGCCATGGGTCTGGGCTAGTCAGAGCTGAGATGGATGGCCCCTACTCCTCCCAGCTGACCAGTGAGTAGCCACGACATCTGGATGTCTCCTATTTAGGCCACTGAACACCAAAGCAAAGACTCCAGTCCTGCCTCCATCCCCACTCCCTGAGTGACCCTTAGCCCATCCCTCTACCTTCATGTCTATAAAATGGGTGTCCTAGGTGTACCTACGACATTCAGAGCATCCTGAGGCTTGAATGAGATACCTCATGTAAGGTGTTAACATGGCCTGGCATGTGGCAAACACTTAGCAAACAATATAGCATCCATTATCCCCAGGCAGCCCTTCACACCCTTGGGTGGCCTGCTCTGCGTGAGCCAGACCCAGGCCTGTCTTGTCAGCGCTGTTCCCATCCCTGGTGCCTGGCACATGCACATGCATGCGAGGAAGCTGAGGGAGCCTCCCAAGTCTTTCCTACACATGTAGCCATTAAGTCTCATCTCCCTGACCCACTTCCTGGGCAGCAACTTCTGTGGCCCTAGTCCAGGATCTGCCATTTGTCTAGAGGAGAAAATATTGGGAGAAGTTGTTTCTCACTGCACTAAGGAACACAGGTCCTGGATCCAGACTCCCTGGATATGAATCCCGACTCCATCACATATTGGCTTCATGACCTTAGACAAGTTTATTTAAGCTCTCTGCTCCTCAGTTTCTCCATCTGTAAAATACGATATCTATGTCATAAGTGGGATAGCCTCTGCCATAACATATAGGAAGTGTTAAACAAAAGCTGGAAATATACAAACGATATATTCAAAGCAGAAATTCAACATTTCTGCATCTATGTATACATTGTATATTATTTATGTCCATGTATACAAACATATACATGTGTGTTAAATTTGGAACCCCATGTCATGCTCTGATATGTGAATTTGATGCTCTCTCTCTGGTTTTTTAGCTCAGTCATCGAGAGAGCTCCCTTTCCATGGCTCCAGGCTGTTATGCCCATGGATCAAAGGGCCCACATTTACTTGACCCTCTTCAGAGCATGAAATAATAACAGTATATTGAACATTTGCCTAATGCCAGGCATGTGTTGGCAGTGTCATTGGGAGTAGAATCAACCTGGGACCTTCCCCCGAACTTGGTCACAGCCCACTGTGGTGTGTATGTCTGTGGGTGGGTGTTTCCACCAGAGACAATCCCACACACAAGGGGGACAGGATCTGCCTAAGGGGAAACAGAGTGGGCATGGAGATGCTGGTGCAATCAGAGAGGACTCCCTGGAGGAAGGAATGCCTGTAATGTAGGGGCATTTTTCAGATAAAGAGAGGATAGGAAGGGCACCCCAGCCAGTGAACATGTTCTGAAAATAGACGTAGAGAGATGACCTCCAGCTGGGCCAGACACTCTTGAAACCTGAGCCAGACTCTATCAAGAGATGCACGGATCATTAGGAAGTGTGCAAATTCAGGAAAAACCTAGGGGGCTGGGGTTGCAGTTCCTAGAAACCACAGGAGTCCTGGAAACTGCGAGAGGAGGGCTGGGGAGAAGTGACAGAGCAGACACTATTCCCAGTGCCCCCATCCTACAGGAGCAACTGGTTGGTTAGGTGGGAAGGTCCCCACAAGGAAGCCCAGAGGGTGGGATGGGTGGGCTTCAGCAGCTGGGGAATGGGCATTGGAGGTGGGAGGGGCATCCTTATTTGTCAGAGGCAGTCATGGGTCCTTCCGTAGCCTGGCTGCAGTGCATGCACAAGCCCGCAAAGGAAGTGGGCCACACGGAGGGATAACGGGTGGCACAGACAAGGCACAAGCACATGTGCATATGGGACACATGCCTGCCAGAGGCGCCACCACAACCAGACCCACTTACAAGTGCAAGATACATGCAGAGATACACAGGGACACATGCAGACACACGTGTACTGTGGAGGGGCTCATCACACACTTGGGATACATGTTTAGGCCTCCAGAGCACACACACACACACACTCTGACGTGCAGAACTACACAAACAAGTACACACAAAGCACAGACATGTGAGCAAACGTGCCTCCCATATATGCTTGCAGGTAAACACATGCACATAACACCGGACGCAAAGACTCCAGAGCCCACACTCGGACCCACCATAGATACTGCAGCAGCAACTCAAAACCTACACTCATCCTCATGCAGGCAAGTGCATCAATGCAAATCCTCACAACTGCAGATGCACAGACTCACACACAGATCCATGGACCCATGGAAAACACACCTCATATGCATAACTTGGGATCCCCTACAGACTCATGTATTGCTTTAGGTTTCCTCAGGCCTGAGCCATGAACAAGCTTAAAGTGCATCTGAATAATGGGTCAGGTGGGGTTCCTGGTCCATGACTTGGGCACCCCCAGAGGTCACACATCCCCATTCTGCTTCCAGATGGGAAGGGAAGAGAGGCAGAGCCTGAACTGAGGACTTGGGGACAGTACAGAAGCCAGCGTTGCTGGACTGAGCCCATGAGACCAAACGACTTTGGCAGCCCTTATGCCACCCACACCCGGACTGCACATGACCCCAAACATCCTAAGCCCTGAACCTGACTTTAAGCTGACATGGCTCAGCCCTCAAGGGGAGCCACAAGGAGAAGCCAGGACCACATGAGTACCTGGGCCAGCCTGTCTGTCCCCACCCCAGGGAGCTCTGGCCAGGCAGTCCTCTTTGCAGGTGATTTGCACCAGCAGCCATGTGAGCTCAGGATGGCAGAGTTATGGGCAGAGTTAAGGCTTCATGGATGGTCACAGCCATCTGGACCAGGAAGGCCATGCCCCACCTCACCACAAACAGATGGAGCCTATGGGTGAGAGGTGTGGGGACTGAGCACCACATAGGCAGGCCCCACGTTCCCTCTGGACACCTCTGGGGGAATCTTCCAGGCTCCGCCCTGGTCACATCTGCCATCCACTTGCTCCTTCCAGTAGGACCTTCCTAATTGCTCCCCACCTGGCTCCCACAAGTAGCCCTAAGTGTGTTGAGCACTCACCATGAGCATGCTGCTCTGTGCACGTCACACACTGAGGCTGCACACAATGCATAAGGTTGTCGCTGTTAGTATCACTGTTGTCACCACTTCTACAAATGAAGAAACTGAGGCTCAGAGAGGCGAACTTCCCAAGGCCATGCAGCTGTCGAGTGGATTTGAATGCAGGTGCTCTGCCCTCCAGATCTCATGGCCATCACCTCCATGCAGGCCTAGACATGCTCACCAGGGCCACAGAGCCTGGCAAAGAAATGTAAACCCTCACCCAGCTGGCTGCAGATGTCGAAATCACATGGCTGGGGGAGCCCTGGGTAGAGATCTATGTGGGCTATGTGATCAGGGAAAGATTGTTGGAAGAGGTAGGCGGATGTGAGCGGGTGTGATGGGGCTGCGACTGCAGGACAGCCAGCTGGGAGCACAATGCATGGAGACTCCCACATCAGACCACACCAGGCTGGAATCAGGCTCTGACACGCAGTCATTCTGAGACCCTGGGCAGGTTTCTGTGGCTGTTGGGCTCTGCATTTCCTCATGGGTAGACTGGGAGGAACAGCGTGATTTGGGGATGAAACAAGACTGAGCTAAGCCCTGCAAATCACTTTGAACAACGCCTGGCACATAGTAGATGCTCAAAACAAATGCAGCCGTTGTCCTTGTCATTGACTTTGTCCAGATCATTCTCACTCCCTTCCAAGGCCAAGGTTCAGGGAGATAAGGGAGGCGTGGCACACGCAGTAGCAATGTCCCCCACAGGCAGGAGGCAGGGAGCACAATTCAGGAGGGGAACCCAGCCTGGGACAAAGCCCCTGGGGAGGCCCTTCCTCAAAACAGCCCCAACTTGACTCTGAGGCCCTCTCCCATCACCACTTCTGGGTGGTCTCCAGGCTTTCTCTGAGTGGGTATAGAGGTTCAACGGAGAAGCAGAGCAACCTGTTTCTGATGGATGCCAACTTCAGCACCCACAACAAAGACAACGATAATTGCAACTGCAACTGTGCCCTGCTGCTCTCTGGAGGTAGGTGCACATCAGAACCTCTCCCACCCATGGGCTCACCTGAATGGTCACCCCTATTTCCTCTCCCAATTCCTTTGCACCCAGACACTGTCTGTAGGGTGCAGGTCAGAGCCCTGCCCACCCACGGGCTCACCTGCCTGTGTTCCACCCGTACCTTCCCAGCAGGTCCCCTCCGGGGTCTCGCCTCCTCCTAGAGCTGGCCCCACCAGTTTTCCAGTGAAACCAGGTTGCAGGGGCACTGGGGATGGAGCTCCAGGGGAGACATAATGTTTGATTAGTCCCCACCCCAAGCAGGACCAGGATGGGGGAGACCAGTGGGAGGCGGAGGGGACAGCTCCACACCAACTATGGCTCAGGCAGAGTTCCCTGAGTGGGGACAGAGGACAGAATGGGAGATGGGGATGAAAGAGAGGCAGAGACAGAGAAGTAAGGACAGAGATAGGAGGAGAGACCTCCTGAGACACAGAAGCAGGGACAGATGGAGGCAGAGCGAGACACCGAGGCCGACAGAGAGACACAGCACAGCGGAGATGGAGCACTGCACCAGGACACAGAAGTACAGAGTGAGCGACGCAGAGGGAAATGCTACCCAGGGAAAGGCCAGAGACGGCACAGGGTGTGAGACACAGAGAGACCCAGAGACAGACAGGGTGACAGAGACCAGACACAGAGGAACAGGCACCCTCAGAGCAAGACGAACACAACTGGAGGGTGACACACAGAGTGACAGACATGGGCACAGAGACCATCAGAGAGAGAATAGACAAACCCCGTGTGTGAGAGACTGAGAGAGGGACAGAGAGCCCTGAAAACCAGTGGGGGGGTGACAGGAGACCTCGCTGGGGAGGCCCAAGTAGAGAGGGTCAGTGAGGGAGGAAGGCAGGACACAGGACTGGATAGATGGCCAGGAGGAGCAGAGGGGCCCACTGCTGCCCTCCAGAGGCCCCGGCTGTGCAGAAGGACTGGGAGTGCCCCTCACACACAGACACACACACACACACACACACACACACACACACACACACACACGCCCACCCAGCCCCGTGCAGCTGGCTTCCCACAGGAGGCAACAGCCCTGATTAGTCTTCGTTCTCTTTGGGGTGCAGGGGCTGCCATCATCCCTCTGGCTGGGCCCCACTTCCCAAAGCCTCTTTCCTCTCTCCTCCACCAGGGTGGTGGTTTGACGCCTGCGGCCTCTCCAACCTCAATGGCATCTACTACAAGAAGGGTCACCACACAGGCAAGATCAAGGGCATCCGCTGGTTCTCCTTCCGGGGCTCCAGCTACTCGCTGCGTGCCACTCGCATGATGATTCGTCACGTGGGCGTCTAGCAAACAGCCAGGCCTGGATGCCGGACCACACAGGAGGAGCCTGCACGAGTATCCCCTGGACAGTTAGACACAAGTGCAGGACACAGTGCCAAGATCATGTCCTCAACAGCCTGAGTCTCCTGAGCCAACCCTCCTTGCCCCAGAAGTCCAGAAGAGTCACCTGCCTCTCTGTTCCCCTCAGTCTGTGAAATGCTGGGTGTTCAGGGGTCCCTGCCTCTGCAGCACCCTTCCTCCCTCTTCCCTCCTTCCCCCTGCAGGGACCCCCAGCCAGTCTGATGGTCACAATGGCCTGAGTGAGCTGGGAACAGCTAACCTGGCACCTCAGAGGAGCACATGACCAGCGGTGGGATTGCAGGCGAGGGGAGGGCAGGCATTTACAGGCAGGAAGCTGCCAGATGGAGGACAGATTCTGTCCCCAGGGTTGGCAGAAGGCCATCTTCTGTTCCAAGCTGCCCTCACCTTGAGATGTCCTTGAGTTTTCTTTTCAAGGACACAAGGGCTGCACCCACCCCCTATTGTAGTCACTGTTTCCCCTCCACTCTCCACGGCTCCGGGCTCCACTGTCTGGAGCTCAGACCTGGTTTCTCAGGAGCTTCAGGGCATCTGACAGGGACTCCTTTACCACCAGCATGTCCTAGGGGGTGTTCCGCAGAGAATCACTTTTAGTGAGAGAAAGACCAGGTGAAATAAACGTGACTAGGCATTCTTAGCTGCAGGACTTGTCAGGGCCTTTAATGTGGTCGTGTGCCTTGTGACTGCCCACGAAGGGGCTACAAGTGGCCAACTTTCTCCAACTATCCTTATTTGATAAGGGGCCCTGGTTCTCCAAGAGGTCTCTTGGGGGTGTAGATGCCCTTGGAAAAACTGGTCCTCACCTGTCATGAGGGGGAGCCCCAGGGCCCCATTCCCTTCCTCAGCTGAACTCACCCATTTTGGCTATACGGACCACAGTGACAGCCTCAAACAGACTCTAAAAACAACAGGAAGGAAACTTTCGGTTAAAACAGACAAACACCATTCCTGAAGAAGTGTCTAGAACTAGTCCCTGTCTGTGCTATGGGCTAGTGCTCTCCAAGCCTCCTTCTGGCCGCAGGAAGTGGGATCTCTGCCTGTGCACCTGCCCTGAGGACTCCCTGTAACCCCAGCTCACCCAGGCTCAAGTGCAGAGACCTTTGGGCAGGACACCTGTCCCCAGGTGCAAGCTGTCCTGCCTCCGAGCTAGAACCACTCTCCTGCCTGTGTCCTTCGACAGTCATGCTACATCCAGAGGCCTGCAGGGGAGAGGCCTGGGCCTTTGCCTGAGTTCGAGAGACCAGGAGCTCCTCATGAGCTTCTTTCAGAGGCTGGAGTCAGAAAGGGGCCACAGACACTCTGTCATCCAGCCCCTTCACTGCGTCAGCCTCTCAGCCCTGATGAGGCCACCAAGGCCCTGTCATCATCAGCAACACCCTCGACCCCACCTGACCCCCACCGGGATGCACCTCTGTCTTCTGAAGGTTTTCTCCTGGATGAGGCTGGGCCAGTGGAATGGGACACCTTTGCCCCCCTGGCTCTGCCCCGGCCCCTGAGATCCTTTCTCAGCAGATCCCCTGGATAAACCCTGCACAGACTTACTTTGATCTTCTCCAAGGGACACAGCACTTTCCCCACTCAAGACCCAAGGAACGAGGCTGCTGATGGTGGGATTTCAGGCAGGATGGGGATAGTGTCCGTGCTGAGGAGCAGCTGCAGCCAGACAGCTGGAATCGCCACACTCGCATCTGCCCCGCAGCCCTTCAGTCGGCGGCTGCTGCTGCGCTGTGGCGCCCGTGGGCTCTGCAGCCGCACACACCTGCTCCACACACACCTGCTCCACACACACCTGCTCCAGCTCTGGGACCCAGGCCAGTGGCTCAGCCTTTCAAAGCCTCGGGTATCTTATTAATTGTCAACGCCTCCATTGTTATGTCTATAAAATGGAGAGGATGACACTTCCTTCTCACTGGGCTGTGGCAACGAGGACATGAGACCATGTATGTAAACTTCTTCACAGAGCCTGGCTCGAAGCATCTGCCTAATAAACATTAGTCCCCCAAGAGGTGAACAGAGGGAGGAAGGCGACCCCCCCCCATGCATGCCACCCCCTCACCTGTACCCAGGTGAAGAAAAGGCATTTTGCTTTTGCAGCCACAGAATTTATTTTTGCACTGCAGAGCTCATAGGCTGGCTGCGTGCTGGAGAGGAGACAGAGCACAGCTCTGAGCCCTGGGGCCAGAACTCCTCTGGGTGGTTGAAGGCCCAAATCCCTGTCTGCGCTTCAGGTCTCAACAGGACAGGATGGGATTGGGGTCACCCTCAGACACCTGTTCTTAAATATGCATCGGTCCTTCTCACCTTCTGTCCTAAGGAAAAAGATAGAAACTCCATCCTAAGGATGGACTGAGTCCATATCCTGGAAGTGTAACAGTGCATTCAACCGATGGTGGGTCCAGGCTCTGCAATGATGTCCCCTCCACTTCTCAGCCCTGCCATCCGTCGTGCTGACTTCACTCTCAGCCAGTGTCCCTCCTGACAAAATGGCTCCAGCAGCCCCAGGCTCACGTCCTCCCTGCTCAGCATTCCTGAGACAGGGAGCTTCCCTGTCCCACTGGTTCCAGCCAAAGAATGATTCTCTCCAGGCAGAAATGGTTTACATGCATCCCTACATTTAATGTGATTCTGATTGGCAAGACCTGCATCACACGATCAGGCCTGGGACCAGGGGTCAGGTCAGTCCCACCGAAGTCATGTCTTTAGGAAGCAGGGATGCTGGGCAGGCAAGAGCAGGTGTTCACTCTTCCTCCTTCCCTGTCTGACTCCATCTCTCTTCTCTCCATCTTTGTCCCCTGATGGAATATTGATGTTTTGTCCTCTCAGAACTTGTGTGGAAATCTGATCCCAAAGTGTCAGTGTTGGGAGCTGTTTGAGTCATGGGGGCAGATCCCTCATGAATGGATTATTACTCTCCCTGGGGGAGGGGGGTAGTGAGTGAGATCTCACTGTTTGAGATCCCGTGAGAGCTGGTTATTTAAAACACCCTGGCTCCTCCTCTCTCTCTGTCTTCCTTCCTCTCACTGTGTGATCTGCTTGTACCTGCAGGGTGCCTGCTGCTTTCTGCCATGAGTATAAGCAGCCTAAGGCTCGCACCAGATGCAGCTGTCCTACAATCATAAGTAAATAAACCTGTTCCTTATAAATTACCCAGTGTCTGGTGTTCTGTTACAGCAACACAAAATGGACTAATACATCCCTCTCCCAGCCTCCCTGCCCCCACATCCTCACCCCATTCTTTAGCTTATCCCCAGTTTCCTCAGACTGTCAAAGACATAGGTGTGTCCTGCACAGGTATGTCAGACCCTGGTTCTCAGTCCTGGTTCTGCCCCTGGAGCAGAGCCCCTGGCCTCTAAGCCTCAGTTTTCCATCTGTGCAATAAGGACAGAGCACCTGCCAACCTACAGAAGCCCTTCTGACAGTGATGCTCACTCACAGTGGCTGCAGACAAGATGAGCCAGAGGCCCCGGGTAGAAGAAGGGCCAGTGGGGACATGGCTGGTATAGCTTCCAGCCCAGGCTGTGTCTCCTGGGGACCACACCTTACAAGACCTGGCTTCTAGAGTACCTACACCTGCAGGTTCCAATGCAAAACACTTGTTGCCTCTCCCTGCATCAGACCAGTGTTCTCCCCATTTTAGTGATGAAGAAATTAGAGCTCAGAGAGGGAAAGGGCTTCTTCCAATGTGGCACAGCCAATCACCACCTCCAGTGTACTCATGTGTATGAGCTGCTGCCTCTTCTAGAGCTCTCTGGAGGCATCTTGGAATCTGCCACAAAAACATTGGAGTGGCGCTCCCTCTGTCTATATTAAGCACTGAGGGAACTTTCTGGAAAGATCTCCAAGAACGGTCTGCCTTTCCCACTGGTGCCTGGCAGGTCCTGATGGAGCCAGACAAGCAGAACACATTATCCCTGAGATCTCTGCATGCTCACAGCAAAGACAGTCCCACCCTGGGGAGAGAGTTCACTGTGTACACCCAGACCCCTCAACCATGGGTGAGCTAGAAAGTGGCCCTTTGTCAGAGGAAGGGGATGGCCAGCATCAGGAGACACTCAGGGGCTGGGGGATTTGGCCCCTTTCTTTGAGTTTTCCTTCCCCTCAGTGTCTGTGTGGCCTTCACCTCCCCCATTTAAAGATGCTTTGGAAAGCTAACAGTGTTGCCTTGGCAACACCAGCATCAGCATCCTCTGATGGAACAGCCCCTCGGAGAGTGGGGTCTGGACCAGGCCATGTCTAGCATAAATGTGTTACTATCTTGAGTCAGGTCAATGTGGAATTGTGCAGCTGAAGTTCTCATGTGGCCTGAGAGCAGGGAGGCCCAATGGCCTTCAGCCCCTGTCACATTCCTGACCCACCTCAGGAGAACTCTCCGAGCCTCTTTCCCGTCTGCAGATCGGGGAGTCTGGGATCCGGTCCCCAGGCAAGTCACGAGAGTTCGGCCTGATGGGGACATCCAGGCCCGGCACATCCTTCACGTACTCATTCCTCCGTGCACTCATTCACTCACACAGCAACTATGCATGGAGGACCTGCTAGGCCAAGGCCCCGCTGGGTGATGGAGATGGAGCATTTAACGTGACAAACGTCCGCAGTCCTGGGCTCACAGAGCCGAACAGGCTACAGGGAGAGAGTGGCCAAAACCAAATTAGATAGAGTTTCAAGACCAAATTAACCAATTAAATAACATACTGCAAGTGAAGACAAAAAGCAGGAGTTAGAAATAAGAGAATTACAAAAGGTCCAACTTAGGACGATCAGGGGAGACCCCTGTGAAGAGCTGATATATAAATTGAGGACTAATCATTGTGCAATGTTGAGACACTAATTATCCTGATTTGAGCATCATATTTTGCACGCAGGTATTGATATTCAATGCTGTATCCCACAGATATGTACAATCAATTATGTTTCTTTTTTTTTTCTTTCCTCTCTTTTTAAAAATTTATTAATTTACTATTAGTATTTTATTTACATTCTAAGATGTTGCATCAGAGCAGTTGGGGTGGAGGGGGAGAGAGGAAGGTGGAGGGGAATAGGGTGGGAAGATGAGGAAGTGGGGAGGAGGGGCATGGTCGAGGCCGTGGCAACTCACCTCATTCCAGCAGAGGAGCCCATAAGGTTTCTGGCAGCAGCTTTGTCATTCCTGGGCTGGATGTGAACTGGACTGCAGGGCGTGTGGTTGAGACCCTCAAGCCCCCCCCACCCCATCTCAGGAGCCTGAGGTGCTTCTGGCAGTGGCCTGGTCGTCATTACTGGGATGGATGCAGATGTTGGGGGACCTGGCTGAGGCCCTCAGCCCCTCCACCCTGGCTCAGTAGTCATGGGCACTTCTGGTGACAGCCTGGTGGTCATAATTGGGCTGGATACAGATATTGGGGGCGGGGTGAAGCCCTCGGTGGCCCCACCCAAGCTCGGGAGCCCGGAGGGCTTCCAGTAGGAACTCAGTCATCTCTGGGATGGATTCAAATGTTGGGGGAATGTGGTTGAGGCCCTTGGCACTCTCCCCATCTTGGCGTGGGAACCTGGGGGCTTCCAGTCGTTCTAGGTTTTATAGGTATTCTTTGGTGGTATTAGACCTTTACTGGTTAATATCAGAACTTTGCCTCTGATCCCTGGCTTTTTTGTTTTTTCCTTCAGTTCTGTGTTGGATTATCTGCTATTCCCACCATTTCAACTCTGCACTGGAACAAATTTGTTGTCCTTTGCTTACTTCTAAAATGGGGGAACTTCCTGTGGGAACCAGCACTTGAGCCCTGTGGTTGAGCTAAATTGCTGCTTTGCTGCTGATTACCTGGGGAAGGCTTTTTGTGCAGTGCGAGGTTTTAATTGTTGACCTTGTAAGCACTTCCAGATCTTGTGAGGTCCAGTACACCTGGGTTGTGTGGAAACTCTGGCCTGGGCCTGAGTCTTTTCAGCAAACTGCACCCCTGCAGTTCTATATTGCTGACCAGTCTCCACTGAGTGGTCCTATGCTGATTGCAGAGCAGATCAGTTGTCCATGCTTTGTCCAATGTTCCCCTGGTGGGCAAGTCTTCCCCACCCACCACACTCCAAACAATTCCCGTGGGATGAGTGCTGTGCTGGTCCCTTGGAATGACTCACCAGCTTCTAAGTGGCTCCTTTTTTCAGTTGTCTCTGGCCCCTTGCTCCTATATGGGTCCATGGGAACCCTGTTAGTGGTCTTACTGGCCTGGGGACAACCAAAGCCCTCTTCTCCTCTGCAGCCTCCAAGCAACTTCATACAAAATGCACAGCTATGGCTTTGGTCTGTGTGCTCACCAGAGAGAGCCTTGAAGTGGTCAAGGCTCGAAACAGTTGGAGCAGTACTTTCTTTCTCTCATTGTGATTTCTCCTACCTTCATGAAATCCATAAGTCTATCTTCCTCTTCCCTTGAGCTCTAATGACACCAGCTTGGCAGTTGTTGCATTTTAATAGCTGTAAATTCGTTGATTGTGGAAGAGGGTGACACTGGGTACTGTCTATTTTGCCATCTTGATTGAAAGTCCCGTGCCAGTCTTTTTGATTGCAGTCACTTTGGTGAATACAAACTGGCATGTCACTGTGGTTTTAATTTGCATTTCTCTAATAAATAATGATATTGAATACTTTTCAAGTGCTTATTAGCCATTTGTGTCCCTTCATATTTTTTTATTTTAGCTCTCTCTTGCTGAAGCCATTCTCCATGTAATACCCTGAACTGCTGTGATGAGTTACCACCCACCAACAAGACCCTCACCAGATGTGTTCCCTGGACTTAGGACTTCCCAGCCTTCAAAACTGGTACCTGCTGGCTGCCTGCTGCTTTTCCACCATGAGTAGAAGCAGCCTGAGGCCCATGCCAGATGCAGCTGTCCCAGAATTGTGAGCTGTGAGAAACACCCTCACCCATCCAAGGCCAAGGGATGGACATGGAGACATGAGGTACAGACCCACATCAGCGCATCTTGGTGATGTCAACAACGTGTCAAAAATAAAAGGGGAGGCAGGAGCTCCACAGGGACCACACCGCCACTGTGCGATCCAGTAGCCCGGCCCAGTGTGTACAGAGCAGAGAGATGTCCAGCAGGGGAGGCGGAAGCTCCGTAGAGACCACACACCCTGTGTGGGGGTCACGGCTGCACAATCCAGCAGCAGGTAGGCTTCACCACCATCACCCGGCTCCATCCCAAGCCCGGCTCAGCGCGCATGGAGAAGGGAGACGTCCAGCAGGGGAAGGGAAAGCTCTGCAGAGAACAAATGCTCTGTGGTGCCTCTGCACATCCCAGTTGCCCAGCCCAGTGCATGCAGAACAGGGAGATATCCAGCAGGGGAGGTGGAAGCTCGGCAGAGACCACACACCCTGTGGTACCACCCCATGATCCAGCAACCCAGCCGAGTCCAAGCTGACCAGAGAGGTGGCTCCCTGCAGAGGCCCAAGACTCGAGGCAACCACACATGCAAGGCACTAGTGGCCAACTGAGCAGTCACTGAGGGAGCCATACCAAATTGGCAACCACAGCAACATCTTAGTCAGACAATAGTGTCAAACCTGTGGACTGTGAACCCCCTGCCATAATGAATAAACATCAAAGAAAAGATATAAGAAATACGAAAAATCAAGAAAGCACACCACTAAAGGGTAATAACTCTCAAGCTCCAGATCCTATGGAACAAGAAGCCCTTGAAATGTCTGACAAGGAATTTCAAGTGATAATTCTAAGGAAACTGAATGAGATACAAGAAAATTCAACTAGACAACATGATGAAATGAGGAAAAGTATACAGGACCTAAAAGAAGAAATGTACAAGGAAATCAATGCCCTGAAAAAAAAATGTAGCAGAGCTTACTGAACTGAAGAATTCATTCAGCGAAATAAAAAACATAATGGAGAGTTTAACCAGCAGGCTTGTGGAAGTTGAAGAGAGAACCTCTGAACTTGAAGATGGGCTGTTTGAAATAACAAAAGCAGACAAAAAGAAAAAAGAATCAAAGGCATTGAAGAAAATCTGAGAGAGATATCAGACAACCTTAAGCGCTCAAATATCCGAGTCATGGGTATTCCAGAAGGGGAGGGAAAAGGAGATTGCGTTGAAAACATATTCAGCAAAATAGTGGCAGAAAACTTCCCAGGTATATGAAAAATCACAGATCTTCAGATCCAGGAAGCTCAAAGATCCCCAAACGTATTCAACCCAAAAAGGTCTTCTCTAAGACATGTTATAGTCAAATTGACAAAACTCAAAGACAAAGGGAGAATCATAAAAGCTGCAAGAGAGAAGTGTCAAATCACCTATATGGGAGCCCCAATCAGACTAACATCAGACTTTTCATCACAAACCCTAAAAGCCAGAAAGGAATGGGATGATATATTCAAAATACTAAAAGACAGAGATTGCCAGCCAAGAATACTCTACCCGGCAAGGCTATCCTTCCAAAATGAAGGGCAAATAGTATAATTCTCAGACAAACAAAAACTTTGGAGTTCAGCACCACACAACCACCCTTACAAGAAATTCTCAAGGGAGTACTGGGTTTGGTTCCTGAAAAATAACTACCACTGCCATAAAAACCCAAGAAAATCAAAACCCACTAGTATAATAAAAATGGCATTCATGAAGAGAAAACAAACAAACAAAAAGGCTATCCTCAACCCAAGGAACCAACAAATACAGAAAACAAATAATAAATCAGAAAGAAAGGAACAAAAGACACCTAAGACAACCAAACAATAATCAATAAAATGCTAGGAATAAATAAACACTTCTCAATAACAACTTTAATGTAAAAGACTTAAATTTACCAATCAAAAGACACAGACTGGCTGACTGGATTAAAAAGGAGGACCCAACTATATGCTGCCTTCAAGAGACCCACCTCACCCATAAAGACTCACATAGACTAAGAGTGAAAGGATGGAAAAAGATTTACCATGCAAACAGAAAAGAAAAACGAGCTGGAGTAGCTATTCTTATATCTGATAAAATAGACTTTAAACTAGGGCCGGCCCCGTGGCTTACTCGTGAGAGTGCAGCACTGGGAGCAGCAAGGCCGTGGGTTCGGATCCTACATAGGGATGGCTGGTGAGCTCACTGGCTAAGCGTGGTGCAGACCACACCAAGCCAGGGGTTATGAACCCCTTACCAGTCAGAAAAAAAAAAAGACTTTAAACTAAAATCCATAAAAGGAGGCAATGAGGGACACTATGTAATGATAAAAGGACTGATTCATCAAGAAGATATAACAATCATAAATATATATGCACCTAATGTTGGAGCAGCCAGATTTATAAAACAAACTCTGTTAAACCTAAAGGAGGAAATAGACACAAATACCATAATAGCAGGGGACCGGAACACCCCACTGTCAATATTGGACAGATCATCTAGCAAAGAATCAGCAGAGAAACAAAAGATCTAAACAATACTCTAGACCAATTGGACTTGGCAGATATCTACAGAACATTCCATCCAACAACCTCAGAATATTCATTCTTCTCATCAGCACATGGTTCATTCTCCAGGATAGATCACATATTAGGTCACAAATCAAGTCTCAACAAATTCAGAAAAATTGGAATTATCCCATGTATTTTCTCAGACCACAATGGATTAAAATTAGAAATTAATAACAAATGAAACTCTGGAAACTATACAAACACATGGAAATTAAACAGCATTCTACTTTATGACATATGGGTCCAAGAAGAAATTAAGCAGGAAATCTAAAAATTTATTGAAACTAATGAAAATAATGATACATCATACCAAAACCTGTGGGATACTGCAAAAGCAGTACTAAGGGGGAAAATTATCACATTAAATGCTCACTTCAGAAGAATGGAAAGATGGCAAGTTAACCTAACACTTCATCTTAAGGAACTAGAAAAACAAGAAAATCCAAACCTAAAGTTAGCAGACAGAAAGAAATCATTAAGATCAGAGCAGAACTTAATGAAATTGAAACCCCCCCCAAAATACAAAAGATCAACGAATACAAAAGTTGGTTTTTTGAAAAGATAAATAAAATTGACAAACCATCTGCATGTCTAACGCCAAAAATAGAAGAGAGAAGATTCAAATAACAAAAATTAGAAATGAAAAAGGTGATATTACAACTGATTCATCTGAAATACAAGGAATCATTCGAGACTACTATAAACAACTATACGCCAACAAAATTGAAAATCTGGAGGAAATGAATAAATTTCTGGACAAACACAAGCTCCCAAAACTGAGTCATGAAGACGTAGAAAATCTGAAGAGACCAATAACAATAAAGGAGATTAAAGCTGTTGTCAGAAGGCTCCAGCAAAGAAAAGCCCAGGGCCAGATGGATTCATAGCAGAATTTTACCAAACATTCAAAGAGAAATTGACACCGATTCTTTACAAACTATTCCAAAAGATGGAAACAGACGCAAATCTCCCAAACTCATTCTATGAAGCAAACATCATCCTGATACCAAAACCAGGTAAAGATACAAGCAAAAAAGAAAACTACAAGCCGATATCCTTGATGAATATTGATGCAAAAATCCTCACTAAAATACTAGCAAACAGAATACAGCAACACATACATAAAATTATTCACCACAATCAAGTGGGATTCATCACAGGGATGCAAGATTGGGTCAACATATGCAAATCAATAAATGTGATACACCATATTAATAAAATCAAACACAAGGACCATATGGTCATCTCTATAGATGCTGAAAAAGCATTTGATAAAATTCAACATTCATTCATGACAAAGACCCTCTATAAGTTAGGTATAGATGGAAAGTATCTCAACATAATTAAAGCCATATACACCAAACCCACTGCCAATATCATCATGAATGGGGAAAAGCTGAAAGCTTTTCCTTTAAGAACAGGAACTAGACAAGGATGCCCACTCTCACCACTCCTATTCAACATAGTGTTGGAAGTACTAGCCAGAGCAATCAGAGAACAGAAGGAAATAAAGGGCATCCAGATTGGAAAAGATGAAGTCAAACTGTCCCTGTTTGCAGATGACATGATCCTATATATCAAACAGCCTCACGCCTCTACAAAAAAACTCTTGGAGTTGATAAACAATTTCAGCACAGTAGCAGGATACAAAATCAACACACAAAAATCAGTAGCATTTCTATTCTCCAATAGTGAACATGCAGAAAGGGAAACCAAGAAAGCTTGCCCATTTACAATAGCCACCAAAAAGATAAAATACTTAGGAATTGAGTTAACCAAGGATGTGAAAAATCTCTATAATGAGAACTACAAACCACTGCTGAGAGAAATTAGAGAGGACACAAGAAGATGGAAAGATATCCCATGCCCTTGGATTGGAAGAATCAACATAGTGAAAATGTCCATACTACCCAAAGTGATATACAAATTCAATGCAATCCCCATCAAAATTCCAATGACATTTTTCTCAGAAATGGAAATAACTATCCAGACATTTATATGGAATAACAAAAGACCATGCATAGCCAAAGCAACACTGAGCGAAAAAAATAAAGCTGGAGGCATAACACTACCTGACTTTAAACTATACTACAAAGCTATAATAACCAAAACAGCATGGTACTGGCATAAAAACAGACACCCGGACCAATGGAATAGAATAGAGAATCCAGAAATCAACCCACACACCTACAGCCATCTGATCTTTGACAAAGGCACGAAGCCTGTACACTGGGGAAGAGACTGCCTCTTCAGCAAATGGTGCTGGGAGAACTGGATATCAATATGCAGGAGAATGAAACTAGACCCATACCTTTCACCATACACTAAAGTCAACTCAAAATGGATTAAAGAATTATATATACACCCTGAAACAATAAAACTTCTTAAAGAAAACACAGGAGAAACACTTCAGGAAGTAGGACTGGACACAGACTTACTGAATATGACCCCAAAAGCACGGGCAACCAAAGGAAAAATAAACAAATGGGATTATATCAAACTAAAGAGCTTCTGCACAGCAAAAGAAACAATTAACAGAGTTAAAAGACAACCAACAGAGTGGGAGAAAATATTTGCAAAATATACATCTGACAAAGGATTAATATCCAGAATATACAAGGAACTCAAACAACTTTAGAAGAAAAAAAACAAGCAACCCAATTAAAAAATGGGCAAAAGAGCTAAATAGGCATTTCTGTAAGGAAGATAGACGAATGGCCAACAGACATATGAAAAAATGCTCAACATCACTCAGCATCTGGGAAATGCAAATCAAAACCACACTGAGATACCATCTTGCCCCAGTTAGGATGGCTAAAATCCAAAAGACTCGGAACAATAAATGCTGGTGAGGTTGTGGAGAAAAAGGAACTCTCATACATTGTTGGTGGGACTGTAAAATGGTGCAGCCTCTATGGAAAATGGCATGGAGGTTCCTCAAACAATTGCAGATAGATCTGCCATATGACCCAGCTATCCCACTGCTGGGAATATACCCAGAGGAATGGAACTTATCAAGTCGAAGGTATACCTGTTCCCCAATGTTCATCACAGCACTCTTTACAATAGCCAAGAGTTGGAACCAGCCCAAATTCCATCATCGGATGAGTGGATACGGAAAACATAGTATATCTACACGATGGAATACTACTCAGCTATAAAAATGAATGAAATACTGCCATTTGCAACAACATCGATGGACCTAGAGAGAATTACATTAAGTGAAACAAGTCAGGCACAGAAAGAGAAATATGGCATGTTCTCACTTATTGGTGGGAGCTAAAAATAAATAAATAAACTCTCACACACACACACACACCCCGTATTTCCTCGTGATTGGTTGCTGGATCCCGAGGCTTGGTCTCAGTCAGGTTAGATTTGGCTTCATAGGTATATGTTCTACTGCGGGAGGCCCATTATGTCTGATGGTCTCTCTGTGATGTGAGCAGACACTGATGATCATTTGCTACATCCATTCTTTCAATAGGGGTCTGCAAAATACTATATTCTAATTATTTTATTCTCTCTTTATTTGCTAGCTGGGACACTTCAATAGACAGAAATGTTCCCTCCTGAGCTACTTATGGTTACCCTGAGGAACAATTCACATAGGAAAGACAGGATGAATGCTTGTTTCTTCCCTTTTACTTATTAGTTGTAGAAAGATGAATTGTTTCCCTGTCACTTCCCAAAGAGAATGAGAGATTTTTACTTTTCTTTCACTGTCATTGTCATTATCATTTTTCGTGGTGGTAAGATTTAGTTTCTTTCTCTTTCTAGCTTGTGTTTTTGTTCTACCAGTGGGTTTTCTTCTTCCTTGTGTATTTGTCATAGGGATTATTGTTTTTTCGATTCCAGATGCAGAACTCCCTTGAGGAATTCTTACAGGTCTGTTCATGTGGTGCTGAAGTTCCACAGCTTTTGTTTGTCTGAAAAATACACTATTTCTCCCTCATTTCTGATGGATAGTCTTGCTGAGTATAGTATTCTTATCTGGAAGGTTTTTTCTTTTAGTATTTTGAATATATCATCGCATTTTCTTCTGGCCTGTAGAGTTTCTGTTGAGGAGTCTGCTGTTAGTCTGATAAGGGCTCCCTTAGAGGTGACTTGACTCTTTTCTCTTGCTTCTTTTAAGATTCCCTCTTTGTCTTTGAGATTTGCCAGTTTGACTACAATGTGTCTTGGAGAGGAGTTTTTGCGTTGAATCTGTTTGTGAATCTTTGAGCCTCCTGGAGTCTCTCCCCATACCTGGGAAGTTTTCTGTTATTTTTTGTTAAATAGGTTTTCCATGCCTTTTCTTTTCTCTTCCCCTTCTGCAACACCTATGATTCAAATGTTTGTGTGCGTAAGATTCTCTGCCAGCTCTCTTAGATTTTCTTCATTTTTTAAAATTCCTTTCTCCTTTTTTATTATTTATTTATTTATTTTGGTCTGCCTGGGTTATTTTGAAAAGACTATCTTCAAGATCAGAAATTCTTTCTTCTGCTTGTTCTAGCCTGCTGCTTAAGCTCTAGGTTGTGTTTTTTATTTCAATGAGTGAATCTTTCAGTTCCATGGGTTCTGTACATATTTTTTTAAGGTATTAATAACTTTGTAAATTTCCTCCTTCATGTCCTAGATTTTCTTTTCTCATTTCATTATGTTCTCTGAGTCATCTCGTATCTCAGTGACTTTCCTTAAGATTGTTGCTTGGAATTTTTTCTCAGTCATTTCAAGAGTTTCCTGCTCTATAAGATCTGGTATTTGAGTATTCCTGTATTCTTTTCATGGTGTCATGTTTTCTTGCAGTTTTGTATTTCTCGTATCTCTACACTGATGGCTGGTCATCTGTTAGAGCAGTTGTTTCTTCTATAATGCTGGGGTGGGCTTTGGGGAGACAGACATCTTCTTCTTTTTCCTGTCTCTGCTGGTGACTCCCCTTGTGTCAATGCAGTTGAGTGTCTGATAGGCCACTTCCATGGTGGCTATGGCTACTGCTGTGTCAGTGAGCTGATTTTGCAGCAGCTGTGGCTGTGGCAGTGGCTGTGGTGTATCACCCACATAGAATTGGTGATTTTGGCATGCTCCTTGCCTAATTCCATGTGGGGGGGGCTATCTTTGGCACCTGTCTAAGACCCTGGGCATGCCCCTTTCCTGTTTCCAAGGGAGGGAAGGCTGCCCTTGACTCCATGGCAGCCTTCTGTCATTGAAAAATTGTCCAAAAGTTTTGCCCACAATTTTTTAAGTTATTTGTTTTCTTTTTAATGCATTTTGAGATTTCTTTACATATTCTGGATATAAATCCTTTATCAGAAATATATTTTGCAAATATTTTCTCCAAGTCTGTGGCTTGATTTTTCATTACCTTAATAATATCTTCAGAAGAATAGAAACAATTCATTTTGACGGAATTCAATTTATCAATCTTTTCTCCTAAGAGTCATTTGTCCTACCTAAGAAATCTTGGCTTAAGTTATTTTTTTTAACTTAATGATAGTTCATGGATCTCTTTCCCCTACTATCCCACTTTTACTTGCTATTTAGTATTCTATCCCATGAAATTACTACAGTTTCCTATCCCATTCTAGAGGAGGAGGGTTCCAGGCAGAGAGCCTCTAAATCCCAAGACTGGATCTGTCGGTGCTTATTCAGGTTCAAATGACATCTTTCCAGAAAGACTGACCATCCTGTCTACAACAGCACACACATATATACCATATAGTATCCCATTTGGTGTCTGCCTCTCCCCTAGTCTGCCAGCTCCCTGAGGGCAGGGACCTCAAATAAATATTGCACATGGAGCATTGAGCATGGTGGTCTGGTGCACAGAGCGTCTCACTGAACAGGCACTGTGGTGAGTTGGAGGTTACCTTCATTGCCAGTTGTATCAGTCAGTATAAGTTAGGGTAGAAGTTTCTTAGGGCTTCCATAAGAAAATACCACAATCCAGGTGGCATAAAACAATACAAAGTGATTCTCTCACAGCTCTGGAGGCTAGAAGTCCAAAACCAAGGTCAGTCTCTGAGACTCTGGGTACAGTACTTTCTCACCTCTTCCTACTTTCTGGTGTTGCCATCAATCTTTGGAGAACATTGGCTTGAAGCTGCATCACTCCAGCCTCTACCTCCATCTTTACACGGTGTCTGCCCACACATCTTCACATCACCACCTTATAAGGACACCAGCTGCATTGGATTAAGGGTCCACCTTACTCCACTATGACCTCATCTTTACTAATAACATCTCCAAAGACCCTATATACATATAAGATCATATTCAGAGGTACTGAGGGCTAGGACCTCAACATGTATTTTGGGGGGATACAGTTCAACACATAGCAGATAGGTCAGGCTGCCATTATGAACAACCCCATACCAGAAAGATTTTATTCGTTCTCATGCTTCTTGTCCAGTGTGGGTATCAGGTAAGTCTCAGCTCATGGAAACCTCATAGGGACCAAGGCTCGCGGACTTCCGATCACTTGGTGATCTGAGGCTTCCAATTCTCTACAGTAGGTGAAGGAAGCACAGAGAATCACACAACCATTCTTAAAAACGTCCTCTCACATTCATCAGTCACAGCAAGGCACGTGGCCATGCCCAATTTCAAGACTGCAGTGCCTTCAAGGAGAGGAGACCTGGAAATCTTGGACAGCACCAAGGATGTTCACACAACCGCCATTACATACTGAGTGCTCACATTTGCATTTACATTTAAATACTGATACTTTCCAAAAACCTTGGAAGGATGAGTAAATTTTGGATAAAGGGCATCAAGGAGAAGCAAGAGGAAATGAGAAAGGTCATAGGTCACATCTAGGACCACTGGGACATGAAAGAGGAACCCCTGGGTCCTGAGTCCTCACCGTGTGACACTGACATGCACCATCTCATTCAATCTTCACAATGACATTGAGAAGTAGATATTATTTCCCCCCATTTTACTGAGGAGAAAACTGAGGCTCATCAACTTGCCCAAGGATCAGAGCCAGTAACTGGCTGAGAACAGGAAAAAGCGGACTGGAGCTGTGTCAGCTCCTGCTGTCTAACAAGCCTCCCCCAAAATGTAGTGGCTTCAAACAATACTCATTTACTTCTCACGTTTCTGTGGATCAGCTGGAGTATTCTCTCGATCTGGACCAGCTCAGCTGGCTTGGATGGTGATGGAGTTTGGATGTATTGTCTTCCCAGAACTCAGGTGGAAATTTGGCCCCCAATGTGGCAGTGTTGGAAGCTGTTTGAGTCACAGAGGCGGATGCCTCATGAATGGATTAATGCTCTCCCTGGGAGTTGAGGTAGTGAGTGAGTTCATGCTCTATTAGTTCCCCCAAGATTGGTTGTTTAAAAGACCCTGGCGCCTCCTCTCTCTCTCTCTCTTGCTTCCTTTTGCCATGTGATCTGCTTGTACCCACCGGCTGCCTGCCACTTTCTGCCATAAGTAGAAGCAGCCTGAGGTCCATGTGAGATGCAGCTGTCCCAGAATCGTAAGGCAAAAAAACCTCTGTTCTTTATAAATTACTCGGTCTCAGGTGTTCTGTTATAGCAACACAAAATGGACTAATACTGATGGGCTAGGATGGGCTCCCTCATGGATCTGGGGATTGCTTGGTATCAGCTGGATGACAGGTGACTTGGTCATGTGTGTCTCATCCCCAGCAGGCTAACTTGGGCTCATTCACATGGTGGTCACAGGGCCCCAGGTTACCAAGACAGTAAGTCCCAATGCACAGCCCTTTTCAAGCCTCTGCTTGCCTAACATTTGAGAATGTCCATTGGCCAAACCAAGTCGCATAGCCAAAGACAGACTCAAGGGAGTGGAGAAACAGACCCCGTCTCTTAACAGGAGGAGCTGCAAAGTCGCATTGCAAAAGAGCGTGCTTACAGGGATGGGAGGAATCCATGGTCAGTTTTGCAATCTACCACAAAAACAAACCCTGCTGTCCCACAATACGGAATCAGTTAAGAAAATCCCAGCAGTTTCCCAGGGGAGGCTTAGAGGCTTACAGCACCATTAAACATGTGTTTAGAATAATATTCTGCTGAGGAAAGTAGATTATAATATGTCATTAAGTAGGAAGAGCAGCCTACAAAATTACATGCAACATTTCTCAGCCATCAGAGTGGTACAAGGATAAAGCCTGACAATATCAAGGGATGGCAGGGGTGTGGAGCAATGGAAACCCTCATGCCCTACTGGTGGGAGGTAACTCAGTGCAGCCACTTGGAAGCACAATTTGCCATGTACTCAGGCTGGCAATGCAGATACCCCACATGCCAGAAGGAGCACCCTAGGCAACTATTGCTCAGTGGCACAGGGAGTCCCACGTAAGTTAGTAATCATGGCATCATTAGGAATAACAAAATAATTGAATTGAACTAAATATCCCTCTGCCAAAGGCTGGATAAATAAAGAGTGATATAATTACGTGATACAATGCTACACGACAGTGAAAAGAAAATGACTTTCGCACAAGATGTACTTGTGTAATTTAGATAGATCTGGAAAACATAGTGTGTAAACAGGACATTGCCTCCTGCATAACAGCATACATTTACATGGTGAGAACACAAAAATAGTATACGTTGTTTACATACTTATCAGTATATGTACCTATGGGCACAGAGGGAGAGAAAATGAGAGTGGGACGGAGTGATGAGTGATACCGTCACTACCTGTAATATTTCATTTCTTTAAAATTCTAGGACGAGGGCTGGCCGGTTGCACAGGTAGTTAGAGTGCGGTGTTGTAACACCAAGGTCAAGGGTTTGACTCCCCATACCAGACAGCTGCAAAAAATAAATAAATAAACTAAATAAAGTTTGTCGAAATAAATAAATAAATAAATAAAAATCTAGAACAAATATGCAAAATGTTGATATGTACCCATTGGGAATGATAAATATATGGGGCAAAATAAATTATCTTATATACTTCTCTGATTATTTTTCCCCCAGAAGATAAAATCCAAAATAAGTAAAGTAAAATTAAAAACCATTTAGAGAATGTTCCTTTGTTTTTTTGGCTAGAAAACCCATCAAAAAATATTGTGCACTACATGCATAGGAAAATGATTGGGAGAAAAAAACTCCAAAATGTAAACTGTGGTTTTTTCCTCTGGCTGGTAAGAACCCAAGCAACATTTATTATCTCCCTCTTGCCAATATGTATTATCTAACTCTTCTACCAGGGTCATGCTGTGATTGTTTAATAAAAACAAACAAAACACGGTGGGGCCTGTTGGTTCTCTGGGTCGCAGGTTCCTCTGGGCTTCCACAGGCCCCCAGGTTCCAAAACAGATCTACCCCCCGACTTCACCAGCTCTTTCTTCAACTCTTGGAGTGAGTGCTGGATGGGGCACACAGGCAGCTGAGCTCCCCAGGCCTGAAAAAGGACAGGGGAGGCTGGTAGCACAGGCTGGGTACAGTCAAGAGGGTAGGCGTCCCCTAACCTAGTCCCCTCAGCCTCTGAGGTGTCAGAGTCAGGACACTCCCATTGTTCAGAGGGTAAACTGAGGCCAAGGAGGCCCTAGGGAGAGACAGCATTGTCTGAGGCCTGTCTGGCTAGTACTGGGTGACATGGGACAAATCCCAGTGCATTTCTGAGCCAATTTCTCTGGCAGCCTCAATTTACATAATCCTCCTTCCCACTGCACCTTTATCTATCACAGGATCTGAACAACGTTTTCATGCAAAGAAAGGCTGGGTCTTTCCAATAACAGCAAGGATAATAATAACAGCTACCACCTATTGAGCACTTATGTGCTAAACACGTACCTGGCATCTTCTCATCCTGCCCTCCTTTGGCTGACTGCATTTTCCAAAAATGGCCACAAGGACATGCCCCATCCCACATGCTCTTCTGGAATCTTGCCACTCCCCATTGCATAAGTTCATTTCTGTTGCTTATAACAGAGTGCCTGAAACTAGGTAACAAGAAAACAAAATTCTTTTCTTATAGTTTGGAGGCTGGGAAATCCAAAGTTCAGGGAACACATCTGGTGAGGACCTTGATCTTGGTGACTTTCCACAGCAATGATATCACATGTCAACAATGGGCAGAACACGAGAGAGCTAACCAGCTAACATGCTCTCCTTAAAAAGCCATCAGAATCACCCCCATTATTCCATGAATGGACCAGTCCATTCACAACGGCACAGTCCTCACAATCTAATCACCTCTTAAAAGGCCCCACCTTTCAATTACCATACATAACAGGATTTCCCACCCTCTTAACACTGTTACAAGGGGGGTTAAGTTTCCAATACATGAACTTTGGGGAAACACTTATAACTCATAGCACCCACCAAGAGGTGGAGTCTCTTCCTCCTTCCCTTGAACTTGGGTGGGACCTTGCGACTGCCTCTGTGAATAGAATGCAGGGGCTTTTTTTTTTTTTTTTTTGTCTTTTTCATGACCAGTACTCAGCCAGTGAGTGCACCGGCCATTCCTATATAGGATCCCAACCCACGGCGGGAGCGTCACTGCGCTCCCAGCGCCGCACTCTCCCGAGTGCGCCACGGGCTCGGCCCAGGGGATTTGACCCTGCATTATTCATGAGGCTAGGACATAAAGGTCGTACACATTCTGTCCAACTCTCTGTCTTGAGGTGCTGGCCCTTGAAGTCAGCCACCATGCCGTAAGGAAGCCCTTGCAGCATAAAAAGGCCACATGTGGTTGTCCTGCAGATAGCCCCCACTGAGGTCTCAGATACATGAGTAGATGAGCTTTCAGATGACACCAGACCCAGCCTTAAGCTGTTCCTGCTGAGCTGTTCCCCATGGACCTGGCTAAAATTGTAGATTTGTCATTAAAATGATGATGCCATTGTCTTCACCCACTAAACGTTGGGCTACGTTGTTACACAAACTGGGAACTGAACAACACCCCCCAATCACCACCACCTTGCTGAGAGATTGTTCTCTCCATTTTATAGATGAGGAAACTGAGTCTCATCTATTAAGGGGAATCAACATTCAGTACCACAAATATGAGGCTCTTAATCACTGGGCCAATGTCACAGGGTGACCCCAAAGCCCAGATTCAGGATGCCTCTGATCCATCAGTTCTTTCATGGCTGTGGGTTTGGGTGGTTGAAAGGGTGGGGGGGGAAACAGCTGACAAACAGACTGCTGTCTTGGGTGAGAAGACTCGAAGGGACACCGTGCTGCTTCCTCCACAAGATTCATCTCCTAACTTCCTGGGCACACTGACAGGTCATCCCCCAGGGCTGTCAGCAGCGACAGAGCTTCCCGCCAGGACCTCACCAGGCTGCCATCAGTGGCTCTGGGAGATGCCCAGGTAAGGTCCTCAGGGAAACAGCACAGTGTGGGAGGCCTGGGTCTTGCTACAAGCTGCCCTGCTGGCCACCCTCAACTATCACCCTGGGTGCTGAAATGCATGAAACTGCAAAGGGAGGGGCAGAGGGAAGCGTTGGGTTGTGGGGATGACAGCCAGGAGTGGGAGACTCACACTGGTGACAATCCTCCTCTTTTGGGTTCTGATACCAGGGAGCCCAAATGGGGAAGTGGCCCTCCAGGAATGACCCCGTTTTCCCAGCCATCATTCCCAGGAGCAGGTTCCAGTGTGTGACTCTGGGTAAGTGGCCTGTCTCTCTAAGTATCAGTTTCCTAATGAGCTAAGCATGAGTTAAGGACCCATGGTGTCCTTGGTTACTCTGAGGCTCAACCAGCACAGAGGGGAAGTGGGTTCACTTGGTGAGTGGCCAGGAGGGAGGCAATGGGCACATGGGCAAGTGCTTTGTGCCACCAGCACCCATCCCCGTCTGGTCGCTCTGTCCCAGGTTTCCTTGAGGATCACCCTATCCCACACATTGTCTCCTTGGTTCCAATGAGCTTGACGCTGCTGCCACAAGCAGTGCTGGTGATGGTGGTGGGAACTGTCCTAGGATGAAACCAACAGAGAAAAATTAGGGCTTAGAACAGGAGAGACACTCCTAATATCATTTCAGCACCTGGATCTAGCCATGCCTGAAGCTAGATACCCCTAAACTCTGCACTCAGTTCCCTTTTTGGCCAAGCTATTTGAACAAGAGCCAAATTATAAAGATAAATATAAGTACACTCTTCACATTCTGCCTCTCTGGCAGCATCAGGCTGGCAAACGACATGGTTTGCTTTTGTATGTGGAGGAAAGACACTGACAACACAAACAGAAACTTCCTGCTGCCCCTGCCCTGGAGAGGAAAGGGTGACTTCTTCAGTCTCTGCTTTGGGACTGCAGCTCCAGCCCCCACCTGATGGTGAAGACCAGTCATCCAACAAACACTCCTGAGAACACCCCTAAGACAGGCAACAGACACAGAAATGGAAAGTTGCCCACTGCCCTGGAAGGGTGGTCAGTCCACGGGGGAATAACAGCCCACCAGCGAGCCTTAATAATATTACAGGGTAAGTGCTTTGGTGGGGGACGCATAGGGCGAGGACGTTGGGCTCACAGAGGAAGGGGCCCTACTCCCACTGAAGGAGGAGGGTCAGGTGAGAGAAGGCTTCCCAGAGGAGGTGATGCCTGAGATAAGACACAAAAGGCAGGCAGAAGGAAGCAGGTGACAACATATCAAAGGGAGTTTTCAAGCAGCAGCTATGGCAAGGGCACAGGTACTGAGGCTCAGAAGGCAGAGAGCACGTGTGAGAGTAGAACCAGTTCCCCATCAGCAGCTGCAAAGTTCCGGGGAGAGTGACATGGCTGGAGGCCAGATCCTGCAGGGATTCACAAAGCACGTAAAGAGTTTGGAGTTTGAAACTGAAAGGTCTTAAGCAAAGTATTGGAAGCTGGGTCTGTGTCTTAGAAACATCACTTTGGCTATGGCATCAAAGATGGATTAACAAGAGTTCAGTTCTGAGGCTGTTGCTCTCCCCTGGGTAGGAGATGAAGCACCGTGGCCTAAGGGAATGACAGTGGCTTTTTGCTCCCGCTTCTGGAGGCTGGGAAGTCCAAGATCAAGGAAGGTGCCAGCAGATTTGGTGTCTGGTAAGGGCCTAAGCTCTGCTTCATAGGTGGGACTTTCTTGCTCTGTCCTCCCATGGCAAAAAAAAAAAGGGCAGCTCTCTGGGGCCTCTTTTATAGGGGAATTACAGATGCTCCTCAACTTATAATGGCATTGCATCCACGTAAACCCAACGGATGTCAAAAACATTGGAAGTCAAGATGCATTTCTAACACCTAACCTACCCAACATCCTAGCTTAGCCCAGCCTACCTTAACCTTGCTCAGAATACTTCCATTAGCCTACAGTTGGGCAACACTGTCTAACACAAAGCCTATTTTATGATAAAGTATTGAACAGCTTATGTAAGCTATTGAATACTGCACTGAAAGTGAAAACAGGATGGTCGTATGGGTATTTAAAATACGGTTTCTACTGAATGCATATTGCTTTTGTACCATTGTGAAGTTGAAAAATCATGAATCGAACCACTGTTAAGTCAAGGACCATCTGTAGTCCCATTCACGAAGGTGAAGTCCTCACGACCTAATCACTCCTCAAAAGCCCCACCTTCTGATACCGTCACCTGCTGCTTAAGCTTCAACATGTGAATGGAGTAGTGGGGACACAACATTCAGACCATAGCAAGGGGTAATGATGATAGCTGTCATTCATTGGGCCCTGAGTGGCCATGGAAGAAGCCTGGCTGCCTGAAGCCACCATCCTGGAGACACCACTGAAGAGACCATGGGGGCACATCCAGGTGCTGACAGATGAGGGAAGAAGACTTTGCGATGACCCCAGCTCGGCACTGTCTCACTGCAACCTCATGACAAACGTGAGCAGAACTGCCGAGCTGAGCTGCTCCTGAATTCCTGAGCCACAGAAACCCTCAGAGATAAGACATGATTGTTTTTGTTTTCAGCCACTAAGCACTGGGGTGATTTGGCAGCCATAGTAACTGGAACTCTAATGAAAGGTGGGGACAGTGTGGTGGACAACAGTGCTCTGCACACACATAGAGCAGCAGCATATGCAAAGGCCCTGGGGTGAGAAGGAGTGGCTAAAATGGAGGTCACTCCTTACAGAGGTTGGCAGGACTGTCCGAGGTTTCCAGCCCTGGATAGGGCACAGGCAGGAGGGGGACACCAGCATGTCTACCGGTCACAGAACTCGTCTTCTGATCCTGCCTACATTCCTCCTGAGGATGGGTCAATCCTTCCCCTTTGTACAGAGTGCCATTAGCGTGATTACAGGGCCCATGTCTACTTAATGAAGCCAGGGCATGGACAGAAATCACACTCATTCTTTTATTCCCTTGATGAGGAAGATGAAATGCACCTTCTTGGGGGGAGCTCCCCAGTGTCTTCTTGGTGCCTCACAACAACCCCCCAGGGAGCTGCCACTGCTGTCTCCAGTGCACAGCTGCAGACACTGAGGCTGAGACAGGTGTGGGCCCCACCCCCTGCCAGGAGCGGGTGAGTGGGAGGAAGTGGCTCCAGGAGCAGCCTGGGAGCTGAGCCTGCTTGCTCTCCCCTGTTCCAGGTCAAGCCCTTCCAGCCTACGTGACTTTGGGCAAAGCACTCTCCTGGTCTGGGCCGGGTTCAGTTTTCTCCTCTCTAAAATGGGAAGGATATAAGTGCTGGCCTCATTGGAATGATCAAGCGGGTCCACCACTGAAACTGTAATGACGGCCATCATTTATCCACTCTGGGCTCATCTGTGCCAGGCACTGTGGTAAATTCTCGACCTGCAAACACACTTCCTCCTCGCAAGGTGGGACGTGGTGTGACCCCATTTACAGTGGAGGCGGTGGAGGCAGAGCTGGACAGGTGGAGCTCTGAGCACGTGGGGGACATGGCAAATGCTGGGTGCTGATAACCATCTGCTTTTCCTGTTCCTGCCAAAGCCACACGCCTGCTTTGATGTTCTCAGTCCCCCGGATGAGCGCCTCATTCACCGCTGGCCCCGAGCAGCCTGCCCAGTTCAAAACTCCACTAGGATTCGGGGGAAAGCAAGGGAGAGAAACAATACCAAAGTCCAACCTGGAGGCCACACTGGGAGAACAAGCGGGAGAGAGAAGTCGGCCCCGCTGAGCACCTGAGCACCCGGCTGAGCAACCAACTCCTGGGCACCTCCTGCCCAGTGACCACGGTCCCCAGAGCCATATCCCTGCCCTCGTGGTTGGGGGAGGGGAGGCACAGTAATAGCTGCAACAACAATAGAAAATAAAAGTATTTATTTAGTTCTCACCCTGCACCAGGACAGCTCTCACTTACGTAATTTTCCTGCCCTATGAAGCGGGTGGTACTATTGTTCTCACTCAAGAGGAAACGGAGGCACAGAGAGGTTAAGAGACTTACCCCAAGTCACACAGCTGGTAAGTGGTGAAGCCAGGATTTAAGCCAGTAAACTAGAAATTCCTCCGTCCCACGCCGAGGACTCACACGCATTCCTCATGCAAGAGATGGGGTTTACAGCTCAGGAAGGGGAGCCCCAGCAGGCGAAGCTGCCCACCCAGGGTCTCACGGCCTGCCCTGCGGCGTGGGATTTAGAACCAGCTGCCCCAGACTCCAGGCAGGGCTGACCAAGACACTGCCACGCCCCAAGCTCTTCTCCCCACAATTCTCCTCCCCCCACCATCCCCAGGCAGCCCCAGGACACGACAACTCTCATTACGGTCACAGACACAGAGCCAGGGCCACCCCAGGGCATAATGTCCCCCAGGCCCCAAAGGAGAAAGGAGGACAGGAAGCAACTCCTGCCTGGACACCCACTTCCCTACCTTGGAAGGACTTCCTGTGTCTCTAGAAATGACTGGATTTGCTGCCTCCTCCCCAGCCTCACCCCAGTGCCCCCTCCCCTCCCTCTGCTCTCAGGGGGTCACTTCTCTTGTTTTCCAAGTCCCCACGGGGAGGCAGGGATGGGGGTGGGAGGGTGGGAAGAGGAGGGAATTGGGAGGCATAAGGAGATGAAACCTGAGATCCAGACTTGGGGGGCAAGGGCTGTGGGTGGAGAGAAGGAGAGAGACAAGAGACAGAGACAGGAAGAAAGAGCTCAGATGGGGTCTGGTGTCTGCGTGTGAGCGAGTGTGCATGTGGGTCCGCCGTGGTGTGGTTTCTTTCCTCCCGTCTCACAGAGAGGTCAGGGCCCCTCTGCATGATCGGAGGTGCCACAGGTGAAGCAGGAGAAGCAAGGCACTGCAGGGACAGGGCAGCCTGGGGGCAGGAGGGAGGAGGAAGGGAAGGGGAGAGAACAGACATGACAGAGAGTCTGAGGGTGGGGGAGCAGGAGGCGGTGAGAGGAAGCCCAGCAGCTGTGGGATTCGCAGCAGGTATTAATAGCTGCCCAGACAGAGCAAACCAAACCAGTTTGCAGCTGCAGCTGATGTGTGGGCAGGACTGACACTGTCAGCCCAGAAGGCGACACTTCCTGGCTACGGCAGGGCAGTGGGCAGGCATAGCCCTGGGAGCTCTGACCAGGCACCCCTTGCCATCACCACACCTCTGGAGGCTCTCCTGGCCAGCTATGCTACTGGGCATCCTCCTCATGCTGGCCACCATTACTGTGGCACAATGGAAGGGACAGGAAGTGGGGGGGCACCACTGGATAAACCAAATCCAGCATGGCCAGTGCAGCTACACCTTCGTGCTGCCCGAGCCTCAGCCCTGCTTGCCAGAGCCTGAGGACTCAGGGGGCTCTAAAAGCCTCCCGAGGGACTCCCAGGACCCTGGGCTGCACCCTGGGGATGGACAGGCCCAGCGAGTGCGACAGCTGGAGCAGGTGCTGGAGAACAACACGCAGTGGCTACAGAAGGTAAGAGTGGGGCCCGCAGGGGCCAGAAAGCACCTTTGGGGTCCATCACGATTGGCTGGTGGAGCGTCCACCCCAGACGCCTTCCCTGGGGACAGAGGGCCAGGCTCTTATTTGGACAGAAAAAGAGAGGGGCAGGGCCTGAGGCCACACAGCAGAACAGGTCAGCGTCAGGACTGGACACCTGGCTACCTAACTGCCATTCATTCATGCATCCTACTGGAAGGCGTTGAGCAATGACCACAGGCCAGGTCCATCCTAGGTGCTGGGATACAGCAGTACGGAGAATAGTACCTCACCTTCCAACCAGTGTGGAACAGAGGCGTGAAAAAACATGCATCGTGTCAGATGGTGAAGCAAAATAAAAGATGGGAAAAGGGCAAGGAGTGGCCGGGGTGAGGGCTGAGGTCGGATAATTCGAGAGGCTGCCTCGGAGGAGACAGTAGGTGACAGAGCAGGCCATGTGGGCATTTGGGGGCAGGGTTCCCGCACAGGCCCCAACATGTGCAATGACTGCCAGAGGGAGCACGGGCGTGTGCCTGGGGGACAGCGAGGTGGCTGGTGTGGCAGGAGCAAAGAAAGAGAGGGACAAGGGGGTGTGGGAGAGTCCTGGACAGTGAGGCCAGAGCAGACCATGCAGGCCTTGGGGACCACTGGAAGGATGTTGGCTTTTGCTGTGAGTGTCATGGGCGCCATCACAGAGTATTGAGCAAGGATAGACATGCCTGGTTTGGTTTTAACAGAATAGACTGTAGGGAGCAGGGTGCACTCCGGGAGCCCAGGAGGAGGCCACTGAAGCCGCCAGGCATGAAGTGATGGAGGCCTGGAGCAGCACGAGGCTGGGAGGGGTGTAGTTGGTCAGATTCTGGAATATTCTCAAGGGGAAGCTGACTGGTGCTGCTGATGGATTGGAAATGGGGTGGCAGAGAGGAAGGAGTTGAGATTTGGGCCCAAGACCGCTGTAGGATCTCGGGTCACTCTTTCATTCTTCAGCAAATGCTCAGGGCACTGCTGTGGTTGAGGCACTGGGTACAGACGTGAAGGAGCAGGTCTGGCCCGGGGTGGGCATGGGAGAAGGGACAACGCCCTGTGGGGTCCTAGATGAGGCAGGACCCAGAAGCAGGAGCTGCCCAGGGATGAGAATGGGACCGGGAGACACGCTGGATGGTGGCTGTGAGGAGGGGGGAGTGAACCAATCATGGAGATTTAGACCTTATTCAGGGGCAGACAGGCTGGGCAGGCTCTGAGACTCGGAGGCCAGTGTATTCCCCCAGTGCCTCTTAGCGCAGCAGCCTCTGCTTAACCCCACGGTTTCCAGGTTGTTTAAGTCAGGTGCCCGATCACTAAAAAATCTCTGCTGCCCTGACACATGCATATTTATTTATTACATATGCACATGCACCACATTAATATAATATGTTTATGGTATGACACAAATGAACATGGAACCTTAGAAAGATGACATGAAATAGTATGAGTTCTGGGACTTTCCTTCTGTTTTCCAATGGATTCTCTTGTGCACACCCTGAGATTACCCGCCCCCAAGGTGGAGAGGCTGCACTACCCGCTTAGCCAACCTGTTCGCGCACACGCTCACGTGCACAGTCACACGCATGTTCACACACACGCACCCACCTCCTGTCTTCATTCCTGCCCCGACCACCGCCTCCAACCCTCACTACCATTTTCTCCTAGTCCCTTGCCCACCTGCCCCTCCACCCACCTTCCCTACAACCCTCCACCCTGCAAATCCCACCCCCCTGCCCCCCTTGAGGGAGCTCCTGGCCTCACACACCAGAGCCCACTCTGATGGGGGTGCCATGCTGTGCTGCAGTCTCTGTGAATCTCTTCAGTAGCTGTCTCCAAGTCCAGGGGACAAGGCCACCCTCGCCTCTTCCTCCTCGAGCCCCTTCTTTCCCCGCTCCTGGTCCTCCCACCAGAACACAGACCTCCAACTTCAGTGACAAACGGAGGAGAGAGGCCCCTCAGTCCGGCCCCACACCTGCAGAAGTGCCCGAGCATCCACTGTCCCCAAGGCCTTTCTTCCGGCTCGAGGGAAGGTTTCCCTCCCTGGGCTGAGGCCACTCTTCCCACCTAGGCTGAGGGTGCCCTCCCCTCCTAGCCCCTCAACGTCCTCAAGTCAGCCGTCCCCTCCTGTGTCTCCAACAGCCTCTCCCCCTCAGTGGCTCCTTGTCCTCAGCACTTAGTCGCACCTGGGTCACTCACATGTTAAGAAAGAAGGAGAAGGAGGGGGTAGGGGACTTTAGCCTCTGCTGCAGCCCATTTGAGCCCACAGATCTGCCTCTACTTCCCTTTACTCCTTACCCTAAGGTCACCTCCCATCCCGTAGTTCCCAAATCCTACAGCCACAGGTCAGCTGTCATCCTACTTGACCTCTTGACACACTTTCTTTTGGTGACCAGCACCATCCTTCTGGAACCGCCTCCATCAGCAAGCCCCCCTCTAGAAAACACACCTACTCCACGACTTTCCCTATCCCCGCCCTGGACTGGCCACCTCTGTCTGCTGCCTGGATGGTTATCACAGCCATCACCTCAGCTCCCTGCTTCTGCTCTGGACCCTCCATTCTCCACTCAGCAAACAAAGGGATCCCCATTAAAACCTAAGTCACACCTTGTCCCTCTTCCAAGGGCCCCCATCTCATTGGAATAAAAGCAAAACTCCTTACTCCCTGGAATGCCTCTCTCCCAGAGGCCCATGTGGCTCACCCTGACCACCTTTTGGTCCCTGCTCCTGTGCCTACTCCTGAGGGCGGCTCTCCCTGCCAGCCTGTCTAGAATAGCCACCTGCTTCTGTCACCTTCTGTCCCTTCACCCAGCTCTGTTGCTACTGTTGTTTTCCTTGACACTTATCTCCACCTGATGCTCTTAGAAGCATTTCTTTTGCTCTGTGAGCTCCCAGAGGGCAGGTGCACATCTGCTGTGTCCACTACTGGGTTCCCAGGGCCTGGAACAGTGCCTGACACAGAGTAGGTGCTTAGTAAGTGTCTGGAGAGTGAATGAATGCATCAGTGCACGGATGTCCTTCCGGAATCTCGGGCCCTTCCTCTCTGTCCTGCTCCACAATAGCACCATTGGCATCTGATGACATCCTGAGCCCCACACCCCGACCCCGACTCCGCCACCCACACATCTGCCCTCTGAGGGCGCGTGGGTGTCTCGACTCCGAAGCTGCCTGAGGCCCACCTCCTCCTCCCTCCCCTCCACGCAGGCTCCTCCTGCCCCCCTCTCTGCTGAGCGTATTACACCACCCAGTCTCCTCGGCCCACCTCACCCCATGCAGCATGTCCCATCCGTCCTGTCTCCTTGGCTTCTGTCACCCATCTCCGTCTCTCCCTGACCGCTGCCCTGACTTGGGCCTCATCATCTGTCACTTGGGTGTCGTCACCTCCCAGCTGGCACCCCTACCCCTAGTCACACACTCTCATTTATTGAGTGCCCTGGGTGCCTGGCGATGGAGAGACACTGGCTGAGTCAGCAGATGGATTTGAGCTGATGGCTTTAGAGTCAGAAGCCCAGCTGCTCAGCCTGTGGTGGAAGGTCCTCTCTAGGCGTCCATCCACCTAGCCTCACCTTCCTGGGCATGGTCACATCCACCATAGAGCGTCAGGAGGCCGAAGAGCACTGATTGGGAAGTCCAGCTGACCTGAGTCCACATTCTAGCCTCAGCGCTCACTTATCACATAGTTATGTATGAAGGAGCCTCGGTTTCCCCATCCGCAAAATGGAGAAAAAAGTGTATGTCAGGAGATGGCTGGGAGACTAGTGAGATCACTCACACGCCACCCTCAGCCTGCCGCCTGGCTGCGTGCTTCATAAAAACCTGTGGCAGCTCACCTGGGCAGGAACACAGTCATTTGTTGGGCTTTTATCAATTTGGCATAATCACAGCTCTGAGTCCCTGCACCACTGGGCAGGGAAGCTCAGTCTTGGTTGAGTCAGTCCAAGGGTTGCAGGTATGATTGGGGCTGGGAATGTCGCCTATCAGTGCTGGTGTTCTCAGGGGGTCCCCAATCCTGCTCAGTCTCTGGTGAGGTCCAAGCAGGTATCTGCCATACCATCTCACGGGTAAGGAGCCTTTTGGTTTGAGCATCCGTTTCATGCCCTTGGGTGTTCCGGTCACTGCCAGGTCACACTGCCTGCGGAGCCTGCCACATGATCAGACCCACTTTCCCTGGGTCTGTCACCTCCTTTGGGCAGCTGCATAGCCTGGAAGGTAGAGCCCCGACTCGGGCCCAGCTGTTGGGATGTGAGACCCACTTCTGCTCCTTCCTAGCTGTGTGACCTGGGGCACGTTGCTTCACTTCTCTGTGCCTCTGTTTCCTCTCCTACAAAATGAGCTGACGAGACTACCTTCCTCCATGAGGATCTAATGAGATGAACTCCTTGGCCGGTGCCAGGCTGGCATAAACTCTCAGGAAAAGTTGGCTATTTCTGTTAAAAGCTCTCCCTGAAAATAGAGACATGGGTCCTGAAATTCTTGGGTCCCATCAGGTGGCACATGTGACCTCTGGCTCATTTGGACAATCATCTCTCTGCCTCCGACTCTCTCTGGCCAGAGTTGGGGACACTTGCTAGCTTTTGCAGCTGTGGCTGTGACCTTACTCTGGTTCCTCTCTTGCTCCAGATATTTCTGAGTCTCTGAAATCCAAAGCGTTCTTTTCGGCTTGTGCTGAAATATCCTAGAAGAGACAAAAAATGAGTTTCAAATCAAATATTCTTGTCTGATAGCATCATCATCATCACCATCATGACTGTAGCCATTAGGGATGATCAAGCTGTCAGTGGGATTCTGTTCACTGGACAGACACAGGGGAGACCCTCCCTGTTGCGAGCCCCCAGTGCCCAATAGCTGCTGAGCCGGGGCCACAACTCCCCCAACCCCTCGCCCCGAGTATTCCCCCAACAAGCAGGAGAGGAAACTGAGGCCAGAGAGGGAAAGTGACTCCCCAGAGTCACGTAGACGTGAGAACTCTCCTGGATTCCCACTCCGAACTGCAGGTTCTTTCTGCTGCCTCTGGGAGGGGTCAAGGAGGCAGGAGAGGCAAGACATGGAGAGAATGGGCTGCTCCCTTCTGCCTCGGAATTTCCAGGTCCCCGGATCCCACTGTGTCCTCCAGCTCTCAGCTGGCGGTGTCCTGCCTGTGCTCAGAGTGCTTGGGGTAGGGGGACCCCAGCCTCGCCTCTCCCCCTCCCCTCTTCCTCACTCTCCTCCCGCCCCGCCCCCTCCCCTTCCATCCTTCTCCCTGCTCCCCCACCTTCCTCCTCTCTCTCTGTCTGGAAAGCCCCTGCCCTGGTGTCTCACATCTGGAGTCAGCCATGCACCAGGCCATGGGTGGGCTGCACATCAGCTCTGGGCTCGGCTCCGCCCCCTCATCTGGGTGAAAAGCAGCAGTCAGGAAAGGGGAGGGGTGGGGGACAGACCCGCTGCAGTGCAGGCTTCCCCAGTGTTCAGTCACACGGCCTCCTGGGTCCACAGGGGACCAGCTCCAGGACCCAGTGCCAGCCCTTCACACAATGCTGTCTTTGGGAGGTGGGAAGGACCTATTCCTAATGACGTTTGATGTGAGGTTCAGAGAACCAGAACAGGTAAAGCATCTGCCCGTAGCAGGTGCTCAGTAAAGGCTCCCTCTTGTCACTGTCATTCCCCGAGTTACCTCAGGTCTCCTTGCCAGGAAGTGCCATCCCCCTGTGTCCCCACAGAACAACCCATTCTACAGATCAGGAGAATGAGGAAAACCAGGGCCAGACATAAGCCCACCACCCCCACCACCTGAGGCAGCCCATCTTCCCCGGGTCTCAAGGGTCCTGAGGCAGGACAGATGCCACTCTGGAAACTGTGGGGCCCTCTGCTCTCTCTCCTGACGAGAGCAACAGCTGGCCGGAGGTCCATGACAGCTTTCTCTCTGCCTGTTTCCTTGGCTGTCTCTCCCTTCTCAATGTCTATGTCCTTCTGCTTCTCTCTGCCTCTCAATCCTGTGTGTCTCTGGGTGTCCTCTTGTGGTGGCCATAACTCACTGCTGCTAACTCTCTGGGTGTCTCTGTCTCTCTCTGTTTCTCCCTCTTGTCTGACAAGCTCTCTGAGCCTCTCCCTCCCTGGGTGTCCACTCTGGAAGACTCAGGACACAT
Organism: Cynocephalus volans; assembly: GCF_027409185.1. NCBI lineage: Eukaryota > Metazoa > Chordata > Mammalia > Dermoptera > Cynocephalidae > Cynocephalus > Cynocephalus volans. The sequence goes on from NC_084460.1 coordinate 26,808,730, forward strand.
CGGTCACCTCCCAGCCAGGCCACTGAGCTGAGGCCTCCTTCTCTCCCTCTTTTGCACCCAAAGCCAAGCGGGGGTGGGTCAGAGGCTGGGCAGGGGTCTCCCAAACTGGCACCACCCCAGCCTCTGGAGCTCACTCCAGGTCTCTGACACCAAATCTTAGAATAACTCAGCCTCTCAGAACAGTGATTGTGAGGCTATGCCTAGCTGGTCATGGGCCAAGGGAGCATCAGGGGGAGCCCAGCCCAAGACCCTCCCAAACTGACCTGGGGCTCCCAGCTGTCCCAGCCTCTCCAGGCTGGCTGTAAATTCTTTTCTTTTTGGGATTTCAGTTACCCAAACAAGAAGGAATCTCTGTTGCCCAACAAAATATCTTGAGGTCTGATTTCCTAACCTCACTGCTGGCACATCTCTAAGCAGTTTGGAATGGGGGGATGGGTTAGGAAGAACAGCATCTGCTTCTTAGAGGAATGGGGCTGTTTTTCCAAGAAGCGTCCTTGAAGAGGCTGTTACCAATGTTCTGAGCCTGGGAATGACTAGCTAGCTGTCCCCGGGGAAGGTTGCAGTAACAGCACCTGCAGACCCCCTGGAGGCCTCCCCAGAGGACAGATTTATCTGCTCAGGTGGCTTGGCAATGCCAGCACACATGGTTCTGCCTCTCACCTCCCCTGCCTTAGAGCTCAGCTTGGCTGGGATGAGCGTGGACCTGCTCCCTCTTCTCCTCCTTGGGCAGAAATGGGAGAAAACAGGCCCCAGGTCTGCTCCCAGGCTGCACCTCCAGCCAGACTCTGCCCTGGGATCATTTGCGTAACCTCAGAGTCAGCTCTGACTTGTCTGGACAGACCCTGAGCGTGGCTGTGGTGCCTGGGGCAGCCTTAGCTGGGGTCAGGAGGTCAGGTCCTGAGGGTACCGCTAACCAGCTGTGGGACCCTGTGGAAGCCACCTACATCAACTGGCTCCTCTGTAGAGTGGAACTCAGAATGCTCCCTGCCTCCCGGAGTGAGTGTGTGATAAGGAAAAATAGCAGAATTTCTGGCAAGCATTTATTGAGCACTTACTATGTGCCACACACTGTCCTATGTGCTTTGTGAGGATTAATATATTTAATTCTTGTCTATGAACAGATGAGGAAACTGAGGCACCAGCAGGCTAGGTGACTTGCCCAGGGTCACACAGCCAGGAAGGGTGTGGTCAGATTTAAACTCAGGCCACCTGATGCCAGGACCCATGATCTCAGCACTTAGGCCAGTTTCCTGGCTAATAACCAGACACATCCATTGTGGGTGGGTCCCTGCCCACTTAGCTGGAGCCTGGGGAACACAGTGGGCCCTGGCCACCAGAGGGGAGACTCATGGCTGCTAGATTTTCCCTTCTGCCGGGAGCCACTCAGTCAAGGAGGGCTTCTCTAGATTCTTCTTCCAGAGATCTCAGGCATCTCCTCAATGAGTAGTGGTAGCCCTTAAATGCTGGCAGGGGCCTCCAGCACCTCTGTCTGGGTGTCCTCGCAATCACACCCCCATCTCGGCTCAGGGCCTGAGGGTGACCCCCAAAGAGGCTGAATGTAGGTCCTCGGGCCCAACTCACTCAATTCGAATGCTGCCTCTACTGCTTGACAGCTGTGTTTCTCAGTCACTCTGCCACTCTGTGCCTCAGTTTCCTTCTGTGTGAAATGGGGACACTGACAGAAGCGACTTTTCAGGTTATCGTGGAGATGACATGAGCTGACACACATGCAGGGCTCACTGCAACACCTGGCGTAGACTGAGAGCTCAGCACACACCAGGTGCTGCCGAGAGCCTGGGAATACACGGCGTGGGGGGGAGTTCATGTTGGAGTCAGACGGCGCAGGAGGCCACCACCAGCTTCGCTTCCTCCTGTCTTACACAAGAGACTTTTCCTCCTGCCTGGGCCTCAGTTTTCTCATCTGCAAAGCTGGGATCATGATAACAAGTCCCTCATGTGAGGACAAAATAAGGCAAAGCCCGCAAATATGTGGTGGGGTCTTCGGCTGAGGAAATGCCTGAGGACCCCTGAAGCTGAAAGCAAAGCCACCTCCCCTTGGACAAGGGAGCAGCGCCTCAGAGCCTCAGGCCAGCAGAGCCTTGTGGACTCTTATTTCTGACCCAACTCCAGTGCCCAATGTCTACAGCACACAGTGTGGCCACCAAGCAGGCCTGAGGGAAGACAATTTCTGAGCAGCTGAGGGGACCCCCATAGGAAAGCCCTGCAGATGCTGCAAAAGGCCCCCTTGGGGCAGGGATGAGCAGGACAGATGAGCCAAAGGACAGCTTGGACCACTCCCTCCAGACTCCAGCAGACCCGGGTTCCAGTCCCAGCTCTACCTCTTGCCAACAGGCTGGTTGTTTTTCTTGGCTTCTTACTAATTTTCGGCATGCAAAAAATTAGGAGACATAAAAATACATGAAGACACAAAAGAAAAAAATTACTTGACATCTGAACCCTCTGATCATCTCCTAATCAATTTCCTTGCACTTTTCTTAAGCCTTTTAATTTTTTACTGGGACATTTTACATGTATAAAAAGGTAGAGAGAAAAAGCAAATAAAATTCCTTGATTCCACAGCTCAGCTGAAACCCATGCCAGTACCATTGTGCCTCTGTCCTCTCCCCACCTCCCTCTCGCGCCAGAGAGAACTACTCTGAATTCGGTCGTGATAACCTCTCGCTCCATGTCTACCCCACCCTAACCGAGGTCTAATATTTGCTTCCTATAGAAATGATGTCACACCACCATATCTTTCTCCAATTTGCTTTTGTCAGCTCAACCTTGTATCTGTGAGATTTCTAACACTGCAAATGGGCGGAAGGCCTAGCCTCAGTTTTTCTACCTATAAAATGGAGCTGATGGTGAGGAAATGCCTGGGTTTGCTGTGAGGCTCACATGACTAGTCTGGGGACGTGGTGGCACCGCTTCAGCATGCAGGGAAGTAGGAGATGCTGCTGTTACTTCTTCTCTCCTCTGGGCTAATGTGCTGCTGTGGTTAATGGATATACGGGACCTTCTCTGTGCCAAACACTGTTACACATGTTTTATGAACATTGACTCAGTAAACCCCAACACCCTAAAAGGTAAGGACTGTTATGATCTCCATTTATTGTGGGGAAAGTGAGACTAAGCTAAGAAGTGAGGGAGGTGGGTTTGAAGCCAGGCAGGCTGGCTACAGAGTCCACACTCTCACCCACTGAACAGACCATCTCTACACCCCCCACGTACAGACGGGGACATGAGCCTGGGCCAGGGACTGAGTTGACCACATTTAAGCTGGAGTCAGTGCAGGGGTTGCATCAGAACCCGGGGTTCCCGACACCCAGTTCTGGGGTTATGTGCAGGCGCACACACACAAACGCACACATGCACACACACACGCACGCACGCACACACACACGCACACATGCACACACGTGCGCACACACATGCACACACAAACGCATGTACACATGCACACACGCATACGTGCACACACACACGTGCGCACGCACACACGTACGCACACATGCACTTATGCACACACAATTCTGAACTCAAGTTGCCAGGTGAGGGTGTTCATTCCTGCATTCACTTTATCATCCCTTCCACTGATGTTTATTGAGGACCCACTATGTGCCAAGGCACAGTGCAGGTGGTGAAGATTCAGGGGGGAGCAAGGAAGACACAGTCCTTCCTCTCCAAGAACAGTGGTAGATGCTAACGTAGAACTTCCTCATATGTAATCATCAACCGTGACACATGCTGTGACAGAGAGGCCCTCGGTGTGTGAGGGGTGGATAGTGGGGCACCTGACCTTGAAAGAGGTAGGGCACCACAAAGAAGGACAGAGCTGATGTGTAAAGGCTGGGTTGGCAGTTCCCAGGCGAGGAAGAAAAGGGAGCAGCGTTCTAGGTGCGGGGACAGAAGTGCAGAGGCCCTGGAGCGGAAGGGAGCAAGGCAGCGAAAGGCGCTCAGCGCAGCTGGACCGCAGAGTAAAGGGAGACTCTGGCCAAGATGAGGCTGGAGCTCCCACCAGGGGCCAGCCAGACCTCCCTGCACCCAACCTTGTTCTCGGAGACCATGGGGACTGGGAAGTGAGGTGGCCACTTTTCTCTCCTGCCCCCACTCAGCAATGAGCCACGGCTGTGGACATCTGAACCTGCTCCTCCCCTGCCTACCTGACCCTGGTCCTATCCCTGTCACCCCATCTGCAGGGTCGGCCTTGGCCACCAAGGATGCAATATGGGCAGGTAGAAAGAGCTCAGCCATTGGGTTAAAGTCCTCATTTGTTAGCTGTGGGCAATGCCTGGTGTCTCCGGGCCTCAGTTTACTCATGTGTCAAGGCAGAACATTCACTCTAATCATCCGGGCTGCTAGGGATCAGATGGCAGAAAAGCTCCACACTGCGGCTGTGCAGGCAGGAAGGCCGCCCTCTCTCTAGAACACGCTTTCCTCTATTTCCCCAAGGGTGGGCTGGGGTCCAGGGGTGGGCAGGGTGCTGATACGTGATCATTCTTGTAAGGAGACCTTGCAGAGCGGCTCGCAGACAGCCTGGGTTTGCCCGTGAAGAGCTGCCTGTCCTCACCTCTCTGTGCCTCCTCTGTAAAATGGGTTCACAACAGCTCCTCCCTCAGAGGTTAGCTACAAGGACTAATAAACATAGCAGTTAGAACAGTGCCCAGTGCATAGTGAGTGTTCAGAAGGCATGTGCCAGGCACAATGGACCCGCCACCCATTCTGTATAAAAGCTGCCACGCAGGCCCGGGAGGAGCTCGAGCTCCAGACACGTGGGCATCTCTTCCTGTCGGGGAGACCCGAGCTCCCACACAGGGAGAGCTGAGCCTGAGGAGGTGAGGACCTGGCAGCCCCTCCCCATCTTCCGAGAGCTGCCCGAGCCCAGATGGCAGGGGCTGGCCCTGCTCCCCCTCCCTCTGACACCTCATCCCCAATGCACTCATCTTCTCTTTGTGGCCCTTTTCCTGGGGAGGACAACTGGCCCCCCACCCCAGGAGAGGCGAGCTTAGAAGACAGAACAGTCACAAACTTTGGTAAGACCCTGCCACGTGCCAAGCACTGGGTGAGGCCCCAGGACCAACACAGACAAGGACCAGTCCCCGAGGAGCAGATTCCAGCGGCCGTTTCCTTCATATCTCCTACCCCCCAGTGAGGAGGGAGCAATGGGCCGTGTTTTCCGATGAATCCACTGAGACTCAGAGAAGCTACGTCACTGACTCAGAAAGGAAATGGCAATGCTAGGACTGAAACAGGCTCCCTGACACGCAGCACAGTGGCCCAGGCTCAGACTAGCCTCCGGCTGCAGCAGGAAGGCTGGAGACTCTGGGCTGTGCAGGGGAACCCTTGGTTGGCCAGAGTTGAGACGCTCCTCCCTGCACGAGAGCCCCTTGGTCCCTGTCACTCCACCCCGGGCTCCCTGCCCACTGGCTTTGCATGCCCTGAGCCCTGACCCAGTAGAAAAACAGCAGAATCTGTGACAGGGAGGGAAGCAGCAGGGGGGCTGGGCCCGGCTGCTCAGGACACGGGACAAACAGCCTGGGCTTGCGATGAGCCACAGGCTCAGGGCCTTGGAGGGCCCTGGGCGGCAGAGCAGGGCAGAGTAGGAGAGGCCAAGCCATGGCTCTGGGGCTCCTGAGCCACCAGTGGGCCCCATTGTCATGAAGGGGAAACTAAGGCCTAAGGATGGCGGGGTGGGATGTGACTTGCCAAGGAAATGGAGCAGGAACTAGAAGAAAGAGTATTTGACCTCCATAAAGTCTGGTGCAACAGTAAATTAGTTATCTATGTGACATAACAAATTACCCTAGAGCATTCTGTAGCTTAAAGTAACAGCAAACTTGGATGATCTCTCAGGGTGTGTGAGGGTCAGGTCATGAGGTTGCTTTCGCATGTGGGTGGGGGCTGTACTCCTGGAAAGGTTCCACTGGGCTGGGGGTCGGCTGCAAGGGGACAGGTGCCTCCATGTGGCTGGTGATCCTCTGTCATCTCTGGGGGGAGGCCTCCGACGCCCTCCGGATAGGCTCCTCCACGGGGCTGCTTGAGGAACCTTGGCTTTGGTGGCTTCCCCAGAGCAGGTGATCTGAGACAGGGCAAGACCAAAGCCAAATTACATTGGCCCAGCAACAGAAGTCACACTCCGACATTCCTATGACATGCTATTGGTCACCCCGACCTGTTCTGACTCAGGGAGAGAGGGGACGACAAAAGGGCGTGATTACTAGGACTTGGGGCCATCCTGAATTTAAACCCAGCCTCTGCCACTCACAGCCTGTGCTCCTCGGTCCAGGTCCTCATCTTCTCAGTGCCTTCCTTTCCTGACCTGTCAAAAGGGGACAATGAGAGAACCAGGGACTGCGTGAGCTGCATGTGTGAGGCCCTCAGGGCCATGCCTGAGACACAGCAGCCCCTCAGATGTCCTCCTTGGGAGACCCTGGATACCGGGCACAGCCTGGCCTGCTGTGCCAACTTCTCCCTCCACAGCACCCCCCACAAGACCCCGCACATCTGAACAAGCTTGGGGAACAGGTGAATGACCACCGAGGCTGTGTGTTGTTCATTTCTGGAATATTCCTGGGGCAGGTACCCCAAGAGGGCCCCTCCCTCGCGGCATGCGCCCTCTGCTCCTGCTGCGCACCTTCCTCCTGCGCTCCTGTCTCCACGCTGCTGTTCCCTCCCCTTGTACCCTGCCCGTGCCCCTGTGGCTGTGCCCTCCCCGGCCTCTGTGCTCTCCACTCCCCTCAGCTCTCCCCGGGCTCCAGCAGGGGCTGGGGCTGGGTCAGGGGCTCCAAACTTATTTCTAGCAGCCAAACGAGGGTTCGGTGGAAACACGGTGCCCCGTTCATAAAAGTGACCCGTGCAGTAAAATTCACCCTTTTCACATACAGTTCCATGAGTTTTGACAAATGTATACACTCGTGCCACCACCTCCAGGATCTGACATAGAACACCGCCACGAGTACGTCTGAGGTATCTTTTCAGATCAGCACCTGATGAAACTCAACCTCATGCTTTTAAACAGCTGCGTGGTGATCCATGATCCACACATACCAGAATCTGTCATGTGTTGATTATGGAACCTTGCTCCAGGCCCTTTACGTGGGTAAGACATCCTCAAGAATGCTCCCTGCAACCTGGGAGGTAGGAGCCAGAATTATACCACTTTTGGAGAAGAGGCTCTGACAGCTAGAGGCACCTGCCCAAGGTCACGCAGCCAGGGAGCTGAGGGGATTAACTGCGATCTTGCCCTCTGTCCCTTTACAGTCAACCCCCATGCACAGGCCTCAGTCCCTGGCAATCACAGATCCTGTCTTTTCCAGGAAGTCATATAAGTGGAATCCTGCAGTAAGCAGTCATTTGAATCTGGCATAATATATCTGAGATTCACCCGCACTGCTGCGCACATCAGTGGTTCTTCCCTTTCATTGCTGGGCAGAATCCACTGGATGGATCACAGGTCATCTGGTGGCCAGTTGACATCCACTTTATATAAACAGTGCAGGAGAGAAAGAGGCTGGAGCAGATCCCCTTGGCCACTGGGACCGCTCACGCATAGATACGCCTCTGCTGTCTGTCTGGAACATCCTCTCTTCCTCCCCTCACCCCTGCTTGTCCAAGCTTTCCTTCCCTCAAGAACCTTTTCAAATGCCTTCTTTCAAACAAAGAGCGGGATTTACAATCCTTGTGTCAAGATGTGTAAAGTGAGGCTCACAGAAAGGAAGTGCCCTCCAAGGGCCCACGGCTAAAGTGTGTCCGAGCTAGACCTCAAATCCAGGACCCAGGGGTGGGGGTGGTCGCACAGGGCCCATTGCCCAGTCCCACTGCCTGCTAGAGGGGTGGTTATAGGTCAGACCCCATTTCACAACTCAGCCTTGAGAATTTCCAAGTGTAATGAGGAAGGAGAAGGGGCAGGTGCAATCCTGGGGTGAGGGTGGGGGCCTGAGAAACAGTAGATCCATTCGGGTCAATTGGGATCCTTCCTGGCCTTTCAGCTGGTACCTGACTTCTGGGTCAGATCCAGCCCCCACTACCCAGTCCCATGTTAGTTGCCATCTCCCGAGCTGAGCTGGGCCCATCTGGTCCAGATTATCTATCCCAGGGCTTGGCATGGCAAATTGGGTGAGGGACCCCATCTGTGGGTGGTTTTTGTCCCACCCTGCCACTTGCAGCCACAGGACAAGTGGGGACCCATGTGGGTGCTTAGGGAGCTCCAGCACTCAAGAAGACCCTGAGCTACCCTGAGTCACCAGCCCACCTCTGCAGACCTGGGGAAGGCCCTGAGCAACGAGTCTCTGGGTCATGGCCTGCCGGGCAGTAACCTGAGGCAAGTCTTCTGGGCTTCAGTTTGTCTATCTGCAAATGAGAGGCTTGGGAGAGATGCCTGAAAGGTCTCATCACAGGAATAAACTTGTCTCTTGACTCCATAGAGTAGACGCTCAGGACCTGGGAGTCAGCGTCTTCATTCAGGTTCTAGGAGGTTGTTGGCACATGGACAAGTCTGAGACCAGCCTTGATTGACCTGCTTATTCTTACTGACCCATGGGGCCCAGCCAGCTACAAGCTCGGAACTCTGGGGAGCTAGGAGAGGGGTTAGAAGTGGGAGGGCACAGGAGACAGGGTGGAGACGATGGTACTCTGGCCCAGAGCACGGGGAAGGAATGGATTAGAGATTGGCATTGGCCTCACAGTGGACACAACTTACTAGTGGTTGAATGTGGCAGGTGAGAAAAAGAGAAGTCAAGGTTGAGGTCTGGGTTTGGGGCTGCAGAACTGGGTTGGACTATGCGCCGAGATGGGAAAGAGGGGAGAACGGGGTGGGAGTTGCAGGACAGGACTGGAGGGAACTGGAGAATGAAGAGGTCCCTGCTGGAGGATTTATGCTTCAGCTGATCATTAGAAGCCCGCAGGGGGAATGGCGAGATAGTGGCACACTCAGGGGAGAGGTCAGGGTGGGAGATGGGGATGGCACATCAGCCTGGGGAGTGTAGAAGTCCTAGCACTGGTGTGAGCACCCGGGGCAGGGCCCTGATGCACGTGGGCCCTTGAACCCTTTCGCATCTGGTTCTAGGTGAAGCCTATGGATCCCGTCTCAGAAATGCACAAAGTAAACTCCAAGTAATAGTGAAGTAATACTCAAAATATTAATAATCGAATCTGTTATAAAGTTGTACAGTTCAATAATGTCCATAATTCCAAATCCTGATGGTTAAAAATAGTATTTCAAGACACTCTAACAACCATGGTGGGATATAAAAATATCTGTGATTTCTGTTGGTAATGAATTCCAGGACCTGCTAGCACTGCTCTGGTTTGTGGCCTAAGCTCATAATTGAAGGAAATTTAATTCCAGGTTAGTGGAAGAAAGATGTAATTTTTTTCTCACTCAAGTTCACAGGTTCTGTGCTCTCCCACTGAGTGCCCCTGACCTAGGGTGAGAAAGCATGAGGGTCCACAGTGGACCAGGAGAGTCCCCTGCATGTGGAAGGCTGGCAAAGAAGGTCAGGGAGGGGGTGACAGTGGGAATGGACAGCCAGAAGACGGTGCATCTGCAAAGTGCTTCCAACAACAGGGAGTGGCCATCTGGCTTGACTGCTGCTAAGATGTCCAGTAAGACAAGGACACAAAAGGGTCCTTGAGTGTGGTGTCAAGGAGGACATGACAAGGTGAATTAAAGAGAGAAGGTGCTTGCCAGGGCTGGAGAGCTGTGACGAGGGTGCACCCAAGGAGACAAATTTATGGATTATAGTTTCTTTATATTTCTTTGTATGTGTGAGATGCACCATAACAATATTACTAATTTTTTAAGGTGATGGTGGGATGGAGGTGAGAAAATAGAGACAACTTCCTCAAGCAGTTTTGTGCAGAGGGGAGCAGAGAAACTGGAGCAGCAGCTGGAGGGGCTGTGGGTGCAGTCTGAGATGGGAGCTGCAGAGCGTGTTTGTGCATTGGGAGGGCCAGTGAGGGGGTGACAGTGAAGGGAGGAAGGAGGGGCCAGAAGGTCCCAGGCCCTGAGGAGCTCTGACGTGCTGGCCTCTCTGGTCCTCAGGCCCCGAGCCGTCTCCACACCAAGGCTTCTCACACTTGAGCACGTATCAGAAGCAGCTGCAGGGCTTGTTTAAACACAGATGGCTGCTAACACCCCAGAGCTTCTGACCCAGCAGGTCTGCGGTGGGACCTGGAAATGAGCATTTCTAACAAGACCCCAGGTGATGCTGGTTCAGGGACCACATTTGAGAACTGCAGCTCTAATCGATACCAGCACCGCCACACGCCCCCTCCAGGATTTGGCAAAGGAACATACTCCTTCCCAAACAGTCCAGGGGCAGGAAGGGACGGGAGCAGACAGTGGACATGGAAAAGGGGAGAAGAGCTCTCTGCTTCCACCATCTTGCAATGTGAGACCCCTGGGTCATTGTCGCCACTACCAAGACCCTCACCAGATGTGTTCCCTGGACTTTGGATTTCCCAGCCTCAGAAACTACTCACTGCACGCCCAGAAAGACGGGCAGCTACAACTGAGGCTAGACCTCTGGTGTGGGGCCTCCAGGAAGGGAGGAACGTCACCCTGAAGCAGTCCAGGAGAAAACCGGCCCAGCCTAGTGCGCTTGGAGAAGGGAGACGTCCGGCAGGGGAGGCGAGAACTCCACAGGGACCACACTGCTGCCGCACGATCTAGCAGCCCGGCCCAATGCATACGGAGCACAGAGACGTCCAGCAAGGGAGATAGAAGCTCCGTAGAGTCCACACACCCTGTGGGGGGCTGCCGCCACGCGATCCAGCAGCAGGTAGGCTTCACTGCCACCACCTGGCTCCATCCCAAGCCCGGCTCAGCGTGCACAGATCAGGGAGACATCCTGCAGAGGAAGGGAAGCTCTGCAGATACCACACGCTCTGCGGTGCCTCAGCACATCCCAGCAGCCTGGGCCAGAGCAAACGGAACAGGGAGAAGTCCAGCACGGGAAGTGGAAGCTCAGCAGACACCACACACCCTGCGGTACTGCCTGGTGATCCAGCAGCCCAGCAGAGTCCAAGCTGACCAGAGAGGTGGCTCCCAGTAGAGGCCCAAGACCCGAGGCAACCACACATGCAAGGCACTAGTGGCCAACTGAGCAGTCACTGAGGTAGCCATTCTAAATTGGCAACCACAGCAACATCTTAGTCAGTCAATAGTGTCAAACCTGTGGACTGTGAAACCCCCTGCCACAATGAATAAACATCAAAGAAAATATACCAGAAATACGAAAAATCAAGAGTACACCACCAAAGGATAATAACTCTCAAGCTATAGATCTTATAGAACAAGAAGCCCTTGAAATGACTGACAAGGAATTTCAAGTGATAATTCTAAGGAAACTGAATGAGATACAAGAAAACTCAGCTAGACATCATGATGAAACAAGGAAAAGTATACAGGACCTGAAAGAGGAAATGTACAAGGAAATCAACGCCCTGAAAAAAAATGTAGCAGAACTTGCCAAACTGAAGAAGTTATTCAGCAAAATAAAAAACTCAACGGAGAGTTTATCCAGCAGGCTTGCGGAAGTTGAAGAGAGAACCTCTGGACTTGAAGATGGGCTGTTTGAAATAACACAAGCAGACAAAAAGAAAAAGAAAAAAGAATCAAAGGCATTGAAGAAAATCTGAGAGAGATATCAGACAACCTTAAGTGCTCAAATATCCGAGTCATGGGTATTCCAGAAGGGGAGGAAAAAGGAGATTGCATTGAAAACATATTCAACAAAATAGTGGCAGAAAACTTCCCAGGTATAGGAAAAATCACAGATCTTCAGATCCAGGAAGCTCAAAGATCCCCAAACGTATTCAACCCAAAAAGGTCTTCTCTAAGACATGTTATAGTCAAATTGGCAAAACTCAAAGACAAAGAGAGAATCTTAAAAGCTGCAAGAGAGAAGTGTCAAATCACCTATAAGGGAGCCCCAATCAGGCTAACATCAGACTTTTCATCACAAACCCTAAAAGCCAGAAAGGAATGGGATGATATATTCAAAATACTAAAAGACAGAGATTGCCAACCAAGACTACTCTACCCAGCAAGGCTATCCTTCCAAAATGAAGGGCAAATAGTATATTTCTCAGACAAACAAAAACTGTGAGAGTTCACCACCACACGACCACCCTTACAAGAAATTCTCAAGGGAGTACTGGGTTTGGTTCCTGAAAAATAACTACCACTGCCATAAAAACCCAAGAAAATCAAAACCCACTAGTATAATAAAAATGGCATTCATGAAGAGAAAACAAACAAACAAAAAGGCTATCTTCAACCCAAGGAACCAACAAATACAGAAAACAAACAGTAAATCAGAAAGAAAGGAACAAAAGACACCTAAGACAACCAAACAATAATCAATAAAATGCTACGAATACATCAACACTTTTCAATAACAAATCTTAATGTAAGAGACTTAAATTTACCAATCAAAAGACACAGACTGGCTGACTGGATTAAAAAGGAGGACCCAACTATATGCTGCCTTCAAGAGACCCATCTCACCCATAAAGACTCACATAGACTAAGAGTGAAAGGATGGAAAAAGATTTACCATGCAAACAGAAAAGAAAAACGAGCGGGAGTAGCTATTCTTATATCTGACAAAATAGACTTTAACCTAAAAACCATAAAAAGAAGCAATGAGGGACACTACTTAATGATAAAAGGACTGATCCATCAAGAAGACATAACAATCATAAATATATACGCACCCAATGTTGGAGCAGCCAGATTTATAAAACAAACTCTATTAGACCTAAAGAAGGAAATAGACACTAATACCATAATAGCAGGGGACCTGAACACCCCACTGTCAATATTAGACAGATCATCTAGGCAAAGAATCAGTAGAGAAACACAAGATCTAAACAAGACTCTAGACCAATTGGACTTGGCAGATATCTACAGAACATTCCATCCAACAACCTCAGAATATTCATTCTTCTCATCAGCACATGGATCATTCTCCAGGATAGATCACATATTAGGTCACAAATCAAGTCTCAACAAATTCAAAAAAATTGGAATTATCCCAAGTATTTTCTCAGACCACAATGGATTAAAACTAGAAATCAATAACAAATGAAAATCTGGAAACCATACAAACACATGGAAATTAAACAGCATACTATTTAATGACATATGGATCCAAGAACAAATCAAGCAGGAAATCAAAAAATTTAGTGAAACTAATGAAAATAATGATACATCATATCAAAACCTGTGGGATACTGCAAAAGCAGTATTAAGGGGGAAATTTATTGCATTAAATGCTCACTGCAGAAAAATGGAAAGATGGCAAGTGAACAACCTAACACTTCACCTTAAAGAACTAGAAAAACAAGAACAATCCAAACCTAAAGTTAGCAGACGGAAAGAAATCATTAAGATCAGAGCAGAACTGAATGAAATTGAAACCCAAAAAACAGTACAAAAGATCAATGAATCAAAAAGTTGGTTTTTTGAAAAGATAAATAAAATTGACAAACCATTAGCATGGCTAACAAAAAAAAGAAGAGAGAAGATTCAAATAACACAAATTAGAAATGAAAAAGGTGATATTACAACTGATTCATCTGAAATACAAGGAATCATTCGAGCCTACTATAAACAACTATATGCCAACAAATTTGAAAATCTGGAGGAAATGGATAAATTTCTGGACAAACACAAGCTCCCAAAACTGAGTCATGAAGATGTAGAAAATCTGAACAGACCAATAACAATAAAGGAGATTGAAGCTGTTATCAGAAAGCTCCCAACAAAGAAAAGCCCAGGACCAGATGGATTCATAGCAGAATTTTACCAAACATTCAAAGAGGAATTGACACCGATTCTTTACAAACTATTCCAAAAGATTGAAACAGACACAAATCTCCCAAACTCATTCTATGAAGGAAACATCATCCTGATACCAAAACCAGGTAAAGATATAACCAAAAAAGAAAACTACAGGCCTATATCCTTGATGAATATAGATGCAAAAATCCTCACTAAAATACTAGCAAACAGAATACAGCAGCACATATGTAAAATTATTCACCACGATCAAGTGGGATTCATCCCAGGGATGCAAGGTTGGTTCAACATACGCAAGTCAATAAATGATACACCATATTAATAAAATCAAACACAAGGACCATATGGTCATCTCTATAGATGCTGAAAAAGCATTTGATAAAATTCAACATTCATTCATGACAAAGACCCTCTATAAGTTAGGTATAGATGGAAAGTATCTCAACATAATTAAAGCCATATACGCCAAACCCACTGCCAATATCATCCTGAAAGGGGAAAAGCTGAAAGCTTTTCCTTTAAGAACAGGAACTAGACAAGGATGCCCACTCTCACCACTCCTATTCAACATAGTGGTGGAAGCATTAGCCAGAGCAATCAGAGAACAGAAGGAAATAAAGGGCATCCAGATTGGAAAAGATGAAGTCAAACTGTCCCTGTTTGCAGATGACATGATCCTATGTATCGAACAGCCTAAAGCCTCTACAAAAAAACTCTTGGAGTTGATAAACAATTTCAGCACAGTAGCAGGATACAAAATCAACACACAAAAATCAGTAGCATTTCTATTCTCCAACAGAGAACATGCAGAAAGAGAAATCAAGAAAGCTTGCCCATTTACAATAGCCACCAAAAAAAAAAAAAAATTAGGAATTGAGTTAACCAAGGATGTGAAAAATCTCTATAATGAGAACTACAAACCACTGCTGAGAGAAATTAGAGAGGATACAAGAAGATGGAAAGATATCCCATGCTCTTGGATTGGAAGAATCAACATAGTGAAAATGTCCATACTACCCAAAGTGATATACAAATTCAATGCAATCCCCATTAAATTCTAATGAACAGCAAAAGAAACAATTAACAGAATTTAAAGACAACCAACAGAGTGGGAGAAAATATTTGCAAAATATACATCTGACAACGGATTAATATCCAGAATATACAAGGAACTCAAACAACTTTACAAGAAAAAAACAAGCAACCCAATTAAAAAATGGGCAAAAGAGCTAAATAGGCATTTCTCTAAGGAAGATATACAAATGGCCAACAGACATATGAAAAAATGCTCAACATCACTCAGCATCCGGGAAATGTAAATCAAAACTACACTGAGATACCATCTCGCTCCAGTTAGGATGGCTAAAATCCAAAAGACTCTGAACGATAAATGCTGGCAAGGTTGCGGAGAAAAAGGAACTCTCATACATTGTTGGTGGGACTGCAAAATGGTGCAACCTCTATGGAAAATGGTATGGAGATTCCTCAAACAATTGCAGATAGATCTACCATATGACCCAGCTATCCCACTGCTGGGAATATACCCAGAGGAATGGAACTCATCAAGTCGAAGGTATACCTGTTCCCCAATGTTCATCGCAGCACTCTTTACAATAGCCAAGAGTTGGAACCAGCCCAAATGTCCATCATCAGATGAGTGGATACGGAAAATATGGTATATCTACTCAATGGAATACTACTCAGCTATAAAAACGAATGAAATACTGCCATTTGCAACAACATGGATGGACCTTGAAAGAATTATATTAAGTGAAACAAGTCAGGCACAGAAAGAGAAATACCACATGTTCTCACTTATTGGTGGGAGCTAAAAATTAATATATAAGTTCACACACACACACACACACACAAAACCGGGGGGGGGGGGAAGAAGATATAACAACCACAATTATTTGAAGTTGATACGACAAGCAAACAGAAAGGACATTGTTGGGGGGGAGGAGGGGAGGGAGAAGGGAGGGAGGTCTTGGTGATGGGGAGCAATAATCAGCTACAATGTATATCGACAAAATAAAATTTAAAAAATATATATATATATAAAAAAAAAATACTGCCATTTGCAACAATATGGATGGACCTTGAGAAAATTATATTAAGTGAAACAAGTCAGGCACAGAAAGAGAAATACCACATGTCCTCACATATTGGTGGGAGCTAAAAATAAATAAATAAATTCACACACACACACACACACACACACACACACACACACACACACACACATACACATAACCGGGGGGGCGGGGAGAAGACATAACAACTACAGTTCCTTGAAGTTGATACGACAAGCAAACAGAAAGGACATTGTTGGGTGGGAGGGGAGAGAGGGAGGAGGGAGGGAGGTTTCGGTAATGGGCCACAATAATCAACCACATTGCATATCGACAAAATAAAATTTAAAAATAAAAATAAAAATAAAAAATAGTAATAATAAAAAAAAGAAGAAGGAAAAGGGGAGAAGAGATAGAGGAAGTGGCCAGAGCCTGGTCCCCTGCCAAGGTGAGCCCAGTCCCTGGCAGCTGCCCTGTTGGACATGCAGGAGACTGAGTGAGAGGCCAGGGAAGGAGGCAGAGCCAGGGGCGGGGACGGTGGCGAGAGGCCAGCATGTGAGCAGAATGGACAGGGAGTGGTGGAAGGGAGCCGGCTCTCCACCCACAGGCACCGAGGCCTGAGAACACACCGTCCACCTTGACAACCTGATCCTGGTTTCGTGCCAGCGCTGCTTCTCCTGCTCAGGAAAGACGGCAGCCGGGCCACAGAAATGAATATCAGCACGTGGGATCCCGGAACTTCACAGCCGAAGACCCTTGGAGTCAGCCGGAGGTGCCCGAAGATAGACAGCACAGCTTGGCGGACCCGCAAACCTTGTACACGGGAAGGATATGTGCCCGCTCCCTGCTGGTTGGCTCAGCCCCGGGAAGCCGGGCACAGGGCTCGAGACCAGGGACTCTGCTCTGACCTTGCCGCCCCGCCTTTTTCTTCAGTGCGTTGCACACGTATTTATCGAGCACCCACTGTGTACCAAGCATTGGGCTGGACACAGAGATAAAGAGATAAAGTGGTGACGAGGCCAGCTGCCCGGCTTCATGGAACTAACATTCTAGGGTGAGACAGATGGTGGGCAAGGACACACGGAGTGTAAAGTCAGGGAGTGACAAGAGGGGTGAAGAAACCTGAAATGACACGAGGGAGCGAGCCCTGCAGAGCAGGATGGGAGTTGGGGAGGGTCCCAGAGGGAAGAGCGTGTGCACAGCCCTGGGGTGGGCATGTGCTTGCTGTGCTGGAGGGATGTCCTAGAGGCCTTGCGTCTGCAGCACAGGGAGGGAGGAACAGGAGAGGAAACGCGCGTGGCAGTGGGAGGCGCAGTCGCAGAGGAACCTGCAGGCGTGGTGAGGGCTGTGGCTCTTCCTCTGAGTGAGACGGGAACCTGGGAGGGTTTGAGCAGAAGAGGGATGTGCCCTGACTTAGGTTTAACACAATCTCTCTGGCTGCCCAGTGGAGGATGAACTGTGCATGGGATAAGGGTGGAGGCAGGAAGGCCAGGGGAAATCTAGTGGGCTAGTCCTGGCAAGAGGTAGTGTTGGCCTGGCCTGATGTGCTCTGAGCCAGGGCGGCCTCTCTTGGGTGCTCTGTGCCCTTCCCTGGAGACACAAGACAGGGACAGGAGGCTTCTCCCAGCCCCTACCCCTTGACACCAGCCCATGGTCTCCCTGCAGCTGGAGAGATATATCAAGATGAACTTGACGTCACAGCTGGCGCAGGCCCAGGAGCACATGGTCCAGAACGAGACTGTCACCATGCCAGACTTGGGCCCCAGCCTCTTGAACCATGCCACGGCCCAGACCCACAAACTGACCAACATGGAAGCTCAGGTAACAGAGGGTGAGCAAGTGGCACAGAGTGGCCTGCAGCTAGCCAAGTGGCTCACAGCCCAGGTCATCTTGCCTTGACCTCTGTCCCTGGGTGGGATCAAGACCTCCTATAGGCCTATAGCCCCCTGGTCCCCTCCTCCCTGAAGAGCCTGTCACAAAATTATCTTTCTTCAGCCCGTAAGCTAGTGGGTAGGATGGCGGGGGATGCAGACACTGGGCTTGGCTTTTCTGTCTCTGTGACTCCAGTGCCCAGGTCTGTGATGGCCCTGGGGTGAGGGGTGAAGCAGCACACTCCCCTGCCCTCAGGGGTCTGACAGTGCACCAGGGGAGGAGGGTCCTGAATAATTCATTAGACCTCAGGGGGCTGAGGACTCTAAGAGAGGGGTGGGGAAATGAGTGGATGAAAACAGGAATGAGAAACACCGCACATGTTTGTTGAGCCCCTGCTGGGAGCCAGACACTGTTGGAGATGCTTTGTTCTAGTTGATAGGACTAAAGAAAACAGGCAAACACACATACGGGTGAGCTCACTTAGAAAATGAAAGGGACAAATGGCATGCTTATTTAGATGGTGACAATGCTAAGCAGGACACAGCATGGGTGGGGTGTGCTGGAGGGGTGGGAGGTATGAGAGCTGTGGGCTCACACAGCAGGACCAGGAAGGACACTGAGAGTAGGCCTGCAGCCAGGCTTACTGGAAGAGCCTTCCAGACAGGGAGACAGCACATGCAAAAGCCCGGATGTGGCACTGAGCTAGCAGACTCCAGGAACATCAAGGAGGCCAGTGTGCTGCAGTGCCCAGGGGGAGAGTGGCAGGCAGGGACCAGGGAGGGAATGAGGACAGATCTCATCCTAGGGCCTTGCAGGCCATGGTGAGGACTGGGCTTTTCCACTGCAGGGGATGAAGCCACAGGAAGATTTTGAGCAGAGAGGAATCATTTTGTGAGGCTGCCTCAGGCTGCTGAGTAGAGAATGGACTGTAGAGGACAGGGAGTCCTATGAGGAGGTCAGTGTAGGACAACCAAGAGGACAGAGGTCAGCACCAGAGCGGAGGCTGTGGACGGAGAGGAAAGTGGCCAGGAACATGTGGAAGGTGGAGCTGACAGCGCCGGCTGATGCAGTGGATGTGGGGGTCAGGCCTCAGCAGCAGGAGGACGGGAACTGCCATGGGCAGTGATGGGGGGGCAAGTTAGAAGCAGATCATGAGCTCGGTCAGCGCCTGCGGGGAGGGGAGGAAGGGCAGGAGGAGTGGCCCCAGGAACTAATGACTGAGAGCCTGGGAATGGGTCAGCAAGCTTCGGGAGTGGCAGGGCCTGCGGGCAGGTGGACAGCGACTGGGCGGGGCTCCTGCGGGGCTCACATGGCCCACATCCCCTTCTGCTTGCCGGGGCAGGTCCTAAACCTGACATCGCAAATGAAGAACCAGGTGCTGGAGAACTCACTGTCCACCAACAAGCTGGAGAGGCAGCTGCTCCTGCAGGGCCGAGACCTCTACCACCTGCGAGGCCACAACAGGTGGGCACTGGCACGTGGCACCTGCCAGGACAGTGTCTGGGACTGGAGGAAAGTTTTGGGAACAAGGTGGTACCAGAACGAGGGGACTAGGACTGGAGCCAAGAGTAGAATATGGACTTGGGCTGGTGTCTGGGGTAGGGACTGGGGCCAGAGCTAGAAGCATGGATTAGGGCTGGGACTAGGGACATTTTGGGGACCTAGGGCTTGAGTTAGAGCTGGGACCAGGCTAGGGCTGGGTAAGAATTGAAACCAGGGTTGGAGTCCAGACTGAAGCTGGCATCGAGGGTGGATGCTGGGGCTGGGTGGCAAGGACTGGGACGCTTTCAATCTCTCTGAACTGTCACAGTGCCTAGAAATCAGTGAGAAAGGAGGATGTCATCAATCAACTCTTGGCCCTGAAGACAGCTAGAATTCTAGAATCTGAGTGTGCCCAAATTCTCTCTCTTCCTGAAGCAATTCGGGGTCCAGGGGACATTCCTTCTGCCCTGGCTAGACTCATTTTCTTACTCTGGAGAATGAGTTGGCACAACCAGACACAGAGTAAAGCGTCTTCCTCCAGCCCTGTCCCTCAGCCACCCACCCACCAAAGCCAGAGGGAGCCACTGTTCCTAGTTCCTTCTGTGTCCTCCACTCATTTTCTTAACACTTATTTCTGAGCTCTTTCCACGTGTCAGCACGATTACAGACACTGGGGACACAGAAGTGAACAAGCGGACACGTCCCTGTCCTTGCGCAGCTTCTGTGCTACACGCTGACGTTCCAGGGTTTCATACGAACATGCAAACACATGTTTGCAGACGGCCCCACTTACGATGGTTCAACTTAGGATTTCTCAACGTCACGACAGTGCAGCAGCGGTGCGTGTTTAGCAGAAACCGAACCTCCTTTACCCAAACGACCATTCTGTTTTTCACTGTCTGTACAGTACTGACCACAGGACGTGAGATATTCAACCCCTATTATAAAACAGGCTTTGTGATGAAGACTCTGCCCAGCCACAGGCGGATGGAAGTGGCAGAGCGCGTTTCAGGCAGGCCAGGCCGAGCTAAGGTGCTTGGTAGGCCGAGTGTGTTCCATCCATTTTCAGTTTCTGATGGTTTATCGGTGTGTAGCCCACCGGAAGTGGAGGAGCATCTATGCAGTCCCCCTTTTATCCTCGTTAAGCCCAAATGCAGCACATCGCTCTTCTACTCATTTTTTCTTCAGCTGTCTTGGAAGTGGTCCTTGTATGATTGCACAACGGCTTGCCCGTTCTCTTCTCCAGCTTCGTAATGTTCCACTGTCCGGCTGTCCCTGCACTTATGTCCCCAATCCCCAATTAATGGATGTTGAGGTTGTTTCCAGTCTTTCTCTAATCCAGCCAGTGACGCAGTGAATAGCATTTCCATATCTCATTTCACACACATGTGAGTAAATCTGGAGAATAAAATGCCAAAAGAGGAAACGTCAGAACATCCTTCTTAAACCTCCTCTTTTATACAAAAGTGCCTCATGCTTAAGTCACCAGACAGCAGAGAACTGTACACAAGAAAAGTGGATGTAGTCCCGTCCACCCCCACATCTCCCTCCTCTCCATCTCCATCCACGCAAACTGCTCTGCAGAGGTCCCAGCTCTTAGCGGGCCTGCGGTCACATTGCTTCAAACACGGGCACCCTGTGGCCTTTCCACGTGTTGGCCATGCCTTCTCCTATGTGTTCACTGGTGTCTCTCTACGTTTACGTGATTACATTTTCTCTCGCGCTCTCTTTTCTTCCCCCTCCTCTTGTTGATAAGAGGATTCGAACCCTTGACCTTAGCGTCTCTCTTTTTTATCTTCTCACATGTGAGGTTAGCCGAGAGGCATTGCTGTGCCAGGGTCGTTCCACCCCGACTCATGGGCATCTTTCCACTTCTGTGCAAATGTGCTCCACCTCCTTCCACTTTGTGGCTGCAGAACATTTCCAGGGACCGCAAAACAGAACAGATTCAGCCCATCCTGACTGTTGGGCATCTAGGTTGCTCTGTTCATCCCTGTTACAAGCGATCCCCCAAGGACATTCTTTCCCATGTTCCATGGAGGATATCTCCTGAGAGTGGACCGCTGGCTCAAAGGGCGAGCATATTTGGCATTTGATAATGGCTACCTGGTGGCTGGCATGGCTCCTGTCACTCAGCGTCTTTCCTCTACTGGACCCCAATCCATGTTCCTCCAGGGCCGGGTCTCTCTTGCTTCCCCTCCTCAATCTGTGTCTACAGTGGGCCCAGAGTACTAGGCTACATAAGCCCAGGCACAACGTTCTATCTCCCTGAGCCTCCACATTGGTCTCTACTGCTGAGTCACACAAGGACCCAGGGGAAGGCCATGAGGGTGAATGCTTGGCATGGAAGGCAGGCTCACCTCTGTGCCCCCCCACCCCACAGCGACCTAGAGACACGACTGCAGGCCATGGAGACGCAGCATCAGGCCGAGCTTGACAGCCTCCGCATCCAGAAGGAGCAGCTGCAGCACCTACTGAGCCTCCAGAGTAGCACACTTGCCAGCCTGCAGCACTCCCTGCACGCCTACCGTAGCAACGCCAGTCTCCTGCACACCCGGCAGCTCCAGCTGCTGAAGACTGTGCAGCGCCTTGAGGGCTTCCTGGCTCAAGGCCCTGGTGAGAGAGTTGTGTGGGCCCTGACGCAGGGGAAAGGGGAAGGAGAGGGGTGAGAGGGAACACAGACCCTCCTTACATCCCTATTCACTCCGGAACTGGGACCTATCCTGGGGACAGACCCACCATCTCCAACCATCTGTAAAATAGAAATAACAACAAACAGTAATAATAATTTCGACAACAACAATGATAAGAGGAGCCAATCCAGACTCCAACCCCTGACTCCATGGGGGACCTTGGGCATGCCCCTGTGCCTCTATTGGCCTCAGTTTCCCCATCTGGTTAATGGAGGTGATGATGATAACAAGGACAAAAGTAGCCCAGACTTATAAGTTTGGGTACCAAGATTCACCCCCAAGCCCTACTTGCTTAGATTTGACCTACCTTTCCCTGGGCCTCAGTTTCCCTAGCTATAGAATGGACCCAATGCATCCCAAGGACTTCTGTCACCCTAATGCCCCAGCCCATAAACCCAAGAGGGACAAACAGAAGTGAGGAGGCATCGCTGGCCCTGGCTTCCAGCTGCTCCTCGGCCTTCACTGACTTCTAGTGGGACCCACGTGGCATGCTCAGGGTATTCCTGGTTCCAGCTTCAAACACTCAGTCAGCAAATGTTACTGAGCACCCAGGTGTGCCAGGCTCAATGCTGGCTGCTGGGGATACCACAGTGAATAGCACAGTCATGGCTCCTGTCACTTGCAAAAGTGCCCAATCCCATGTGTCTGTGGGACCCAGAAGGAAAGAGAAGGAAATGCATATTCCTGGAGTGCCTGCCATGTGCCAGCAGCTCTGCTAGCGGTGTCCCTGAAGTTTCCAGGCCAAGAAAGGCCTAAAGGCTGTGCTAAGTAGAGGGGCCTTTAAGCAGAGGCCAGTGGGGGGCATGGGAGGCTTGTGAAAGGGGGGACTGCTATTAGGAGGCTCCCATTGGTACCCTGGATTGGAGAATGGCTAAGTGAGAAAGACCCAAGAAGGGGCTTCTACTGCTGCTGGCCAAAAGGGGACAAAACTGGTACAAATTACCAGGCAAGAGATTCAGAGGGGAACCAGGCTGGGTTCAAACTGCATTGCATATCAATACCAGTCCATCCTATACTTACGGCCCCCAAAAATATTTCTTCTGGCCCCAAACTGCTCCTCACAGTACCTGGCACCTACAAAACACTACAATAAGTGGTGGGTGTTTTTTTTTTATTTATTTGTTATTACTGTTGTTGTTGACAACAGGGGACAGAGCCTTGGAAAGGGTGGCTGGAAATCTCAGGCTAACTCCCAGCTCTGGCCTTGCCTCTCTGGGTAAAGTGTGGCCCTTCTCTGCTCATCTCTAGCCCAGCAACTTCCCCTGCTTGTCTGGACTCCAGCTGCTCATGGACCATGGGGAGCCAGGGTGTGCTGACAGGTGGGGCTGTGACGGTGGGACACTTCCCAACACAGACATGTTTATGCCAGGCTGGGATGGGTTCTGGCACTTAGTCACCTCAATTGTGATATGGGAACAACAGCCTCCTTCACACAGGTGCCCCAGTTCCTGGATCTGGGATCCACAGTTCAGGTGTGAGGCCAAAACAGAAAGTCTCAGCCTCTCTTTGCCCCCTGATCCCTCACTGGTGATGACGCCCATCCACCTGGATTATTAGCCTCCATCCTTCGGTACCTACCAGCCAACCCAGAGAGATCAGATTCTAGTGAAATCACGGCCCAAACCTCTACTTGGATTCCACTAAACAAGCCAGAGATGGGATTTTACATCCATGCAGTTTGTCAACAGTCACTTTTTCCAGGCCAGGCCTGGAGGATCCTAGGACCCTGGTGGGTTTTGGTCATTAGATTAATACTCTCCTCATCTCTTACAGTCTAGAGCAAAGAACACAGGTCATGAAAGGCCAGTTGGCTCCCAGGGAGGGCAGAATAAGGGACCCATGCCCAGGGCTGCAGGGTGATGCAGCAGAAAGGGTGGGCTATAGGCTGCCACCCAAAAGAGCTCCAGGGAGGGAAGGCTCTGTCCCATCTGGTGTGTGATTTGGGCTGGTTACCTCACTCTTGGACCTCAGTGTCCCGATCTCTGAAAGAGGGAGTAACTCACATGCAGTTCACCCCCCAATTACCCTCCCCCAGAAGAGCCTAGCAGCCTCCTCTCTGGCCTCCCTGCTTTAAATCTACTCCCCGCCCCACACGCTGGCCAGAGTGCTCGTCCTCAGCGCAGACAGTCCCGGTTCCTCAGCCTGGCGATCGAGGCTGACCTGACCCTGCTGGAATCTCAGCCTCATCTCCTCTTCCTTCCAAGCCCTCACTGTGCCAGCCTTGTCCTAACCTCTCGGTTTCAACAAACAGCCACAGCTCTCTCTGGCCTTGGCTCGGCTCTCAGGGCTTGAGTCATTTTCTCTCCCTGGCCCAGCCTTGGTTCCGCTCCCACAATCTGTCCCCTGCACACACCAGGAATGTCCTCACTTTAGAGCCTTTGCATATGCTGTTCCCTGTGCCTGCAACACCCCCACCTCCTCCACCTGGACAACTGCTGCCCGCTGTACAGGTCTCAGGTCTCTGTCACCTCCTCTAGGAAACCGACCCAGGTCTGATTCATCTCCATGTCCCCAGCACCTCTTAACCCAGAACTTGGCACAGAACAGGCAGGTGTGCCCACCTGGTCCCTTCCCTCTCTCCTTGCTCACCCCTACTGACTTTTGCTTTGCTCTTGCAGGCCCTGTGAGGGCGGCTGAGCAGGTGTTCCAGGACTGTGCAGAGATCCGGAACTTTGGGGCCAGTGCCAGTGGCGTCTACACCATCCATGTGGCCAATATGACGGAGCCCAGGAAGGTTAGGAGACTCCCTGGGGACTCAGACTGTCAGAGGCTGCTGAGGCAGGGACTTCCCAGACAGACTCCATGCTCCCCCATCAGCATCAGGCTTTGTCCAACATCTGACTTACCAAAGAAGTTGGGGGTGGCCCTGCCTTCGGAAGCCCTGACCCAGTGAGGACTCAGATCATGGGGGGAAGCACAAGTCACAGAGGTGGAAGTACGTCCTTTGCCTGCTTCTTCTCCAGATATGCTTTTAACTGGAATAGGGGGAAATAGGTCTGTGTTGGTTCCAGCGATGCTAGCTGACATGACAAATAAACCCTGAAATTCCAGAGGCTGAGCACAAAGAAGTGAATTTGTGGCTTCTGTGTAGTCCAGATGAAGGCAGGATTTGGGGCTCTGCTCCTTTCCCTGGGAAATTAGGGACCGGGATTGGTAGAGGCCCCATCGTCTTCAGTCAGAGGCTCCCAGGGTTGCCCTGTGCCTTAAGGTGCAGTCACCACATAGGGGGAGGTCGCAGGAGGGTGTGGATGCCAGGAGGGGTTTTGTGGCCTGGCCCAGTAGGGGAAGAGTCTGGGGACAAATCAGCCAGTGTTCCCACCTCATGATCCATTTTGCAATTTCCTTCCATCCCTTGGGAAAACATCAAGGAGCATGGCTCAGTTTGTCTCCAGACTGTCAGTCACACTCCTCACACTGCTGCTAAATTCCCCTGCAACTACTAGGTCTCGGCCAGAGCTCTATTCACAGACATTTCCAGCTACAGTTTTATAACATTGTTTTGTTTATTATATTTAATTTCAAAATTACCTGAATAAAGACAAATGTTACTAGTTTTTCACTTATGGTACTGATAAGATTTATTTTAAACTACATTTACTCTAACTATTCATTTAAGTTATAGAAAAAGACTTCTTTTTCAATAAATATGCTATGTGAAATGAAATAAATTCAGCTACGGTGGAATTCAGGAAAGTGTGAATGGCTGAAATTTGGGAGCACTGATAAAGGGGAAGAGCTGGCCTGGGAGGGGACCTGGGCTCAAACCCCAGCTTTATTTTGATTCACTTGCCTTTAGCTCGTTCTTACCCACTCTGGGCCTCAGTTTCCCTTCCTACGGCCTCTGCTACCCCGCAGCAGATGCCACTGTCTTCTCTCCCTTAGCAGGCCTTTCCCATCTGAGAGCCCCAACTCCTGCTGCTCTCTCCACTGCAAATGACATTCCCACTTGTGTCTACCTGGCAGGCAGATCATCATTCCACGTCCTCTGCCAATGCCACCTCTTCCATGAAGACTTCCAGGGATGCCCAGTGATTCCTTCTTGGGCCCCCTCCTTATAGCTGCTCAAAAGTTCGCAATCGATGGTCTGTCTCTCTGTCCTATTATAGCCTCCTCCAGACCGAGTCAGTCCTGAGGGTTGATTTATCTGATTCTTCATGATTCATCTAGTACAGGACAAGGCACAAAGTTTGTGTCCACTGAACATTGAACATGTACTGAACTGGCTGGAAAAATAATACGTGAACAAAGGTTAGGCTGATAGATTTTGTTGTGATAGATGGCAAGCTCTGTGAGAGAAAGAACTCTTTTTACCTTATCCATGTTGGCGTTTCCTGAGTCTACACTGTGAGCTAAGCACTTCACCCCTGTTGACATTAAACCCTTACAGCAACAGCGCTCTAGTAGCGAGTAAAAAGCCTCCATCTAATTAGTTCCTAGCATGTGCCAGGCCCTGTTCCTGTAAACATTTTACATGACTGATCTCATTTAATTCTCACAACAACCCCAGTTTTTAGATGAGAAAATGAGGCACATAGAAGTTAAGGTATGCACACCCCCATTTTACAAGTGAGGAGAGGAGGGCTCTGAGATTGCATCATACCCACCACCTTAGATAAGTGACAGCAATGATGGGGAATTTGAGCCTGGACCTTTCCGATGCCCTTGACCACCAGGTTCACTGTTAGGCTTTGTGGGTCCATCAGCCAAGTCACTCTTGGGCCGGCCCAGACATGGCATCTGGCTGCCTCCAAGAGCTTCCAACTGTGCACCCCCGCCCCCGTTCCCTCCAGGTGTTCTGTGACATGGAGGCCAGTGGAGGCGGGTGGACCCTCATCCAGCGCCGTGCGAATGGCAGTGTGAGTTTCCAGCGGAACTGGGAGGATTACAAACAGGTAACACCGCTGCCCTGAGGAGCAGCTTTTCAGCCCTGAAACATGGGGTGGGGCTGTGTTGGCAGGGACTGGTTTGCTGTCACTCTTTCCAAGAAAAATATCAGCTCACGTCAAGCTGACCACCCTCAAACAGATTTACCCGGTGCACACTCGCTTTCTGGGACCCCATCACCTGAAATTGAACACTCTTTTTGAAAGTTTTCACATATGTCCTAAAAATGGAAGTTTAACTTCATTTTAATGTTAATTTTTGGAAAACATAATGCATATATATTGTTTAAAAAAAATTTTTTGAAATACAAAGAATGGGACAGAAAAAAAAATTCCCTCAACCGACCCCTGACTGCATAGGTTAAAATGAATTTCTTTACACAAAAAATGAAGTTTTTTACACATGTGTGACCACATCTGTGGGAAACATTCTTTAATGTGGAATTGCTGGCTCAAAGACAACATGAATTTTAGGAGATGAGAAATAGTACTTGTTGTCTTCCAATTTTTCAGTTAAATTGTGAATAAAGGGATTTGGGGCCAGCTGACTTAAAAGCTCTCAACGTTTCTGAAAGCAAAAAAGAAAAAGAAAAAGATGCCCACATGGCAATACAGCAGTATTATTATTTGTGTCTGCTTGCTGTTCTTTTAATAAATACTTAAAAATAAATACCAAATAAGTTATGAGTACTCTTGATGCAATTAAGTTTTAAAAAATCATTAAAATGCCAAAGAGAAGTAGGATGTTCAGATGCAGAAACGCACAACAGAGTGCTGAACGGTAACCATTAGGCTCGTCAGCAGCACACCATAGCTGCAATGGGGAGCAGGGCTCAGGCGTGCCCCTGTCCTTGGTGCTGAATTGTTTATCTGACCCGGGATATGGTGACAAGACACTACTGGCACTCTTAGCTTTACATTTCTATGCTGCTGACATTTTGCAGTAGCTGCCCTGTCACTGCACAAACTTTGCCCGACCATTTCCATAGCTCATTAAAATCTTTTCTTTAATTTTCTAATCAGGTGTAATACACATGCTAAGTGCACAAATTTGAAGTGTACCCACAACCCAAAGCAACCCTTTAGGCCCCCTCAAAGTCAGTATTCCACAAAAGGTAGTTGCTGTTCTGACTTCTGTCACCACAGATTAGTTTTGCCTGATCTTGAGCATCAGAGAAACGCAATTTCAATTGTTTTTAACAGGCCTTTACATTTACGAACGTCTTAGTCTTTTTCCTCTAGGAGGTGTGGGGCTCTTACCCCCGGGCCTGCCCACACTGGACTTCTAAACTTGATCATTGGGCACAGTGGTTTTGGATAAGCGACCCTGGAGCCTGGCTTAGCCCAGCTACTGAGCCAGGGGAGTAGCCCCTGTCCTTGGCACGCAGCACACCCAACCCTCCCCTCCTTGTAGGGCTTCGGAGACCCGGCCTGGGAGCACTGGCTGGGCAATGAGGTGGTACACCAGCTCACCAGCGGGGCAGCCTACTCTCTGCGTGTGGAGCTGCAAGACTGGGAAGGCCGAGAGGCCTTCGCCCAGTATGAGAGTTTCCAGCTGGGCAGCGAAGGGCAGCTGTACAGGTGAGATCGGGCCCAGGCTGGTGGGTGGGCTAGAGTCCCACAGGTGGTGGCTACAGAGTCTGCACCAAGGTTCAGTCCCTGGGTGTCTCCTGTTTCTACCATCTGTCTCCCATCTGGGTGCATGTCACCAGATCTGGCGGTGGCTGGTTAGCACTCAGCACATCCTGCCTTCAGGGTGGGGTGGAGAGAATGTCACTGATGCCAACAGCCCAAGAGGAGGAAGGGGCCTTCCAAGGTCAATCACCACAAGTCAGACATTTTACAAAGACTAAAATCAAAGAGGTGATTTTCCCAGCCTGCCCTATGCCCTGGGTGAGGTGGAAATGTCCCCGGGCTGGGAGTTGGGAGACCTGGGCTCATTTTGGCTCTGCTCCAGCTTGCACTGTGAACTTGGGGAAGTCAAGCTCTGGCTTTTCTGTGCCTCTGCTTCTTCAGCAACAGCATGAGTTTAAATATGAGGATAGTGTAGAATCGTCCAAGTTTCCCACCCCATCCTCAGTCAGGTCCTTGGTGTGTTTAGGAAAAAGACAGAGCATTTGTTGAGCACCTACTATGTTCCAGGCACAACACTCCATTAAATCCTCCCCACAACACCTTCAGGCAGATATTACTGTACCTGCTTTACTAATACGGTAACTGAGGCACTGAGCTTAAGAGCCTGTCCAAAGTGAGGAGTTAGAATTCAGTTCTCCCTGTTGCCAAAACTCGTGGTGTCTCCCCATCATGATGTCACCTCTCTGAGATACTGAAGGATCTGAAGATAACCCTGGGCTCTCGCTATCTCTGCATCAGGGTAGAATTGGATTTATAGACACTTACGGGGCTGAAAAGGACCTCACATGTCATCTGGTTTTTTGTATGATGCCAGAATCTCCTCCACAGCCACAGTCTTCATTCAGCCTTGCTGGAAATCTCCTCTCATGGGGAGATCACTTCTTCCCAAGGAATCTCTGAATGCCTCTCTATCCCCCTGCACTTAATCACTTAATATCTAATTCCACTTCTGATGAATTCTCTGTGATGTCCCTTTCCTTGTGTCCCCTCCCAATCAATACTATTACTAAATGCCCCTGCTTCCTGTAGCTAGGAGACATCACATGTCTTGATAGGACCCTCCCCAATCTGATAATCCTCCTTAAGTGCAAGGTCCAGAGCTAAACAGAACATGCCCTGGGTCTAGTCTAGACAGGGCTGAGATGGATGGCCCCTACTCCTCCCAGCTCACCAGTGAGTAGCCACGACATCTGGCTGTCTCCTATTTAGGCCACTGAATACCAAAGCAAAGGCTCAAGCCCTGACTCCATCCGCATCTCCGTGAGTGACCCTGAGCTCGTCCCTCTACATTTATGTCTGTAAAATGGGTGTCCTAGGCTTACCTACATCATTCAGAGCATCTTGAGGCTTGAATGAGATACCGCACATAAAGTGTGAATACACCACCTGGCACGTGGCAATCGCTCCACAAACGATATTGCATCCACTGTCCCCAGGCAGCCCTTCACACCCTTGTCTGGACTGCTCTGTGTGAGCCAGACCCAGGCCTGTCTTGTCAGCGCTGTTCCCATCCCTGGTGCCTGGCACGTGTACATGCATACGAGGAAGCTGAGGGAGCCTCCCAAGTCTTTCCTACACATGTAGCCATTAAGTCTTATCTCCCTGACCCACTTCCTGGGCAGCAGTTTCTGTGGCCCTAGTCCAGGATCTGCCATTTGTCTGGAGGAGGAAATATTGGGAGAAGTTGTTTCTCACTGCACTAAGGAACACAGGTCCTGGATCCAGACTCCCTGGATATGAATCCCAACTCCATCACATATTGGCTTCATGACCTTAGTTTAGACAAGTTATTTAACCTCTCTGTGCCTCAGTTTCCCCATCTGTAAAATACAGTATCTATGTCATAAATGGGATAACCTCAGTAAGGTACCTAGCATACAGGAAGGGTTAAATAAAAGCTGGAAATATACAAACTATATATTCAAAGAAGAAATACAACATTTCAGCATCTATGAATACACTGTATATTATTTATGTCCATATATACAAACATACACATATATGTCAAATTTGGAGCCCTGTGCCATGCTCTGATATGTGAATTTGATCTGCTCCCTCTGGTTTTTAGCTCAGTCATTGAGAAAGCTCCCTGCCCACACCTCCAGAGTGTTATGCTCATGCACCAAAGGTCCCACATTTACTTGACCCTCTTCAGAGCACTAAATAATAACAGTATATCGAACACTTGCCCAATTGCAGGCACCTGTTGGCAGTGCTCATTGGGAGTAGAATCAACCTGGGACCTTCCCCCCAAAGCTGTTCACAGCCCAGTGTGCTGTGTGTCTGGGAGTAGGCATTTCTACCACAGGTAACCCCACACCCCAGGGAGACGGGAGCTGCCTAAGTGGAAACAGAGTGGGCATGGAGATGCTGGTGCAAGCAGAGAGGACTCCCTGGAGGAGGGAATGCCTGTAATGTAGGGGTGTTCTTCAGACAAAGAGAGAATAGGAAGGTCACCCCAGGCAGTGAGGATTTTCTGAAAATAGACAGAGAGAGATGGCCTCCAGCTGGGCCAGACATTCCCCAAACCTGAGCCAGACTCTATCAAGAGCTGCACGGATCATTATGAAATGTCTACAAATTCAGGAAAACCCCAGGAGACTTGAGTTGCAGTTCCTGGAAACCACGGGGGAGGGGGGGGATGGAAACTGCAAGAGGAGCGCCAGGGGGAAGTGACAGAGCAGACATTGGTCCCTGTGCCCCAACCCCACAGGGTCAACTGGCTGGTGAGGTGGGGAGGGTCCCCATAAGGAAGCCCAGAAGTGAGGATAGGTGGGCTTCAGCAGCTGGGGAATGGGCATTGGGGAGGAAGGGGCATCCTTATTTGTCAGAGGCAGTCATGGGACCTTCTGGAGTCCAGCTAGGGTGCATGCACAAGCCTGCAGAGGAAGTGGCCCACATGGAGGGATGAGGGGAGGCACAGACAAGACACAGGCACATGTGCATACAGGCCACACACCTCCCAGAGGCGCCCCCACATCCAAACCCAATTACAAGTTCAAGATACATGCACAGATACACAGGGACACGTGCAGACACGCATGTACTGTGGAGGGACTCACCACACCACTGGGGTACACACTTAGGCCTACAGAGCACACACACGCACCCTGCCCCAAGGGCAGAACTACACAAACAAGTACACCAAGCACAGACATGTAAGCAAACATGCCTCCCAGATATGCTTGCAGGTAAACACGTGCAAATAACACCAGACACAAAGACTCCAGAGCCCACACTTGGACTCACCATAGATACTGCAGCACCAGCTTGAAACCTACACTCATCCTCATGCAGGCAAGTGCGTCACATGCAAATCCTAACAACTGCAGACACACAGACTCAAGCACATAACCATGGACATACGGAAAACACATCTTGTGTGCGTAACTTGGGATCCCCAGGAGATTTATGTATTTCGTTGGGTATCCTTAAGCATGAGCCATGAACAAGCTTAAGGTACATCTGAATAATAGATCAGATATGGTTCCTGGTCCACCTCTTCAGCATACCCCAGAGGTCACACATCCCCACTCTGCTTCCAGAGGGGAAGGGAAGAGAGGCAGAGCCTGAACTGAGGACTTGGGGACAGTGCAGAGGCCGGCGTTGCTGGACTGAGCCCATGAGATCAATTGCCTTTGTGCAGCCCTGATTCCACCCACACCCGGACTGCAAGTGAACCTAAACAGACTAAGCCTTGAAACTGACCTTGAGCTGACATCGCTGAGCCCTCAAAGGGAGCCACAAGGAGAAGCCGGGACCACATGAGTACCTGGGCCAGCCTGCCTGTCCCCACCCCAGGGAGCTCTGGTCAGGCAGTCCTTTTTGCAGGTGGTTTGCAGCAGAAGCCATGTGAGCTCAGGATGGCAGTTATGGGCACAGTTAAGCCTTCACAGATGGTCACAGCCATCTGGACCTGGAGGGCCATGCCCTGCCTCACCACAGACAGACAGAGCATATGGGTGAGAGGTGTGGAGACTCAGCGCCACATAGGCAGGTCCCACGTTCCCTCTGGACACCTCTGTGGGAATCTCCCAAGCCCCGCCCTGGTCACATCTGCCATCCACTTGCTCCTCCCAGAGGGACCTTCCTAATTGCTCCCCAACCAGCTCCTGCTTTAGCCGCTAAGTCCAAATAACAAGGAGCCCTATGTGTGCTGAGCACTCACCATGAGCACACTGCTCTGCTCACATCACACGCTGAGGCTGCACACAATGCACGTGGTTGTCACTGTTAGTGTCACTGTTATCACCACTTCTACAAATGAAGAAACCAAGGCTCAGAGAGGTGAACTTCCCAAGGCCATGCAGCTATCGAGTGGCAGAGCTGGGATTTGAATGCAGGTGCTCTGC
Organism: Cynocephalus volans; assembly: GCF_027409185.1. Classification (NCBI taxonomy): domain Eukaryota; kingdom Metazoa; phylum Chordata; class Mammalia; order Dermoptera; family Cynocephalidae; genus Cynocephalus; species Cynocephalus volans. Next base: position 26,841,526 of record NC_084460.1, read on the forward strand.
CCTCCAGATCTCATGGCCATCACCTCCATGCAGGCCTAGACATGCTCACCAGGGCCACAGAGCCTGGCAAAGAAATGTAAACCCTTGCCCAGCTGGCTGCAGATATTAAAGTCACTTGGCTGGGGGTGCCCCAGGTACAGATCTATCTTGGCTGAGTGGTCACAGAAGACTTGTTGGAAGAGGTAGGTGGATGTGAGTGGGTGTGATGAGGCTGCGACTGCAGGACAGCCAGCTGGGAGCACAATGCACGGAGACTCCCACGTCAGGCCACACCAGGCTGGAATCAGGCTCTGACCCTCAGTCGTTCTGAGACCCTGGGCAGGTTTCTGTGGCTATTAGGCTCCGCATTTCCTCATGGATAAACTGGGAGGAACAGGGTGAGGTGGGGATGAAACGAGACTGAACCCTGCAAAGCACTTCGAAAAACGCCTGGCACATAGTAGACGCTCGAAACAAATGCAGTCGTTATCCTCGTCATTGACTTTGTCCAGGTCATTCTCACTCCCCTGCAAGGCCAAGGTTCAGGGAGATGAGGGAGGCTTGGCACACGCATGTGCTCTGTCCCCCACAGGCAGCAGGCAGGGAGCACAATTCAGGAGAGGAAATGGCCCAAACACAACTGGAGGGAAACCCAGCCTGGGACAAAGCCCCTGGGGAGGCCCTTCCTCAACACAGCCCCAGCCTGACTCTTGGCCCCTCTCCCATCACCACCTCTGGGTGGTCTCCAGGATTTCTCTGAGCGGGTACAGAGGTTCAACGGAGAAGCAAAGCAATCTGTTTCTGATCAATGCCTACTTCAGCACCCACAACAAAGACAACGATAATTGCAACTGCAACTGTGCTCTGATGCTCTCTGGAGGTGGGTGCAGGTTGGAGCCTAGCCCACCCACGGGCTCACCTGCCTGTGTTCCACCCATACCTTCCCAGCAGGTCCCCTCCGGGGTCCCACCTCCTCCTAGAGCTGGCTCCACCAGTTTTCCAGTGAAACCAGGTTGCACGGGGACTGGGGATGGGGCTCCAGGGGAGACATAATGTCTGATTAGTCCCCACCCCAAGCAGGACCAGGATGGGGGAGACCAGAGGGAGGCGGAGGGGACAGCTCCACACCAACTATGGCTCAGGCAGAGTTCCCTGAGTGGGGACAGAGGACAGAGTGGGAGATGGGGATGAATGAGAGGCAGAGACAGAGAGGGGAGGACAGAGATAGGAGGAGAGACCTCCTGAGACACAGAAGCAGGGACAGATGGAGGCAGAGAGAGACAGCACAGCGGAGATGGAGCACTGCACCAGGACACAGAAGTACAGAGTGAGTGACGCAGAGGGAAATGCTACCCAGGGAAAGGCCAGAGACGGCACAGGGTGTGAGACACAGAGAGACCCAGAGACAGACAGGGTGACAGAGACCAGACACAGAGGGACAGGCAACCTCAGAGCAAGACGAACACAACTGGAGGGCGACACACAGAGTGACAGACATGGGCACAGAGACCATCAGAGTGAGAATAGACAAACCCTGTGTGTGAGAGACTGAGAGAGGGACAGAGAGCCCTGAAAACCAGTGGGGAGGTGACAGGAGACCTCGCTGGGGAGGCCCAAGGAGAGAGCGTCAGTGAGGGAGGAAGGCAGGACACAGAGGACTGGGGAGATGGCCAGGAGGAGCAGAGGGGCCCACTGCTGCTCTCCAGAGGCCCCGGCTGTGCAGAAGGACTGGGAGTGCCCCTCACACACAGACACACACACACACACACACACACACACACACACACACGCCCACCCAGCCCCGTGCAGCTGGCTTCCCACAGGAGGCAACAGCCCTGATTAGTCTTCATTCTCTTTGGGGTGCAGGGGCTGCCATCACCCCTCTGGCTGGGCCCCATTTGCCAAAGCCTCTTTCCTCTCTCCTCCACCAGGGTGGTGGTTTGACGCCTGCGGCCTCTCCAACCTCAATGGCATCTATTATAAGAAGGGTCACCACACAGGCAAGATCAATGGCATCCGCTGGTTCTCCTTCCGGGGCTCCAGCTACTCGCTGCGTGCCACTCGCATGATGATTCGTCGCGTGGGCGTCTAGCAAACAGCCGGGCCTGGATGCCGGACCACACAGGAGGAGCCTGGACGAGTATCCCCTGGACAGTTAGACACAAGTGCAGGACACGGTGCCAAGATCATGTCCTCAACACCCTGAGTCTCCTGAGCCAACCCTCCTTGCCCGAGAAGTCCAGAAGAGTCGCCTGCCTCCCTGTTCCCCTCAGTCTGTGAAATGCTGGGTGTTCAGGGGTCCCTGCCTCTGCAGCACCCTTCCTCCCTCTTCCCTCCTTCCCCCTGCAGGGACCCCCAGCCAGTCCGATGGTCACAATGGCCTGAGTGAGCTGGGAACAGCTAACCTGGCACCTCAGAGGAGCACATGACCAGCGGTGGGATTGCAGGCGAGGGGAGGGCAGGCATTTACAGGCAGGAAGCTGCCAGATGGAGGACAGATTCTGTCCCCAGGGTTGGCAGAAGGCCATCTTCTGTTCCAAGCTGCCCTCACCTTGAGATGTCCTCGAGTTTTCTTTTCAAGGACACAAGGGCTGCACCCACCCCCTATTGTAGTCACTGTTTCCCCTCCACTCTCCACGGCTCCGGGCTCCACTGTCTGGAGCTCAGACCTGGTTTCTCAGGAGCTTCAGGGCATCTGACAGGGACTCCTTTACCACCAGCATGTCCTAGGGGGTGTTCCGCAGAGAATCACTTTTACTGAGAGAAAACAGCAGGTGAAATAAACGCGACTAGGCATTCTTAGCTGCAGGACTTGTCAGAGCCTTTAATGTGGTCGTGTGCCTTGTGACTGCCCACGAAGGGGCTACAGTGGCCAACTTTCTCCAACTTTCCTTATTTGATAATGGGCCCTGGTTCTCCAAGAGGTCTCTTGAGGGTGTAGATGCCCTTGGAAAAAGCTGGTCTTCACCTGTCATGAGCGGGAGCCCCAGGGCCCCATTCCCCATCTTCAGCTGAACTCATCCATTATAGCTACACGGCCAAGAGGCAACCTCAAAAAGCCCCTAATAACAACCAGAGGGAACATTTCGCTTAAAACAAACACCATCCCTGAAGAAGTGTCTAGAACTAGTCTTTGTCTATGCTATGGGCTAATGTCCTCCAAGCCTCCTCCTGGCTGCAGGAAGTGGGATCTCTGCCTGTGCGCCTGCCCTGAGGACTCCCTGTAACCCCAGCTCACCCAGGCTCAAGTGCAGAGACCTTTGGGCAGGACACCTGTCCCCAGGTGCAAGCCGTCCTGCCTCCGAGCTAGAACCACTCTCCTCCCTGCCTCCTCCGACAGTCATGCTACATCCAGAGGCCTGCAGGGGAGAAGCCTGGGCCTTTGCCTGAGTTTGGGAGACCAGGGGCTCCTCATGAGCTTCTTTCAGAGGCTGGAGTCAGAAAGGGGCCACAGACAATCTCCCACCCAGCCCCTTCACTGCATCAGCCTCTCAACCCTGATGAGGCCACCAAGGCCCTGTCATCATCAGCAACACCCACGACCCCACCTGACCCCCACCGGGATGCACCTCTGTCTTCTGAAGGTTTTCTCCTGGATGAGGCTGGGCCAGTGGAATGGGACACCTTTGTCCCCCCTGGCTCTGTCCCGGCCCCTGAGACCCTTTCTCAGCAGATCCCCTGGATAAACCCTGCACAGACTTACTTTGATTTCTCCAAGGGACACAGCACTTTCCCCACTCAAGACCCAAGGAACGAGGCTGCTCATGGTGGGATTTCAGGCAGGATGGGGATAGTGTCCGTGCTGAGGAGCAGCCTCAGCCAGGAAGCTGGAATCACCACACTCACATCTGCCCCGCAGCCCTTCAGTCGGCGGCTGCTGCTGCGCTGTGGCGCCCGTGGGCTCTGCAGCCGCACACACCTGCTCCACACACACCTGCTCCACACACACCTGCTCCAGCTCTGGGACCCAGGCCAGTGGCTCAGCCTTTCAAAGCCTCAGGTATCTTACTAATTGTCAACGCCTCCATTTTTATGTCTATAAAATGGAGAGGATGACACTTCCTTCTCGCTGGGCTGTGGCAACGAGGACATGAGACCATGTATGTAAATTTCTTCACAGAGCCTGGCTCGAAGCAGCTGCCTAATAAACGTTAGTCCCCCAAGTGGTGAACGGAGGGAGGAAGGCAAACCCCCCCATTCATGCCACCCCCTCACCTGTACCCAGGTGAGGAAAAGGCATTTTGCTTTTGCAGCCACAGAATTTATTTTTGCACTGCAGAGCTCATAGGCTGGCTGCGTGCTGGAAAGGAGACAGAGCACAGCTCTGAGCCCTGGGGCCAGAACTCCTCTGGGTGGTTGAAGGCCCAAATCCCTGTCTGCGCGTCAGGTCTCAACAGGACAGGACGGGATTGGGGTCACCCTCAGACACCTGTTCTTAAATATGCATCGGTCCTTCTCACCTTCCGTCCTAAGTAAAAAGATAGAAACTCCATCCTAAGGATGGACTGAGTCCATATCCTGGAAGAGTAACAGTGCATTCAACCGATGGTAGGTCCAGGCTCTGCAATGATGTCCCCTCCACCTCTCAGCCCTGCCATCCACCATGCTGACTTCACTCTCAGCCAGTGTCCCTCATGACAAAATGGCTACAGCAGCTCCAGTCTCATGTCCTCCCAGCTGAGCATTCCTGAGACAGGGAGCTTCCCTGTCCCACTGGTTCCAGCCAAAGAATGATTCTCTCCAGGCAGAAATGGTTTATATCCATCCCTATATTTAATGTGATTCTGATTGGCAAGACCTGCATCACACGATCAGGCCTGGGACCAGGGGTGGGGTCAGTCCCACCGAAGTCATGTCTTCAGGAAGCAGGGATGCTGGGCAGGCAAGAGCAGGTGTTCACTCTTCCTCTTTCCCTGTCTCTAACTCCAGCTCTCTTCTCTCCATCTCTGTCCCCTCTCCCAGCCTCCCTGCCCCCACATCCTGGCCCCATTCTCCAGCTCATCCCCATTTTCTCAGATTGTCAAAGACATAGCTGTGTCCTGCCCACAGATGTCAGACCCTGGTTCTCAGTCCTGGCTCTGCCCCTGGAGCAGAACCCCTGGCCTCTGAGCCTCAGTTTTCCATCTGTGCAAAAAGGATGAAGAACCTGACAACCTCCAGAAGCCCTTCTGACAGTGATGCTCACTCACGATGCTGCAGACAAGATGAGCCAGATGCCCCCGGGCAACACAAGGGCCAGTGGGGACATGGCTGGTATAGCTTTGGACCCAGGCTGTGTCTCCTGGGGACCACAGCTGGCAGGACCTGGCTTCTAGAGTACCCGCACCTGCAGGTTCCTATGCAAAACCCTTGCTGCGTCTCCCTGCATCAGACCAGTGCTCTCCACATCTTAGTGATGAAGAAATTAGGGCTCAGAGAGGGAACGAGTCACATCTAAGGTGGCACAGTCAATCACCACCACCAATGTACTTGTGTCTATGAGCTGCTGCCTCTTCCAGAGCTCTCTGGAGGGATCTTGGCATCTAGCACGGAAATTGACAGAGGCAGAGAGATCTTTCTGGAAAGGACTCCAAGAACAGTCTGTCTTTCCCGCTGGTGCCTGGCAGGTCCCAATGGAGCCAGACAAGCAGAACACTTTGTCCCTGAGATCTCTGCATGCTCCCAGCAAAGGCAATTCCACCCTGAGGAGAGAGTTCACTGTGTACACCCAGACCTCTCAACCATGGGTGAGCTAGAAAGTGGCCCTTTGTCAGAGGAAGGGGATGGCCAGCATCAGGAGACACTCGGGGGCTGGGGGATTTGGCCCCTTTCTTTGAGTTTTCCTTCCCCTCAGTGTCTGTGTGGCCTTCACCTCCCCCAGTTAAAGATGGTTTGGAAAGCTAACAGTGTTGCCTTGGCAACACCAGCATCAGCATCCTCTGATGGAACAGCCCCTCGGAGAGTGGGGTCTGGACCAGGCCATGTCTAGCATAAATGTGTTACTACCTTGAGTCAGGTCAATGTGGAATTGTGCAGCTGAAGTTCTCATGTGGCCTGAGAGCAGGGAGGCCCAATGGCCTTGAGCACCTGTCACATTCCTGACCCACCTCAAGAGAACTCTCCGAGCCTCTTTCCCATCTGCAGAACGGGGAGTCTGGGATCCGGTCCCCAGGCAAGTCACGAGAGTTTGGCCTGATGGTGACATCCAGGCCCGGCACATCCTTCACGTATTCATTCCTCCGTGCACTCATTCACTCACACAGCAACTATGCACTGAGGACCTGCTAGGCCAAGGCCCCGCTGGGTGATGGAGATGGAGCATTTAACGTGACAAATGTCCGCAGTCCTGGGCTCACAGAGCCGAACAGGCTACAGGGAGAGAGTGGCCAAAACCAAATTAGATAGAGTTTAAAAGACCAAATTAACCAATTAAATAACATACTGCAAGTGAAGACAAAAAGCAGCAGTTAGAAATAAGAGAATTACAAAAGGTCCAACTTAGGACGATCAGGGGAGACCCCTCTGAAGAGGTGATATGTAAATAGAGGACCAATCAGGTGAGAGGCAGCCAGGAGAAGAGCTGTGGAAGGATGAGGCCCACTAGAGGGCGCAGCAGGTGGGAAGTACCAGGTGGTCAGGCACGTGCTGACTTGAACCACAAGGAGGCCAGTGCTGCTGCAGCGCAGGGAGCAAGGGGCAAGTGCGGGGAGAAGGTGCCTTCCGGGGACCTGCCTCGGAGATACAGCCCCACTCCGGTGCCCACCACAGAGTGGAACCGGCCACCTCTGCCTGCCTCCCTGTGGAGCTCGACAAACTCCTGCCCCTCTCTAGACCTCAGTTTCCCAATCTACACAATGCAGGAGAGAAATCATTGATCGCCTCAATCTAAAAGTCACTGAGATCCTGTTATTGCATAAATCTGGGTCAAGGACCAGCTCAGCGTGCTTTTTGCCAAGCTCAGTTCTTCTGCAGCTCCTCCTCTGCTCCGTGGTTCTTAGTCTGGGGTTCAGGCCACTTCCACTTGACCTTTATGTTTCTGTGGCACCGAATATGAGGCCCAGCATGCAGTGGCCGCTCTAGGTAACGTGGTTAACCAGTTTGGCCCTCTGGTTTAGCAGTGAGCTGGGTCCAAGTCCAGCTTCTGCCCCTTACAGGATAACAGCAGAGCCTCTATAACCGCTGTGAAGGCTTAGTAAATTGTAAGGCCCCTGGGACAGGACCGGTACACGGTGAGCTCTCTGTGGTGTCATCTCTAACTAGTCTTCTATGCCACGCACCACACAAACAACGTCCCTTAGAATATCCCTGGAAGCCTCATCACGATACTATGGGTAGGTTTTATTATCATCATCCTCTTTTACTGGTGGAGAAACTGAGACCCAGAAAAGTGAAACCACTTGGCTAAAGTCACATGATGAGGGGTTACAGAGGTGGCTTTGGACCCAAATCACCTGCTTCAGAGCATGTTTTATCTTGATCTTAGGTTCCCTCATGCCCAAGGTGAAAGAAAAATAATTAAATACGTATGTACGTTCTGAGTGCAAGCTGGCCAGTGCTTGAAACTCACACATGAAGATAAAGCTCACTGTCCCTGCTGGACCCTGCTGGGGTGAACTTGAGCCTGCGGGCAGGGAACAGGACCTTCCTGCTGGCAGCCACAGTGTCTGCCACCCCTGTCTTTTCTGAGCAGGGCTTACTTTCTTCCTTATCAACCTCCTTGGCCTCCCCACTGTGTCCTGGGCAGGGGAGGAGCAGAGACAGGCCATGATTGTTGATTCTAATCTGGGGGTCAGGGTGGCGGATGGAAGCTGGAAGCCCCTTGTCTGGCTGATGCCCCTTCCCTCAGCCATCCCCTGCCCCTTCACATCACGGTGTCTGGAGGGGTGTCAGGAGCACAGTCACCCAGGCCTGGCTGTGTCCACAGATTACAGGGGACTGGACCGGCCCCTTTCCTCCCTGGGCCTTACTTTCCTCATCTGTGAAATGGAAGAGAGCAGCTCAGCCCTGTTCACCTCACAGAGTTGCCATGAGACTCAAGTAAGATCATCCCTTCCCTTGAGAACCTACTATGTGCCAGGAACTGTGCTAGGCACTGGCGATACAGCCCAGAACAAGACAGACTGACATCTGCTCTAAGGTCTGTGGTGGGTGGGAAGAGACAGAAATTCAGTAGAAATTAACCCAACAGCAAACACTACAATTCACCTGTGCAAGAGACAGGAAACTCTCATGCCGGCAAGTGCAACGTGTTTCTGGCTTGAAGAGGGCCTGAAACAAAAGGGATTGATGTTTGGCTTTTAAAGGCTCAGGACAGGCTCTGAAGAAAAGTTTCTAATTAGTATGGGGGCAGGATGGCCATGGTGGGCAACGCCAGGGTCCAAGATGGGGGGGTTGGTGGGGTGCACTGTGGCCGAGAGGGTCAATCATCTGATTCCCTTCGGGGCCGGACTCCCCCTACTGGCATCCCCACCTCCAGGTCAAGTTGGCTGCAGCTTGGGGTGAGAAGGGCTGAACTCATTCATGTGGGATAGGACAGGTCTGGGAGAGAACGTGCAGCCAGCAGGTGAAGGCTTACGGGTCCCCAGCGTGTTGGGACCAACAGGTCGAAGGGAGACATGACAGCAAGAACCCACAAGCTCCACCCTACGGGCTTTGGAGAGCAGCCTGATGTTGATGGCATCTGAGGACTGAGGTGATTTTATGGGATCTTAGCATATTCCACAAGATATGAGATACTGCTGATTGTAAAGTGCATCCTGACTTCGGGGACACTGAAAAGTGAACACTTGCTGGCATAGAATAGACAAAGTAGGATAAATGAGTTAGCTGGTGTACATGGAATGGTGTGTGGAACAGAGAACACAATAAGTGCCAGTTGTTAGTATATTAAGTGTTATCTGTTAAGTTGTTAAAGTGTGACCACAGAAGGCTGCAGGGGGTGGGCAACGACATTGTAATGACATCTGCAACAGCAACACCAGCTCTCATGAGGGCTCACTGCTGCCAGGCACATGCTAGCACATCACTTTCACACTGTCCTTTACTCTTCCAAACATGGCTGAGAGGTGACAATGATGCCACAGCACTTGCTGGGAGGGTGCACTGTGCCAGCCTCTGTCTTTCTGCTTCCTGTGTGTTAATTTGTGTGCTCCACACAAGACCTCCATGAGGTAGAATCTACAGCATTGGAAGTGGGTTGAGGAATCAACAGAAAAGTTTGTTTCCATCTCAGTTACAGGCCAGGGGAAGACAATCGGGTCTGGGGCCCAGGCTCCTTCCATCTCGTTCCTCTGCCACGTGCAGCCTTAATGGCCAGGTTCAGCTCATGATCCAAGTTGGCTGCTCCAGCTCCAGCCACCACAGCTGCATTTCACACACCAGAGAGGAGAAAAGGGGAAAGAGCAAAGCAAGCCCTGCCCTGTCCCAGAGGTTACGCGAGCCCTGGCTTCTATCTCATTGGCCAGAATTCAATCACAAGGTCACAGCCTCGTGCAAGGAGGTCTTTACTCCCTGTAGACATGAGCCCAGCAAAGATTCATGGGTTCTGTTACTGATGAAGAAAAGGGACAGAGATACTACAAACTAACTTTCTGAGACATCATCTCACAGCAGAGGATGCTGAAGCACAGAGAGGTTAAGGATCTCAGCTAAGGTCACACAGCTGGTCAGCAGTGCAGGTGTGCTGGGAGCACAGGCCAGCTTCGATGCTTTGTTGTCCCTCTGAGCTGGCCAGGGAGCACTTATTATGAATTCCTTCATTTTCCTATCATCCCCCTTTTCAGAGGAGATATTAGAGGCTCAGAGAGGTGACATGGCCTTCCTAGGTTCTCATATTACAGAGGCAGAGGTGGAACTCGAACTCGGGTCTGACTGAAAGCCAGAGCTCAAATCCAAGGCATGTGCCACTGCCCCTCTCCTGTCAACCCACTTGCACCCTACCTGGGCATCCAGGCCTGGCAATTTCTTGCTACTAGCTCTTCCATTCCCACCCCAGCCTGGCACACCCCACACTCCCACCCGGCTTCCGGAGTCCCCCAATACCCCACAGACCTTCCTCCTCCTGAGGCAGGTGGGGGTGAAGGAGCTCTGGGACAGACAGCTGAAGAGCAGCCACCTGCCTGCCAGGTTAGGTCCCAGCCATATAGAAGGATGAGGTGACAGTAGGCCTGTTCATGCCCATTAGGAGTCCACATCTACTTGAGCCACAAGGGAAGAGACTTCCTTCTTCACGTTTCTTCCCTGGTCCGGTCTCCACCTGTGCACTGCCGTCTGCTGCAGGGTGCCGCTGGGCCTGAGAACTCCTCCCACCCCCAGCCTGGCTCAAACAAGACTTTGTCATCAGGGAAGAGGTTCCCAGCCCTGGAACCCCCTTCCCAGCCCTTTCACAACTGGAATTTATTTTCTCTCTCTGTTGCTTGGTTTCATTTCCCCACACTAAATTGTAAACCAACAAGGACAGAATCTCTTCTTGTTTGTTCTTGAATCCACAGGGCTGAGCACAGAGCTGGGCACATGGCGGGGGCTCAGCAGGTGGGTGTTGGATGAATGGGTGGGAGGGCGAATTCTAACAGCTGTGTGTGCCAGCACTCATTGTCATCTCCTCAGCTTTCCCTGCGTCATTTCTACCCCCCACCTCCCGATGGATCACACAATGAAGCCGGTGGTGGTTTTCACTTGCTCATGACAGCAGAGGCTGCAGGTCTCACAGGCATCGTGGTGAGCATCGAGAGTCAACCATCTTATTGACACTAGTTGTTGTCATGGTTTTAATCAGCTTCATCAAGGTATAATTTACATACAATAAAATTTACTCATTTTCAGTTTACGGTTTATGTTTTGACAGATTTATACATCTGTGTAGGCACCATTCCAACCCAGTATAGAATATTTTTGTCACCTCCAAAATGTCCCTTTGAGTCCCCTTCCAGTCAGTCCCTACCCAGCAATCCCCAACCACTGATGTGCTTTCTGTCACTGTAGATTAGATATGCCTCTTCTAGAGTTTCATAAAAATCGTATCACTCAGGATGAGTCTTTTGTGACTTGGTTTCTTTTACTTAAGATAATGCTTGTGAGATTCATTATGTTCTTGTGTGGTTCCAAAGTTTATTCCTTTTCATTGCTGAGTAGTATTCCATTGTGTGATCTGGGTGACTGTGAATAATGCTGTTCTCAGGAACACTTGCATATACTCATATATGTGTGCACGCATGTTCTTTTATTTTGGATAAATACCTAGGAGGAGTAGGATGATACTGTGATTTATAATTAGAAATGTATATTTGGTCTTTGTCCCCTCCCTGGTTCCTGGCACACAGCTCCTAATACTCTTGGAACTCCAAAGTGATAACTTTTTGTACCCTAATGAGATGACTGGTGGCTCGGGGCTCCTGGACAGCCTCAGGATGGGGGCTGGTTCCCATGGGAACCAATCATGTGAGTGGAAGGGGAGAGGGGCTGGAGGCTGAGTTCATCACCAATGGCCAATCTTGTAATCAATTACACCTACATAATGAAGCTTCCATAGAAACCCAAAGGACTGGGTTCAGAAAGCTTCCAGATAGCTGAACACGTGGAGGTTCCTGGAGGATGGCACCCCCAGAGAGGGCATGGAAGCTGTGAGCCCCTTCCCCCATACCTTTCTCTGTGCATCTCTTCCATCTGGCTGTTCATCTGTATCCTTTGTAATATTCTTTATAATAAACCAGTAAATGTGTTTTTCTGAGTTTTTTGAGCTGTTCTTGCAAACTGATCAAATCCAAGGAGGTGGTCAGTGGGAACCTGATTTATAGCCAATTGGTCAGAAGCACAGGTAAAACAACCTGGGGCTTGCAATTGGCATCTGAAGTGGGGGGTGGGGGGGTGTCTTTGGGGACTGAGACCTTAACCTGTGGAATCTGATGCTACCTCCAGGTAGATAGTGTCGGAATTGAGTTAAATTATAGGACATCCAGCTGGTGTCCACTGGAGAATTTCTTGGTGAGTGGGGAGAAATAACCCATATATCTGATGTCAGAAGTGTTGAGCTGAGTGACTGTGTGAGAGTAGAGAAGGAAAAACTCTTTAGTTTTTCCTGTCTCTGTTAAGAATAATTGCTAAATCGTATAGCAAATTTATGTTAAACTTTATTAGAAACTGCCAAACTGTTTTCCAGAGTGACTGCACCGTTTTGCATTTCCACCAGCACTGTCTGAGGGTCCTGGGTGCTCACATGGTCACACGTATTGCCAGTCTTTTCGATTACACTCATTTTGGTGAGTACATAGTGACATGTCATTGTGGTTTTAATTTGCATTTCCCTAATGACTAATGATGTTGAATACCTTTTCGTGTGCTTATGTGCCATTCATGTCCCTTCTTTTTTTATTATTTATTTCATATTTTAAACCTTTTACTATGAAAAATTTAATACATATACTAAATATCTGGCTGTAGCAATCAACAACTCATGGCCAATCATATCATATTTGTACCCCCCACCTACTTTCTGCCTTCCCTGGATTATTTTGAGTAAATACCAGTATCATAGCATTCATCTGTATATATTTCAGTATGTGTCTCTAAAAGGCAAGAACTCTCTTATAAAATACATAACTGCATACATAATCACATTTTTAAAATCAATAATAATTCCTTAATATAATCAAACATTACACATATGTACATTTCTCCAATTCTTTCCTCCTTCCTCTTTTTTTCTTACAATTGATTTGTTTACATTAGGACCCAAACAAGTTCTGCTTGTTGCATTGGTTGCTATGTCAGCTATCTCTTAAGTTTCTTTTAATCTATAGGTTCCCCCTTCATCTAATTTTTCCCCCTTTACCCCATAAAGTTCCCCAAGGTCTGGATTTGCTGACTCCCTCCCAGTACTGTCATTTAACTTGGTCACACACACACACAACCCGTATTTCCTCGTGATTGGTTGCTGGATCCCGAGGCTTGGTCTCAGTCAGGTTAGATTTGGCCTCATAGGTATATGTTCTACTGCGGGAGGCCCATTATGTCTGATGGTCTCTCCGTGATGTGAGCAGACACTGATGATCATTTGCTACATCCATTCTTTCAATAGGGGTGTGAAAAATACTATATTCTAATTATTTTATTCTCTCTTTATTTGCTAGCTGGGACACTTCAATAGACAGAAATGTTCCCTCCTGAGCTACTTATGGTTACCCTGAGGAACAATTCACATAGGAAAGACAGGATGAATGCTTGTCTCTTCCCTTTTACTTACTAGTTGTAGAAAGATGAATTGTTTCCCTGTCACTTCCCAAAGAGAATGAGAGATTTTTACTTTTCTTTCACTGTCATTGTCATTAGGATTTTTTGTGGTGGTAAGATTTAGTTTCTTTCTCTTTCTAGCTTGTGTTTTTGTTCTACCAGTGGGTTTTCTTCTTCCTTGTGTATTTGTCATAGGGATTATTGTTTTTTCGATTCCAGATGCAGAACTCCCTTGAGGAATTCTTACAGGTTTGTTTGGTGGTAAACTCCCACAGTTTTTGTTTGTCTGGAAAATACACTATTTCTCCCTCATTTCTGAAGGATAGTCTTGCTGGGTATAGTATTCTTGGCTGGCAGTTTTTTTCTTTTAGTATTTTGAATATATCATCGCATTTTCTTCTAGCCTGTAGAGTTTCTGTTGAGGAGTCTGCTGTTAGTCTGATAGGGGCTCCCTTAGAGGTGACTTGACACTTTTCTCTTGCTTCTTTTAAGATTCCCTCTTTGTCTTTGAGATTTGCCAGTTTGACTATAATGTGTCTCGGAGAGGACCTTTTTGGGTTGAATATGTTTGGGGATCTTTGAGCATCCTGGATCAGAATGCCCATGTCTCTACTCATACCTGGGAAGTTTTCTGTTACTATTTCATTAAATAAGTTTTCCATGCCTTTCCCTTTTTTCTCCCCTTCTGGAATACCCATGATTCAAGTCCTTGAGTGCTTAAGATTCTCTGCCAGCTCTCTTAGATTTTCTTTGTTTCCTAAAATTCCTTTTTCCTTTTTTTTTTTTTTTTTTTTTTTTGTCCACCTGGGTTATTTTGAAAAGACTACCTTCAAGATCAGAAATTCTTTCTTCTGCTTGCTCTAGCCTGTTGCTTAAGCTCTTGGTTGTGTTTTATTTCACTAAGTGAATCTTTCAGTTCCACAGGTTCTGCTACATTCTTTTTTTTTCTGATTTATTTTATTTTCATTTTTATTTTTTTGTGTGTATGATTGTATTCTTTGTTTTTTTGAAATTTATTTATTTATTAGTTTTTTCCTCTTACATTCTAAGATGTTGCAGAGCAGTGGGAAGGGGAAGTTGAGGGGGAAGGGAAACAAAGGTGAGGATAGGGAAACAGAGGTGGGGGTGGGGTGGTGAGGATGACCCATGACTTGTTCTGTTGTGGAGGTAGGGGGCATGCCTAAGGCCCACGGGACCCCCACTCTGGCTCAGGATCACATGGGGTTTCTGGAGGCAGCACAGTTGTTGCTTGCCTGGATGTTAACATCAGGGGGCATCTCTAAGGCCCTCGGCACTCCCACTCCAGCTCAGGGGGCCTGAGGGGCTTCTGGCAGTGGGTTGGTAGTCGCAGGGCTGGATGCGGACATCAGGGGTCAGGTGTGTCTGAGGCCCTTGGAGCCCCATCTGGGCTCAGAGGCCCAGGGGGCTTCTGAAACATTCTCTTTTAAGGTATTAATCTCTTTGTAAATTTTTTCCTTCATATCCTAGATTTTTTTTTTCATTTCCTTATGTTCTATAACTGAGTTTTCTTGTATCTCAGTGAGTTTCCTTAAGATTGTTGCTCAGAATTCCTTTTCTGTTATTTCAAGGGTTTCCTGCTCTATAGGTTCTGGTATTTTAGAATTATTATATTGTTTTGGTGGTATCATATTTTCTTGGGGTTTTGTACTTCTAATACCTCTGCATTGTTGTCTGGTCATCTGGTAGAGCAGTTGCTTCTTCTATTACTCTGGAGTAGACTTTGAGGAGAGAGCCATCCTCTTCTTTTTTCAGTCTCCACTTGTGACTCTCTTTGTGTCAATGCAGTTGAGTTTCTGGTAGGCCACCTCCATTGTGGCTATGGCTACTGCTGTGGTAGTGAGCTGCTTTTGTGGCAGCCATGGCTATGGCAGTGGCTATGGCAGGTCACTGATGGAGTTTGGATGTGTCGTCCCCTCCAGAACTCATGTGGAAATTTGATCCCCAATGTGGCAGTGTTGGAAACTGACTGAGTCATGGAGGTGGATCCCTCATGAATGGAATAGTGCTTTCCCTGGGGGCGGAGGGCCTGAGTGAGTTTTCGCTCTATTAGTTCCCGTAAGAGCTGGTTGTTTAAAAAGACCCTAGCACTTTTTCTCTCTTTCTCTTGCTTCCTCTTGCCATGTGATCTGCTTGTACCCACCAGCTGCCTGCTGCTTTCTGCCATAAGTAGAAGCAGCCTGAGGCCCATGCCAGATGCAGCTGTCTCAGAATCATAAGCCAAATAAACCTCTGTTCTTTACAAATTACTCAGTTTCAGGTATTTCTGTTATAGCAACACAAAATGGACTAAAACAGTCACCCACATAGAAGTGGTTGTTTTGGCATGCTCCTTGCCTGCTTCCAGGTAGGGGGTGCAGCTCTTGGTTCCATGGCAAATTTCTTTTGTTGAGAGTTTGTTCAACCTTTTTGCCCAAATTTTTATTGAGTTGTTTTCTTATTGCTGTGTTTTGAGATTTCTTTACATATTCTGAATATAAATCCTTTATCAGAAATATGTTCTACAAATATTTTCTCCTAGTCTGTGGCCTGATTTTTCATTATCTTAATATTATCTTTTTTTTTTTTTTTTTTTTATGTGACCAGTAAGGGGAACGCAACCCTTGGCTTGGTGTCGCCTGCACCGCACTCAGCCAGTGAGCACACCGGCCATCCCTACATAGGATCCAAACCCACGGCGGGAGTGCCACTGTGCTCCCAGTTCCACACTCTCCCAAGTGAGCCACGGGTCTGGCCCATCTTAATATTATCTTAAGAAGAATAGAAATGATTCATTTTGATGGAATTCAATTCATCAATCTTTTCTCTTATGAGTCATGTGTCCTATCTAAGAACTCTTGGCTTAAGTTGTTTTTATTATTTAATGATAGTTCACGGATCTCTTTCCCCTACTATCTCACATATTCATTCTTTGGTATTCCAGCCCATGGATTACACCACAATTAAATGTGCTTATAGAAGAATATTCTGCTGAGGAAAGTAGATCATAATATAACGTTAGGTAGGAAAAGCAGGCTATAAAATTACATGCATCATTTCACAGCTATCAGATGGGTACAGAGATAAAGCCTGACAATACCAAGGTATGGCAGGGGTGTGGAGTAATGGAAACCCTCATGCCCTACTGGTGGGAAGTAACTCAGTGCAGCCACTTGGAAGCACAATTTGCCATGTGCTCAGGCTGGCAATACAGATACATGTCCCAGGAGGAGCACCCTAGGAAACTATTGCTCAGTGACACATGGCATCCCACACAAGGTAATAACCACAGCATTATTAGGAATAACAAAATAATTGAATTGAACTGAATATCCCTCTGCCCAAGGCTAGATAAATAAAGAGTGATATAATTACATGATACAATGCTACATGGCAGTGAAAAGAAAATGACCTTAATCACAAGATGTACATGTGTAATTTAGATAGATCTGGAAAACGTAGTGTGTAAACAGGACATTGCCTCAAGCATAATAGCATACATTTAGGTTTTGAGAACACAAAAATAGTATACATTGTTTACGTACCTATCAGTATATTTACCTGTGGGCATGAAGGGAGAGAAAATGAGAGTGGGGCAGAGTGATGAGTGATACTGACACTACCTGTAGTATTTCATTTCTTTAAAATTCTAGGATGAGGGCTGGCCAGTTAGTTCAGATGGTTAAAGTGTGGCATTATAACACCAGGTCTAGGGTTCGAATCCTCATACGGGACAGCTGCAAAAAAAAAAAAAAAAAATGAACTTTGTTAAAAAAATTAAACAGAAAATAAAATAAAAATCTTGGACAAATATGCAAAATGTTGACATGCCCATTTGACATGATGGATCTAAGGGAGTGTATTATGTTATCCTGATGAGTAAAGTAAAATTTAAAATAGTTTAAATTAGGGAACATTGCTTTTTTTTTCTGGCTAGTAAACCCACCAAAAAAAAGAAAAAATGCGTCTATATGTGCAGTAAAATGACTGGGGGAAAAAACCCTGCAAAATGTAAGCTGTGGTTTTTGCCTCTAGCTGGTGAGAATACCAGCAACATTTATTTCTCCCTTTTGCCAATACATACTTTCTAACTTTTCTCTGAGGGACGCGCTGTGCTTGTTTAATAAAAACAAACAAAATACACAGAGGCCTGTTGGTTCTCTGGGTCACAGTCTCTGCAGGGCCCCAGGTTCCAAACGAGATCTGCACTCTGAGCTGGCCAGTTCATCCTTAAAGTCCTGGAGTGAGTGCCAGATGCGGTGCAGAGGCAGCTGAGCTCCCCAGGCCTGAGAAAAGATGGGTGAGGCTGATAAACCAGGCTGGGTATAGCCAAGAGGGTGGGCATACCCCACCCTGGTCCCCTCAGCCTCTGTGGTGGCAGAGTCAGGACACTCCCATTGTTCAGAGGGTAAACTAGGACCAGTGAGGATACCTCAGGTAGAGACAGCATTGTCCAAAGCCTGTCTGGCTAAGACTGGGTACTGACATGCTGGGTGACTTGGGACAAATCCCAGTGCATTTCTGGGCCAATTTCTCTGGCAGCCCCATATGGAAATAATCCTCCTTCCTGCTGTACCTTTATCTATCACAGGATCTGAATGACATTTTCATGCAAAGAAAGGCTGGGTCTTTCTAGTAATAGCAAAGATAATAATAACAGCTACCACCTATTGAGCACTTATGTGCTAAACACTTACCTGGCATCTTCTCATCTTGCCCTCCTTTGGCTGATTGCATTTTCCAAAAATGGCCACAAGGACATGCCCCATCCCACATGCTCTTCTGGAATCTTACCACTCCCCATTGCATTAGTCCATTGCTTATAACAGAGTGCCTGAAACTGGGTAATTTATAAGAAAACAAAATTTCATTTCTTACAGTTCAGAGACTGGGAAGTCCAAAGTCCAGGGAGCATATCTGGTGTGGACCTTGTTCTCGGTGACGCTACACAGTGATGCAGGGTGTCACATGGCGAGGATGGGCTGAGCATGAGAGAGCTAACCTGCTCACTCGCTCTCCTTAACAAGCCATCAGAACCATCCCCATTACTCCACAAATGGACCAGTTCATTCACAAGGGGACAGTCCTCTCAATCTAATCACCTCTTAAAAAGCCCCACCTTTCAATTACCATAACAGGATTTCCCACCCTCTTAACACTGCTACAATGGGGGTTAAGTTTCCAATATATGAACTTTGGGGAAACACTTCTAACTCATAGCACCCATCAAGTGGTAAAGTCTCTTCCCCCTCCCCTTGAACTTGAGTGGGATTTTGTGACTGCCTCTATGAATAGAATGCAGGGGGTGTGATGTTGCATTATTCCTGAGGATAGGCCATAAAGGTCATATGCCTTCTGTCCAACTCTCTCTCCTGAGATGTTCAGTTTTGAAGCCAGCTGTCATGCCATGAGGAACCCTGACTACATGAAGAGCCCATATGTGGTTGTCCTGCAGATAGCCCCCACTGAGGTCTCAGATTCATGAGTAGATGAGCTTTCAGATGACACCAGACCCAGCCTCAAGCTGTTCCTGCTGAGCTGTTCCCCATGGACCTGGCTAAAATTGTAGATTTGTCTTTAAAATGATGATGCCATTTTCTTCACCCACTTAATGTTGGGCTACGTTGTTTCATAGCACTGATAACTGGAAGACACCCGCCAACCACCACCACCTTGCCAATGAGAGATTGTTCTCTCCATTTTATAGATGAGGAAACTGAGTCTCATCTACTAAGGGGAATCAACATTCAGTGCCACGAATATGAGGCTCTTAATCGCTGGGCCAACATCACAGGGTGACCCCAAAACCCAGATTCAGGATGCCTCTGATCCATCAGTTCTTTTATGGCTGTGGGCTTGGGTGGTTGAAAGGGTAGTGGGGGAAACAGCTGACAAACAGACTGCTGTCTTGGGTGAAAAGACTCGCAGGGACATCATGCTGCTTGCTCCACAAGATTCACCCCCTAACTTCCTGGGCACACTGACAGGTCATCCCCCAGGGCTGTCAGCAGCGACAGAGCTTCCCGCCAGGACCTCACCAGGCTGCCATCAGTGGCTCTGGGAGATGCCCAGGTAAGGCCCTCAGGGATGTGGACAGCACAGTGTGGGAGGCCTGGGTCTTGCTAGAAGCTGCCCTGCTGCCACCCTCAACTATCACCCTGCGTACTGAAATGCATGAAACTGCAAAGGGAAGGGCAGAGGGAAGCGTTGGGTTGTGGGGATGACAGCCAGGAGTGGGAGACTCACACTGGTGACAACCCTCGTCTTTTGGGTTCTGATACCTAAGGAGCCCAAATGGGGAAGTGGCCCTCCAGGAATGACCCCGTTTTCTCAGCCATCACTCCCAGGAGCAGGTTCTAGTGTGCGACTCTGGGCAAGTGGCCTCCCTCTCTAAGTATCAGTTTCCTAATGAGCTAAGCATGAGGTAAGGACCCATGGCGTCTCAGGTTACTCTGAGGCTCAACTGGCTCAGAGAATAAGTAGATCCACCTGGTAAGTGACCAGGAGGGAGGCAGTGGGCAGTGGATAGGTACTTTGTGCCACCAGCACCTATCCCTTTCTGGTCCCCCTGTCCCAGGTTTCTTTGAGAACCACCCTCCCCCACACCTAGTCCCTTTGGTTCCCATGAGGCTGACCCCACTACAGGGCCCCAGCCTGACCATCCAGAGTACCCCATCCCTATGGCCATACTAATTGGCTCAGAAATGGCCATAGTGACTTAAATCAGAACTCTTCCCAGAGCTGTCAGTAAAGAGGTTGTAGATTGGAGCTGCTGCCACCAGCGGCAGTGGTAATGGTGGTGGGAACTGTCAGAGAATGAAGCCAATAGAGGTAGAGAAGGGTTCAGAGCAGGAGAAAATGCTCCTCATATCACTCAAGCACCTGGATCTAATGATGCGTGAAGCTACATACCCCTAAACTCTGCACTCAGTTCCCTTTTTGGCCAAGCTATTTGAGCAAGAGCCAAATTCTAAAGATAAATATAAGTATATTCTTCATGTTCTGACTCCCTGGCAGCATCAGGCTGGCAAAGGACATGGTTTGCTTTCGTTTGTGGAGGAAAGACACTGACAACCCAAACAGAAACTTCCTGCTGCCCCTGCCCTGGAGAGGAAAGGGTGACTTCTTCAGTCTCTGCTTTGGGACTGCAGCTCCAGCCCCCACCTGATGGTGAAGACCAGTCATCCAACAAACACTCCTGAGAACACCCCTAAGACAGGCAACAGACACAGAAGTGGAAAGTTGCCCACTGCCCTGGAAGGGTGGTCAGTCCATGGGGGGATAACAGCCCACCAGCGAGCCTTAATAATATTACAGGGTAAGTGCTTTGGTGGGGGACGCATAGGGCGAGGACGTTGGGCTCACAGAGGAAGGGGGCCTACTCCCACTGAAGGAGGAGGGTCAGGTGAGAGAAGGCTTCCCAGAGGAGGTGATGCCTGAGATAAGACACAAAAGGCAGGCAGAAGGAAGCAGGTGACTACATATCAAAGGGAGTTTTCAAGCAGCAGCTATGGCAAGGGCACAGGTACTGAGGCTCAGCAGGCAGAGAGCACGTGTGAGAGTAGAACCAGTTCCCCATCAGCAGCTGCAAAGTTCCAGGGAGAGTGACGTGGCTGGAGGCCAGATCCTGCAGGGATTCACAAAGCACGTAAAGAGTTTGGAGTTTGAAACTGAAATGTCTTAAGCAAAGTATTGGAAGCTGGGTCTGTGTCTTAGAAACATCACTTTGGCTATGGCATCAAAGATGGATTAACAAGAGTTCAGTTCTGAGGCTGTTGCTCTCCCCTGGGTAGGAGATGAAGCACCGTGGCCTAAGGGAATGACAGTGGCTTTTTGATCCCACTTCTGGAGGCTGGGAAGTCCAAGATCAAGGAAGGTGCCAACAGATTTGGTGTCTGGTAAGGGCCTAAGCTCTGCTTCATAGGTGGGACTTTCTTGCTGTGTCCTCACATGGCAGAAGGAAAGGGCAGCTCTCTGGGGCCTCTTTTATAGGGGAATTACAGATGCTCCTCAACTTATAATGGCATTGCATCCACGTAAACCCAACGGATGTCGAAAACATTGGAAGTCAAGATGCATTTCTAACACCTAACCTACCCAACATCCTAGCTTAGCCCAGCCTACCTTAACCTTGCTCAGAATACTTCCATTAGCCTACAGTTGGGCAACACTGTCTAACACAAAGCCTATTTTATGATAAAGTATTGAACATCTTATGTAAGCTATTGAATACTGCACTGAAAGTAAAAACAGGATGGTCGTATGGGTATTTAAAATACGGTTTCTACTGAATGCATATTGCTTTTGTACCATTGTGAAGTTGAAAAATCATGAATCGAACCACTGTTAAGTCAAGGACCATCTGTAGTCCCATTCACGAAGGTAAAGTCCTCATGACCTAATCACTCCCCAAAAGCCCCACCTTCTGATACCGTCACCTGCTGCTTAAGCTTCAACATGTGAATGGAGTAGTGGGGACACAACATTCAGACCATAGCAAGGGGTAATGATGACAGCTGTCATTCATTGGGCCCTGAGTGGCCATGGAAGAAGCCTGGCTGCCTGAAGCCACCATCCTGGAGACACCACTGAAGAGACCATGGGGGCACATCCAGGTGCTGACAGATGAGGGAAGAAGACTTCGCGATGACCCCAGCTCGGCACTGTCTCACTGCAACCTCGTGACAAACTTGAGCAGAACTGCCGAGCTGAGCTGCTCCTGAATTCCTGAGCCACAGAAACCCTCAGAGATAAGACATGATTGTTTTTGTTTTCAGCCACTAAGCACTGGGGTAATTTGGCAGCCATAGTAACTGGAACTCTAATGAAAGGTGGGGACAGGGTGGTGGACAACAGTGCTCTGCACACACAGAGCAGCAGCATGTGCAAAGGCCCTGGGGTGAGAAGGAGGGGCCGAAATGGAGGTGCAGAAGTTGGCAGGACTGTCCGAGGTTTCCAGCCCTGGATAGGGCACGGGCTGGTGGGGAACACCAGCATGTCTACCGGTCACAGAACTCGTCTTCTGATCCTTCCTACATTCCTCCTGAGGATGGGTCAATCCTTCCCCTTTGTACAGAGTGCCATTAGCATGACTACAGGGCCCATGTCTACTTAAGGAAGCCAAAGCATGGACAGAACACATTCATTCATTTATTCCCTTGATCAGGAAGATGAAATGCACCTTCTTGTGGGGAGCTCCCCAGTGTCTTCTTGGTGCCTCACAACAACCCCCCAGGGAGCTGCCACTGCTGTCTCCAGTGCACAGCTGCAGACACTGAGGCTGAGACAAGTGTGGGCCCCACCCCCTGCCAGGAGCGGGTGAGTGGGAGGAAGTGGCTCCAGGAGCAGCCTGGGAGCTGAGCTCCCCCTGTTCCAGGTCAAGCCCTTCCAGCCTACGTGACTTTGGGCAAAGCGCTCTCCTGGTCTGGGCTGGGTTCGATTTTCCCCTCTCTAAAATGGGAAAGATATAAGTGCTGGCCTCATTGGGAGAGAGAGAGCGCCGAATCCTAACCACTAGACCACCAGGGAACTTGCTGGCCTCATTGGAATAATCAAGCGGGTCCACCACTGAAACTGTAATGACGGCCACCATTTATCTACTCTGGGCTCATCTGTGCCAGGCACTGTGGTAAACTCTTGACCTGGAAACACACTTCCTCCTCGCAAGGTGGGACATGGCGTGACCCCATTTACAGTGGAGGCGGTGGAGGCAGAGCTGGACAGGTGGAGCTCTGAGCACGTGGGGGGAACATGGCGAATGCTGGGGCTGATAACCATCTGCTTTTCCTGTTCCTGCCAAAGCCACACGCCTGCTTTGATGTTCTCAGTCCCCCGGATGAGCGCCTCATTCACCGCTGGCCCCGAGCAGCCTGCCCAGTTCAAAACTCCACTCGGATTTGAGGAAAAGCAAGGGAGAGAAACAATACCAAAGTCCAACCTGGAGGCCACACTGGGAAAACAAGCGGGAGAGAGAAGTCGGCCCCGCTGAGCACCTGAGCACCCGGCTGAGCAACCAACTCCTGGGCACCTCCTGCCCAGTGACCACGGTCCCCAGAGCCATATCCCTGCCCTCGTGGGGTTTACGTTTCAGTGGGTTGGGGGAGGGGAGGCACAGTAATAGCTGCAACAACAATAGAAAATAAAAGTATTTATTTAGTTCTCACCCTGCACCAGGACCGCTCTCACTTACATAATTTTCCTGCCCTATGAAGCAGGTGGTACTATTGTTCTCACTCAAGAGGAAACAGAGGCACAGAGAGGTTAAGAGACTTACCCAAAGTCACACAGCTGGTAAGTGGTGAAGCCAGGATTTAAGCCAGTAAACTGGAAATTCCTCAGTCCCACGCCGAGGACTCACACGCTTTCCTCATGCAAGAGATGGGGTTTACAGCTCAGGAAGGGGAGCCCCAGCAGGCGAAGCTTCCCACCCAGGGTCTCACGGCCTGCCCTGGGGAGTGGGATTTAGAGCCAGCTGCCCCGGACTCCAGGTGTTACCCGTAGACCAGGGTCAGCTTGCCCTCTCACACTAAACAAAAGAGTTGAAGTTCCAAAAGTTGGCTCAAGGATTGTTAGGTTTATTCAGCTAACCGACATCTTAGGATTCTTTGGGGACTCCCGTGGTGTTTCCCATCTTGTCCCTGACAACGTATTTGGTGTCTTATAATCAGGGGGCCCGGTGCGGGATGGAATCTGCTTACCCGGGCATGCATGCAGTTATAAAACCTCTTTTCATCACACTTAGAATGGGTGTAGAGGGTCACAAGGAGAGGTCAAGCAATGAAAGACTGAAGGGAAGGAACCTCCTTATCTGGGCGCTCACCAAATCCAAATTATATTTACTTCCATCCCGAATTCCCCCCCCCCCACCATAAAGTACTCAACTAAATGCCAAACAAGCAAACAAACCAAGAGAAAAAAGGAGCAGCGGAGTCCACTCTGTCCTAGTCGCGATCGGCGGGGCCAACCTCTGACTCATCCTTACTCCACTGACTCAGTCATTGATAATAACGCATCTCTCCACTGTTGCGGGAACACAGAAGGTAAGTACTGACTACATTTTAATCAGAGAAACAAAGCATAGCCAGGAGCCCTCTAGGGAGCACCTACATAGTAGCAGATACAATCCATCTAAGCAACAGAAGAGGGCACAGAAAATCAGAGAAAGATAAAGAGACTTTTAGTGGCTTCTGGATCTTCCAGTCACCGCGCAGCCTGGGAATGAATCCGCACCATGCTCACGAGTTCCCTGTCAGGGGAAAGCTGCTCAAGCAAGATCTTCATGGTGCAGGACTGGCCTTCCCTCCTCTGCTAGTTCCCCGTCAGGGCAAGCCCTTGCTGGCCAGAGGGAGCAGCTTCTCACAGGCTGAGACGAGTTTAAGCTGTAATTGTCCAGCAGTCACTCTAAAGAGGAAGAAAAGGAAAAGAAAAAGGGAGAGTGAAAAATAATAAAGTATTTTCTTGTCAGAATTTAGGCCAAGGACTCCAGGGGAGACTTAGCAGCAGCAGAAACATGGCAGCAAAACAGCCCCAGTGGCCACTTGCCTCTTATAGCTGGAGTCTTTTCTGGTGCCCAAGGCTTTCTGATTTTTGTTGGTGGAGATATCAGAGCAGCATGTGCACAACATGGGGAAAATCTCCGGGCAGCCTCCAGCACCCAGAGTGACCTTATCTCCTAGCTTGGCTCACCAAAGAAATGTTACCAAATTAGGCTCTTGGGTCCCGAAGTCATTGAAATGAACAATGTACCCAGCAGTAAAGGAAGCAATGCTTTATCAAAAGAGAAGATAGATTTATGCATAAGGGGCGTAGCTACAGGAAAGCTAGCCCCACAAGGGGAGCTGTTCAGAATCTTTCATAGGGAAAGGAGTTAAGGGGTGCAGTCCAGCATCACTAGAGGTGGTCCATCCTGGTTGCACCATGGGCGTGGCATGCTCAGTTAAGGCTTTGGTCCTTATGCCTGTTTAGTAGGTCCAAGATGGTGGCGGTGTTCACTATCGTCACCCCAGAAGGGTCATTACAGCAGTCACCTCGAAGATTTGTGCACATGTGGGAATTCCTAAAGGGGTCTTAAGGTTAATCTGTAACGTAATTTTTACAATTACAGTAAACAAGCCTTGAGGAGGGGTTTTGCAACTCAGTGAATACCTGTTGTCCTCTTATCTCAGTTTATTTTATCAGTGCAGGCCACGGGGTAATCAAGTGCCCTGAGGGTTCTCATGACTGAGGAGTGGAAAAGTAACAAAGTGTCCTCTGTAGGGAAAATGGAGTAGGTTTGATTCACAGGCCTGGACTTACGCTGTCACATAGGCAAGGCTGAGACACTGCCACGCCCCAAGCTCTTCTCCCCACAATTCTCCTCCCGGCTCCAGCCACAGGCCACTGCAGGACGCAACAACTCTCATTACTGTCACAGACACAGAGCCAGGGCCATCCCAGGGCATAATGTCCCACAGGTACCAAGGAAGAAGGGAGGACAGGAAGCAACTCCTGGCTGGGCGCCCACTTCCCTGCCTTGGAAGGACTTTCTGTGTCTCTAGAAATGACTGGATTTGCTGCCTCCTCCCCAGCCTCACCCCTGTGCCCCCTCCCCTCCCTCTGCTCTCTGGGGGTCACTTCTCCTGTGTTCCAAGTCCCTACATGGAGCCAGGGGAGGGAAGGCTTTAAGGGCTGAAACTTGAGATCCCAGCCTTGGGGGACAAGGGCTAGGGGTGGAGAGAAAGAGAGAGACAAGAGATAGAGCAGGAGGAGAGAGATCAGATGCCTTCGGTTTTGGAAGCAGCCCGCAGGCAGGCAGCCTTGGGGTCTGGTGTCTGTGTGTGAGCGAGTGTGCACGCGTGTCCACTGTGGTGTGTGGTTTCTTTCCTCCCCTCTCGTTCTTTTCTCCCCTCTCGCAGGGAGGTCAGGGCCCCTCTGCATGATCAGAGGTCCCAGAGGTGAAGCAAGAGAAGCAAGGCCCTGCAGGGACAGGGCAGCCTGGGGGCAGGAGGGAGGAGGAAGGGAAGGGGAGAGAACAGACATGACAGGGGGTCTGGGGGTGGGGGAGCAGGAGGCGGTGAGAGGAAGCCCAGCAGCTGTGGGATTCGCAGCAGGTATTAATAGCTGCCCCCACAGAGCAAACCAAACCAGTTTGCAGCTGCAACTGATGTGTGGTAGGACTGACACTGTCAGCCTAGGGGGTGACACTTCCTGGCCACAGCAGGGCAGTGGGCAGGCACAGCCCTGGGAGCTCTAACCAGGCACCCCTCGCCATCACCACACCTCTGGAGGCTCTCCCAGCCAGCTATGCTACTGGGTGGCCTCCTCATGCTGGCCACCATGACTGTGGCCCAATGGAGGGAACAGGAGATGGGTGGGCACCACTGGATAAGCCAAATCCAGCATGGCCAGTGCAACTACACCTTCTTGCTGCCCAAGCCTCAGCCCTGCATGTCGGAGCCTGAGGACTCAGGGGACTCAAACAGCCTCCTGAGGGTCTCACAGGACCCTGGGCTGCACATAGGGGATGGGCCAGCCCAGCAAGTGCTACAGCTGGAGCAGGTGCTGGAGAACAACACTCAATTGCTGCAGAAGGTAAGAGTGGGGCCTGCAGGGGCCAGAGAGCGACTTTGGGGTCTGTCACGATTGGTAGCTGGAGCGTCCACCCCACACGCCTTCCCTGGGGACAGAGGGCTGGGCTCTTACTTGGACGGATCAAGGGAGGTTCAGTAATAGGCCTAAGGCCACACAGCAGGACAGGTCAGCGTCAGGACTGGACACCTGGCTCCCTAACTGCCATTCATTCATGCATCCAACTGGAAGGCATTGAGCAATGACCACAGGCCAGGTCCAACCTAGGTGCTAGAATACAGCAGTACGGAGAATAGTACGTCACCTTCCAACCAGTGTGGAACAGAGGCGTGAAAAGATATGCATCATGTCAGATGGTGAAGCAAAATAAAAGAAGGGAAGAGGGCAAGGAGTGGCCGGGGTGACGGGCTGAGGTCGGACAATTCGAGAGGCTGCCTCGGAGGACACAGTAGGGGACAGAGCAGGCCATATGGGCATTTGGGGGCAGGGTTCCCGAACAGGCCCCAGCATATGCAATGACTGGCAGAGGGAGTGTGGGCGTGTGCCTGGGTGACAGCAAGGTGGCCGGTGTGGCAGGAGCAGAGGAGAGGGACAAAGGTGTGTGGGAGAGGCCTGGACAGTGAGGCCAGGGCAGACCATGCAGGCCTTGGGGACCACTGGAAGGACGTTGGCTTTTGCTGTGAGTGTCATGGGCGCCCTCACAGAGTATTGAGCAAGGATAGACACGCCCAGTTTGGTTTTAACAGAATAGACTGTAGGGAGCAGGGTGGACTCCAAGAGCCCAAGGAGGAGGCCGCTGAAGCCGCCAGGCACAAAGTGATGGAGCTTGGAGCAGCATGTGGCTGGGAGGGATGTGGTTGGTCAGATTCTGGAATATTCTCAAGGGGAAGCTGACTGGCGCTACTGATGGATTGGAAATGGGGTGGCAGAGAGGAAGGAGTTGAGATTTGGGCCCAAGACCACTGTAGGATCTCCAGTCCAGTCACTCTTTCATTCTTCAGCAAATGCTCAGGGCACTGCTGTGGTTGAGACATTGGGTACAGACACAAGTGAGCAGGCCTGTCCTGGGGTGGGCATGGGAGAAGGGACAACGCCCTGTGGGGTCCTAGATGAGGCAGGACCCAGAAGCAGGAGCTGCCCAGGGATGAGAATGGGACCGGGAGACAGGCTGGATGGTGGCTGTGGGGAAGGGGGAGTGAACCAATCATGGAGATTTAGACCTTATTCAAGGGCAGACAGGCTGGGCAGGCTCTGAGACTGGGAGGCCAGTGTATTCCCCCAGTGCCTCTTAGCGCAGCAGCCTCTGCTTAACCCCACGGTTTCCAGGTTGTCTAAATCAGGTGCCCGATCACTAAAAAATCTCTGCTGCCCTGACACATGCATATTTATTTATTACATATGCACATGCACCACATGAATACGATATGTTCATGGTATGACACAAATGAACATGGAACTTTAGAAAGATAACATGAAATCGTATAAGTTCTGGGACTTTCCTCCTGTTTTCCAATGGATTGTCTCGTGCCCACCCTGAGATTACCTGCCCCCAAGGTGGAGAGGCTGCACTACCCGCTTAGCCAACCTGTTCACGCACAGGTTCACGTGCGCAGTCACATGCATGTTCACACACACGCACCCACCTCTTCTCTTCCTTCCTGCCCCGACCACAGTCTCCAACACTCACTACCATTTTCCCCTAGTCTCTTGCCCACCTGCCCCTCCACCCACATTCCCTACAACCCTCCCTGCAAATCCCACCCCCCTGCCCCCCTTGAGGGAGCTCCTGGCCTCACACACTGGAGCCCACTCTGATGGGGGTGCCATGCTGTGCTGCAGTCTCTGTGCGTCTCTCCAGCAGCTGCCTCCAAGTCCAGGGGACAAGGCCACCCTCGCCTCTTCCTCCTCGAGCCCCATCTTCGCCCCCTCCTAGTCCTCCCACCAGAACACAGACCTCCGACTTCAGTGACAAACGGAGGAGAGAGGCCCCTCAGCGCGGCCCCGCACCTGTAGAAGCGCCCGAGCATCCACTGTCCCCAAGGCCTTTCATCAGGTTCGAGGGAAGGGTTCCCTCCATGGGCTGAGGCCACTCTTCCCACCTAGGCTGAGGGTGCCTTCTTCTCCTAGCCCCTCAACGTCCTCAAGTCAACTGTCCCCTCCTGTGTCTCCAACAGCCTCTCCCTATCAGTGGCTCCTTGTCCTCGGCACTTAGTCACACTTGAGTCACTCACATGTTAAGAAAGAAGGAGGAGGGGGGGTGAGTTCGGGTCCCTGCTCCTGTGCCCACTCCTGAGGGCGGCTCTCCCTGCCAACCCGTCTAGAATATCCACCTGTTTCTGTCACCTTCTGTCCCTTCACCCAGTTCTGCCACTGTTGTTTTCCTTGACACTTATCTCCACCTGATGCTCTTAGAAGCATTTCTTTTGTTCTGTGAGCTCCCAGAGGGCAGGTGCACATCTGTTGTGTCCACTACTGGGTTCCCAGGGCCTGGAACAGTGCCTGACACAGAGTAGGTGCTCAGTAAGTGTCTGGAGAGTGAATGAATGCATCAGTGCACGGATGTCCTTCCGGAATCTCAGGCCCATCGTCTCTGTCCTGCTCCACAATAGCACCAATGGCATCTGATGACATCCTGAGCCCCAAACCCTGACCCCGACTCCGCCACCCACACATCTCCCCTCTGACGGCCCGTGGGTGTCTCGACTCCGAAGCTGCCTGAGGCCCACCTCCTCCTCCCTCCCCTCCACGCGGGCTCCTCCTGCCCCCCTCTCTGCTGAGCGTATTACACCACCCAGTCTCCTCGGCGGTCCCATCCGTCCTGTCTCCTTGGCTTCTGTCACCCATCTCCCTCTGTCCCTGGCTGCTGCCCTGACTCGGGCCTCATCATCTGTCACTTGGGTGTCATCACCTCCCAGCTGGCACCCCTACCCCAAGTCACACACTCTCATTTGTTGAGTGCCCTGGGTGCCTGGCGATGGAGAGACACTGGCTGAGTCAGCAGATGGATTTGAGCTGATGGCTTTGGGGTCAGAAGCCCAGCTGCTCAGCCTGTGGTGGAAGGTCCTCTCTAGGCGTCCATCCACCTAGCCTCACCTTCCTGGGCATGATCACATCCACCATAGAGCGTCAGGAGGCCAAAGAGCACTGATTGGGAAGTCCAGCTGACCTGAGTCCACATTCTAGCCTCAGCGCTTACTTATCACATAGTTATGTATAAGCTAGCCTCAGCTTCCCTGTCTGCAAAATGGAGAAAACAGTGTATGTCAGGGGACGGCAGGGAAGACTAGTGAGATCACTCACACGCCACCCTCAGCCTGCCGCCTGGCTGCGTGCTTCATAAAGACCTGTGGCAGCTCACCTGGGCAGGAACGCAGTCATTTGTTGGGCTTTGATCAATTTGGCATCATCACAGCTCTGAGTCCCTGCACCACTGGGCAGGGAAGCTCAGTCTTGGTTGAGTCAGTCCAAGGGTTGCAGGTATGATTGGGGCTGGGAATGTCACCTATCAGTGCTGGTGTTCTCAGGGGGTCCCCAATCCTGCTCAGTCTCTGGTGAGGTCCAAGCAGGTATCTGCCATACCATCTCACGGGTAAGGAGGCCTTTGGTTTCAGCATCCGTTTCATGCCCTTGGTGTTCCGGTCACTGCCAGGTCACACTGTGCCTGCGGAGCCTGCCACATGATCAGACCCACTTTCCCTGGGTCTGTCACCTCCTTTGGGCAGCTGCATAGCCTGGAAGGTCAGAGCCCCGACACTGGGGCCCAGCTGTTGGGATGTGAGACCCACTTCTGCTCCTTCCTAGCTGTGTGACCTGGGGCACGTTGCTTCACTTCTCTGTGCCTCTGTTTCCTCTCCTACAAAATGAGCTGACGAGACTACCTTCCTCCAGGAGGATCTAATGAGATGAACTCCTTGGCTGGTGCCAGGCTGGCGTAAACTCTCAGGAAAAGTTGGCTATTTCTGTTAAAAGCTCTCCCTGAAAATAGAGACATGGGTCCTGAAATTCTTGGGTCCCATCAGGTGGCACATGTGACCTCTGGCTCATTTGGACAATCATCTCTCTGCCTCCGACTCTCTCTGGCCAGAGTTGGGGACACTTGCTACCTTTTGCGGCTGTGGCTGTGACCTTACTCTGGTTCTTCTCTTGCTCCAGATATTTCTGAGTCTCTGAAATCCAAAGCATTCTTTTCGGCTTGTGCTGTAATATCCTAGAAGAGACAAAAAATGAGTTTCCAATCAAATATTCTTGTCTGATAGCATCATCATCATCACCATCACGACTGTAGCCATTAGGGATGATCAAGCTGTCAGTGGGATTCTGTTCACTGGGCAGACACAGGGGAGACCCTCCCTGTTGCGAGCCCAGTGCCCAATACCTGCTGAGCCGGGGCCACAACTCCCCCAACCCCTCGCCCCGAGTATTCCCCCAACAAGCAGGAGAGGAAACTGAGGCCAGAGGGGGAAAGTGACTCCCCAGAGTCACGTAGACGTGAGAACTCTCCTGGATTCCCACTCCGAACTGTGGGTTCTTTCTGCTGCCTCTGGGAGGGGTCAAGGAGGCAGGAGAGGCAAGACTTGGAGAGAATGGGCTGCTCCCTTCTGCCTCGGAATTTCCAGGTCCCCGGATCCCACTGTGTCCTCCAGCTCTCAGCTGGCGGGTGTCCTGCCTGTGCTCAGAGTGCTTGGGGTAGGGGGACCCCAGCCTCGCCTCTCCCCCTCCCCTCTTCCTCACTCTCCTCCCGCCCCGCCCCCTCCCCTTCCATCCTTCTCCCTTCTCCCCCACCTTCCTCCTCTCTCTCTCCTCCTCCTCTCCTCCATCTGCAAAGCCCCTGCCCCCGGTGTCTCACATCTGGAGTCAGCCATGCGCCAGGCCATGTGTGGGCGGCACATCAGCTCTGGGCTCTGCTCCGCCCCCTCATCTGGGTGGGGGACAGACCCGCTGCAGTGCAGGCTTCCCCAGTGTTCAGTCACACGGCCTCCTGGGTCCACAGGGGACCAGCTCCAGGACCCAGTGCCAGCCCTTCACACAATGCTGTCTTTGGGAGGTGGGAAGGACCTGTTCCTAATGATGTTTGATGTGAGGTTCAGAGGACCAGAACAGGTAAAGCATCTGCCCTTAGCAGGTGCTCAGTAAAGGCTCCCTCTTGTCACTGTCATTCCCCGAGTTACCCCAGGTCTCCTTGCCAGGAAGTGCCATCCTCCTGTGTCCCCACAGAACAACCCATTCTACAGATCAGGAGAATGAGGAAAACCAGGGCCAGACATAAGCCCACCACCCCCACCACCCGAGGCAGCCCATCTTCCCCGGGTCTCAGGGGTCCTGCGGCAGGACAGATGCCACTCTGGAAACTGTGGGGCCCTCTGCTCTCTCTCCTGACCAGAGCAACAGCTGGCCGGAGATCCATGACAGCTCTCTCTCTGCCTGTTTCCTTGGCTGTCTCTCCCTTCTCAATGTCTATGTCCTTCTGCTTCTCTCTGCCTCTCAATCCTGTGTGTCTCTGGGTGTCCTCTTGTGGTGGCCATAACTCACTGCTGCTAACTCTCTGGGTGTCTCTGTCTCTCTCTGTTTCTCCCTCTTATCTGACAAGCTCTCTGAGCCTCTCCCTCCCTGGGTGTCCACTCTGGAAGACCCAGGACACATTGGTCACCTCCTAGCCAGGCCACTAAGCTGAGGCCTCTTTCTCTCCCTCTTTTGCACCCAAAGCCAAGCGGGGATGGGTCAGAGGCTGGGCTCGGACCTCCCGACCTGGCACCACCTCAATCCTCTGCTGCTCGCTCCAGGCCCCTGACATGAAATCTCTGAATAATTCGGCCCCTCAGCCCAGGGGTTGCGAAGCCATGCTCAGCTGGACATGGGCCAAGGGAGCATCCAGGAGAGCCCAGTCTGAGACCCTTCCAAACTGACCTGGGACTCCCAGCTGCCCCAGCCTCTTCAGACTCCCCCTAAATTCTTCACATTTTTGGCCTTCAGTTATCCAAACAAGAATGAACTCCGTTTCTGAACAAAATATATTGAGGTTTGTTTTCCTAACATCACTGCTGGCACATCTCTAAGCAGTTTGGGACTGGGGGACAGGGCCGGGGGAACAGCATCTGCTTCTTGGAGGAATGGGGCTGTTTTTTCAAGAAGCAGCCTTGAAGCACATGGTACCAGTGCCCTGGGCATGGAGATAGCCAGCTAGCTGCCCCCAGAGAAGGCTGCAGTGACAGCAGCCACGGACACCCGGGAGGCCTCTTCAGAGGATGGGTTTATCTGCTCAGGTGGCTTGGCAATGCCAGCACACATGGTTCTGCCTCTCTCCTCCCCTGCCCTAGAGCTCAGCTTGGCTGGGATGAGCATGGACCTGCTCCCTCTTCTCCTCCTTGGGCAGAAAATGAGAGAAAACAGGCCCCAGGTCTGCTCCCAGGCTGCACCTCCAGCCAGACCTAGCCTGAAATCCTTTGCGTAACCTCAGAGTCAGCTCTGACATGTCTGGAATGGACCCTTGAGTGTGGCTGTGGGGCCTGGGGCAGCCTTAGCTGGGGTCAGGAGGTCAGGTCCTGAGGGTACCGCTAACCAGCTGTGGGACCCAGGGAAGCCACCTACATCAACTGGCTCCTCTGTAGAGTGGAACTCAGAATGCTCCCTGCCTCCCAGAGTGAGTGTGCGATAAGGAAAAATAGCAGAATTTCTGGCCAGCATTTATTGAGCACTTACTGTGTGCCACACACTGTCCTATGTGCTTTGTGAGGATTAATACATTTAATTCTTGTTTATGAACAGATGAGGAAACTGAGGCACCAACAGGCTGGGTGACTTGCCCAAGGTCACACAGCCAGGAAGGGTGTGGTCAGATTTAAATTCAGGCCACCTGATGCCAGGACCCATGATCTCAGCACTTAGGCTAGTTTCCTGGCTAATAACCAGACACATCCATTGTGGGTGGGTCCCTGCCCACTTAGCTGGAGCCTGGGGAACACAGTGGGCCCTGGCCACCAGAGGGGAGACTCATGGCTGCTAGATTTTCCCTTCTGCCAGGAGCCACTCAGTCAAGGAGGACTTCTCTAGATTCTTCTTCCAGAGATCTCAGGCATCTCCTCAATGAGTAGTGGTAGCCCTTAAATGCTGGCAGGGGCCTCCAGCACCTCTGTCTGGGTGTCCTCACAATGACACCCCCATCTCGGCTCAGGGCCTGAGGGTGACCCCCAAAGAGGCTGAATGTAGGTCCTCGGGCCCAACTCACTCAATTCGAATGCTGCCTCTACTGCTTGACAGCTGCGTCTTCTCAGTCACTCTGCCACTCTGTGCCTCAGTTTCCTTCTGTGTGAAATGGGGACACTGACAGAAGCGACTGTGCAGGTTGTCGTGGAGATGACATGAGCTGACACACATGCAGGGTTCACTGCAGCACCTGGCATAGACTGAGAGCTCAGCACACACCAGGTGCTGCCGAGAGCCTGGGAATACACGGCGTGCGGGGGAGTCCACATCGGAGTCAGACAGTGCAGGAGGCCACCACCAGGTTCGCTTCCTCCTGTCTTACACAAGAGACTTTTCCTCCTGCCTGGGCCTCAGTTTTCTCATCTGCAAAGCTGGGATCATGATAACAAGTCCCTCATGTGAGGACAAAATAAGGCAAAGCCCGCAAATATGTGGTGGGGTCTTCGGCTGAGGAGATGCCTGAGGACCCCTGAAGCTGAAAGCAAAGCCACCTCCCCTTGGACAAGGGAGCAGAGCCTCAGAGCCTCAGGCCAGCAGAGCCTTGTGGGCTCTTATTTCTGACCCAACTCCAGTGCCCAATGTCTACAGCACACAGTGTGGCCACCAAGCAGGCCTGAGGGAAGACAATTTCTGAGCAGCTGAGGGGACCCCCATAGGAAAGCCCTGCAGATGCTGCAACAGGCCCCCTTGGGGCAGGGATGAGCAGGACAGATGAGCCAAAGGACAGCTTGGACCACTCCCTCCAGACTCCAGCAGACCCGGGTTCCAGTCCCAGCTCTACCTCTTGCCAACAGGCTGGTTGTTTTTCTCGGCTTCTTACTAATTTTCGGCATGCAAAAAATTAGGAGACATAAAAATACATGAAGACACAAAAGAAAAAAATTACTTGACATCTGAACCCTCTGATCATCTCCTAATCAATTTCCTTGCACTTTTCTTAAGCCTTTTAATTTTTTACTGGGACATTTTACATGTATAAAAAGGTAGAGAGAAAAAGCAAATAAAATTCCTTGATTCCACAGCTCAGCTGTAACCCTTGCCAGTACCATTGTGCCTCTGTCCTCTCCCCGCCTCCCTCTCGCGCCAGAGAGAACTACTCTGAATTCGGTCGTGATAACCTCTCGCTCCATGTCTACCCCACCCTAACCGAGGTCTAATATTTGCTTCCTGTAGAAATGATGTCACACCGCCATATCTTTCTCCAATTTGCTTTTGTCAGTTCAACCTTGTATCTGTGAGATTTCTAACACTGCAAATGGGCGGAAGGCCTAGCCTCAGTTTTTCTACCTATAAAATGGAGCTGATGGTGAGGAAATGCCTGGGTTTGCTGTGAGGCTCACATGACTAGTCTGGGGACGTGGTGGCACCGCTTCAGCATGCAGGGAAGTAGGAGATGCTGCTGTTACTTCTTCTCTCCTCTGGGCTAATGTGCTGCTGTGGTTAATGGACATACGGGACCTTCTCTGTGCCAAACACTGTTACACATGTTTTATGAACATTGACTCAGTAAACCCCAACACCCTAAAAGGTAAGGACTGTTATGATCTCCATTTATTGTGGGGAAAGTGAGACTAAGCTAAGAAGTGAGGGAGGTGGGTTTGAAGCCAGGCAGGCTGGCTACAGAGCCCACACTCTCACCCAGTAAACAGACCATCTCTACACCCCCCACCCCCCACGTACAGACGGGGACATGAGCCTGGGCCAGGGACTGAGTTGACCACATTTAAGCTGGAGTCAGTGCAGGGGTTGCATCAGAACCCGGGGACCTGACACCCAGCTGAGGACATCTTCTGTTTCTCCTCCCCAGTGGCGAAAGGTCTCAATGTGTACCAGGTATGTCTTGAAAACTCCCTGTGTCCTTACAGTTCTGGGGTTATGTGCAGACACGTGAGCGCACACATACACACACACGCACACATGCACACACACATGCACACGCACACATGCACACACAATTCTGAACTCAAGTTTCCAGGTGAGAGTGTTCATTCCTGCATTCACTTCATCATCCCTTCCACTGATGTTTATTGAGGACCCACTATGTGCCAAGGCACAGTGCAGGTGGTGAAGATTCAGCGGAGAGCAAGGAAGACATGGTCTTTCCCCTCCAAAAACAGTGGGGAGACACTAACCTAGTAATTTCTCATTTGTAAACATCAGCCGTGACACATGCTGAGACAGAGAGGCCCTCAGTGTGTGAGGGGTGGATAGTGGGGCACCTGACCTTGAAAGAGGTAGGGCACCACAAAGAAGGACAGAGCTGACGTGTAAAGGCTGGGTTGGCAGTTCCCAGGCGAGGAAGAAAAGGGAGCAGCGTTCCAGGTGTGGGGACAGAAGTGCAGAGGCCCTGGAACGGAAGGGAGCAAGGCAGCGAAAGGCGTTCAGCGCGGCTGGACCTCAGAGTGAAGGGAGACTGGCCAAGATGAGGCTGGAGCTCCCACCAGGGGCCAGCCAGACCTCCCTGCACCCAACCTTGTTCTCGGAGACCATGGGGACTGGGAAGCGAGGTGGCCACTTTTCTCTCCTGCCCCAATGAGCAATGAGCCACGGCTGTGGACATCTGGACCTGCTCCTCCCCTGCCTACCTCACCCTGGTCCTATCCCTGTCACCCCATCTGCAGGGTCGGCCTTGGCCACCAAGGATGCAATATGGGCAGGTAGAAAGAGCTCAGCCATTGGGTTAAAGTCCTCATTTGTTAGCTGTGGGCAATGCCTGGTGTCTCCGGGCCTCAGTTTACTCATGTGTCAAGGCAGAACATTCATTCTAATCATCCGGGCTGCTGGGGATCAGATGGCAGAAAAGCTCCACACTGCAGCTGTGCAGGCAGGAAGGCCGCCCTCGCTCAGGAACACACTTTCCTCTATTTCCCCAAGGGGGGGCTGCGGTCTAGGGGTGAGCAGGGTGCTAATACATGATCATTCTTGTAAGGAGACCTTGCAGAGCGGCTCGCAGACAGCCTGGGTTTGCCCGTGAAGAGCTGCCTGTCCTCACCTCAGTGTGCCTCCTCCGTAAAATAGGTGACAACAGCTTCTCCCTCAGAGGGTAGCTACAAGGACTAGTAACATAGCGGTTAGAACAGTGCCCAGTGCATAGTGAGTGTTCAGAAGGCATGTGCCAGGCACAATGGACCCGCCACCCATTCTGTATAAAAGCTGCCACGCAGGCCCGGGAGGAGCTCGAGCTCCAGACACGTGGGCATCTCTTCCTGTCGGGGAGACCCGAGCTCCCACACAGGGAGAGCTGAGCCTGAGGAGGTGAGGACCTGGCAGCCCCTCCCCATCTTCCGAGAGCTGCCCGAGCCCAGATGGCAGGAGCTGGCCCTGCTCCCCCACCCTCTGCCACCTCGTCCCCAATGCACTCATCTTCTCCTTGTGGCCCTTTTCCTGGGGAGGACAACTGGTCCCCCACCCCAGGAGAGGCGAGCTTAGAAGGCAGAACAGTCACAAACTGTGGTAAGACCCTGCCACGTGCCAGGCACTGGGTGAGGCCCCAGGAACAACACAGACAAGGACCAGTCCCCGAGGAGCAGATTCCAGTGGCCGTTTCCTTCATATCGCTTACCCCCCAGAGAGGAGGGAACAATGGGCCCTGTTTTCCAATGAGGCCACTGAGGCTCAGAGAAGCTACATCACTGGCTCAGAAAGGAAATGGCAATGCTAGGACTGAAACAGGCTCCCTGACACGCAGCACAGTGGCCCAGGCTCACACTAGCCTCCGGCTGCAGCAGGAAGGCTGGAGACTCTGGGCTCTGCGGGGAACCCTCGGTTGGGCAGAGTTGAGACGCTCCTCCCTGCACGAAAGCCCCTTGGACCCTGTCACTCCACCCCGGGCTCCCTGCCCACTGGCTTTGCATGCCCTGAGCCCTGACCCAGTAGAAAAACAGCAGAATCTGTGACAGGGAGGGAAGCAGCAGGGGGGCTGGGTCCAGCTGTTCAGGACACGGGACAAACAGCCTGGGCTTGAGATGAGCCACAGGCTCAGGGCCTTGGAGGGCCCTGGGCGGTAGAGCAGGGCAGAGGAGGAGGGGCCAAGCCATGGCTCTGGGGCTCCTGAGCCACCAGTGGGCCCCATTGTCACAAAGGGGAAACTGAGGCCTAGGGATGGCATGGTGGGGGTCAGCAGGAACTAGAAGTGAGAGGCTCTGACTTCTGTAAAGTCTGAAGCAACAGTAAATTAGTTATCTATGTGGCATAACAAATTACCCTACAATGTTCAGTGGCTTAAAGGAACAGCAAACCTGAATGATCTCTCAGGGTGTGTGAGGGTCAGGAATTCAAGAGCAACTTAACAAGGTGCCTCTGACATGGGGTGTTCTCATGAGGTTGCTTTCGTATGTGGGTGGGGGCTGTACTCCTGGAAAGGTTCCACTGGGCTGGGGATCAGCTGCAAGGGGACAGGTGCCTCCATGTGGCTGGTGATCCTCTGTCATCTCTGTGGGGAGGCCTCCGACGCCCTCCGGATAGGCTCCTCCACGGGGCTGCTTGAGGAACCTTGGCTTTGGTGGCTTCCCCAGAGCAGGTGATCTGAGACAGGGCAAGACCAAAGCCAAATTACATTGGCCCAGCAACAGAAGTCACACTCCGACATTCCTACGACATGCTATTGGTCACCCCAACCTGTTCTGACTCAGGGAGAGAGGGGACGACACAAGGGCGTTTTTACCAGGACCTGGGGCCATCCTGAATTTAAACCCAGCCTCTGCCACTCACAGCCTGTGCTCCTCGGTCCAGGTCCTCATCTTCTCAATGCCTTCCTTTCCTGACCTGTCAAAAGGGGACAATGAGAGAACCAGGGACTGCGTGAGCTGCATGTGTGAGGCCCTCAGGGCCACACGTGGGCCACAGCAGCCCCTCAGATGTCCTCCTTGGGAGACCCTGGATGCCGGGCACAGCCTGGCCTGCTGTGCCAACTGCTCCCTCCACAGCACCCCCAAGACCCCGCACATCTGAACAAGCTTGAGGAACAGATGAATGACCACCGAGGCTGTGTGTTGTTCATTTCTGGAACATTCCTGGGGCAGGTACCCCAAGAGGGCCCCTCCTTCGCGGCATCTGCTCTCTGCTCCTGCTGCGCACCTTCCTCCTGCGCTCCTGTCTCCGCGCTGCTGTTCCCTCCCCTTGTACCCTGCCCGTGCCCCTGTGGCTGTGCCCTCCCCGGCCTCTGTGCTCTCCACTCCCCTCAGCTCTCCCCGGGCTCCAGCAGGGGCTGGGGCTGGGTCGGGGGCTCCAAACTTATTTCTAGCAGCCAAACGAGGGTTCGATGGAAACACGGTGCCCCTTTCATAAAAGTGACCCATGTAGTAAAATTCACCCCTTTCACGTACAGTTCCATGAGTTTTGACAAATGTATACACTCGTGCCACCACCTCCAGGATCTGACATAGAACACCGCCACGAGTACGTCTGAGGTATCTTTTCAGATCAGCGCCTGATGAAACTCAACCTCATGCTTTTAAACAGCTACGTGGTGATCCATGATCCACACATACCAGAATCTGTCATGTGTTGATTATGGAACCTTGCTCCAGGCCCTTTACGTGGGTAAGACATCCTCAGGAATGCTCCCTGCAACCTGGGAGGTAGGAGCCAGAATTATACCACTTTTGGAGAAGAGGCTCTGACAGCTAGAGGCACCTGCCCAAGGTCACGCAGCCAGTGAGCTGAGGGGATTGACTGTGAGGCTACCCTCTGTCCCTTTACAGTCAACCCCCCAGGGATAGGTCTCAGTCCCTGGCAATCACAGATCCTGACTTTTCCAGGAAGTCATATAAGTGGAATCCTGCAGTAAGCAGTCATTTGAATCTGGCATAATATATCTGAGATTCACCCGCATTGCTATGCACATCAGTGGTTCTTTCCTTTCATTGCTGGGCAGAATCCACTGGATGGATCACAGGTCATCCGGTGGCCAGTTGACATCCACTTTATATAAACAGTGCAGGAGAGAAAGAGGCTGGAGCAGATCCCCTTGGCCACTGGGACCGCTCACGCATAGATATGCCTCTGCTGTCTGTCTGGAGCATCCTCTCTTCCTCCCCTCACCCCCGCTTGTCCAAGCTTTCCTTCCCCCAAGACCCTTTTCAAATGCCTTCTTTCGAACAAAGAGCAGGATTTACAATCCTTGTGTCAAGATGTGTAAAGTGAGGCTCACAGAAAGGAAGTGTCCTCCAAGGGCCCACAGCTAGAGTGTGTCAGAGCCAGACCTCAAATCCAGGACCCAGAGGTGGGGGCAGCAGCACAGGGCCCATTGCCCAACCTCATTGCTTGCTGGAGGGGTGGTCGGAAGTTGGGCCTCTCTTTTCCTTCTCACCCTTGAGAAATTTCCAGCATGAGGGTGATGGAGAATGTGGAGGTCCACTGCTGGGTGAGGAGGGGTTGCATGGGAAATAGTAGATCACATCTCAGGTCAGTTCCTCCATTGGGATCTTTCCCCCACCCTTCTACCTGGTGCTAGCCCTGAGCCAGACCCAGCCCCCACCATTCAGGCCCATGCAGGTCGCCAGAGGTCCCCCACATACCCCCTGGTGAACTGGGCCCATCCAGTCCAGATTACACATCCCAGGGCTTGTGCTGGTGGGCGGGCATGGAAAATTGGGCTATGAGTCCCCCATGAGGGTGGCCCTTATCCCACTCTGCCATTGCAGCCACAGAGGACAAATGGGTACCCGTGAGGGTGCTTAGGGAGCTCCAGTCACTCAAGAAGACCCCAAGCTACCCTGAATCATCAGCCCACCTCTACAGACCTGGGGACATCCCTAGGCAAGGAGTCTTGAAATTTGGACTGCCACGTGGTAACCTCGGGAAAGTCTTCTGAGCCTCAGTTTGTCTATCTGCAAATGAGAGGATTGGGGGAGATGCCTGGCAAGGTCTCATCTCAGGAATAAACTTGCTTCTTGACCATCTGGAGCAGACGCTCAGGGCCTGGGAGTCTGAATCTTCATTCAGGTTCTAGGAGGTCTGTGGTATGGGGACAAGTCCGAGACCAACCTTGTTAGTTCTTCTTATCATTACCCACCCTGGTGGTCCAGCCAGCCACACGTTTGGATCTCTTGGGAGCTAGGAGAGGGGTTAGAGGTGGGAGAGCACTGGAGGCAGAGCGTGGAGATGATGGTAGCCTGGCCCAGGGCCTAGGGAGGGAACATATTCCAGATTGGTTTGGGCATTACAGTGGACACAACTTACTAGTGGTTGAATGTGGTAGGTGAGAAAAAGAGAAGTCAAGGTTGAGGTCTGGGTTTGGGGCTGCAGAACTGGGTTGGACTATGCGCCGAGATGGGAAAGAGGGGAGAACGGGGTGGGAGTTGCAGGACAGGACTGGAGGGAACTGGAGAATGAAGAGGTCCCTGCTGGAGTATTTATGCTTCAGCTGCTCATGGGAAACCTGTGAGGAGATGGTGGGACATTCAGAGGAGAGGTCTGGGTGGGAGATGGGGACAGCACATCAGCCTGTGGGGTGTGGAAGTCCTCGCACTGGTGTGAGCACCTGGGGCACGGCCCTGATGCACGTGGGGCCTTGAACCTTTTGGCATCTTGTCCTGGGTGAAACCTATAGAACCTGTCGCAGAAATGCACAAAGTAAAAGCACAAGAACACCCAGTAATAGTGAAATTATAATCAAAATATTAAAAATCAAATCTGTGATAAAGTTATAGCATGATACAGGGTGGGTTTGATAATGTCCATAATTCCAAATTCTGATGGTTAAAAATAATACTTTTAGACACTGTAACAACTATGTTGTGATACAAAAATGTCTGTGATTTCTGTTGGTAATGAATTCCAGGACCTGCTAGCACTGCTCTGGTTTGTGGCCTAAGCTCATATTTGAAGGAAATTTAATTCCAGGTTAGTGGAAGAAAGATGTAATTTTTTTCTCACTCAAGTTCACAGGCTCTGTGCTCTCCCACTGAGTGCCCCTGACCTAGGGTGAGAAAGCACAAGGGTCCACAGTGGACCAGGAGAGTCCCCTGCATGTGGAAGGCTGGCAAAGAAGGTCAGGGAGAGGGTGACAGTGGGAATGGACAGCCAGAAGACGGTGCATCTGCAAAGTGCTTCCAACAACAGGGAGTGGCCATCTGGCTTGACTGCTACGGAGATGTCCAGTAAGACGAGGACACAAAAGGGTCCTTGAGTGTGGTGTCAAGGAGGACATGACAAAGTAAATTAAAGAGAGAAGGTGCTTGCCAGGGCTGGAGAGCTGTGACGAGGGTGCACCCAAGGAGACAAATTTATGGATTATAGTTTCTTTATATTTCTTTGTATGTGTGAGATGCACCATAACAATATTACTAATTTTTTAAGGTGATGGTGAGATGGAGGTGAGAAAATAGAGACAACTTCCTCAAGCAGTTTTGTGCAGAGGGGAGCAGAGAAACTGGAGCAGCAGCTGGAGGGGCTGTGGGTGCAGTCTGAGATGGGAGCTGCAGAGCGTGTTTGTGCATTGGGAGGGCCAGTGAGGGGGTGACAGTGAAGGGAGGAAGGAGGGGCCAGAAGGTCCCAGGCCCTGAGGAGCTCTGACGTGCTGGCCTCTCTGGTCCTCAGGCCCCGAGCCGTCTCCACACCAAGGCTTCTCACACTTGAGCACATATCAGAAGCAGCTGCAGGGCTTGTTTAAACACAGATGGCTGCTAACACCCCAGAGCTTCTGACCCAGCAGGTCTGCGGTGGGACCTGGAAATGAGCATTTCTAACAAGACCCCAGGTGATGCTGGTTCAGGGACCACATTTGAGAACTGCAGCTCTAATCGATACCAGCACCATCACACGCCCCCTACAGGATTCGGCAAAGGAACACACTCCTTCCCAAACAGTCCAGGGGCAGGAAGGGACGAGAGCATACAGTGGACATGGAAAAGGGGAGAAGAGATAGAGGAAGTGGCCAGAGCCTGGTCCCCTGCCAAGGTGAGCCCAGTCCTTGGCGGCTGCACTGTTGGACATGCAGGAGACTGAGTGAGAGGCCAGGGAAGGAGGTAGAGCCAGGGGCGGGGACAGTGGCGAGAGGCCAGCATGTGAGCAGAATGGACAGGGAGTGGTGGAAGGGAGCCGGCTCTCCGCCCGCAGGCACTGAGGTCTGAGAACACACCGTCCACCTTGACAACCTGATCCTGGTTTCGTGCCAGCGCTGCTTCTCCTGCTCAGGAAAGACGGCAGCCGGGCCACAGAAATGAATATCAGCACGTGGGATCCCGGAACTTCACAGCCGGAGACCCTTGGAGACCAGCCAGTCCGGCATCATCTGGTAGCTGGAAGTGCCCGAAGATAGACAGCACAGCTTGGCGGGTGGACCCGCAAACCTTGTACACGGGAAGGATGTGTGCCCGCTCCCTGCTGGCTGGCTCAGCCCCGGGAAGCTGGGCACAGGGCATGAGACCAGGGCTCTGCTCTGACCTTGCTGCCCCGCCTTTTCCTTCAGTTCGTTGCACACGTATTTATCGAGCACCCACTGTGTACCAAGCATTGGGCTGGACACAGTGATAAAGAGATAAAGTGGTGACGAGGCCAGCTGCCCGGCTTCATGGAACTGACATTCTAGAGGGTAAGACAGATGGTGGGCAAGGACACATGGAGTGTAAAGTCAGGGAGTGACAAGAGGGGTGAAGAAACCTGAAATGACATGAGGGAGCGAGCCCTGCAGAGCGGGATGGGGGTTGGGGAGGGTCCCAGAGGGAAGAGCGTGTGCACAGACCTGGGGTGGGCATGTGCTTGCTGTGCTGGAGGGATGTCCTAGAGGTTGCGTCTGCAGCACAGGGAGGGAGGAACAGGAGAGGAAACGCACGTGGCAGTGGGAGGCGCAGTCGCAGAGGAACCTGCAGGCGTGGTGAGGGCTGTGGCTCTTCCTCTGAGTGAGACGGGACCCTGGGAGGGTTTCAGAAGAGGAGGGATGTGCCCTGACTTAGGTTTAACACAATCTCTCTTGCTGCCCAGTGGAGGATGGACTGTGCATGGGATAAGGGTGGAGGCAGGAAGGCCAGGGCCTGGCCTGATGTGCTCTGAGCCAGGGAGGTCTCTCTTGGCTGCTCTGTGCCCTTCCATGGAGACATGAGAGAGGGACAGGAGGATTCCCCCAGCTCCTACCCCTTCACACCAGCCCATGGTCTCCCTGCAGCTGGAGAGATATATCAAGATGAACTTGACGTCAGACCTGGTACGGGCCCAGCAGTACATGGTCCAGAACCAGATGGCCATCATGCTAGACTTTGGCACCAGACTCTTGAACCATGCCATGGCACAGACCCGCAAGCTGACCGACATGGAGGCTCAGGTAACAGAGGATGAGCAAGTGGGCACAGAGAGGCCTGTGGCCAGCCAGGTGGCTCACAGCCCAGGTCATCTTGCCTTGACCTCTGTCCCTGGGTGGGATCAAGACCTCCTATAGGCCTATAGCCCCCTGGTCCCCTCCTCCCTGAAGAGCCTGTCACAAAATTATCTTTCTTCAGCCCATGAGCTAGTGGGTAGGATGGTGAGCGATGCAGACACTGGGCTTGGCTTTTCTGTCTCTGTGACTCCAGTGCCCAGGTCTGTGATGGCCCTGGGCTGAGGGGTGAAGCAGCACACTCCCCTGCCCTCAGGGGTCTGACAGTGCACCAGGGGAGGAGGGTCCTGAATAATTCATTAGACCTCAGGGGGCTGAGGACTCTAAGAGAGAGGGGTGGGGAAATGAGTGGATGAAAACAGGAATGAGAAACAGGCACATGTTTGTTGAGCCCCTGCTGGGAGCCAGACACTGTTGGAGATGCTTTGTTCTAGTTGATAGGACT
Organism: Cynocephalus volans; assembly: GCF_027409185.1. Lineage (NCBI taxonomy): Eukaryota > Metazoa > Chordata > Mammalia > Dermoptera > Cynocephalidae > Cynocephalus > Cynocephalus volans. The sequence goes on from NC_084460.1 coordinate 26,886,228, forward strand.
AAAGAAAACAGGCAAACACACATAAGGGTGAGCTCACTTAGAAAATGAAAGGGACAGATGGCATGCTTATTTAGACAGTGACAATGCTAAGCAGGACACAGCATGGGTGGGGTGTGCTGGAGGGGTGGGAGGTATGAGAGCTGTGGGCTCACACAGCAGGACCAGGAAGGACACTGAGAGTAGGCCTGCAGCCAGGCTTACTGGAAGAGCCTTCCAGACAGGGAGACAGCACGTGCAAAAGCCCGGAGGTGGCACTGGGCTAGCAGACTCCAGGAACATCAATGAGGCCTGTGTGCTGCAGTGCCCAGGGGGAGAGTGGCAGGCAGAGACCAGGGAGGAAATGAGGACAGATCTCATCCTAGGGCCTTGCAGGCCATGGTGAGGACTGGGCTTTTCCACTGCAGGGGATGAAGCCACAGGAAGATTTTGAGCAGAGAGGAAACATTTATGAGGCTGCCTCAGGCTGTTGAGTAGAGAATGGACTGTAGGGGACAAGGAGCCTTATGAGGAGGTCAGTGCAGGACACCAAAGATGATAGAGGCCAGCACCAGAGCGGAGGCTGTGGACGGAGAGGAAAGTGGCCAGGCACATGTGGAAGGTGGAGCTGACAGCACTGGCTGATGCAGAGGATGTGGGGGTCAGGCCTCAGCAGCAGGAGGACGGGAACTGCCATGGGCAGTGATGGGGGGGCAAGTTAGAAGCAGATCATGAGCTCGGTCAGCGCCTGCGGGGAGGGGAGGAAGGGCAGGAGGAGTGGCCCCAGGAACTAATGACTGAGAGCCTGGGAATGGGTCAGCAAGCTTCAGGAGTGGCAGGGCCTGCGGGCAGGTGGACAGCGGCTGGGCGGGGCTCCTGCGGGGCTCATGTGGCCCACATCCCCTTCTGCTTGCCGGGGCAGGTCCTGAACTTGATGTCACGAATGAAGAACCAGCTGCTGGAGAACTCAAGATCCACCAGCCAGCTCGAGAGGCAGCTGCTCCTGCAAGGCCATGACCTCCACCAGCTGGAGGGCCGCAACAGGTGGGTGCTGGCGCATGGCACCAGCCAGGACAGCGGCTGGAGATGGAGGAAAGGTTGGGACACAGGATAGCACCAGAGCCAGGGCTGGGACTGGGACTGAAGCTAAGAGTGGAAGATGGACTTGAGCTGGTGTCTGGGGTAGGGACTGGGGCCAGAGCTAGGAGCATGGATTAGGGCTGGGACTAGAGACAGTTTTGGGAGCTAGGGCTAGAGCTGGAGCTGGGACCATTCCCGGGCTGTGTAAGGATTAAAACCAGGGTTGGAGTCCACACTGAAGCTGTCATGGAGGGTGAGTGCTGGGGCTGGGCTTTGGCTGCGCCTGGGGACCAGGCAAGTACAGGGCCTGGCTGCACAACACTGGGTGGGGACAGAGGACAGGAATCTTGACTATTTCTTTCTCCTTCCTTCCTTTCTTCCTTTATTGTGTAAATTTTAATAGCTGTATTAAGATATAATATACATCCCATGCAATTCACTCTGTAAATTTTAATTGGCTTTACTTAGTTGCAAGCAAATAAATCGTATTTCATCCTGTTTCCCTTTCCCAGAAGCAACCGCAGTTCCCAGTTTCTTGTCTGAGCTGTCAGATAATTTCAGAGAGTTTGTATTTATATGAAAATATGTATCAGAGGAATACTCTTTAAATTACAAAGAAAAAAATAGTCAGAGGGTATAGATAAGGCAGAGAAATCTGACATCTGAGGCTGATTCCATCTTGGATTCTAGCAGAGCACAGAAAACGCTGCCAAGGTCAGGTTCTGGAGGAGGCAGAACCACACACTGAACGAGCCACGGGCCTATGGACGGGCGAATGTTACTGTTACTCACATGCTGGGGCAGGATTAGGCCCTAAGGACTGCCCTCCTGTCCTTTTTCTTACTCCCCCACCACAAGGTCTGGGTGGCAAGGACTGGGACACTTTCAATCTCTCTGAACTGTCACAGTGCCTAGAAATCAGTGAGAAAGGAGGATGTCATCAATCAACTCTTGGCCCTGAAGACAGATAGAATTCTAGAATCTGAGTGTGCCCAAATGCTCCCTCTTCGTGAAGCAATTTGGGGTCCAGGGGACATTCCTTCTGCCCTGGCTAGACTCATTTTCTCACTTTGGAGAATGAGTTGGCACAACCAGACACAGAGTAAAGCGTCTTCCTCCAGCCCTGTCCCTCAGCCCTGTCCCTACAGCCCTGTCCCTCTCAATGTTCCACTGTCCCTCACTGACCCACCAAAGCCAGAGGGAGCCACTGTTCCTAGTTCCTTCTGTGTCCTCCACTCATTTTCTTAACACTTATTTCTGAGCTCTTTCCACGTGTCAGCACGATTACAGACACTGGGGACACAGAAGTGAACAAGCGGACACGTCCCTGTCCTTGCGCAGCTTCTGCGCTACACGTTGACGTTCCAGGGTTTCATACGAACATGCAAACACATGTTTGCAGACGGCCCCACTTACGATGGTTCAACTTAGGATTTCTCAACGTTACGACAGTGCAGCAGCGATGCGTGTTTAGCAGAAACCGAACCTCCTTTACCCAAACGACCATTCTGTTTTTCACTGTCTGTACAGTACTGACCACAGGACGTGAGATATTCAACCCCTATTATAAAACAGGCTTTGTGATGAAGACTCTGCCCAGCCACAGGCGGATGGAAGTGGCAGAGCGTGTTTCAGGCAGGCCAGGCCGAGCTAAGGTGCTTGGTAGGCCGAGTGTGTTCCATCCATTTTCAGTTTCTGATGGTTTATCGGTGTGTAGCCCACCGGAAGTGGAGGAGCATCTATGCAGTCCCCCTTTTATCCTCGTTAAGCCCAAATGCAGCGCACCGCTCTTCTACTCATTTTTTCTTCAGCTGTCTTGGAAGTGGTCCTTGTATGATTGCACAACGGCTTGCCCGTTCTCTTCTCCAGCTTCGTAATGTTCCACTGTCCGGCTGTCCCTGCACTTATGTCCCCAATCCCCCTCCAATTAATGGATGTTGAGGTTGTTTCCAGTCTTTCTCTAATCCAGCCAGTGATGCAGCGAATAGCATTTCCATATCTCATTTCACACACATGTGAGTAAATCTGGAGAATAAAATGCCAAAAGGGGAAACGTCAAAACATCCTTCTTAAACCTCCTCTTTTGTACAAAAGTGCCTCATGCTTAAGTCACCAGACAGCAGAGAACTGTACACAAGAAAAGTGGATGTATTCCCGTCCACCCCCACATCTCCCTCCTCTCCATCTCCATCCACGCAAACTGCTCTGCAGAGGTCCCAGCTCTTAGCGGGCCTGTGGTCACATTGCTTCAAACACGGGCACCCTGTGGCCTTTCCACGTGTCTGGCCATGCCTTCTCCTATGTGTTCACTGGAATCTCTCTACGTTTACGTGTTACATTTTGTCTCTCGCTCTCTTTTCTTCCCCCCTCAGCTTGTTGATAAGGGGATCTGAACCCTTGACCTTAGCGTCTCTCTTTTTTATCTTCTCACATGTGAGGTTAGCTGAGAGGCGTTGTTGTGGCAGGGTCGTTCCACCCCGACTCATGGGCATCTTTCCACTTCTGTGCAAATGTGCTCCACCTCCTTCCACTTTGTGGCTGCAGAACATTTCCAGGGACCGCAAAACAGAACAGATTCAGCCCGTCCCGACTGTTGGGCATCTAGGTTGCTCTGTTCATCCCTATTACAAGCGATCCCCCAAGGGCATTCTTTCCCATGTCCCATGGAGGATATCTCCTGAGAGTGGACCGCTGGCTCAAAGGGCGAGCATATTTGGCATTTGATAATGGCAACCTGGTGGCTGGCATGGCTCCCATCACTCAGCGTCTTTCCTCTACTGGACCCCAATCCATGTTCCTCCAGGGCCGGGGTTCTCTTGCTTCCCCTCCTCAATCTGTGTCTACAGTGGGCCCAGAGTACTAGGCTACATAAGCCCAGGCACAACGTTCTATCTCCCTGAGCCTCCACATGGGTCTCTACTGCTGAGTCATGCAAGGACCCAGGGGAACGCCGTGAGGGTGAATGCTTAGCAGGGAAGGCAGGCTCACCTCTGTGCCCCCTCACCCCACAGCGACCTAGAGACACGATTGCAGGCCCTGGAGACGCAGCATCAGGCCGAGCTGGACAGCCTCCGCATCCAGAAGGAGCAGCTGCAGCACCTACTGAGCCTCCAGAATGGCACCCCCTCCGTCCTGGAGCACACCCTGCGTGCCTTCCTCAGCAACACCAGTCTCCTGCACACCTGGCAGCTCCAGCTGCTGAAGTCCTTACAGGGCCTGGTGGGCCTCTCAGCACAAGGCTCAGGTGAGAGATTCCCACGAGCTCTGACACAGGGGAAAGGGGAGGGAGGGTGGATAGGGGACAGAGACCCTCCTTACCCTTCCTGTTCACTCTGGAACTAGGACTTATCATGGTGACAGACGCTGTCTCTGACCATCTGCAAAATAGAAATAACAAAAAAATAGTAATAATAAGGGAAACAACAATTAACACTCCTAAGAGGAGCCAATACAAACTCTGCCCCCTGACTATGGGTGACCTTGGGCATGCCCCTGTGCCTCTCAGGCCTCAGTTTCCCCATCTGGTTAATGGACGTGATGATAATAACAAGGACAAAAGCAGCCCAGACTGATAAATTTGGGTTCCAAGATTCACCATCCAAACCTTGCTTGGGTTTGCCCTACCTCTCCCTGGGCCTCAGTTTCCCTAGCTACAGAATAGACTCGATACAATCCGAGGAGTTCTGTAAACTTAATGCCCTGCCCCAAGATCCAAGAGGAACAAACAGAAGTGAGGAGGCATCGCTGGCCCTGGCTTCCAGCTGCTCCTCGGCCTTCACTGACTTCTAGTGGGACCCACGTGGCGTGCTCAGTGTATTCCTGGTTCCAGCTTCAAACATTCAGTCAACAAATGTTACTGAGCACCCAGGTGTGCCAGGCTCAGTGCTGGCTGCTGGGGATACCACAGTGAATAGCATAGTCATGGCTCCTGCCACTACCAAAAATGCCTAACCCCCTGTGTCTGTGGGACCCAGAAGGAAAGAGAAGGATATAGGTATTCCTGGAGTGCCTGCTATGTGCCAGCGGCTCTGCTAGCAGTGTCGCTGATGTTTCCAGACCATGAAAGGCCTAAAGGCTGTGCTAAGTAGAGGTGACTTTAAGCAGAGGCCAGTGGGGGGCATGGGAGGCTTGTGAAAGGGGAGACTGCTTTTAGGAAGTTGCCACTGGAACGCTGGATTGGAAAATGGCTAAGTGAGAAAGACCCAAGAAGGGGCTTCTACTGCTGCTGGCCAAAAGGGGACAAAACTGGTACAAATTACCAGGCAAGAGATTCAGAGGGGAACCAGGCTGGGGTCAAACTGCATTGCATATCAATACCAGTTCATCCTATACTTACGGCCCCCCAAAATATTTCTTCTGGCCCCAAAATGCCCCTCGCAGTACCTGGCACCTACAAAACACTACAATAAGAAGTGGGTGTTTTTCTTTTACTGTTACTGTTGTTGTTGACAACAGGGGACAGTGCCTTGGAAAGGGTGGCTGGAAATCTCAGGCCAACTCCCAGCCCTGCCCCTGCCTCTCTGGTAAAATGTGGCCCTTCTGTGCTCATCTCTAGCCCAGCAACTTCCCCTGCTTGTCTGGACTCCAGCTGCTCATGGACCATGGGGAGCCAGGGTGTGCTGACAGGTGGGGCCGTGAAGGTGGGACACTTCCCCCGCAGCCATATTTATGCCAGGCTGGGATGGACTCCGAGGCTTAGTCACCTCACTTGTGAAATGGGAACAACAGCCTCCTTCACACAGGTGCCCCATTCCCAGCATCTGGGATCCACAGTTCAGGTGTGAGGCCAAAACAGAAAGTCTCAGCCTCTCTTTGCCCCCCGATCCCTCACTGGTGATGACGCCCATCCACCTGGATTATTAGCCTCCATCCTTCTGTACCTACCGGCCGACCCAGAGAGATCGGATTCTGGTGAAATCATGACCTAAACCTCTATTTGGATTCCACTAAACAAGCCAGAGATGGGATTTTACATCCCTGCAGTTTGTCAATGTCAATTTTTTCCAGGCCAGGCATGGAGGACCCTAAAACCCTGGTGGGTTTTGATCATTAAATTAATACTGTCCTCATCTTGTGCCATCCAGAACAAAGAACACAGGCCCGTTTAAGGCCAGTTGGCTCCCAGGGAAGGCAGAATGAGGGGCCCGTGCCCAGAGCTGCAGGGAAGTCCTGAAAGGGTGGGCTATGGAGAAGACCCCGGGGCATCTATCCAAAGGAGCTCCAAGGAGGGAAGTCTCTGCCCCATCTGGTGTGTGATTTGGACCAGTTACCTCACTCCTGGACCTCAGTGTCTGGGTCTCTGAAAGAGGGAGCAACTCACATGGAGTTCACCCCCAATAACCCTCTCCCAAAAGAGCCTAGCAGCCGGGTCTCTTTCCTACCTGCATTGGATCACATCCCTCCCCACACTCTTTAAATCTACTCCCCACCCCACATGCTGGCCAGAGTGCTCGTCCTCAGTGCAGACAGTCCCAGCTCCTCAGCCTGGCGCTCAAGGCTCACCTGGCCCTGCTGGAATCTCAGCCTTGTCTCCTCTTCCTTCCGGGTCCTCTCCTTGCCAGCCTCATCCTAACCTCTTGGTTTCAACAAACAGCCACAGCTCTCTCTGGCCTTGGCTCAGGTCTCACGGTTGGAGTCATTTTCTCTCCCTGGCCCAGCCTTGGTTCCCCTCCCACAATCTGTCCCCTGCACACACTGAGAATGTCCTCACTTTAGAGCATTTGCATATGCTGTTCCCTCTGCCTGCAACACCCTCGCCTCCTCCACCTGGACAAACTGCCCACTGTACAGGTCTCAGCTCTCTGTCACCTCCTCTAGGAAACCGACCCAGGTCTGATTCATCTCCATGTCCCCAGCACCTCTTAACCCAGAACTTGGAACAGAACAGGCAGGTGTGCCCACCTGGTCCCTTCCCTCTCTCCTTGCTCACCTCTGACTGACTTTTGCTTTGCTCTTGCAGCCCCCGTGAGGGCAGCTGAGCAGGTGTTCCAGGACTGTTCGGAGATCCGGCGCTTTGGGGCCACTGCCAGTGGCGTCTACACCATCCATGTGGCCAATATGACAGAGCCCAGGAAGGTTAGGAGACTCCTTGGGGACTGAGGCTGTCAGAGGCTACTGAGGAAGGGACTTCCCAGACAGACTCCATGTTCCCCCATCAGCATCAGGCTTTGTCCAACATCTGACTTACCAAAGAAGTTGGGCGTGGCCCTGCCTTCGGAAGCCCTGACCCAGTGAGGGCTCAGATCGTGGGGGCAAGCACAAGTCACAGAGGTGGAAGTATATCCTTTGCATGCTTCTTCTCTAGATATGCTTTTAACTGGAATAGGGGGGGAAAGATCTGTGTTGGTTCCAGCGATGCTAGCTGACATGACAAATAAACCCTGAAATTCCAGAGGCTGAGCACAAAGAAGTGAATCTGTGGCTTCTGTGTAGTCCAGATGAAGGCAGGATTTGGGGCTCTGCTCCTTTCCCTGGGAAATTAGGGACCGGGATTGGTAGAGGCCCCATCGTCTTCAGTCAGAGGCTCCCAGGGTTGCCCTGTGCCTTAAGGTGCAGTCACCACATAGGGGGAGGTCGCAGGAGGGTGTGGATGCCAGGAGGGGTTTTGTGGCCTGGCCCAGTAGGGGAAGAGTCTGGGGACAAATCAGCCAGTGTTCCCACCTCATGATCCATTTTGCAATTTTCTTCCATCCCTTGGGAAAACATCAAGGAGCATGGCTCAGTTTGTCTCCAGACTGTCAGTCACACTCCTCACACTGCTGCTAAATTCCCCTGCAACTACGAGGTCTCAGACATTTCCAGCTGGAATTTTATAACATTGTTTTGTTTTATTATATTTAATTTCAAAATTACCCAAATAAAGGCAAATGTTACTAGTTTTTCACTTATGGTACTGATAAGGTTTATTTTAAACTACATTTACTCTAACTGTTTATTTAAGTTATAGAAAAAGACTTCTTTTTCAGTAAATATGCTATGTGAAATGAAATAAATTCAGCTACGGTAGAATTCAGGAAGGTGTGAATGGCTGAAATTTGGGAGCACTGATAAAGGGGAAGAGCTGGCCTGGGAGGGGACCTGGGCTCAAACCCCAGCTTTATTTTGATTCACTTGCCTTTAGCTCGTTCTTACCCACTCTGGGCCTCAGTTTCCCTTCCTACAGCCTCTGCTACCCCGCAGCAGATGCCACTGTCTTCTCTCCCTTAGCAGGCCTTTCCCATCTGAGAGCCCCAACTCCTGCTGCTCTCTCCACTGCAAATGACATTCCCACTTGTGTCTACCTGGCAGGCAGATCATCATTCCATGTCCTCTGCCAATGCCACCTCTTCCATGAAGCCTTCCAGGATGCCCAGTGATTCCTTCTTGGGCCCCCTCCTTATAGCTGCTCAAAAGTTCGCAATCGATGGTCTGTCTGTCTGTCCTATTATAGCCTCCTCCAGACCGAGTCAGTCCTGAGGGTTGATTTATCTGATTCTTCATGATTCATCTAGTACAGGACAAGGCACAAAGTTTGTGTCCACTGAACATTGAACATGTACTGAACTGACTGGAAAAATAATACGTGAACAAAGGTTAGGCTGATAGATTTTGTTGTGATAGATGGCAAGCTCTGTGAGAGAAAGAACTCTTTTTACCTTATCCATGTTGGCATTTCCTGAGTCTACACTGTGAGCTAAGCACTTCACCCCTGTTGACATTAAACCCTTACAGCAACGGTGCTTTAGTAGCGAGTAAAAAGCCTCCATCTCGTTAGTTCCTAGCATGTGCCAGGCCCTGTTCCTGTAAACATTTTACATGACTGATCTCATTTAATTCTCACAAGAGCCCCAGTTTTTAGATGAGAAACAGAGGCCCAGAGAGGTTAAGGTATGCACACCCCCATTTTACAAACGAGGAGAGGAGGGCTCTGAGAGGGCATCATACCCACCATTTTAGATGACTGACGGTAATGATGGGGAATTTGAGCCTGGATCTTTCCGATGCCCTGGACCACCAGGTTCACTGTTAGGCTTTGCAGGTCCATCAGCCAAGTCACTTTTGGGCCGGCCCAGACATGGCATCTGGCTGCCTCCAAGAGCTTCCAACTGTGCACCCCCCGCCCCCGTTCCCTCCAGGTGTTCTGTGACATGGAGGCCAGTGGAGGCGGGTGGACCCTCATCCAGCGCCGTGAGAACGGCAGCGTGAATTTCCAGCGGAACTGGGAGGATTACAAACAGGTAACACCGCTGCCCTGAGGAGCAGCTTTTCAGCCAAGAAACATGGGGTGGGGCTGGGTTGTTGGCAGGGACCGGTTTGCTGTCACTCTTTCCAAGAAAAATATCAGCTCACGTCAAGCTGACCACCCTCAAACAGATTTACCCGGTGCACACTCGCTTTCTGAGACCCCGTGACCTGAAATTGAACACTCTTTTTAAAAGTTCTGACATATGTCCTAAAAATGAAAGTTTAACTTTATTTTAATATAATTTTTGGAAAACATAATACATATACGTTATTAAAAGAATTTTTTAAAAGAATACAAAGGAAAGGACAAAAAAAAAAATCCTCCCCCACTGACCTCTGACTACATTGGTTAAATGAATTTACTTGTCTTGTTGCACACCTGTGACCACACCTGCAGGAAACATTCTTTAATGTGGAATTGCTGGCTCAAAGACCACATGCATTTTAGGAGAAGAAAAATAGTGCCTATTGTCTTCCAATTTTTTATTTAAATTGCGAATAAAGGATTTGGGGCAAGCTGACTTAAAAGCTCTTAACATTTCTGAAAGCAAAAAAGAAAAAGAAAATGATGCCCACAAAGTAATACAGCAGTATTATTGCGTCTGCTTGCTGTTCTTTTGATAAATACTTAAAAATAAATACCAAATAAGTTATGAGTACTCTTGATGCAATTAAGTTTTAAAAAATCATTAAAATGCCAAAAAGAAGTACGATGCTCAGATGCAGCAACGCACAACAGAGTGCTGAACGGTAACCATTAGGCTCGTCAGCAGCACACCATGGCTGCAATGGGGAGCAGGGCTCAGGCGTGCCCCTGTCCTTGGTGCTGAATTGTTTTTCTGACCCGGGATATGGTGACAAGACATTACCGGCGCTCTTAGCTTTGCATTTCTATGCTGCTGACATTTTGCAGTAGCTGCCCTGTCACTGCACAAACTTTGCCCGACCATTTCCATAGCTCATTAAAATCTTTTCTTTAATTTTCTAATCAGGTGTAATACACATGCTAAGTGCACAAGTTTGAAGTGTACCCACAACCCAAAGCAACCCTTTGCGCCCCCTCAAACTCAGTACTCCACAAAAGGTAGTTGCTGTTCTGGCTTCTATCACCACAGATTAGTTTTGCCTGATCTTGAGCATCAGAGAAATGTGATTTCAATTATTTTTAACAGGCTTTTACATTTACAAAAGTCTTAGTCTTTTTCCTCTAGGAGGTGTGGGGCTCTTGCCCTTGGGCCTGCCCACACTGGACTTCTGAACTTGATCATTGGGCACAGTGGTTTTGGATAAGCGACCCTGGAGCCTGGCCCACCCAGCTCTTGAGCCAGGGGAGTAGCCCCTGTCCTTGGCACACAGCCCACCTAACCCTCCCCTCCTTGTAGGGCTTCGGAGACCCAGCCTGGGAGCACTGGCTGGGCAATGAGGTGGTACACCAGCTCACCAGCGGGGCAGCCTACTCTCTGCGTGTGGAGCTACAAGACTGGGAAGGCCGAGAGGCCTTCGCCCAGTATGAGAGTTTCCAGCTGGGCAGCGAGGGGCAGCTGTACAGGTGAGATCGGGCCCAGGCCAGTGGGTGGGCTAGAGTCTCACAAGTCGTGGCTAGAGTCTGCACCAAGGTTCAGTCCCTGGGTGTCTCCTGTTTCTACCATCTGTCTCCCATCTGGGTGCTTGTCACCAGATCTGGAGGTGGCTGGTTAGCACTCAGCACATCCTGCCTTCAGGGTGGGGTGGAGAGAATGTCACTGAAGCCAACAGCCCAAGAGGAGGAAGGGGCCTTCCAAGGTCAATCACCACAAGTCAGACATTTTACAAAGAACTAAAATCAAAGAGGTGATTTTCCCAGCCTGCCCTATGCCCTGGGTGAGGTGGAAATGTCCCCGGGCTGGGAGTTGGGAAACCTGGGCTCATTTTGGCTCTGCTCCAGCTTGCACTGTGAACTTGGGGAAGTCAAGCTCTAGCTTTTCTGTGCCTCTGCTTCTTCAACAGCAGCATGAGTTTAAATATGAGGATAGTGTAGAATCATCCAAGTTTCCCACCCCATCCTCAGTCAGGTACTTGGTGTGTTTAGGAAAATGACAGAGCATCTGTTGAGCAACTACTATGTTCCAGGCACAACACTCCCATTAAATCCTCCCCACAACACCTTCAGGCAGGTATTACTGTATCTGCTTTACTAATATGGTAACTGAGGCACTGAGCTTAAAGGCCTACCCAAAGGGAAGAGTTAGAATTCAGTTCTCCCTGTTGCCAAAACTCATGGTGTCTCCCCATCATGATGTCACCTCTCTGAGATACTCAAGGATCTGAAAATAACCCTGGGCCCTGGCTATCTCTGCGTCAGGGTAGAGTTGGATTTATAGACACTTACGGGGCTGAAAAGGACCTCACATGTCATCTGGTTCTTTATATGATGCCAGAATCTCCTCCACAGCCACAGTCTTCATTCAGCCTTGCTGGAAATCTCTTCAAGGAGTGTCCCCACAAGGAATCCCAGAGGTCAGGATGGGTGGGCTTTCAGCAGCAGGGGAATGGGCATTGGGGAGGGAGGGGCACCCTTATTTGTCAGAGGCAGTCATGGGACCTTCTGGAGTCCAGCTAGGGTGCATGCACAAGCCTGCAGAGGAAGTGGCCCACATGGAGGGATGAGGGGAGGCACAGAAAAGACACAGGCACATGTGCATACAGGGCACATACCTCCCAGAAGTGCCCCCACACCCAGACCCAATTACAAGTGCAAGATACATGCACAGATGCACAGAGACACACGCAGACAGACACGTACCGTAGAGGGGCTCGACACACGACTGGGGTACACACTTAGGCCTACAGAGCACACACACTCTCCAAGTGCAGAACTACACAAACAAGCACATACCAAGCACAGACATGTGAGCAAACGTGCCTCCCAGATGCCCCTGCAGGTAAACACGTGCACATAACACCGGACACAAAGACTCCAGAGCCCACACTCGGACCCACCGTAGGTACTGCAGCAGCAACTCAAAACCTACACTCATCCTCATGCAGGCAAGTGCGTCAATGCAAATCCTCACAACTGCAGATGCACAGACTTACACATATATCCATGGACACAGAAAACACACCTCATATGTGTAACTTGGTATCCCCAGGAGACTCATGTATTTCTTTGGGTTTCCTCAGGCCTGAGATATGAACGAGCTTAAACTTCATCTGAATAATGGGTCAGGTGGGGCTCCTGGTCCACAACATGGGTGCCCCCCAGAGATTACACATCCCCACTCTGCTTCCAGAGGGGAAGGGAAGAGAGGCAGAGCCTGAACTGAGGACTTGGGGACAGTGCAGAGGCCGGCGTTGCTGGACTGAGCCCATGAGATCAATTGCCTTTGTGCAGCCCTGATTCCACCCACACCCGGACTGCAAGTGAACCTAAACAGACTAAGCCTTGAAACTGACCTTGAGCTGACATCGCTGAGCCCTCAAAGGGAGCCACAAGGAGAAGCCGGGACCACATGAGTACCTGGGCCAGCCTGCCTGTCCCCACCCCAGGGAGCTCTGGCCAGGCAGTCCTCTTTGCAGGTGGTTTGCACCAGAAGCCATGTGAGCTCAGGATGGCACAGTTATGGGCACAGATAAGCCTTCACGGATGGTCACAGCCATCTGGACCTGGAGGGCAATGCCCCACCTCACCACAGACAGACAAAGCATATGGGTGAGAGGTGTGGGGACTGAGTGCCACATAGGCAGGCCCCACGTTCCCTCTGGACACCTCTGTGGGAATCTCCCAGGCCCCGCCCTGGTCACATCTGCCATCCACTTGCTCCTCCCAGAGGGACCTTCCTAATTGCTCCCCAACCAGCTCCTGCTTTAGCTGCTAAGTCCAAATAACAAGGAGCCCTATGTGTGCTGAGCACTCACCATGAGCACGCTGCTCTGCGCACATCACACGCTGAGGCTGCACACAATGCACGAGGTTGTCACTGTTAGTGTCACTGTTGTCACCACTTCTACAAATGAAGAAACCAAGGCTCAGAGAGGCGAACTTCCCAAGGCCATGCAGCTATAGAGTGGCAGAGCTGGGATTTGAATGCAGGTGCTCTGCCCTCCAGATCCAATGGCCATCACCTCCATGTAGGCCTGGACATGCCCACCTGGGCCACAGAGCTTGGAAAAGAAATGAAAACCCTCCCCCAGCTGGTGGCAGATGTCGATGTCACATGGCTGGGGGTGCCCCGGGTACAGAGCTATGTGGTCAGGGAAGGCTTCTTGGAAGAGGTGGGTGGATGTGAGCAGGTGTGATGGGGCTGCGACTGCAGGACAGCCAGCTGGGAGCACAATGCATGGAGACTCCCAGATCAGGCCACACCAGGCTGGAATCAGGCTCTGACCCTCAGTCGTTCTGAGACCCTGGGCAGGTTTCTGTGGATCATGGGATCCCTACTTCCTCATGGGTAAAATGGGAAGAACAGGGTGATGTGGCGATGAAACGAGACTGAGCTAAGCCCTGCAAAGCACTTCAAACAATGCCTGGCACATAGTAGATGCTCAAAACAAATGCAGTCATTATCCTTGTCATTGACTTTGTCCAGGTCATTCTCACTCCCCTCCAAGGCCCAGGTTCAGGGAGATGAGGGAGGCGTGGCACACGCATGTGCTCTGTCCCCCGCAGGCAGCAGGCAGGGAGCACAATTCAGGAGGGGAAATGGCCCAAACACAACTGGAGGGAAACCCAGCCTGGGACAAAGCCCCTGGGGAGGCCCTTCCTCAACACAGCCCCAGCCTGACTCTGGGCTCTTCTCCCATCACCACCTCTGGGTGGTATCCAGGCTTTCTCTGAGCGGGTACGGAGGTTCATCATGGAACCAGAACAATCTGTTTCTGACGGAGGCCAACTTCAGCACCCACGACAAAGACAATGACAATTGCCACTGCAACTGTGCCCTGCTGCTCTCTGGAGGTAGGTACAGGTCAGAACCTCTCCCACCCATGGGCTCACCTGAATGATCACCCCCCCCTTTCCTCCCCCAATTCCTTTGCATCCCGACGATGTCTGGAGGTGGGTGCAGGTCAGAGCTCTGCCTAACCACAGGCTCACCCGCCTGTGTTCCACCCATACCTTCCCCAGCAGGTCCCCTCCAGGGTCCCGCCTCCTCCTAGAGCTGGCCCCACCAGTTTCCCAGTGAGACCAGGTTGCAGGGCCACTGGGGATGGGGCTCCAGGGGAGACATAATGTCTGATTAGTCCCCACCCCAAGCAGGACCAGGATGGGGGAGACCAGTGGGAGGCGGAGCGGACAGCTCCACACCAACTATGGCTCAGGCAGAGTTCCCTGAGTGGGGACAGAGGACAGAGTGGGAGATGGGGATGAATGAGAGGCAGAGACAGAGAGGGGAGGACAGAGATAAGAAGAGAGAACTCCTGAGACACAGAAGCAGGGACAGATGGAGGCAGAGAGAGACAGCACAGCGGAGATGGAGCACTGCACCAGGACACAGAAGTACAGAGTGAGTGACGCAGAGGGAAATGCTACCCAGGGAAAGGCCAGAGACAGCACAGAGTGTGAGACACAGAGAGACCCAGAGACAGACAGGGCGACAGAGACCAGACACAGAGGAACAGGCACCCTCAGAGCAAGACGAACACAACTGGAGGGCAACACACAGAGTGACAGACATGGGCACAGAGACCATCAGAGAGAGAATAGACAAACCCCCTGTGTGAGAGACTGAGAGAGGGACAGAGAGCCCTGAAAACCAGTGGGGAGGTGACAGGAGACCTCGCTGGGGAGGCCCAAGGAGAGAGGGTCAGTGAGGGAGGAAGGCAGGACACAGAGGACTGGGTAGATGGCCAGGAGGAGCAGAGGGGCCCACTGCTGCCCTCCAGAGGCCCCGGCTGTGCAGAAGGACTGGGAGTGCCCCTCACACACAGACACACACAGACACACACACGCCCACCCAGCCCCGTGCAGCTGGCTTCCCACAGGAGGCAACAGCCCTGATTAGTCTTCGTTCTCTTTGGGGTGCAGGGGCTGCCATCATCCATCTGGCTGGGCCCCACTTCCCAAAGCCTCTTTCCTCTCTCCTCCACCAGGGTGGTGGTTTGATGCCTGCGGCCTCTCCAACCTCAACGGCGTCTACTTTGAAGTTGGTGATGACACGCGTAATCTCAAGGGCATCCGCTGGTTCTCCATCCGGGGTCCCAGCTACTCGCTGCGTGCCACTCGCATGATGATTCGTCGCGTGGGTGTCTAGCAAACAGCCGGGCCTGGATGCCGGACCACACAGGAGGAGCCTGGATGAGTATCCCCTGGACAGTTAGACACAAGTGCAGGACACGGTGCCAAGATCATGTCCTCAACACCCTGAGTCTCCTGAGCCAACCCTCCTTGCCCGAGAAGTCCAGAAGAGTCACCTGCCTCTCTGTTCCCCTCAGTCTGTGAAATGCTGGGTGTTCAGGGGTCCCTGCCTCTGCAGCACCCTTCCTCCCTCTTCCCTCCTTCCCCCTGCAGGGACCCCCAGCCAGTCCGATGGTCACAATGGCCTGAGTGAGCTGGGAACAGCTAACCTGGCACCTCAGAGGAGCACATGACCAGCGGTGGGATTGCAGGCGAGGGGAGGGCAGGCATTTACAGGCAGGAAGCTGCCAGATGGAGGACAGATTCTGTCCCCAGGGTTGGCAGAAGGCCATCTTCTGTTCCAAGCTGCCCTCACCTTGAGATGTCCTTGAGTTTTCTTTTCAAGGACACAAGGGCTGCACCACCCCCTATTGTAGTCACTGTTTCCCCTCCACTCTCCACGGCTCCGGGCTCCACTGTCTGGAGCTCAGACCTGGTTTCTCAGGAGCTTCAGGGCATCTGACAGGGACTCCTTTACCACCAGCATGTCCTAGGGGGTGTTCCGCAGAGAATCACTTTTACTGAGAGAAAACAGCAGGTGAAATAAACGCGACTAGGCATTCTTTGCTGCAGGACTTGTCAGAGCCTTTAATGTGGTCGTGTGCCTTGTGACTGCCCACAAAGGGGCTACAGTGGCCAACTTTCTCCAACTCCTCACCTGTCATGAGGGGGAGCCCTAGATCCCCATCCCCATCCTCAGCTGAACTCATCCATTTTGGCTACATGGGCCACAGTGACAGCCTCAGACAGCCTCTAAAAACAACTGGAAGGAAGCTTTCAGTTAAAACAGTCACACACTGTCATTGAGGAAGGGTCTAGAACTAGTCCCTGTCTGTGCTATGGGCTAATGTCCTCAAAGCCTCCTTCTGGCTGCAGGAAGTGGGATCTCTGCCTGTGCACCTGCCCTCAGGACTCCCTGTAACCCCAGCTCACCCAGGCTCAAGTGCAGAGACCTTTGGGCAGGACATCTGTCCCCAGGTGCAAGCCTTCCGGACTCCGAGCCAGAACCCCAGCCCCCTCCTCCCTGCCTCCTCTGACAGTTTAGGAGATCAGAGGCTCCTCATGAGCTTCTTTCACAGGATGGAGTCAGAAAAGGGCCACAGCCACTCTGCCACCCACCACCTTCACTGCGTCACCATCTCAGCCCTAATGAGGCCACAACGGCCCTGTCGTCATCAGCCAACACCCAGGCCCAGCCAGGACCACACCTGCCCTACCACCAGGATGCACTTCTGCTCCAGCTCTGTGACCCCAGGCCAGTGGCTCAGACTTTCAAAGCCTCGGGTATCTTGTTAATTGTAAACGCCTCCGTTGTTATGTCTATAAAGTGGAGAGGATGACACTCTCTCCTCGCTGGGCTGTGGCAACGAGGACATGAGACCATGTATGTAAACTTCTTCACAGAGCCTGGCTTGAAGCAGCTGCCTAATAAATGTTAGTTCCCCAAGAGGTGAAAGGACCGAGGAAGGCGATCCCCCACCCCATGCATGCCACCCCCTCACCTGTACCCAGGTGAGGAAAAGGCATTTTGCTTTTGCAGCCACAGAATTTATTTTTGCACTGCAGAGCTCATAGGCTGGCTGCGTGCTGGAGAGGAGACAGAGCATGGCTCTGAGCCCTGGGGCCAGAACTCATCTGGGTGGTTGAAGGCCCAAATCCCTGTCTGCGCTTCAGGTCTCAACAGGACAGGAGGGGATTAGGGTCACCCTCAGACACCTGTTCTTAAATATGCATTAGTCCTTCTCACCTTCCGTCCTAAGGAAAAAGATAGAAACTCCATCCTAAGGATGGACTGAGTCCATATCCTGGAAGTGTAACAGTGCATTCAACCGATGGTAGGTCCAGGCTCTGCAATGATGTCCCCTCCACCTCTCAGCCCTGCCATCCGCCGTGCAGATTTCACTCTCAGCCAGTGTCCCTCATGACAAAATGGCTACAGCAGCTGCAGTCTCATGTCCTCCCAGCAGAGCATTCCTGCCAAAGAATGATTCTCTCCAGGCAGAAATGGTTTATATCCATCCCTACATTTAATGTGATTCTGATTGGCAAGACCTGCATCACACGATCAGGCCTGGGACCAGGGGTGGGGTCAGTCCCACCGAAGTCATGTCTTCAGGAAGCAGAGATGCTGGGCAGGCAGGAGCAGGTGTTCACTCTTCCTCCTTCCCTGTCTCTAACTCCAGCTCTCTTCTCTCCATCTCTGTCCCCTCTCCCAGCCTCCCTGCCCCCACATCCTGGCCCCATTCTCTAGCTCATCCCCATTTTCTCAGATTGTCAAAGACATAGCTGTGTCCTGCCCACGGATGTCAGACCCTGGTTCTCAGTCCTGGCTCTGCCACTGGAGCAGAACCCCTGGCCTCTGAGCCTCAGTTTTCCATCTGTGCAAAAAGGATGAAGAACCTGACAACCTCCAGAAGCCCTTCTGACAGTGATGCTCACTCACGATGCTGCAGACAAGATGAGCCAGATGCCCCCAGGCAACACAAGGGCCAGTGGGGACATGGCTGGTATAGCTTTGGACCCAGGCTGTGTCTCCTGGGGACCACAGTTTGCAGGACCTGGCTTCTAGAGTACCCGCACCTGCAGGTTCCTTTGCAAAAACCCTTGCTGCGTCTCCCTACATCAGACCAGTGCTCTCCACATCTTAGTGATGAAGAAATTAGGGCTCAGAGAGGGAACAAGTCACATCTAAGGTGGCACAGCCAATCATCACCACCAATGTACTTGTGTCTATGAGCTGCTGCCTCTTCCAGAGCTCTCTGGAGGCATCTTGGCATCTAGCACAGAAACTGACAGAGGCAGAGAGATCTTTCTGGAAAGGACTCCAAGAACAGTCTGTCTTTCCCACTGGTGCCTGACAGGTCCCAATGGAGCCAGACAAGCAGAACACTTTGTCCCTGAGATCTCTGCATGCTCCCAGCAAAGGCAATTCCACCCTGAGGAGAGAGTTCACTGTGTACACCCAGACCCCTCAACCATGGGTGAGCTAAAAAGTGGCCCTTTGTCAGAGGAAGGGGATGGCCAGCATCAGGAGACACTCGGGGGCTGGGGGATTTGGCCCCTTTCTTTGAGTTTTCCTTCCCTTCAGTGTCTGTGTGGCCTTCACCTCCCCCTTTTAAAGATGCTTTGGAAAGCTAACAGTGTTGCCTTGGCAACACCAGCATCAGCATCCTCTGATGGAACAGCCCCTCGGAGAGTGGGGTCTGGACCAGGCCATGTCTAGCATAAATGTGTTACTACCTTGAGTCAGGTCAATGTGGGATTATGCAGCTGAGGTTCTCATGTGGCCTGAGAGCAGCGAGGCCCAATGGCCTTGAGCACCTGTCACATTCCTGACCCACCTCAGGAGAACTCTCCGAGCCTCTTTCCCGTCTGCAGAACAGGGAGTCTGGGATCCGGTCCCCAGGCAAGTCACGAGAGTTCGGCCTGATGGTGACATCCAGGCCCGGCACATCCTTCACGTTCTCATTCCTCTGTGCACTCATTCACTCACACAGCAACTATGCAAGAAGGACCTGCTAGGCCAAGGGCCTGCTGGGTGATGGAGATGGAGCATTTAACGTGACAAACGTCCGCAGTCCTGGGCTCACAGAGCCGAACAGGCTACAGGGAGAGTGGCCAAAACCAAATTAGATAGAGTTTAAAAGACCAAATTAACCAATTAAATAACATACTGCAAGTGAAGACAAAAAGCAGCAGTTAGAAATAAGAGAATTACAAAAGGTCCAACTTAGGACGATCAGGGGAGACCCCTCTGAAGAGGTGATATGTAAATAGAGGACCAATCAGGTGAGAGTCAGCCAGGAGAAGAGCTGTGGGAGGACGAGGCCCACTAGAGGGCGCAGCAGGTGGGAAGTACCAGGTGGTCAGGCACGTGCTGACTTGAACCACAAGGAGGCCAGTGCTGCTGCAGCGCAGGGAGCAAGGGGCAAGTGCGGGGAGAAGGTGCCTTCTGGGGACCTGCCTCGGAGATACAGCCCCACTCTGGTGCCCACCACAGAGTGGATCCAGCCACCTCTGACTGACTCCCTGTGGAGCTCGACAAACTCCTGCCCCTCTCTAGACCTCAGTTTCCCAATCTACACAATGCAGGAGAGAAATCACTGATCGCCTCAATCTAAAAGTCACTGAAATCCTGTTATTGCATAAATCTGGGTCAAGGACCTGCTCAGCGTTCTTTTCGCCAAGCTCAGTTCTTCTGCAGCTCCTCCTCTGCTCCGTGATTCTTAGTCTGGGGTTCAGGCCACTTCCACTTGACCTTTATGTTTCTGTGGCACCGAATATGAGGCCCAGCATGCAGTGGCCGCTCTAGGTAACGTGGTTAACCAGTTCGGCCCTCCGGTTCAGCAGTGAGCTGGGTCCAACTCCAGCTTCTGCCCCTTACAGGATAACAGCAGAGCCTCTAAAACCGCTGTGAGGGCTTAGTAAATTGTAAGGGCCCTGGGACAGGACCTGTACACGGTGAGCTCTCTGTGGTGTCATCTCTAACTAGTCTTCTATGCCACGCACCACACAAACAACGTCCCTTAGAATATCCCTGGAAGCCTCATCACGATACTATGGGTAGGTTTTATTATCATCATCCTCTTTTACTGGTGGAGAAACTGAGACCCAGAAAAGTGAAGTCACTTGGCTAAAGTCACACGATGAGGGGTTATAGAGGTGGCTTTGGACCCAAATCACCTGCTTCAGAGCATGTTTTATCTTGATCTTAGGTTCCCTCATGCCCAAGGTGAAAGAAAAATAATTAAATACGCATGTACGTGGTGAGTGCAAGCTGGCCAGTGCTTGAAACTCACACATGAAGATAAAGCTCACTGTCCCTGCTGGACCCTGCTAAGGTGAACTTGAGCCTGCGGGCAGGGGACAGGACCTTCCTGCTGGCAGCCACAGTGTCTGCCACCCCTGTCTTTTCTGAGCAGGGCTTACTTTCTTCCTTATCAACCTCCTTGGCCTCCCCACTGTGTCCTGGGCAGGGGAGGAGCAGAGACAGGCCATGATTGTTGATTCTAATCTGGGGGTCAGGGTGGCGGATGGAAGCTGGAAGCCCCCTGTCTGGCTGATGCCCCTTCCCTCAGCTGTCCCCTGCCCCTTCACATCACGGTGTCTGGAGGGGTGTCAGGAGCACAGTCACCCAGGCCTGGCTGTGTCCACAGATTACAGGGGACTGGACCGGCCCCTTTCCTCCCTGGGCCTTACTTTCCTCATCTGTGAAATGGGAGAGAGCAGCTCAGCCCGGTTCACCTCACAGAGTTGCCATGAGACTCAAATAAGATCATCCCTTCCCTCCACAAATAGCTGTTGAGTACCTACTATGTGCCAGGAACTGTGCTAGGCACTGGTGACACGGCTGAGAACAAGACAGACTGACATTTGCTCTAAGGTCTGGGGTGGGTGGGAGGAGACAGAAATTCAGAAGAAACTAACCTGACAGCAAACACCGCAATGAATGTGATCAGGAACTTTCAGGCATCCTTGAAGGAAGGGGAGAAGATAGGTGAAGTGGGAAATGAAGGCTCCAGGTGAGGGACAGTACGTGCAAAGGCCCCGGAGCTGGCCTAGGGTACAGCTTCACAGAGTTCAGGAAGGGGAAGAGGCCAGAACCCAACAGGGGTTGGGGTACCATGGCAGGGCTTGGGTGCCATACTGAGAGGAAGATACAAGGAGACAGACCTAAACAGAAGGAAGCCAGAGCCTGCAGGCTTTGCTGTCCTCTGATGTGAGTGTGAAACCTGGAGCGAGTTATTTCCCCTGTCAGAAGCTCGGTTTCGCTCCTGATGAAATGGGCACCAGGATACCTATTTAGCCAAGGCTTTTGAAGATTAGAGAAAACCTATTTGTATTAGTCTGGTTTTGTTGCTTATACCAAAGTACACAGAACTGAGTGATTTGTAAAGAAAATGAAATTTATTGCTTACGGTTTCTGGGGCTGGGATGTCCAAAGTCCATCTGGTGGTGGCAACAGCGACCCAGGGGTCTCATATTGCAAGATGGTAGAAGCAAAGAGAGCGGAGAGAGAGGAAGCCCTCAGAACCATGCCCCTGACCACCATTTTTAATCCATTCACTACTGTACAGTCCTACAATCCAACCACCTCTTTAGGCTCCACCTTTCAATTACCATAATATTATTTTCCACTCTCTTAACAGTCACAGTAGGGGCTAAGTTTCCAATACGTAAAACTTGGGGGACACAATTCAGGCTTTGAGGAGTTTTGTGGGGGGCATAATTTAATCTACTACACTGTTCTAGTGCATACAGAAGAGCTATACCAAGGAACCTCTCCATAAATGATGACCATTGCTATTCTCAATGCAGCCTGTGGCATTTCTGGGTTGTCCCTTTATTTCCTGATTCTTAACCATTTGTCATTGCTGAAACTCAGTTCCAAGCAAGTGGGAGCAGACCCTGATGGTTTTAGGGAAAATCTGAAACTGAGAGAAGTCAATTTATGCATTTTTTCTCTTCCCATCATTTAATAAATCACCCCCAAGTTTCCACAGGAACCTAGTTTGAGAACAATTAGCCCAACAGAGCGGTAAAGGAGTATCTAACAAACCTGCCTTCTGTGCAGCAGGTCTGATGACTATGACATAAGCCAAAGAGTATAGGAGATAGAAATTCAGTAGAAATTAACCCAACAGATGGCAGGTTTGTTAGATATTCCCTACCTGGAAACATCAAGAGGAAATGAGTGAATAGTGGTAAATTCATGACATGGTCATGAGTCTTCATTGGGAGGGGTATGGGGTAGCTTTTGGGGTGCTAGGAATATTTGCCTCTTGATCTGGGTGAGGGTTCCACACACGTGTTCATTTTTTGAGAATTCATCAAGCTGTATGTTCATCTGTGCACTTTTCTCTAGGTTTGTTTCTCTATATGTCTGTAGGTATATTGGGGAGGACAGATTATACACATACAAATATACCATAAACACCAACAAAGTCATTTGGGATAAAATAAGAGTTTAGGGAGGAATCTGGCGATAGTTAACAAAATTACATGTGCCTTTGCCCTCTGACACATCAGTCCTCTTTTCTAACAGTCTTCCCTAAATATACATAATATATGTACAAGGTTAATCATCATAGCTTCACTTGTATTAACAAAAGGTGGGAATCAACCCAAATGAAGAAACTATAGTGTGTCTAGTTCTGCATATCAAACCACCCCAATCTTAGTAGCAAAAACCAAACACCACGTAGTTCATTATGCTCATGGGTTCTGTGGTGCAGTTCAGACAGGGCACTGCAGGCGTGATTTGTCTCTGCTTCACGGTGGCTGGACTCCAGCCAAGGTGGCCACAGCACACTTACCTCATTCTCACTTTGTCTTGCTGAACATCCACAGATTGTGGGTTATCCAGAATCCTGTGGTCATGGGGCACTGAGAACACCATATGTGAACAGTGGACACCCGTACTGCATGTGTCTCCTCTGCTCACCTGTATGCTCCATTGTCCCATCAGACTTCGCTTCCAATACCAAGTTCAGAGATAAAATTATTACCAATTTCAAGATGGTGATAGCAGAGTGTTAAAACAAGAGAGGAGCCCCCTGAGCAGGGGTCCTACATATGAGGGATGGGTGTTATGGACGCCATGTAGCAGGCATCACGAACGTGTTCTGATAGGGTGCTAGGAAGCAGTCAACTATATCTTTGCAGAGGCACATCCATCGTTCCATCAGACTTCACTTAGAAAACTCAAGTTCAAAGATAAAATCAGTAAGAACTTCAAGATTACAGCAGAACATTAAAAACAAGCGCATGACCCTTCTCAGCACAGGGCCCTGAGCAACTCAACAGGTCATATGCCCTTGAAGCTGATTCTGGTTCCAGGCCAATGAGGCAGAAGCTGTGTGGCCTTCTATGACCTAACACAGTAACTCACAATTTAACAGCATCAGTTCCACCCTACTCTACTGGCCAAAGCAGTCACAGGGGCCTGGCCCAGATTCAGAGGTAAAGGGGTGATCACAGACCCCATTTTTTGACAAAAAGAGTATCAAAAGAATATACAGCCTTTTAAAAAACTATACATACACATATACACACACCATTGTGGGTGTAATGTGCCCATATAAAGGCCATGTTTCCCAGACTTCCATGACATTAAGGTGTGGCATGTAACTAGGTTCTGGGCCATGATATGTAAGAAACCCATGTGTAAAAAACGGAGAAGCTGCGTAAGTGGGGCTGACCCAGCTGGGAGCGGGGCCCTTTGCCCACCCCCTTTCCTTTTACCTGAGGCACAGGTGTGATGGCTGGAGCACCAGCAGCCTGGACCATGAAGTGAGCTTGACGACTAAAGCCACACTGGGCCAGTGGGGCAGGATGATCAAAAGAGCTTGGATTTCTTTGGCTAGTGGAGCTGCCATGCACTGGCCAACCTTATGTGAGAAAGAAACACACTTTTGTCCTGTTTGAGCCAGTGTCGTTTAGGACTTAAAATCTTACCTGGTACACATTTCTTTCCCAAGGACTTGGTGAGAGACATGGGATCCCAAAAAGGGGGCCCAGAATGCTGCCTGGTACTAACTCTATTGTGATTTTTTTTTTTTTTTTTAAAGGGGATTTTTTTTTTTTAATTCTTTTTTGGGCCAGCCCGTGGCTCACTTGGGAGAGTATGGTGCTGATAACGCCAAGGCCACAGGTTCGGATCCCTATATAGGGATGGCCGGTTAGCTCACTTGGGAGAGCATGGTGCTGACAACACCAAGTCAAGGGTTACGATCCCCTTACCGGTCATCTTAAAAAAAAAAATTTTCTTTTTTAAAAAATTGCTATCTGGCTCTGTGCCATGGCAGGTATGATCTTCTCAGAACTCAAATATAATCAGGTCATTCTTCCTGCTTGTCTTCTGGGTCCACAGGGACCTCGTTTAACACACATGCCCACAGAGGATATCTTTTGAATCCCCTGTCCTTACTTTTCTGTTTCTTTCACCACCAATTGGTTTAGGGTATGTAATGTAACATTTTATATTTTCTTCTTGCTCCCAAACTTTCTACACACAGAAAAAGATCAAAACAGTGTTTTCTGTCAAGCTGGTAGAAATGGACTCTGCTCCAGTCAGGTGAGGGGGCAGCTGATACCTGGAGTGGCACACCTTGTGACACAATACAGAGCCCTTTTCTCCTGGGCCTCAGTTTCTCCATCTGATAATAGGGGCTTGCACTGGACACCCTCAGGTGTCCTTTAGCTGTGGCCTTTGGAAACCCTCAAATCCTCACCATCGGCGCCTTTGTTCAGGGGTCTGCATGTGCCACCTGTCCCAGGACCTCACTGCAGTACCCAATTCCCATCTCTATTACCTCTTCTAGCGTCCGGCTCAAGACCAAATAATGGGGAAGGAAGACTTCTGGAAGAAGAAAAGTATCTAAAAATGCTTGTCCGATTTGAGCAGGAATGAGCTCGCTGCTCCAACTTGAGTAACATATAGCGATCTTTAAAAATGGGAAAGAATCCTCTCAGACCCACCAGTGTTGACTTAAATTGAGACAGAGAAAAGCAACCCTGATGTCTGGGAGCTGGGCTGGATGGTAATCAGCTGGGCCTGGGTGTTGCTACACATTGGCCTGACACTCACAGGTAACGGCCTGTGTGTCCTGCTGAACATAAATGGTTTCACAGAACACCAACATCAGAAGAAGAGCTCTGTGAATGAAAAATCAAGATAAAAACAAGACCACTCTGGAATCGTGTCTGAACAAAGACAAAACATGAACATTTCCAAGCCACAAAAATGGCAAACACCCCCCTCTGGCTAATAGGAATGGCTGGGGCTGCTTTCCCAGTTACAGCATTAGCCACTCTGTGGTCAGCCCTCTCTATAGATAAGATTTATTAAGATTCCTCCCATATAATTACCAACATCATCCAATCTAGAGGAAAACTCCACAACCTCAAACCCTCTTCAAAAATCACCTAACATAGCCCAAATCCTACAATAAACCTTTCCTAATACCCTCCTACTGCTATATGCCAGGGTTTCCTGTGGTATGCATTCTCTTGCTGCAATGAGTAATAAAACCACTTGTTTAACTGCAGGTATGTTCTTGGTGGTCTTAGGCTGGAGGGCATTGACAGGAAATTACTTATTTGTGTGTACTCATAAGATGAGATATTAGCTCCTTAAGCTTATAGTTCACAAACAACTAAAAAAACTAAAACAAAATTCCAAATTAAATACTAACATACCACAAAACTAATAACAATAACAATGAATCATAGTAATTATTTATTTATAATTAAGTTAATAATAATAACATCAGTAAAATTTACTCACTCAAACACTGCTATATGTACTGTTTCTGCCTCACTAATTCAATTCTCATAGCCTTCCTGAGAAATAAATTCTGTATTTGTTTAGGATTAGGTTTGAATGCATGTAATAGAAAATTCAAATAATACAGA
Source organism: Cynocephalus volans (assembly GCF_027409185.1). Lineage (NCBI taxonomy): Eukaryota > Metazoa > Chordata > Mammalia > Dermoptera > Cynocephalidae > Cynocephalus > Cynocephalus volans. Next base: position 26,912,296 of record NC_084460.1, read on the forward strand.
CTTACAAAAGAAAGTGCCTTGTTTATCAGTTAGATTTTGCTGCATAAAAAACTTCCCCAAAACTTAGTGGCTTGAAATAACCACTGACTTGATCATGACTGTGTGGGTTGACAGTTTGGGCTGGGCTCAGTGGGGCAGCTTGCTCTGGATTCATTGTGCATCTGCAGTCACCTATGGTCCATGGCCTCACTCACACGGCTGTGGTCTGGCTGTAGATATGAATGATGGCAGTGGCTGGACTACATGGCCTCTCGTGCTCCCGCAGGCTATCTGTTGGTCTCAGGGTCCCAGGTGCAACAAGAGAGCAAGCCCCAATGCACAAGCCCTTTTCAAGCTTTGGTCTTTTCCCATCAGCCGAAGTAAGTCATGTGACAAGGCTGGATTCAAGGGATGGAGAAAGACCAGGTCTTAATAAGAGAAGCTGCAAAGTCACATTGCAAAGGGGTGAGCATACAGGATTGGGAGGAATTTGAGACCGTTGTTGCAAAATATCTACCTCAGTTTGTTTTTCTCTTATACCAGAAAAACAGGGAGCCAACTGAAAGAGCTCCTAATGGCCAAAGGTGGAACAATTTGAGCAAGAAAATAAATCAAGTAGTACTGGATTATAACCCAAAGTATAAATAAATATACATGAGTTCACACTGATATAAATAAATGATGGAATAAATAAATACATAGTGAGAAGAGATCAGTCTCTCAGGCAGAAGAGTTCCAAATAATTCATGTAGATACTCCACCCTTAAGGAGGTGGAACACACTCCCCACTCCGTAAGCGTGGGCTACACATAGTGACTTTCTTCCAAAGCACACAGTATGGAAAGGAAGAAAAAGAGTAACTTTACAGTGGAGAAGTTTGCCAGCGATCAAGGTTAATGTGCACAGTGATACATCATATTGATAGTCTGTACCCCTGATATGATGTGATGAGAATAGCACTTTACCCCTGTGTCTTCTCCCAAAACACATCACCCCAATCTAATCGTAAGAAAATCATCAGAAAAATTTTAATTGAGGGACACTTTACAAAATACCTGACCAGTAATCCTCAAAACTGGCACATTCATTAAAAACAAGGAAAAGGGCCGGCTCATTAGCTCAGTTGGTTGGAGAACAGTGTTATAACACCAAAGTCAAGGGTTTGGATCCCCAAACTAGCCAGCTGCAAAAAAAAAAAAAAAAAAGAAAGAAAGAAAGAAAGTATAAGAAACTGTCACAACCAAGAGGAGCCTGAGGAGACAAAACTAATCAATGTAGTTTAGTGTCCTACATGGGATCCTGGAATAGAAAAGGAACGTTGGGAAAAACTGAGGAAATTTGAATGAAGTATGGACTTTGTAGTTAATAATGATATAACAAGCAGTATTGGTTCACTAATTGTGACATGTGTACCATATCAATATAAGATAATAACAAGGGAAACTGGGTGTGGGGTATATAGGCATTCTCTGTGCTATCTTTGCAATAATTCTTAAATCTAAAACTGTCCTAAAATAAAAGGTTTATTTTTAAAAGAAGTCCAGGAAGAGTCAATCCGGGGCCGATGCAGTCTTCACAGTGTCATTGATGTCCCAGGTTCCTTCTAGCTTCATGTTGCTTACCATGTAGCTTCATCCTCAAGGTCACTTCTCGATCCATAATGGCTGCTGGGGCTCCAGCCATAATGTCTGAGTCCCACCTAGGAAGAAGGCAAATGGGCTTTCCTCCCAGCTGCATCAGCCCCCTCTAAGGGTACTTCCTAGAAGTCTCACCTAATAGTTTTCACTCATTGGCCACCAGTAACTGCAAGAGAGGCTGAAAGTATAGTTCTTTAGCTGGGTACATGGCCACCAGGAATATAATCAGGGTTTGGTCAACAAGGAAAAAGGAGAGAAGGGAATTGCATAGACATTAGCAGTCTCTCAGGTGCTAGGATAATTCCATTTTAGAGATGAGAAAACTGAGGCTCAGAGAGGATGAGTGACTTGCCCATAATCTGAGGATTAGGCAGAGAGGAAGATGGATCTGAAATCAGAAATCATGACTTTTAAGCCTACGGCCCTAACCATTAAAATATGCTACCACATCATCAATGTAACAACATTAATTTAGTGATATGGACAATGTTGCTCTGCTGAACCTTAATTGCCACTAGCAATGTAATGTGGGACACTCAACTGTGATGCCATTTTGCTTGGGTGTCACACCCTTCCACCCAGCCCCGTGTGTTCATGACTTTGCTCTCCCACCACTTGGCTCATTTCACCCATGGTGAAATTTCTTTCCACCCTCCACCTCTGCATCACCTGGCCTTCACTTAGCAGGAATTCATCTTTACATAGCAAAGCCGCCTCCACCCTTTTCTCATCACCCAAAGCCGATTGCAGTGGTAAAGCTCCTCCTCCCTCTGGTCTTCAGTTTTTCCATCTGCTTACCGAGGTCCCCCCTGGTTTTATTCCACACAGAAAGGATTAGTGACTTGCCCAGGGTCACACAGCAGTAAGTCATGAAGAATCAGAGTCCGAGTCCAGTGCTCTTTCTGCACAGAATCATCCCACAGCTGCCTGCATGGAACTGAGGGCCACTGCTCCAACTCACAGTCTGCCCTCACCCCCCAACAATGCTCTGTCTCCCCAATTACCATGTTGGCCAAGGGGAGTTGGTTGGCAAACACCAGAAAGTAACTAGCCCAGGGGCTCAGCGGTGGATTTATGGGAAGTGATTCCCAGGATAGAGGAAGAGGAAACCCCCAGCATTCAGGGATGGACAGGAAAGGGCATCTCAGGGGAGCTCAGTGACAGAGCCTGTGGCTTTGTTCCCTAGAGTACTGGCCAGGGATGACGCATCTCTAACCACCCTCTGTCTGCGTGCCCTCAATTCAAGTTTCATATTCCCAAGAGAGACTCTCGAGTGCTCAGCCTGCAGTCAGGTGTCTGCTAACACCAGTGAATCAGCTGTGATCAGAGGATAGTGTGTGTAATACAAACATGGCCAGTGGGGACATTGCGGTAAGATCCACCCCAGTTTCCCTATCTGTACATGACACATATTCCTATCTCCAGGCGTGAGCACAAGCTATCGCCATCCCTCTAGAGGGAAAAATGAGGTACTTCCCAGAACTGGGGACAGATATAAATGCATATCTTCATTTCCCCAAACCTGCCTGTGGGTTTACAGTTAAAAAGCATCATGATACTCAGGGCCTGGCTTTCAATGGACACAGGGCCAGAGGGTTGGAGAGAAATGAACTAGTTCTGTTTTCCCAGAAATGCCCCAGCACAACACAGCCCACAAACATTTGCCTCTGAGGAAACCAAACTTCCCTCACTCCGGAGGCTCTGCCCTGTTGCCCCTTCAGCAGGCACGACCAAACTCACACACTAGGATGGGTGATGATAGTGATAACACAACTAGCTCACATTTTTTGAGGCACTCGGCTAGGTATTTGACCTGCGTCTCTCATGTAATGGTAAATATTACTAATAGCCTCATTTTATACCCTTGGCCCATGCTCTGCCATGGGGGCGAGAGCTCTGCCTCCCTCCTGGCCACTTGGCCTGGCCCAGCAGGAAGCCTGCCCAGGCTCGCTGCCCAGGGAGTTGAAGGTACTCAGTGGGTGGCCAGAAGCTGGTTCTCTGGGAGGCCAGTGCCCTGACAGAGGAGGGATGGCAGAAGGGCAGGTACTGCAGCCTCACAGATGAGAGGCTAGGACTGGCAGAGCCTCTAGGGCTGGGGCAACTTCGGTCTGATGTCACCTCCCTGCAGGAACCAGTCTTCAAGTCCTGTCTGCTCTCTGGGCCTCAGTTTCCCCATCCATACATGAGGGGGTTGGACTCAATGGTGGCTAAGGACCCTTTTAAGTCTGACACTGTAGAATTCTAGGATGCCTGTATTAGTCACCTATTGCTGTATAACAAATTATCACAAACTTAGTGACTTACAGCAACACCCATTTGTCATTTTAGAGTTTCTGCAGGTCAGAAGTCCTGGCATGGTATAACTGGGTTCCCTGCTCGGGGTCTCATCAGCTGAAATCAAGGTATTGGCTGGGCTATGTTCCTTTGTGGAGGCTCAGGATCCACTTCTAAGCTCATTCAGGTTATTAGCAAAGTTTTGTTCCTGTAGTTGCCAGTGTGAGATGCACATTTCCTTGCTGGCTAGGGGCTGGATGTCACTCTCAGCTCCTAGAGGCCACCTCAGATCCTAGCCATCCTTCATGCCCCTATTTCCCTCACATTTCATATCCAATACAACCCCTGTTGGCTCCACCTTCAGGGTAGATACGGAATCTGACACCCCCTACCCTCCACTCTCTCCGCCCCAGTCCAGCTCTTAATCTCGCACCAGGACTATTGCAGTAGCCTCCACCCCTGTTGCCCTGCAGCCCATTATCCACTTGGTAGCCAAGGGTAGGGGTGGGGATGGTGTTAAAATATACCTGATCCTGTCCCACCCTGCTAAGAACCCTCACATGGGTTCTCAGAGTGAAAGCCAATGTCCTTACCATGAGGTATATGAACCTCCAGCATACAGCCCCGTTACTCACTGAGACCACCTCCCACCCACCCCCTCGCTCACTCCACCCCCTCCGCACTAGCCTCCGTACTGTTCCTCAAAGACACCAGGCGCACCTGTCTCAGTTCCTTCTGCTAGAACATTTTTCCCCAAAGACATCCCTTGCCTACTTCCGGCCTCTACTGAAATGTCCCCTAGTCAGTGAAGCCTGCCCTGACCACCCTATTTGAAAGCACAATCCCTGCTTCTAACAAAGTTAAACTCACCCTAGGCCCAGCAATTCCACTCCTCAGTGTTTACCCAAGAGAGATAAAAATATACATTTGCATGAAGAATCATACACAAATGCTCATAGCAGCTTTATTTGTAATAGGCAAAAAGTGGAAACAACCCAGATGGCCATCAACAGGTTTAATGAATCAACAAAATACGGTACATCCATACCATGGAATACTACTCAGCAATAAAGAGAAACAAACCACAGATATGTACAATGCCATGAATGAATCTCAACTGCATTATGCTGAGTGAAAGAAGCTGGATTCCATTTATATGAACTCTAGAAAAGACAAAGCTAATCTACAGTGAAAGGAAACTGATTAGCAGTTTCTTAGGTGGAGAGTGGGGTGGGAGTCACAGACTGCAAAGGGGCACGAAGGAACTTTATGGGACGGTGGATATATTCTCTCACTTGTCTGTCGTCGTGAATACACAGATGTACACAACTGTCACAACTCATCGAACTATATACCTAAAATGGGTCAATTTTACTGTACATATAATCATACCTCAATAATTAAAAAAAAGAACTTATAGTCCCCCCACCTGCCTTCCCTGCTTTGTGTCTCTCCATAGCGTTCTCACCCTGACATGTACCGTCTGCACCTGCACTGGAACATCAGCTCCGCAAGCGCAGACATTCTTATTTGTTTTGTTCTCTGCTGTACCTTCAGTGCCTAGAAGAGTTTTTGGCACATAGCAGGTGCTCGGTGAATATTTGGTGAATGAATGAATGAACAGATTTAGCCCCTTCAGGCTCAGAGTTCATCAGTGGGGATAGCTGTTTTGAAATGTCCCTATACCCACTTGGAGGTGGCAAAACAAACACGAGATGGGAGGGCCTGTGAGACTATGGGAAATGTCAGCTTTCTGTCTGGGGCTGCGTCATCACTCAGGCATTTAGACGACGCCGTCCCCGGGGCTGTGTCATGCCCACCACCAACCTTGGCAGGTGGCCCAGCTCAGAACCTGAAGCCCATTGGCTGGGGCTTCCTGTGGGTGCCGTACGTGTGGAAACCAAAATATTACTGCAAAGGGTGGGGCCACAAAGCCAAGCTGGACAGAGCCCAGAATGTGGCCTGAGGTTGCCCCGAGGGCAGTGGCCAGCTGGGCCTGTAGGCCTGATGTTTTTCTGCCTGTCTGTTTCAGGTTTCTTGTCTACATTCTCTCACTTTGCTTTAAATTTATTGTTATTTTTTCTGTATGGATAATTAATTCATATGATTCAAAATTCAAAAGGTACAAAAAGTAAAGAGCGAATATCTCTCCCACCCAGAACCCCAGACAGCCATTTCCCCTTCCCAGGGGCAGCCGATGTGTACGGTTCCCTGCACAATCCTCCGGGGAGATCTTTTGCCAGTACAAGAGCATAGGGACATGTGTCCCGGTTCCCACAAACAGTAGCACACTGTGTGTGTTATTCCGCACCATGCTATGCCCACTGGTCCATGGATCTTGTGATTCCTCATCAAGTGAATTCAGGGCATCTTTTTGATAGCTGAATAGGATTCCATTGAGTGACAGATCTAAGTTTATTTGACAATTTCTCATTGATGTACCTTTCCTGTTGTTCATTACTACAAACAACAGTGTAATCACACTTGGAATGGGGGTATTTTTACATGTAGATAGTTACTCTCCCACATTTAAGAAGCAAGAGAGTAACACATACGAAACATTTTTTGAGGCCTCACTTCTCAGGGGAACTCAGAAGCTTTGCCCCAATGAGCCCTCGTTCCTGGGAGTGCCAGTGAGCTGGGACACGGCCTCCCCATTCACCACCATCCCACCCCCAGTTTGCCAAGGGGAGCACCGAGACCCAGACAGAGAGTGACATATCTGTCTGGGAACACAACAAATGCCACTGGGCCTTGGGGCCTCTTCCCTCCCCAGCTGTGTGACCCTTGGCATGCGGTTTCCAAGACTGTGCTAGAGGAGATGGGATGGTACCCACTCCCAGGAACAAGCTCCTCTGGAGCACTTGACACACAGCAGGTGCTTGGGGATCAATAGATGTTCATTAGTTGGTTTATATATGTTATTCTATCAATGGCATAAATGTTTAAATACTGGCAACAAATAAAAATTTAAAAACTTGTACAATGCATACAATTTAGTCTTGATAGTGTGCAGGATGAAGAGATTGTCCTACTGGCAGACACTGAGGTTGACGGGTGGCCGAATAGTCCACCCAGTTCAGAAATAGCAAAGGGGGGATTTGAATCCAGATCACAGGTTCCAGGTGCTCCAAACCACCACACCCTATCAGAGACCCAGGGCACCAGCGGTGAAGAGAGGGCACTGTTCAGTAGTGACACACACACACCACACACGCACACACACAGAGGCAGGGCAGGGCAGGGCCAGATCTGAGCTCAAATCATGACTGCTCTATGCCCTAGCAATGTAACCTCAGTGAGGTGGCTGTCCTCTGAGCCTCAGTGTCCCCATTAGTAAAGTAGCTACCATGCAGGGGTGAAATTAGACACAGACCAAGAAAATGCTTTGCAAGCTGCAAAGGCTGCCAGCCTGCAGAGGATTAAGGGATTTATCCCACCAGTGGACACAGAGGGAGGAGGGATAGGTGGAAAGGGAGGTCAGAGGTATCCAACAGGCCCAGTTTGCCCTTAAGAACCTCCCAGGACTGTGTGGCCCAGCTGTCAGGTGGCCTTGATCCCAGCCCAGCGCCAGTCTGGCTGGCTCCAGCTGGACATCATAGTGAGGGGAGGGGGCCAAGCTAGGGTCTGGGCTAGGCTACTTTCAAGCCCCAGAAAGACAGGGAGAGACCCTAGATCTCTTCCTTCTCCATAGGCTCGATCCCCTCCACAGCCTGGGGGCCGCCTTTCCCAGCCTAGAACCTCCCTGGAAACCACAAATGCCTCAGAGCTCAACTGGGGAAACCAAGGAACAGAAAGGAGAACAATTTATCTGGGCCACCCAGCTGCAACTTGAACCCAGGCCTCCTAATTTCCAGGGGCCAGCTCTTTCCAGCATGCCATTCACCCAGTCGTTTTCACTCATTGCTTCATCCAACAGATGTATATGGAACACCTACTGTTCCCAGACGCTGAGGACCCAGCCAAGAGCCAAGGAAATTCCCTACCTGCTGGAGCTGCATTCTACTGAGAGATAGAGACAAGAAATACATAATGTGGCCTCTGCTTAACATAAGCCAAAACAGGATGTGTGCTAGGAAGAAAAATAAACCAGAGTAGGGAACAGAGACTGTCGGACATTGATGGTTCAGGTGGCAGGATCGAGGTGGTGGAGGGTGGTCAGGGAAGACCTCTCTGAGGAGGTGACATGTGGGCAGAGACCCAGATGAAGTGAAAGGATGAGTCATGCGGATATCTGGGGTAGGACTGATACTGGCAAAGGAAACGGCGAGTGCAAAGGCCCGGAGGTAAGAATGTGTCTGGTGTGTTCCTGGAACAGCAAGGAGGCAGTGTGGCTGCAGCAGATGGGGTAAAGGGAAGATTGGAGATCTTCCCACGGGGGTCCAGATCATGAGGGCCTTGTAGAGCACAGTTACAGTTAGGCCATTGATTTTTATTCTAGGCTGCCTGGCAAGATAAGCGCTTATGTTGTTCAAAGAGTCCCACAGCCCCACACCATCTGGTCCTTGTGCTCCAGGTCCAGCCCCACCCACCATCTTGCTGTTCCTCGAATCTACTCTTCCCACCACAGGGCCTTTGCACATGCCTTCAAACTGGAATTCTTTTCCACTCCTATCCCTTCTTCCCTTGGTTAACTCCTACCTATCCTCCACATCTCAGCTCAAATATCTCAGGCTTTCCAGATCTCCCTGGCCAGGTCAACAATCCCTCCTTATGGGAGCTAATCCTAGTGGTCATAAAGTTATCAGGATGACCAATCAAACTCTGTCTACAACCTACACTGTGAGCTTCCCAAGGGCAAGTATTGTGGTCCATTTTGTTCAGTGAAATATCCTCAGGTGTGCCAGTGCTTGGCACATAGTAGGCCCTCAATAAATATGTGTCACATTAATGAACAAATGAATAGTATAAGTACTTTATAAAGATCATCTCATTTCATTTAATTTTATCCAGTTTACTGAAGCTCAGAGAGTGAGGCGACTTGACTAAAGTCAGACTCCAAGTATGCTACAGTCAGGACTGGAATCCAGGTTTTTCTTATTCCAAGCTGGGAACATTACCCCAATTCTTTACCTGGCACACATAGGTTAGTTGTTTGAAAATCAGCTGCAATAGTTCCTCCATGCCTGTACTCATGACCTTTTGCAATGTGACTAAGAGATGGAGTCTATTTCTTCACCCCTTGAATCTGACTTGGCCATGTCACTTTGGCCATTGGGACATTAGAAATCATAACACAAGCAGAGGTTCAAAAAGCACTGTGCATCAGAGCTTATCCTCTCTTTCTGAACACGGAACCCTGAGATCACCATGTGAATAAGCCCAAGCTAGCCTCATGGAGGCGAACTGAGGCATCCCAGCAAACAGCCTGCCAAGAACTAGGCATGTGAGTGGGGCTATCTAAGACCACCCAGTCTCAGCAGACAGCAATTGCATGAATGGGCCTAGGTAAGAGCAGAACTACCCAGCTGATCCCAGGCCAGATTGCCAACTCACATGGGCTAATAAATTGTTGTTTTAGACAACTGAGTTTAGAGTGGTTTGTTATGCAGCAAAGCCTAGCTGACACACATACCTGGTGGACACACTTTGCAGACAACACACATACATGAGTGCACAAATGTACACAAATGACCTTGCATAGAAAATTTGTCAGCACCCACACAGACACTTACATGCCCCTTGCAGGCCACATATACACGCGTGCCTTGATTCAGGCCACTCTCCTGGCTGCTCACACATCAATGTAACCATGAATCTGGGAATGGATGGGTCAACACTGCCCAAGCTCTGTGTCCCTGGCACTGCCCAGCACAGTGCTGGGCATGGAGAAGACAAATAAAGCAAAGGGCAGAGAATGAGCCAGAGGTCAACACCAATGGGCAGATGGACAGGAGATGACTACACAGCCACAAGAAGGGGTGGGGACAGGAGCCAGGAGCCTGCTTGTGAGAAGCAGTGCAGTGTGTGGTTAAGATCTGGGCTTTGGAACCCAACTGCACGAGTTCAAATACTGCCTCGGCATCTTCCTTGCTGTGTGCCCATGGGCTAGTCACTTGGACTCTCTTGGCCTCAGTTTCCCCATCTATGAAATAGGGATGAAAATACTACCTACCTCACAGAGTCTTTGGAGGGTTTGATGGAAGTTCTCAGCACAGCCCCTGGAACATGATGATGGCTGTTTACTACCCTTACCCATCAGGACCCTCCTCCTCCAATGGTACCTCCTCTGAGAAGCCCATTCCCCACCTTCCTCTGCTCCCCTGCCGTCCACAGATTTCTCTCTCTCCCACAGCCTTCTGTGAGCCCCTCAAGAGAAGGAGAAATCACTGCTATGTACCCAGCACCAAGGACACATGGTTAGGGAGTGATTGCAGAATGACTAAATGATCCCCATTTTACATATGACTAAATATGGGTTCCTTGAGAGCCTGAGATTCCCAGAGGTGCTGAGAGGTTCCCAGGTAAAGGAGGAGGCCTAGGGGTCAGGGCCACAGCTTCAGTTTTTATCCCTCTTAGAGACCCACGTGGGCAGGGACATCACCCCTCTGGTTACTGTCATGCTCAGTGCGCAGCACAGCTCCTGGCACACAGCGGGTGCTCACAAGTGCTTATCTCACAGATTATACTTGAGATTCTATTTTTTAAATTGTCTCCAACTTAAAGGGCAGTGGGGGGGTGTTGTAAAGAAGCACTGGAAAAGTTTTGAGAAGGAAATTGGAACCAATAAATGATCTGCTGTGCATAACATGACTATGGAGAAATGGAGGGTGTCAGAGAACTAAGAAAATTAAGGATGGATTAAGAGGAAACTAAGCAAATGAAAAAATCAAAGCAGGTAGTAACTCCAGGAAGAACAAAGAGTTGTACAGGAGGAAATGTGACCAAAATACATAACATGGCTTGGCAGGAAACAGCATTTATATAGTCATAATACAGATAACACTGAATATTTACTTAACGAAAAATAGTGATATGTATAGGTTGAAAGGAAGAGGGGGTGAGTAAAAGTTAAATCTTCCTTGATAATTATAATCATAAGAACAAATGATTTTGACCACTTACTGGGTGATGTGCCTTATTCTAAGCACTTTACATCTTGAATCCTCATAACAAACAAGCAACCTAAATATTCTTACTACTCTCATTTTACAAATGAGAAAACTCAGGCAGAGTAGGTTAGGTCACTTGCCCCTGGTCACAGGGCCAGTAAGGGGAAGGACCAGGACGCCAGGCAGTCAGGCTGCAGAGGTCATACTGTGAAGACATCAGACTGGAAAGTCAATCAATATTTGCCTAAAATTAGCCAAGAAAACAGCAGGAAAAGCAAGTTATTTAAAAATATAGAGGAAAGTACCAGAAGAAATAATTAAAAGAGTTGAAAGTGGTTGCTTTGAGGGAGCAGGGCTAGGCGGGAGGACAGGACAAAGGAATGTCTTATTAGTGCTATTTAATTTGTTCAGATACATAAACATGCCTATGAGATGGAGGTGGGAACTGGCAGAAAAAGAACAGGAGGGAACTTTCCATGGTGATAGTGATGTTCTATATCCTGATGGGGGTTTGAAGTATGGTATGAATTTGTCTAAACTCAACAAATGATACCTTTAAGATCTGTGAATTTCATTGTATATAAATTTTACCTCCAGAAAAAAAAAAAAAAAGAACCACAAATATTGAACTCTATCTAATGAGATGCATACTGAAGCGTACTGATGTTTTCAAATTACTTTGAAAAGCTTAAAAACAAATAAGTAGTATTAATAGATGGATAGAGGGATGGATAGATGGGTAGATTCCTGATAGAGCAAAATAGCAAAATATTAACAATTGTGCATTAGTAGCTGGGTTTGTGAGTATTCACTGTATAATTCTTTCAACTTTTCTATGTGTTTGAAATTTTTCTTAATGAAATACTGGGGGAAATATATGAATGTATTACCTAAAAAATAATATTACGTTTTTAAAAACCTGGATGGACATTGTCATGGGCCTGGATAGACCTGCACACCTCTAAGCCCTCCCATGTGCATGTCTATCTGGGGGCAATTGTCACCATGCTCTTGCCTGTGTCCCCACCCTACCCTGGGATCCTAGGGTCAGGACCTGTACCCTAATTCCTCAGCCCCTCCCTGCTCCCTTGTACACAGGATGTCAGGCAGGATGGGGGTCTCCTCCCCCTGGCCTCCTTGAATGCCTCAGTAGCAGAAACAACCATTTCACCAGGGACAGAAACAGGTCCCGGCAGCTACATTCCATCCCCTGCCAAAAGGGTAAACTGAGGTCAGGGGGGTAACTTTCCCAGGGCCCATCACACCTTCATGACAGAAGTGAGCAGCCAGGTTGCCTGTCTCCCAAACCCACGTGTATATAATTAGCTGGTGGGAAATAGATCAGGGAGCAGATCTCATCTCTGCCTAATTAGGGGCTAGGCAGCTGGGGCCAGGCTGGCCTGGGGAGCTGCTAGGAGGCTGGAGGCCTGGCAGCCCCAGGAGACAGGGCAGCAGCTGCAGGCCCTCGGAGGGGTGGAAAAGAGCGGCTGCTGCTCACTATTCCTCACGCTCCAGCTGGAGGCGGAACAATAGAGGGGCTGTTTCCGCAGACCCCTGAGTCTGGTGGGGGGGATTGGGGATGGCAAAAAACCCCAGCCTGCTCTATCCACAGATCTCTGCGTGGGAGACTGGTAGGCTCCAGAATCCTGGAAGAGGGGGAGCCCTTCCAGGACCACGCAGCACTGTTGGAGAAGTCAAGGCTAGGTCTGGCCCCTTCTCCACTTCTCTGCTCTCTTCCCAACAGACCTTCCCCATGCCCTTCTCGGCTAACCCCTGGCCCAGCTCCAGAGAACAGAAGCCCCTGGATATACCTGCTTTACATTATATGGCTATTTGTGTGCTTGCTGCTTAGTTGCCTGTTCTCTTCCCCTAGACTAGGGCAGAGACCATGTCTGTCTTATTCTGTGCTGACCACCTGGTAGGTGCTCAATAATAAAATACCTAGTAGGAAAGGCTTCCAGGATGAGGAAGAGAGGTGTGGTATGTGTTGGGAGAATCAGGGATTTGGACTGCCACTGACTATAGGGACCCCAGGCTGTCCTGCACACCTGCTGAACAGCCCACGTGTCACTACCCCTCCCAGAGCTTAACTTCCTACTGTAAGACAATACACCCGACCCTCAAAAGGTCACCTGGAGGATTGAGTGACAGGATGAGCCCAGCAGAAGGGGTCACCCACCAGTCCTGTGACCTGAACCTCAATTTCTTCACATGTAAAACACAGCTAAACCATCCACCTTATTGGGTTGCTGGGGTCGGGGGAAGGGGGCTGCCAGGCTACAGCAAGGGGCAATGACTAGCACAGAATTCCAACAGGGTTGCCACAATGGGCTAGACTTCGACACTTTAAAGGGTGCCACTTCTGCAGAGCCTGTCCAGATTACTACCCTGACCCTCACTCCTTTAGCATAGAGACCCGGAGGTCCAGCTCTTGTACTGTCCAAACTGCTGGGTGCCTGTGGGCAGGTCATTGCCTCCTTGTGCCTCAGTTTCCCCATCTGTATCTGTAGACTCCATTCTTATGAGCTTGAACATCATCCTCTTCTGTAAACTAATTTTCCCTTCTCTCCCCAAATTGCCCAGGTCCATTCCAGGCCCTGGGGGGCTGGTTGTGGACAGACAGACAGCTGGGCTGACCTGGATATTTGTCAACAGCCCAGCAGAAATCTCTTTTTTATGCTTAAAATAAAACCTACATCAAACCTGCCACCAAAGCCCCATTAGAACTTCCTGTTTCTGAGTGCTGCAGCCAACACAGCCTGCGAGAGAGGAAGCGCCACCCAGTCCCTCCCCACTCCCACCCTGGGGGGTGGGAGAGGCCACCCCAGGCTTTCACCCTTTGTATGCCTGGCCCTAACCCTGGCTGCTCCACCAGACAAGGGTGGGGTCTCCTAGTGGGTAACTAACCTGCAGGGAGACTGAAGAAGCTGAAACCTCAAAGCCCATGCCAGCCCTGAATACCGGAATACTGGAATATAGCAGGAAAGGCCCGGAATGCAACAGTGTCCCAACCCAAGGAGGACTGTGCCACCTAAGTCTCCCACTGAGGCCCAGGAGGGAGACTGGCTTGTCCAGAATCACACAGAACTGAGGGCAAGGCCACTTGTTTTGTGTTGTCCACCCCAAGTCCCCCTTCCTCCAATAACTCCCACTTCCCACTCCCACTCTATGGCCTGTGTGACCTCGAGTTCAGGGTTTGCCCTGTCTGAGCTTCTTGCCCCCTTGGGAACTTGGCAGGGGGTGGGGGAGGGTCCATAGACCCTGTCAGCCTTTCCCCTGCAGGTCCCAGGGGAAGGACCTCAATCCTAGTCTCAGCTCCATCCCCACCCACTCTGTGGCTGGACCTCAGATTCCTCCTCTATGAAGGGGGTCTGCCAGCCTCCTGGGAGAGTTATAATGACCCCCTATGGGGCAAGTCTCAGGCCAGGCCAGTCACCAACCTCATGTCCCACCAGATCTTGGAGTGAACAATCACTAAGTTTTGAAGTTCCCATCCCCAGACTTCTCCCACCCTTCCCCTTGTGAACACAGAAGAGTCTGAAGGCCCAGCCCTTGAGAAACAAGCATTTGAGTTTATTAACCAAGGGGAGGGAAGCCAGAGCAGTACAGTCTCCTAACCAGTCCCTCCTGCAGTCTACCCACCTAGGCCTCCTGCCAAGAACCAGGAAAAGCAGCAGATAGACCCCCTCCTCCCTTCCCCATCCCCAGGGTGAGTTCCCAGGGAGCCAGAGTCCACTGAGTAAGGAAGAGGAAGTCAGCAAAGGACAGAGGCCAAGGAAGGAAGGAGGAAACAGAACTACTGGGTAAACAGGCTTGGTGAGATCCCTGGGCCCCTCGCTCTCAGTGGGGAGGGCTAAGCGCCCCAAATCCAGCCCCATGAGAGGAAGAGAAACCAAGCAGCAGTACATTCATGTCAAAATCCTTGCACGTGGGAGTGGGGGTGGGGGGCTTCAGTCCTTGCCAGAGGATGCTGGTCCAGCCCCTAAGCCTCCATACAGGTTCACCCAAAGGAGCAGCCTCTGTTCTGCCCAGAGCCAGGGAATGGATGCAAGAGAGGTCAAGGGACCAGTACCTCTCTAAGATCTGTCCTGTGGCAAATTCCGAGTCCAGGGGAGCCTAGCCTTCAGCTGCTGGGGTCTCTCGTGCCTGCCGCAGCCCATATAGCCACTTGATCACACGGGCATTGCGCTCTACCACCGACACGCCGTATGGGGCGCGTTCCCCAGCCCGTTCCTCCACAGTAGCAGAGCTGCGGTGGGAGCAGCCCCCCTCAGAGCTGCCCGGCCCAGCACTGGGCCCGGCCAGGGACACAATGTCCGAGCTGGCCCGTGCCAGGTGGGCCACACCCAGCCCCCGTGCCTCCTCTGGATCCAGCCCGCAGAAGTTAAAAAAGCGTTCAAGGTCAGCTGCTGCCCTCGAGAAGCGCTCGCTCAAGTCTGACTTTGAGCGTTGCAAACTCGGTGGCCAGGCTGGGCTGGAGGCGGCGGCAGTGCCCGGTGACGGGCAGGGGCGGGCAGGTGAGGCAGGCACCGGGGGGCGGACGTCCACTCGGCGGACCGCAGCCGTGCTGGGTGGCGGGCGTGGAGGCATGACTGGAGGGGCCGGGCGGGCTCCCTCTGCCCGTCCAGGGGTACGGCTGGCCTCAGCAGGGGACCCGGGACTATCACACAAGTCGATGAGGCTGCTGAGGATGTCCAGGTCCAGCTGGGGCCGGCGGCCAGGGCCAGGCAGACATCGGCGGCTGGGCGTGAGCACTGTGCGGCGAGTCCCGGGGCTAAAGAGTGGCTGTTTGGACAGCAGCGGCTGCACAGGTTCTTGGCGGGTGTTGGCCACATGCAGGCTCTTGACGTACTTGGCCTTGTCGGCCTCCAGGCGCTCCACAGCACTCGGTTTCCGGGCTCCACCGTCTGCTGGCCTCCGTAGCAGGTAGCCGGGGACCTTGGTCCGCAGGCGGCAAGGTAGGGCGGGGGCGGCGGGGGCACCGGGAGTCAGCGTGTCCACCGGCATGGCTGTCACATACCCCGAGGGCTGCGGTCTGAAGAGACCGGTGAAATGAAGAGACAGAGATCCAGGCAGAAAGTTGGCAGCTGGACGCCGGCAGCAGCTGCGGGGAAGGAAAGAAAAAGACGCTGAGCACGCTCAGACAAAGGCTCAGCAAGGCTGAGAGGCTAATACGCCATCCCTATTATAAGGTGATGGCCACACCCCTGCTTCACGGGGAGCCAATCAACAGGCAGAAAGCAACTGCTGAAGCGCTTGTGGTCCCACCCACATCCCTTCCCTCCTGTGCGGGGAGAACCAGGCCCAGCTGAGGCAGAGAGAGCTAAGAGGCGCTAGAGAAGAAAGATACGGACAGCCTGAGCAGAAAAGAGAGGGCAAGGCATGCTCTAAAGGAAGCAAAGTAGGCTCCAGGCTCTGTGCTGGGCATGAGCCTTCTCAACCTCACTGTCCTCTCAACAGCCCCATTTTGTGGATGGGAAAACTGGAGCCCAGGTAGACAACCAACTTGCTTAAGCTAACCCAGCAATTTGATGGCTCTGCCCCTTGCCTCTAAGCAGGGAGGTTCTGGCACAGGGGTGTTAGGGTTAACTGACCAAGAGAAAGGTTTCTAGCTCTACACCCCACCTGGACTGCCTGGTACCACCTCCACCCCCTCACCCACCTAGGCAGGAAACTGTCCTGTGCCATCCACCTGCCTAGACATGCCAGGCCCCAGGCACAGGAGCAGAGCTTGTAGGGGAGGATGGTAGAAAATCTCCACCTCCGCCCCTGTGGAGTTCAGACACCCATCAGTTTCCATATAAACTCCAACGTCAGGCCCCCAGTGATCCAGTCACTTGTCAGGTGGAAACGTCAGCATTGAGCTATGCTGCTCCAAGAGAAGCCGGAAATGCCCCAGATCACAGAGCCCTGCACAGAGGTACCCATTAGACCTCTGATCTACTGGAAGCCACGAGATGGGCACTCATAGGAAGGCCCCTTCCTGGGTGTACAGGTATCCACATGGTCACCCAAGCATCAGATCTAGATGCCCCAGGAATCAAGCCAATCCTGTCCCTGTTCCCAAGGAAAGGCCAAGATCACAAACAGCCACCTTCCCCCAGGCCCCTTGGAAACGGAACAGAAGAAACCCATACACCAAGTCCTGAAACTTCTCATCTGTAAAATGGAAGGGCGCTGGGGGTACTTAGTCTAGGTGTTCCTCAAGAGGACTTGCAGCTCAGGCCATCTTGACCTGTGCTGCCCAATTCAATAGCCACTAGCCATATGCGGCTATTCAAATTTAACTTTAAATTTAAATTAAATAAAAACTTAAAATTCGGTTCCTGAATCACACTAGCTACATTTCAAGTTCTCAATAACCATATGTGGCTAGTGGTCACTGTGCTAGACAGCACAGAATAGAGCATTTTCATCCATGGCAGGAAGCTAAATTGTACAGCCTCACCTAGACATCCAGAAATCCAGGAGGGAGGGAGTCTAGATTGGTGTGGGGAGGTAGGGATCCCTACAATGTGCCAGACATTTGACATCATCCTCTCCTATAACCTCCAACAGGTTGTTGTCATCCCATTTTATACATGGAGAAACAGAGACTCAGAGAAGTGGCTGCCCCAGGTCCCAGAGTAAATAAATAAGGCACAACTTCCTACAAAGCCTGCCCTGACCACATTCATTTCAATATTGCATCCTGTTTCTCCCCCCACCCCCGCCCAAAACACACTATTTCTCCTTACCACCTTCACAAGAATCATATATTCACTTTGTTATGTTTACAGTTGTTTTATTCTTTGCTGTCCCCATCCCCCTAAAATAGCAGCTCTATGAGGGCAGGAGGTTTTGTCTCTGTTCACTGTACCTCAGTTTCATGATATTGCTCTAGACACATAGTTGGTATTCAATAAATATTACTGAACTGAAATGCCTATGGGAGCCAGATGTGAACCAGCAGACAGGATGAACTAGAGAGGGGCACACTCAGCTTACTGAAGGCATAGAGGACCAAGGCAGTAGGTTTAGTGTTCCAGGAAGCTGGAAATCCAGAAGTGCATGAAAACCCTAGATTCTTAACTATTAGCATATTCAATAATAATAGTTTTTAAAATATTGCATTTACTGGGCAAACGAGTCTGCAAATATATCTGTCCCCTCTCCTCCATCTGGCTCCCCAACCACCAGTTTGAGAGCTCTGCAGCAATGGTGAGTTGGGAACAGAACCTTGGGGGACTGTTGGCCAAGAGCTGGTGCTGTTCCTGAAGTAGAAGGGATGTTGTAGGTGGGAAAGGAAGGCTCACCCCACTCAGGGCCGACCCCCAGGACACCTCGGGTGGGAAGGGTTTGAAAGGAAGGGCGGCCTTACTGAGCCCTGCCTAGGTAGCCAGCCTCTGCCCCACCCCTGGCCGCCGCCTCCCAAACCGGTCCAACCCGTTGTGGCGGCAGCGGTTCCCTCCCGGGCACCATCGGGGGAAAGAGGGAGGTCAGACGGGCAGGGCGCGCCCCCGCTCAGGCCCCCAGCTCCTCCGGCCTGACCTGCTGACCCCAGGATCCCCTCCGGAGGGGCCGGAACAATGACGAGGGTCAGGCCGGGCTTTGGGGCCGCCCGCCAGCCTCCGGCTCGCCCACCCACCGGCCCTGCGCCTTGCGCAAGCAGCGACGCCTCTAAGCAGACTCGGTTTCTTATCTGTGAAATGCAGTTAAAAATAGACCTTCCTGAGCCTCAGGTCACCGTAAGGATGGAGAGAGCAAAGAGGTCGAGGACTTTACTCCTCACCTGGCAAAAAGGCGGCGCTCCATGAACCAGGCTCCTTGTCTTTATTATGACTTTGACGACCCCAAAGTCCGCCGACCTGCCGTCTCGCAGGGGTCGCTAAGCACGCTCCAGAAGCGTCTGTGCGAGCGGAGCCGCGGACAAAGGCGGCACATGGTAGAGCCTAGTGAGCTCGCCTGAACAAGCCCCAGGTCACAGCGGGCAAACGCAGGTGCGGTGGCTCCTGCCAGGTGAAGCCAGGTTCCCAGTTCCCAGGTGGGATTCGAGGTCCCCTCCGAGGCCTCCTCTCACCGCCCAACGCCCCACCCACGGACTTTCGAACGCTGCCCGCGAATGCCCCCAAATGCACGAGCCCCAGACTCTCGTTGGCATCCCGGGGCACACAACCCCACCTCGCCCCCTCCCCACCTGCTCGGCACGCATCGGCCCCAGGCAGCCACGGAGAAAAAGTAGGGGAAACTCGGATCCCCAGTCTGGCTTCTGCCCTCCCTCACTTCGGGGCAATCCTGGGGACTCACAGTCACAGAGGGGGCTGCGAGCGGGGCGGCGTGCTGTGTGACACCCACCGCTCGCCGCCCCCCTCTGAGCCCGGGTTGGCCCGGCTCCAGAATGAGGGGATTGACTGCACGATCCCGCAGTCCGGTTTAGGCCGAAAGGTGAGTCCCTGCCCGGTCCCCGCCGGACCCGCACATCCTGGGGAGGAAGTGGTGCCCGGGCTGACCCCACTACAGCTGGGCGTCCCCGCCTGGACCCGCACGTACCTGGATGGGCCCGCGTCGCTGTCCTGCGCGCCTCCCGCCCGGCCCACCTGGGGCTCAGTAACCCGCGTTTGCGCAACTTCCGGCGGCCGCAGGCAGGTGAACCCGCCGGCACAGGTATTACCCGAAAAGGGGAAAGGAAAGGCAGGTAGAGGCCGGAACCCGAGCCCAGGAGCCGGAACGGGGTCCGATCTGCTCCCGGCCCACCCCGGGAAGCTCTTCCGGGAGCCGGGACCTGCCCGCCACACATGTGGCACCTGCAGCCCTCGTCGCCTGCTCAGGCCAGCGCACCCATCTTAAAGATGGAAAAACTGAGCCCCACTTCCCCACAGTCACAGCGACGGCCAGCGACGGCCAGTTAATGTTTACTGTGCCAGGCACGGGAAAGTGTTTCTCCTGGTATTAATTAACCCATTTTAATCTTCCAAACAACCCCTATAAGGTGAGCTCTATTGTTACCGCATTTGACTAATGGAAAACTGAGGCTCGGACAGGCTGAGTCACTTGCCCAAAGTCACCCTGGGGAGTCCAACCTGAGCACTTTCCCTCCGGAACAAGCCTAATGCCACCCTTTTCTACCTGTGTATCCCTGAGCAGGTTGCTGGACCTCTCTGGTCCTCCATTCTATCAAGTGAAGAGAGTCCCACCTTCCAGAGGAGGCCAGTGTGAGCTCTAAGGACTAGAGGGTGCCCGCAGAAGTTTTGTGCAAACTATAAACATCAATGAGAACACTCATAATGGTAATAATGACTAGAATTTTTAGTACCAGGCACTGTGTCAGTTAAACCTCCAGACCCCACCAGACCCTGACTCCCTCACCCCCAGGGAGGGAGAAACTATTTAATCCCCATTTTACAGATGAGACTGCAGCCCTGTAGAAAGAAATCCCTGGGAGGGAGGTGACTGTCTCCTCTGCCAGCCCAAGCCCTATGTGTCACTTCATGTGTGCACATTTGCTTAGGCCATTTTCCACTGGGATCCTAAGGCCCAGAAAAGGAGGTGTCCACCAGTCCTCAGCCCTGAGTCCTGAGAAAGCCAAAGTGGCTCCAGTTCCATGTCTGTGCCTGGTGGGGACTGGGCCAGGACTCCATTTGGGGAAGGTAAGAAGGCAGGAAGTGACTAGGGTCAGCTTTCCTTCCCTCCTCCAGCCCCCGATTTTAGAGGGAGGGGGTGACAAGACCATCATCTACTTCAATAGCCTGCTGGGTTCCTGCCTGGCCCTCCACTAATATAACAGTGGAGGACGGGGAGAGAGGGCTCCTTCAGGCACTAATAGCAAAAGCAGAAATGACAATTTTCATAATTAAATAGGGAAAAACTAATCTCTTCTGATCACTTTCTTTGTACCAGACCCTGCTCTAAGATTGTTATATAGGCAGCTCATTTAAACCTCACACCTACTCCTGTGAGCTGGGCACTACTATTATGTCCATTTTACAGATGAGAAAACTGAGGTACAGAAAGGTGAAGCCACCTGCCCAAGGTCACATAGCTGGTAAATGGCAGAACCAGGATTTGAACCCAGGCTTGGGTCTGGGAGGTGGAAGAGACAGTTTTCAGTGTTGGCCTTGGGCCACTCAGACGTGTCCCCCAGGAAACTCCTAAAGAATCTACAGCCTCCTTACCTAGGCCCCAGAGGGAGAAGCCACCTTGGGAAGTGCTCCCTGGCTATGGTTCTTAGTTTCCTCGGCTATAAAATGGGGGCAAAAATGCCAATGTTTTTCTAACAGAAATCAGATATCATCACTGCTGTGCTTAAAGCCTGCTGTGGCTCCCTTAGAATAAAACAGTCCTTGCCCAATTCTCCCACCCCATCTCCAGCCTCTTTCCCGCCCCAGCCACAAAGCCCTCCCTACCATTCCTGAACACACCGTGGTCTTTCCTGGCTCTGGGCCTTCGAACCAGTTGTTCCCTGCCTGGGACCTCTTCCTCACCTTCGCATCTCATTTCAAATATCATCTCCTCAGAGAAGCCTCCCTGACCCCCCTGAGAGGCTCCTACCAAATCTCCCACCCACTTTGTTTCCTTCCAAGCATTCATCACATCCTGCCATTTCAGATATCCATTCATCTATCACTTGTTTCCTATCTCTCCCACTGCTGGGGAGCTCCATTGCACCCTTCCATATCTTCTTCCTCCAGGAACCAAACACAAGAGGAAACACCATAGACCAAGTGCTTGGAATGGAACCCAGGCCACCTCAAAGACCAAGGCCCCTCATCAAGATGAATACATTAAATACATACAGCTTTTTTGTATGTCAGTCATACTTCAATAAAAGAAAGAAAAAAGAGAGAGGGGGGAAGGAAGGAAGGAAGGAAGAATTAAACATCTGTCAGGCAAAACACAGAGTGATGTTGGGTCCTTCTCGGTGCATCATATCAGTGGGCATTTGACAACAGTTTGTCCTAATCTTAGTGATCAGCAGATTCGTGGGTAAAAGCACTATCTTCCGGATTTCTCCACTATACAGATATCATTTTCTCTTTGTACTTAACAAATATCATATGGAAAGAAAAAGAAAGTCCAAGGTCCCTTGGCACCAAGCCTCCTCCCCACCACCTGACCCAGTTCCTGGACTTCCAAGAATGGTCCCACTCCTCCTCCAGCCTCAAGTTGCCCCCATTCAATCTGTGCTCTGGCCACTTCTAGCCAAGCCTTGTCCAAAGACACCATGTCCAAACCTCTGCACATGCTGGTTCTGCTGCCTGCAGTGCCCTTTCCCACTCCATCCCCCTGATCATCTCTGTAGGGCATAGCAGGGCCTCCAAAACCAGCCTGCTTGGGTTCAAATCCAAGCTCCACCGGTGATTAGCTATGACACCTTAGGTAAGATACTCAACTTCTCCTGCCTCAGTTTCCCCACCTGTAAAACAGGACTTATAACAGTGCCTCACTCCCAGCAAGAGGCCTATGCATGACAAAGGCCACCAAAGTGGGAGCTGTGATAATTATTCAACCCAGCAGATCCTCCAGTGCCCAGCTCCCAGGTGAGGCCTTCAACAGCAGAGAATATTGACCCACTACTCTCAGAGGTTACAAATCTAAAAGTAACATGGGTAATGGTTAAGAGAGCAGAGTTACTTAAACAGATATTTCACCAAAGAAGATATACAAACAGCCAATAAGCACAAGAAAAGATGCTCAACACCACTAATCATTACAGAAATACAAATCAAAAACACAATGAAGGGCCTGCCCGTGGCTCACTCGGGAGAGTGCGGTGCTGATAACACCAAGGCCAAAGGTTTGGATCCTATGTAGGGATGGCCAGTTGGCTCACTGGCTGAGCGTGGTATTGACAACACCAAGCCAAGGGTTGAGATCCCCTTACCGGTCATCTTTTTTTTTTTTTTTTCGTCTTTTTGTGACCGGTAAGGGGATCGCAACCCTTGGCTTGGTGTCGCCCACACTGCGCACAGCCAGTGAGCGCACCGGCCAGTCCTATGTAGGATCCGAACCCGCGGTGAGAGCGCTGCTGCACTCCCAAGTACTGCACTCTCCCGAGTGTGCCATGGGGCTGGCCCTACCGGTCATCTTTTTAAAAAAAAAAAAAAAAAAAAAAAACATAATGAGATACCACATCACACCCATTAGGATGGCCATTATTGAAAAAATACAAACAGAAAATAACAAGAGTTAGTGAGGATGTTGAGAAATTAGAACCTTGCACATCACTGACGGAAATGTAAAATGGTGCAGTCACTGTGAAAAATGGTACTACGGTTCCTCAAAAAACTTACACATAGAATTACCATAGATCATCCAGCAATTCCACTTCAGGATATACACCCAAAAGAATTGAAAGCAGGGACTCGAACAGATATTTGTACACCCATGTTCATAACAGCATTATTCACAACAGTCAAAGGGGTGTTGGGTGGAAGCAACCCAGGTGTCTATTAACAGAAGAATGGATAAACAAAATGTGGTATATACATACAACAGAATGTTAACCACTCTTAAAAAGGAAGAAAATTCTGACACATGCTGCCAGATGAATGAAATCTGAAAACATTATGTTAAGTGAAACAAGGTAGACACAACAGGACAAACACTATATGATTCCATTTACATGAGGTACCTAGAGTAGTCAAAGTCATAGAAACAGAAAGTAGAATGGTGGTTGTCAGGGGCCAGGGGGAGTGGAAATTGGGAGTTTGCCACTAAACTATACACTTTAAAGTGGCTAAATGATAAATTTTATTATATATACATTTTACCACACACAAAAAAAGAGTGCAGAATCCAGAGCCAGACTCCCTGGATTCAAATTCCACCTCTGGGTGGCCTTGTGTAAATCATTAAACCTCCCTTGTGCTCGGTTTCCCCTCTCTAAGATGGAAATAATGACAGCAATAACTACTATATATCACAGAGTTGAGGGAGTTAAAAGAGTTCACACTTGTAAAGTACTCAGCACACAGTAAGTGCTCAAGAGGTTTTAGTGATTTTTATTCTTTGTTGAGGGGGTAGAAGGTGTGGTTTCTGATGTTTACAATTTTCGTGACATTCTGTACCCTCCCTGCCCCCCTTCCTTCCATCTGCTTCTTTCTTTCCCTTCGGCAGAAGCCGGGCCCAGACTTGAGTAGAGAAAGGGGGGGCCTTGCCTGCCCCAGAAGAGGATCAGGAAGGCTCCAGGCAGTGGGGAGGAAGGCAGACAGTAGGGCAGCTCCAGCTCGATTTTAGCCCAGCTGTCCAGGTCAGAAACACCCAGCTGGGTATACTCCAGGGCCACGCCAGGCCCCAAGCTATTTCTAGTCTTCCTGGATGCTCATGCCCTGGCCTGCCCAGGAGTCAGCCTTACCCAGGGTGGCCTTGCACAAACCTCAGGAAGGGAGAAGTGAGTGAGCAGGCCAGGGAGGGGTGTAGGTGTGGATGCCTAGGGCATTGCAAGCTCCTGCCTGGCCCACCAATATGCCCACCTCCACTCAATATTCTGGGCCTCAGTTTGCACCTGAGGTTGCAAAATGGGGATAAAAGCACTTGCAGTGAAGACTGAATGAGAAAGACACCACATGCAGGGCCTTAGGGAAGGGCCTGGCACACAGGATGGGGAAGGTGGCGGTTGAGACAGATCCAGAGCCAAGCCTACCCCCTGTCCCAAACCACCCTCTGCCCATGCCTAAGCTCACCATCATGGCTTCTTATCTCAGCCCATAGATGTGAAGAAACTTGCCCAAAGTCACACAGCAAGTCAGTGATAGATTACAGACTAGGCAGTGGTCTCATGATTTTATATACACATATTATATATTTATTATATATATATATGAAATTTTTCAACCAAGTGAGACATACACATTGCTCAAAATTCAAAAAGTATAAAGGGAGAGAAGCAAAAAAAAATTTCCTCCCACCCCTGACCAATTCTCCTCCCTGCAGGCACCACCATGACCAGAGAGTGTGTATCCTTCCAGGAAGATTTTAGGCAAATACAAGTAAGTATGAACACATATTCTTTCCCCTTTTTCACATACATGGCATCATACTCTGTGTACTGCTTTCACCTTGCTCTTTGTGCTCAATAATATACATTGTTCTTGGTGCCACATCAGTACCTAAACAGCATCCATGTCCTTTTTCACAGCTGCACAGTATTATTTCGCAAGAGCCCCTACTGATGGCCACTTAGCATGTGTCCATCTTCTGCCTATTACAAACCACATCGCTGTACCTACATCATTTGCCTAGAAGTGGGACAGTTAGGCAGGGAGGATGCACTTGTAACTGTGACAAAAATGACGGGACTGTGCTGCATGGAGTCTGTCTGAGTTGACCTCCCACTAGCAGAACACACAGAAAATGGTCAATTAATGTTAGCTTTAGTCCTCCTGATTACCAAGGTTTTGGGCACCCCTAAATTTTGCACACATGTCTCATCCTAGCCCCTGCCTGGCATCATGTTCCAGTGGGAGATGACAAACTGTCTAATAAGTAAAATATATAGGTCATAAAATGGAGTAAATGCTACTGAGAAAACAAAACTTGCAAGGGGGAGGGTAGGGCATATGAAGTCAATAAATATTTGTTGAAAGAATGAATGAAGGACTTGTTTTCTTTCTGAGTTCCCTGAGCTCCTCTCCCCAAAGCCAGGAGGAGAGTATAGAGGAGAGGATAAGTATTTCCCTTGTGAAGAGATTCAGGGCTCTCATATCCTGTGACTCTGAGTTTCAAGGATTCTAAGATTGAAGCCAGATGGACTGAGAGGCAATCCCTGTCTTGCCAAGTCTGTGACTTTAGGCAAGGGGCTTAACTTCTTAGAACCTCAGTGTCCCCACCTATAGAAGGAAACCAACAATGGCAACTTGGAGGGCAGAGGGTGATCCCTACGAGGCAGACCAGGGTCTGGACTAGGTCAGATGTCCACCTGGGAGGATCCCGGCCCCACCCCCAACTTCAAAGTCTCTGGTAACTGGTGGTTTAGGGACTGCCTCTACCCCTCCCCCAACTTGGGGCAGATTCCCAAGAGGTCAGCAGATACTCCAGGGACTAGAGAATCTGCTGCCCACCCCGCATCTAGCCAGAGATGTTGTCCCGTCCAGAGAGGCCCTATGACTTGGGCAGCGCTGGAATTCAGAACCCCGTAGGCAGAAGCGCCCCAAATGAGACGTGGATCCAACCCCTGACGTTCTGAGGAAGGGAAGACAGGTCCAGAGGGGATATCCCCAGGACGGTGCCGGGAGGCGGGAGTGAAGGGTGGGGGTTGGGAAGTGGTGTATGTCGGGGGAGGGGTGATCCAGCCCGGGGTCCACGGGCTGCGTCCCCGCTAAGAGGTTGAGAAAGTGACCACCAGTTGCTCGTCTGGGCCTCTCAAGGCAAATCTAGATCTGCCTAGATTAGAGGCTGCGAGGTGGGGCGGAAGGACTTGAATTCGACTCTCTGCCAGACCTCGCCAGGCTAGGTCACTTGCCTCTCAAGCCTCAGTGTCGTCATTTGTAAGTGACTTGCAGGTACGACGCGGGAGGACGCATACAGCAGGCGCTCGGTGAACGGAGCCCCCCAGACCCGGGATCTCAGCAGGGACCACCCGAGCCCTCACCTGGAGCCCGCGCTGGGAGTGTCCAGGCTCCTCCGCTGAGGGTGCTGGAGAGGCTGACAGCTCGGACCCGGGCCGGGAGTGGCCGCTCCCAACGCGGCCCGGAGGCTGCAGCCCAGCGTGGGAACCTGCAGGGGCCGCTTCGGAGCTGTCCTCCTCACCTGAGAAGAGCGGGTGGCCCTCACGGTCGGAAGAAAGGCCCCCACCGGAGCGAAGGTCCCGCGGCGCTGAGAAAGGGGAAGTGAACGCGCCACTCCCCCCCCCCCCGCCCTCACCGGAATGGTTCGCCCCGGATTTCCTGATTGGCTCCTCGCTTCCGTTCGAACGCCGCGCCGCCCGGGTTGCCAGGCGACCGCTTAGCTTCTGCCGCATGGGGGAGGCGCCAAGGCTCAGCACCCCGCCCCCTCCTCACGGCCAGCCCCACGTTCTTCCGGCCGCTGCTTCAGCCCGGGCGCCCAGTTCTTTTCCCTTTCTTCTCCCTCTCCCTCTTCCAGCTGGGACTTCCTCTGGGTCCCAGCTGGAAGAGGCACCAGTCAGGGGCCCCGGACTGGTTCCTAGTCCCAACTTTAGAACTAACTCGCTATGTGACCCCAGGCAAGCCCCTTCCCCTCTCTGTTCCCCTAACTGCACGATCAGTGAGTTAGTTTTTAAATATATATACCCAGCAGTCAGTAAATTTACGAAAGAAATGACCAAAAATATGAACGAGGATTAATATTACCCAGCGTTATTCATCGTGGGAAAATAACGGAAATAACTTCAATTCTCATCGAAGGGCAATTGGTTATATAAATCCATCCTGTGGAAGAGCTAATTGAGCTTTTTAGGACTTTTTTAATGCTCATGACATAATCCTCT
This sequence comes from Cynocephalus volans, assembly GCF_027409185.1. Classification (NCBI taxonomy): domain Eukaryota; kingdom Metazoa; phylum Chordata; class Mammalia; order Dermoptera; family Cynocephalidae; genus Cynocephalus; species Cynocephalus volans. The sequence goes on from NC_084460.1 coordinate 26,939,661, forward strand.
GAGATAGCACCTTTAATTATCCCCACTTTCTGATGAGGAATATTATGCACCCATTTAAAATGACCTAGTTAAAAGATATTTAAAGATAGAAGGAAATGCTAAGGAAGTATTACGTTTTTTAAAGTATGTTTCAAAGCACTTTGTACAGCATAAACATATATTAAGTACATAAGTATGGTATTATCGTATGTACGTATGATCATTTATGATAACAGCAGTTCGTTTCTTTGTGGCTTTTTTTTTTTTTTTTTTTTTTGGATTTTCCAAATTTCTAACACTTGAACGTATCCAGAAAAAAAAAATTTTTTTTTAAAGGGGATTAGAATAAACTCTAAGGGCCATTCAAGGCGAGGAAATTTTACAGCTGTCAGTCACTGTTTGGGTCTGTATTGCTCAACGTAGAGCCAGGCTCTGTTTTCTATTCCAGCTGGTGTCTTTCATTTTTTGATTGGATTGCCAATGATTGAGCACTTACTGTGTACATGCCTTGGGCAGGCAGGGGAGAGGGCTAATATTGTATTAACAGCTAACGATGATTGTGCACTCCGGCATGGGCACCAAACAAAACAGGACAGACAACTGTCATAACCAGGGAATCTGGCTGTATCTGTGAGGATCACTTAAATATCAAACCAAGCACTAACTGTGCCCTCTGCTAGATTGTGCTCGAAGCTTTACACATATTACTTCATTTGACTTCATTACTATCTGAGTAGAGAAATTCTATTGTTATTCTCATTTTATATATGAGAAAACAAGGTCTGTCTGGATCCAGAGCAAGTCCTCTGAATAACTATATTACCTTCCCTTGTAAATGTGCAAGAACTGCTTGGCAGTTAGCAGTGAGGAAAGGCAAAGAGTTTCCTGTGGTCCTATAAGACACAAGAGAAAACTCAGCAGGGCAGATCCAGGCTTTGTACTTCTTGATGCTTATACAACTTAGGGAGACTTCTTTAAGAAATGGAATACAAAAATACAAATATGAAATTAAGTAATAAAGGGAATGTTTGGTTAGAAGGAGCAAAGAAACCACAACAAATGACAAATTCCACAAACATCATAACACCTAGAAAAAATAACATTATTTTTATTAATTACCTGTTTGACATAACCTCTGTAATATTTTCCACAAACTAGCTTCTGACTCCGTGTATACACTTCAAACCTCTCCTCTACTACCCATACCTGTGCCTTTGGGCACTGTTTTATGGCACATATCTCATACATATTGAGATATGACCTCTAACCCAGCACCTTTGTGTCACAATGCCAAGCTGAGTCAGCTCAGTGTTTCCAGTAGGGGTATTTCCTAGAAGATATTCCTATACTAGGTCAATGAGTAATGAGTGACTGGAAACAATATAAATATATCCCACTAAATCCAAATTAAATGTCAAAGTCCTCTTAGCCAGATGCCCAAAATGCTCACACCCATCCCCAACATCATCTGACACAAAGGGAAGTCAGAGTGGAAGGAGATAGTGGTTCTAACAGAGTGAGGTAAAATACTTACTTTGGCAAATTTTACTGAAGTGTATGACCTTGTCAGCACATCACTGGGGTGCCACCCAGACCTCAGCTTCCCTGTGATTAAACAGGAATGACAACAATGGTGTCGATGGTATTCTCTGAGATGTGTAACTTTGATCTGGGGTTGGGAGGTATTTGAGATGCCTCGATAAAGGCCCTGCCAACCCTTCCATTTTCCAAATTTGCCTCTGCCCTGCATGCCCTAGAGCTTAAAATAAACAGGACAAGACAAAAACACCAAGACTCATTCCCAGATTAAGAAACTGAGACAACCAGAGGGCAGAAGGAACTCAATCAGGATCCAAAACTAGGCCACATAAACAGAGATCATTTGGACACACTCTGGCATCTTCATGTGCCAACAGAATACTGGTGATGTCCTCCATCCTCGAGAATTTGTTAAGCAGCTGGTACCAATTCAGAGTGCTTCAAACCATCATTGTCGCTGACAGCCCATAAGAATAAGAAGGTGGACAAACTGTCATTAACTGTTTCCAGATCAGAAGGAGCTGGGCGATCCTTGTGGCCTCATCCTGACCCAGCACATGAGAAACAACAATATCTCGCCCTGTTGACAGTCCTGTGGCTTGTTCAGTGTGTGGGTTCTGCCTCCTCCAGAGCCTGACCTTGGCAGTTTTTCTCCACTCAGCTCGAAACCCAGATGAAATCAGCCTCAGATGTTAGTTCTCTGTCTCCTGTGCACCCTGTGGCTCTAGTTTCATTTCATTTTATTTAAAGAGTGTTAACTCTGTATGTATTTATTTACATCTAAACTTTTCTGGAATGACCTATCAGAAACTGGTCCCAGTGGTGGCTACTTGGGCTACTGAGGGACAAGGGAAGGAGGAAAGCTTTCTAGAACATACTTTTTATACCTTTTGGATTTTGTACCTTGTTAAAGTATAATCTATCTTTTAAAAAGCATAAGTAACCCTTTTAAGGATATTCTACATAAAAGCAAAATAAGGCAGTGAAGTAAAAGAAAACTCAGTCCAAATATGTCCCTACAAACACTGTGGGTGAGAAGGTAAATTCAGATGTCCTTCTGGATGGCATTATAGTCATATTTCTAAAAAAAAATTAAATGCTATTTCAATGAACCTGTACTCTGATCCCGCAACTGTGCTTTTTGACCCTAAGCAAATAATGGAGATTCAGAAAGATTTTAAACAAGAGTATTTACTACAGCCTTGCTATTAATAGCCAAAAAAAGGGGGAAGGGGAGTCAACTGCAAGCTCATTGCCTGGCCACGGGGCAATGGGGATGGTGAATGGGCCAATGGAATTCTCTCAAGGCTCTCACAATGTTTTATCTGAAGGCTGGACAGGCGTGGTTCACTAGCATGGCTGGCAAGCTGGTATAGGCTGGGGGCCTCAGTCCCTCTTTGAATGGCTTACTCCACAGAAATGCTTGGGTATCCTCACGAAACAGCAGCTGGCTTCTCTCAGAGCTAGCAATTCCAGAGATCACAGCAGGACTCGTGATGGCTTTTATGGCCTAGCCTCAGAAGTCACCCACTGTCACTTCTGTCATATTCTATTGGCTGAGCATGCGGGAGGTGAGATATATTGGTGTGGCCATCCTAGAGCAATACACCCCAGGTTATTTCAATGCATAGCCAAGGTTGAGGACACCTGAGCCTACCAGCCTTGTAGACAAGGAAACAGGATGGGGGGAGGAGTGTGGCAGCCAGAGGGAACATTCAGGATCATGAGCAAATTCCTTTATCTTTCTGAGCCTCAGTTCCCTCACCTGCAAAATGGGAGCTAGCCATGCCCACACCCCCAGGCTTGTGAGAGGCACAGGTGGCACCTGTAAACCACCCAGCACCTCAGCTGACCCTCAACACCCTGTGGCTGTTGTTTCTGCTACTATTCTTATGAAGTTGTTTGATCTGTATAAGTTAAGGAGGCACTGTGTCCTGGGGTATCACTCCCCTGTCCAAACCCTCCAAGGGGTCCCCAACATGTTCTGAAAACCATGGCCTTTAGGAGCTTATCTCTGTCAACCTCATTTCTTACCACCACCCCCTCAGCCCACCTTGCTTCAGCCACAAACCCTCGTGTTGCTTTTTAGATACACCAAGCAACCTCAGGCATCAGGGCGTTTGCACTTGTCGTCCCCTCTGCCTGGGTCTGTCTTCCTCCAGACAGTCACATGGCTGCTCCCTCACTTCCTTTCACACCTCCTTCAGATCTCTGTTTAAATGTCGTCCCTCCTGGGGAGACTCCCCCACATGGTCCCCCATCGTTCATGTTGTCTCTCTTCCTAGTGCTCCAACCTCCTGATATGTGGTGTGCCCTGTGCTTGCATGTTGTCCATCTTCTCCACCAACTGTGAGCACTCAGAAGCAGGGTCCACACTTCTCTTGCCCACTTGTACTGCAATTAGAGATCTCCCAAGCATACTGCTATGTTAAAGGCTCTGAGAAGTACTGGAGCAAAAACACCTCTCTTTGCTCACTCGACTGTTCCCCGAACATACTTAACCCTGAAGCCTATGTCTGCACAACACTTATGAAACAGTGCATACAAACAGTGAAAACACTATCTCCAGAAGGCAGGTCTCCAGGATGTGACCAGGGACATTTCCTCCCCAACCAGTGCTCCCTTTAAAGCCAGGGTGATTCCCCTGGGACCAGACAGCCCAGACACAAGGATGGTCCTCAGTCTCCAGTTCCTCACAGCCCTGACTCTCAAACCACCATCAATGGCTCCAGAGAGAACCAGGTCACACCTGCAAAAGAATTGGGTCCAGCTACATATGATTGCATTCCAGGTCTGAGGACACATCCCACCAGCTCAGCCACACTGTGGGCCCAGCTTTAATGGGAACATTAATTTCACCTACATCATAAGATGTCACATCAAGTCCCTGAGATGATGCTGGCCAAGCCCTTAGCACAGGACCTGGCCAGAGCATGGCTCAATAAACAAGTTATGCTAGTGACGATATCAGAGTGCATGAGTCTGCTCAGGCTGCCATAACAAAATACCATAGACTGGGTGGCTCAAACAACAGAAATTTATTTCTCACAGTTCTGGAGGCTAGAGATAACAAAATACAGGTGCTGCTGATTCAGCTCCTGATGAGGGCTCTCTTTCTGGCTTACAAATGGTCACCTTCTCTGTCTTCACATGACCTTTCCTTGGTGCATGCATGGTGGGGGGGTGAGGGAAGGAACAGTAGGAGGAGAGAGAGGAAGAAATCTCTTGCTCTTCTTGAAAGGCCACTAATCCCATCATGAGGGCCCTACCTCATGACCTCATCTAACCCTAATTACCTCCCATCTCTGAACACCATCACATTGGGGGTTAGGACTTCAACACATGAATTTTGAGAGGACACAAACAGTCCATAACACAGAGATTACACAGAGCCACAGCAGAGGCTACTCACTAGATCTCCTCAAATACTGGTTGACCACACACATGCTCATACCTTGGAGCCAGCTGAGCCAGATGCCAGCACAGAAAAATGGGGTCTTCCAGCAAATAGTCCTCTGGGGTTAGGGACAGGCTGGCACCTGAGGGACACAGGGGAAGTAGGTGACAGACAGGCACGAGGATCAGGAGAAATTGGCCCAGGCTGGCTGCATCAGATCTCTACCCCCTGAGGCCTTCACACCCCAGGAGCAGGGAATGAGGGTTGAATCTGAAATTCTATAATGTTTTAATCCTGAAAGCTTTAAATTCTTAGAATCCCCTCCGTCTAAAACCCTAGATTCCCTCCACCCTTTGTTCTTAAGAGTCATGGACTGTGAGAATGGAAATGGCCCTTAGGTCATCATCTGAAGCAAAGGGAAGTCAGAGTGGAAAGAGATGGAAGTTTCGTAGAGTGAGGTTACCATGAAACCCAGAGTTTCCCAAATTAGGGGAAGGGAAGGGCTTACTTTGGTGTAACTGTGTTGGCAGGTCATTATACTTCCTAATCTTAACAATGAGAGGAGGCCTCAGACTTGGGGCTAAACTGGAATTTTTGTTCCTTTTTTTTAAATGCGCCTTTTTGAGTTGAATTATACATGCAATAAAATTCACCCACCTTAAGTGTCCACTTTGATGATTTTTGACAAAAGTGTACAGTCTGCAACCACCACTACAATCAAAAAACTGTTTCTATCACCTTGAAAACTTCTCTTGTGCTTCTCGAAGGCTAATTCCTTCTCCCTACCTGGCAGCTACTGGTCTGTTTCCTCTCTCTGTGTTTCTGTCTTTTCTACACTATCATGTACACGGAGTCATACAGAACGCCATCCTTTGTATCTGGTTTCTTTCACTTGAGGCTAGACTAGAGTTCAACAACATCGTTTTGTTCCCAACCCATTATTTTGTCCTAGTATTTTTCTGACTGTGGCAAATGATACTTGTTTTCCATTTTACAGAGCTGGTATAAAATTCCTTTTTAAATTAAAGCTACTTAAGTAAAAGAGTAAGTTCACTTCAAAAACATCAAGTGGATAAGGATACAATTACAAAGGTTGGAAGTGAGTCACTCCTATTGGGGAAGTCCACATTGGACACATGGGGAAACCAGAAAGGGGAGGTGACCTGGCCTGGATCACATGGAGCAGGTGGCAGAAGCAGAAAGGGACAGATGGTGGAGGCTGGGAGGAGAGGCTTGGGTCTCCCCTAGGGTTGGGGGGAGGCACTCCCCTCCCTCGCTACTCAGAGAGGTCTAAGGTCAGAGGCTGGGCCTGACAGATGGGATTTTGCAGGGGAAAGGGTTTGCAGAGGGTGGGGGGCCTTTGTCCTCATAGCATGCAGACCTCTCATGAAAGGAAACCTTGTCCCCATGGCCCCTCCTCAGCCCCAGATGGCAGGGCCAGGCTGGAGGGGTGGGGGGGGCGGTGGAGGAGGTAGAGCCACTCCTGAAAGGGAAGGTAATGGCCTGGGGACATGGTCTTTGAGGAAATGTAAAGTCCAGACCCTCTACCAAGACTGGCGCAGGCCTTTCCAGCTTTCAACTTGACCCCTCTGCTTCACATGCAAATCAGATGCAAATGAGCCTGCAGGCCCTGGGGAGCCCCCGCAGGTCTGGATACCCACTGACACCTGAAGCCCGAGGCCCATCCTCTGCACATCCTCAATCCCGTCACACAAGGGCAGGGCAGGAAATGGGCTCACCTGGTCCGTCTCCACCTGGATCCTGCCTGCATCAGAGCCTGGGCCGCTCCTGTGCTTCCTCCACCCCGGCCATCCATCCATCCTCACCCAGCGTGGGCAGACCGAGCCTGTCCTCTGCTCCCTCACCACCTGCCGCCGGCCTTCTGTGGCTCAGGACTGCCCGCCCATCCTGTCCCAGCCCTGCCTCCTCTGGGACCTCAGGCCTTCAGCCCAGACCCTGCACCTGGGTTCTTTGCCTCAGCCCCTGCTGCTGCTCACTTCTGAGCATTCACACAGGCTGTTCCCACTGTCAGGATGCCTTTCCCCTCATTGTTCCCCTGCTGGCTCCTTCTCATCCAACTCTCAACTCCAATACACATCATTTCTTCCTCAGCAAGGCTCTTCTATTGTTCTTTCCACTGCCTGTTCCTCCTTCACTGTCACCTCTCCCCCAGGGTGATGGAGATGCAAAGGATTACTCAAAGCCCATTTCTGAGCAGTGAGAAACCCCAAAGGGGTTAATTTCCTGGAACCCTCAAGAGAGAGGCATTCCTCCTCAGGAAATTAACCCCAACTGGGGTTCTTTCTCAGTATTTATTCTCCAGGCCAGAAAGTTACAGAAAAGGAACATAGGTGGAGTTATGACTAAGTATAGTTTAACAATAGAAGCTGGTAACATCAGTGAAATAACAAAGTGACATACCATAATGCAATTTGCAAAAGATTAAGTCAATCCACCAATGAAAGCTTGTTCTTAGCAAATACTGTCTTTTCCTACAGCAGTTTCCTCAGTATATTTACATAATAATCAAGCAACTTTCTTAACATATCAATCAGTAGGTTAATCTGCATCAAGAGCATCTGTCCTTGAGCCAGCAATTTTGCTGTGTTACATTTCTTTATCTACAACAAAGACTTTAGCCTGGGGAGTTTCCTGTCTTTTGCAAGCTTAACATTTCTATATGTAATTTTAAAAAGTTAGGTTATACCTGAAACTACAGGGCTTTGGAAGCAAGGCCCTGTGAAATACATTTGCTTTATTACTGTTAGTATACCCCACACCTCATCCCATCAATAACGTCGGAAATTATTTCATAAGTTTGTCCTCCTCTTTTTGTTTGCCTCCCACACCTGAATAAAATCCCACAGGAGCAGGGCCTTGCCCACATTTCCCATATTTACAGTACTGCCTGGCACATAGTAGGTGCTCAGTAAATATGTGTGAGTGAATGAAGGAAGGAAGGACCAAAAACCCATTCGGAGACCCCCAAAGAGGCACACATATTGGAGTGGGAAATGTAGTGATAATCATTTGGTCATTTAACAAATTTGTTTTGCAGGGATGAATATGCCAGTTATCCTGATTTGACCATCACATATTGTAGACAAGAACAATAGTCAACTCTGTACCCCCAAAAATATGTATAATCAATTGTTTCAATTAAAAACTTTATTTTTTCTTGCTCTCCTGTTATGTGCCAGGCTCCAAGACCATTTTGTCTCCCTAGATCTTTGGGCCTGAAATGGAAGTGGTGGCTCCAGAGGCTTCTACAGTGGCTTCAGGGCCTTTTTCTCCTCTTGATAATCCCGTTCTTTTGTGTTAATCTTCTTAGTACCATTGAATTTTCCTTCTGCAAATGCTCTCTGCTTCTCTACCACATGGCCACACTGCAAATTTTCCAAATCTTTACACTCTGCTTCCCTTTTAAATTCTGCCTTTACATCACGCCTTTGCCACCATAAGTCAGAGTAGGCTCTTACAAGTATGCATGCAGCTTCCTTAATGCTTTGCTGCTTAGAAATTTCTTCCCCAAATACTCTGGTTTACAAGTCTTAAATTCCAACTTCCACACAGTCCTCGGGCATGGACACAATGCAGCCAAGTTCTTTGCCAGTTCACAGCAAGGGTGATCTTTGCCCCAGTTTCCAATAAACTCTTTATTTCTGAGACCTCCTTCAAATGGTCTTTACAGTCCATATTTCCATAAGCATTCAGCTCACAACCATCTCATAGGTCTCTAAGACATTGCAAACTTTCCCTCATCTTTTTGTCTTCTTCTGAGTCCTCCAAACTCTTCCAAACTCGCAACACCCAGTTCTGAAGCCATGTCCACATTTTCAAGTGTTTGTTATGAGCAACAGCCTGCTCCTGGTACCGATTTTCTGCTTTAGCCCGTTTTGTGTGGCTATAACAGAATACTTGGCACAAAGGGCCTCCATGGCCAGGCCTACTGTTCCAGACCCCCCAGCTGTTAATGGACCCCTTCTGCTAAGGACCTCCCTGGCCTGGCCCAGCACTAAGAGGCCCAATGGCCTTGCCTGTCCGTAGGGTCCCCTGCCCTGGCCTGCCTCTAGGGACCCCATAGGGTGGCCTGCTCTGCCACTAGGACTCCCCTGGCCAGGCAGGCCTACCCCAAGTGCTCCCTAACCTGGCATGAGCTGCTCCTAGGGAAGCCCTGGCCCTGCATGGCCTGCCCCTAGGGCTTCCCTAGCTTGGGCTGGACTGTCTCTAAGACAATGCTGGCCTGGCTGAGACTGGCTCAGAGCCAAGGACCCCCCTGACCACTCCTGGGCTGTCCCAAGGGACCTGCTGGCCTGTCTTGGCCTAGCATTTTGGGCCACCTCTGTCCTGGCCTGATCTGCCACTAAGAGCACCCATGGCTTGACCTGTCCCTAGGGCCCCTGTGCCCTTGCCTGCCACTAAGGGCTGCCCTGGCCAGGCATGCTGCCAAAGGCCTCCTACCACTAAGGGCCAGCCTGGCCTGTCCTTCCCAAGGAACCCACTGGTTGTTCTGCCATACGGCCCCCCTTTACTAGTCTGTCCCTAGCAGACCACAGCCATAAGGGCCACCCTGCAACAAAGGGCACCCCTGCCACTAAGTGCCCCACTTGACTGGCCTGTCCCTGGGCCCCCTTGGCCTGTCTTGGTGCTAAGAGCCCCCCTGGCCTGCCTCTAAGAGATCACCTGGCCTGGCTTGCCCTGTCACTAAGGGCCCACTTTGAATGGCCTGGCCCATGGCTCCCTTGGACTCACCTGCCTGCTTGTAAGAGACCCCCTGGACTGGCATGGCCTGCCCTGGGGGTCTCTTAGAGGCAGGCCAGGGCAGACCTAGGCAAGCCCAACCAGTGGGTCTCTTCTCTATGCCTGGTCAGACTCACCCATACTGGCAGTGGGCCCTTAGCAGGCCTGGCGAGGGACCATTAGTGGCAGGCCAGGAAATTCCAGGGGCACTGTTAGTGGCAGGCCAGGCCAGGTAAGGTCAGAGGGTCTCTTAGAGGCAGGCCAGGCTGGGGGTTCCCTGGGGGGGGTCTTTCTTTCTCTCTTGGGGGCCCGAGGGGAGGTCAGGTCAGGGCCTCCTGCCTGTTAGTGGCAGGGCAGGCCAGGAGGGACATAGGTGGGCTATAAGAAAGAAGGAAATGAGAGAGAGAGAGAGAGAGAGAGAGGAAGGGATGGAGGGAGGGGGAGAGAGAGAGAGAGAGTGAGAGAGAGAGAGAGAGTGAGAGAGAGAGAGAGAGACAGCCTCAAGCCTCTACAAAAAAACTCTTGGAGGTGATAAATGATTTCAGCACAGTAGCAGGATACAAAATCAACACACAAAAATCAGTAGCATTTCTATTCTCCAATAGTGAACATGAAGAAAGAGAAATCAAGAAAGCCTGCCAATTTACAATAGCCACCAAAAAAATTAAGTACTTAGGAATGGAGTTAACCAAGGATGTGAAAAATCTCTATAATGAGAACTACAAAGCACTGCTGAGAGAAATTAGAGAGGATACAAGAAGATGGAAAGATATCCCATGCTCTTGGATTGGAAGAATCAACATAGTGAAAATGTTCATACTACCCAAAGTGATATACAAATTCAGTGCAATCCCCATCAAAATTCCAATGACATTTTTCTCAGAAATGGAAAGAACTATCCAGACATTTATATGGAATAACAAAAGACCATGCATAGCCAAAGCAATGCTGAGCAAAAAAAAATAAAGCTGGAGGCATAACACTACCTGACTTTAAACTATACTACAAAGCTATAATAACCAAAACGGTATGGTACTGGCATAAAAACAGACACACTGATCAATGGAAGAGAATCCAGAAATCAACCCACACACCTACAGCCATCTGATCTTTGACAAAGGCACCAAGCCTATACACTAGGGAAGAGACTGCCTCTTTAGCAAATGGTGCTAGGAGAACTGGATATCAATATGCAGGAAAATGAAACTAGACCCATACCTTTCACCATACACTAAAATCAGCTCAAAATGGATTAAAGAATTAAATATATACCCTTAAACAATTCAACTTCTTAAAGAAAACATAGGAGAAACACTTCAGGAAGTAGGACTGGGCACAAACTTCATGAATACGACCCCAAAAGCACGGGCAACGAAAGGAAAAATAAACAAATGGGATTATATCAAACTAAAGAGCTTCTGCACAGCAAAAGAAATAATTAACAGAGTTAAAAGACAACCAACAGAGTGGGAGAAAATATTTGCAAAATATACATCCGACAAAGGATTAATATCCAGAATATATAAGGAACTCAAACAACTTTACAAGAAAAAAACAAGCAACCCAATTTAAAAATGGGCAAAAGAACTAAGTAGGCATTTCTCTAAGGAAGATATACAAATGGCCAACAGACATATGAAAAAATGCTCAACATCACTCAGCATCCGGGAAATGCAAATCAAGACTACACTGAGATACCATCTCACCCCAGTTAGGAAGGCTAAAATCCAAAAGACTCTGAGCAATAAATGCTGGCAAGGTTGCGGAGAAAAAGGAACTCTCATACATTGTTGGTGGGACTGCAAAATGGTGCAGCCTCTATGGAAAATGGTATGGAGGTTCCTCAAACAATTGCAGATAGATCTGCCATATGACCCAGCTATCCCACTGCTGGGAATATACCCAGAGGAATGGAAATCATCAAGTCGAAGGTATACCTGTTCCCCAATGTTCATCGCAGCACTCTTTACAATAGCCAAGAGTTGGAACCAGCCCAAATGTCCATCATCAGATGAGTGGATACGGAAAATGTGGTACATCCACATAATGGAATACTACTCAGCTATAAAAACGAATGAAATACTGCCATTTGCAACAACATGGATGGACCTTGAGAGAATTATATTAAGTGAAACAAGTCAGGCACAGAAAGAGAAATACCACATGTTCTCACTTATTGGTGGGAGCTAAAAATAAATAAATAAATTCACACACACACACACACACACACAAACTGGGGGATAGGGGGGAAGAAGACATAACAACTACAATTCCTTGAAGTTGATATGACAAGCAAACAGAAAGGACATTGTTGTGTGGCAGGGGGGAGAGGGAGGAAGGAGGGAGGTTTCGGTAATGGGCCACAATAATCAACCACATTGTATATCAACAAAATTTTTTTTTTAAAAAGTCAGATCTAAAAAAATATAAAAAATAAAAATAAATAAAGATGACAAATTGAGATTTCCTGTCACGAGTGACCCATGACATAAAACAGGGGCAGGTGGATATGGAGATGCCGGCTCCTCCTTGGGTGGAGATTCACTAAAGTTCATCTCTGGGGCCCGTATTTCAGTTTCAGCTGATATATTTTGAGGGCCATCTAGTATTTCATGATTTACTGATTTTTTACTGATTCCCTGATTTCATGATTTATTGATTTTCCTGCCACCTCCTGCAAGAACCCTTCCCTAGAAGTCTCCCTCTTGGAAATTCCAATTCATGTAATAGGGCAGTGTTTTTGCTAATTCTCAGCAGGGACTGATGATCATACTTGGCCCATGCAGGGGATCAAGAGACCGGGGAAGTATTGGTTGGTCACTCACGGCTGGTGCTGGGGTAAGAGATCACACAACTCAAGAAGCACCAACACCGTCAGTGTTTTCCACAGGATATTCTCTGCGTTCTGAGGATGAACATGGAGGATCGAGGAGCCAGTCCATGTGTTCCTAAAAGTCTAAGTAAAATCTGCCTGAACCAAAGTGCTTGGGAGATAATGTTTCCCCAGAGGGACAGGGCTGCCGATTGGTCCCTCAAGATTTTTGCCACATTTGAAAGCTGCAGGGCATGTGTGCTGAAGCAGCAAGCTAAAACTTCCAGGGTCACGAGTGGATTTGCCAGTCTTTCATGCTTGACCAGTGACCTGCTAGAATTTCTATCCAAATCCCTGAAGGGCCTGCGCTGAGGAAGACAGAAGAAGCAGAGATGGATGAGCCACATCACAACTGCGTATGTGTAATTGGACTCAGAGGGGGACAGAGAGGGGAGAGAGAAGGGGGCAGAAGCCATCACTGAAGCTGTAATGGCCAAGGATTTTCCAAAATGAGTACAATACATCAATCCACAGATTAAAGAACCCCAAGTAGATCAGCAAACCCCAACTGGGAATAAAAAAGAAAAGAGGAGAAAATCATACTAAATTCCATCATAGTTAAATTGCTAAAACAAAGCAGATAAAATCAAATTTCTTTTCTAAAGCAAATTCACACCCTTATATGTCATTATTAAACAATAAGTATCAAAATATTCTAAAACTACCTGTTCATCATAAGAAGGTAAGAAAATAATGACAAACCTAAGATTCACAGGAGAATGGATATACTAAACACACAAAAATGATATCAAATTATCAGGAGAGGGGAAAATGACAGAATTGACAGACTAATAAATCTGAAAGTGTTTATTTCAATAATAAAAACAGAACAAAAACCATGTATTCACTTTCAGTGTTTATTTTAATGAAATAAATTTGACTCAAATAAAAACACACAATGTGGGAGTGGAAAAAAACAAAAATGTAGATTCTGAAGAAACTACACAAATAAGGATAATTATTAAAATGGACATTTCATAAATAAGTTTGAACTTTAATGAAAAAGAAAAATTTCTGGGCTGGCCCCGTGGTGCACTTGGGAGAGTGCAGCGCTTGGGAAAGGTTTCAGATCCTATATAGGAATGGCGGGTGCGCTCACTGGCTGAGCGCGGTGCGGGCGAAACCACGCCAAGGGTTGCGATCCGCTTACCGGTCACAAAAAGACAAAAAAAAAAAAAAAAATTTCTGGCCAAGTATAAATGATAAAACATTGCTAAGGGCCCCCCACCAGCCTGGCCTGCCACTAAGGAGCCCCCTCAAATGGCCTGCCCTAGGGGCCCCTTGGTGTGCTTGGTGCTAAGGGACCCCTGGCCTGTCCTGGCCTACCTCTAAGAGACCCCTTGGCCTGGCCTGGCCTGTCCTGCCACTAAAGGCCTCCCTCGAATGGCTTGCCCCAGGGCCCCCTTGGCCTGCCCTTCCACCAGGAGTGCCCTTGGCCTTTCCTGGCCTACCACTACGGGCTGTCCTGGCCAGGCCTGCTGCTAAGGGCCCCACTGCCACTAAGGGCAGGCCTGCCAGGCCTACTCAAGAGACCCACTGGCCTGGCCTGCCTCAGTGCCCCTGTTTTAGTATGTTTTGTGTTGCTATAACAATACTTGGAACTGGGTAATTTATAAAGAAAAATGAAATTTATTGCTTATAGTTTCTGAGGTTAGGAAGTACAAAGTCCATCTGGTGGTGGCAACAGTGACCCAGGGGTCTCACATTGCAAGATACTGGAAGCAGAGAAAGCAGAGACAGACAGACTCTCATGTGCTCTTCTTTTAAAGCCCTCAGAACCATACACCTGACCACCATTTTTAATCAATACAATTTGGCATGGTCTGCCCCTTGACCCCCAAAACTCATGTCCTTTTCATATGCAAATACATTCATTTCATCCCCAGTCTTAACTTGTTTCAACTCGAGAGTCCAAAGTTCAAAGTCCCATCTGTGAAATCAATACAATTTATCTACTTCCAAGATACAGTGGTGGGACAAACATAGGGTACATATCTCCATTCCAAAAGAGAGAAATAGGCCAAAAGAAAGGGGTTTAGGGTTCTGCGCAAGTCCGAAATCCAGCAGGGCAGGCATTAAATCTCAAAGACGGTGAATCATGTACCTCAAGTCCATGTTCCACATCCTCTGCATGCTGGTGTGGGGGTTGGGTCCCAAAGTCCTTGGGCAGCTCTGCTCCTATGGCTTTCCTGGTTGCAAGCCACAGTTCAGCAATCCCAGGCTGTCATTTCACTCTGTAGCTCCACAGGTCTGGGGTTTCCATGGCAGTCCTGTTCTCATGGCTCCACTAGACATGGTGCTAATGGGGTTTCTCTGCTGGGACTCTGACACCACGTTTCCACTTGGCATTGCTCTAGCAAAGGCTGTCTGCAGTGACTCTGTCCCTGTGACAGATCTCTTCCTGGGTCCCCAGACTTTCCCATACATCCTTTGAAATCTGAGTGGAGGCTCCCAAGCCTTCTGAGCTCTTGTATCCTGTGAACCTGAAGAACTAACACCACGTGGACTCCACCAAGGCTTCTGTCTTGTATTTTCCAAAGCTGCAGGTCCAGCCACACCTGGAGCCAATTTAGCCACAGCTGGAGCAGCCAAAGCAGCTGGGGTGCTGGTGCTAGAAGCAGTTTCCCAAGGTGGCCCTGAGCAGTGAGCCTGGGGAGGGCTCCTCAAGTCAACTGGAACAATAGTCAACTCTGTACCCCCAAAATATGTATAAACAATTATGGCTCAATTAAAAACTTTATTTTTTGTTGTGGTCCTGCTATGTGCCAGGTACTGAGGTAGGCACTGGGGATACAAACTCACTCTCTCTTCCATGCCCAAACCTGAGACAGAGAAGCCCATGTGGGATCACAGTTCTGAAAGATCACAGGCAACTGTGGGGCCCAGAGGAGGGGCCCCCAATGCATCCGAGGAGTCAGGGCCAGCTTTTAGGAGGAGGTGACTTCTGGGCTGAGGCTGAAGAGTGAGCAGGGGGAGGCAGCAAGAGCATGGGAAGGGAGCACGAAGAGGCTGGGGCTGGGGGAGATGCGAAGCCAGGTCACGGGGGTCCTTGGGGCTCTGCCCGGTGTGGGAGGAGAAGCAGGGTTGGGAAGACCAATTCTGGCATTATTATTTCCCCCTTTCACAGACTAAAATACAGAGGCCAAAGTCAGAGCAGGGACAGGCCCACACCCTACAAACCCCTGTCCAGTGCTCTTCCCGCTGCATCTGCAGTGTTCCAGGCACATCAGGTCCCTCCCTGGAAACTTCTGCAGCCCCTCAGGAAGGGACCACCCTCCCATCCCGCCACACCTCCCCCGTAACTGCAGACCAGCTCTGACCTGAGTAACACTGACCCCAACCTGGAGAAAGCAATTCCCTTTCTGAGTCCCTTCCAGTCTCATCAATGAGAATGTGTTCTCTGCCCTACTCTGTCTTTAACGCTGAGTACCCCCAATCTCCTTTGTAACAGATAGAGAGCAGGTCTCAGCACATGGCTTTGGGCTGGGGCACTGTGTCTGGGGCTAAAACATCGTGTCCATTTCCAGAGATACCTTCTGTTTATGAAAGAAGATACTTGCTTTTCACCTACTGTATCATTTCCTTTTACCATAAATTCGTTGTCAACCGTCAAACACATTTTAGGGACAACTGGGAAATCACTGGTGGACTAAATATTAGATATCAGAGAACTGTTAATACTGTGGGTGAAATAACGGTCTTTTGTTATTAAGGGAAATGACCTTATTTTTTGGAAACACAGGGTAGCGTACATGGGGATGAAAATTCATGGTGTCTGTGACACTAAAATACTTCAGAAAAAAATAGATGAGGCAAGTAAGTAAAGCAAAGGCCAACGTTACACCTGGGTGTCGGGCACATAGGTCATAATGATATCCTCTATTTTTCTGTGTGTCTAAAATTATTCTAATACAATCTAAGCGAGTTGATTTAAGGAAAACATTAAGAAAACAATCATTATGGCTGACCCTGGGTGTGGCCAAAATTGGGAACATGGAATGAGAATGAAGAAGACTGGGCAAGGTAGGAAGAACTTTCTGGGCTGGGAAAGGCAGCCCTGCATCTGGGAGGTAGGTCCATGCCCTGTGCATGCCTTCCCCTGTCTGCAGCCCCTTCCCCTGGAACACTCTGACTCTCTACCCAGCCCTGGCATCTGGTGCTGAGTGGCTCCAAGGGCTCAGAGGACTGACTGTCCCCCTTCCCTCGGACTCTGCTCTCAGGTTTGGGGCCAGGCAGGAGGCCAATAGCTCAGTTGACCACAAGTCCTGGGAGGCTCAGCCACTTTGCCAGTGTCTGGGGTGGGGATAGACAGAAGGGTACAGCCCCTTCTCACAAGCCCAGTCCACCCTTTTGGATCTGGGCCTAGGCATCTGTCTTCTCACTGTCTACCTTATTGGACAGGCAGGGAAACGGAGATCAAGGCCTGACCCAAATCCCCTATCTTAAAGCCTGGACTCTTCCTAGGGACCCAGGACACACAATACCACAGAGGGAAGAGGTAGAGAGAAGGCCCAGGGCACAGAAAGGGTCAGAAGCCAGCCTCTGGTCCCCAGTGAGCTCGGGTCATAAGCATAGAGGGCACAGGATCCCAGAAGTCAGAGATCTCTGAGATGAGGGAATCACAGTACAGGCTGTGACCCTCAGCCCCAGCAGAGGTTTCTCCCCTCCTTAGCTGTGCCCCCATCAGGGCTGCCCCAGTCTCCCCCACTACTGCTCAAACAGAAACCTCAAGGCCACTCTCCACCACTCCCTCTCCCTCCCTCTCAAACCCAGTCAGTTGCCCCCCATCAAAGTCTCCCTTCTCATTCATTCGGTCAACAAATATGTATTGAGCTCCTATGTGTGCCTGGCACTAACTAGGAACTAGGGTCTAAACTGTGAACAAAACAGACACAGTTTCCACCCTTGTCAAGCTGACACTGGTGGAGAGGCAGACACCAAACAAGACGCATAAACGAACATGTAACACTATGTCAAGGAGCACAGTGAGAAGGACTAGAGCGGCGTGCGCAGGCAACGATAGAGGGTGAGACTATTTTAACGAGGAGTCACCTCTTAGGGGAGAGATTGAGCAGAGATGGGAATAAAGAGTGGGAGAAGCCATGGGGCTGCCTGGGGAAAGACAGCCCCAGGTGGCAGGATGGCAAGTGCTAAGGCCCTGAGGCAGGGAATGAGTTTGCCACGGGGAAGGAACAGCAAGGAGGCCAGTGTGGCTGAAGCGGAGAGCCAGGCGGAGGGGAGGCAGCAGCAGGGTGTGACGGGGGCAGGTTCCCGCGGGGAGGAACTGAGCAGGCAGAAGACAAGCTCTGACTTGGTTTCAGCAGTATCCTTTCGGCTGAGAATGGGGTGAAGGGGAAAGGGGGCAGAAGCAGGATAGTCAATGGAGGGACTCGTCCAGGCAGGACAGGAAGGAGGCTGGCGTGGTGGCAGTGGAGGCGCACGGAATGGCGGGATTCTGGATAGGACAAGACATACGGAGGGCTCAGATGCAGGGTGTGGGAGGGGGAAAAAGGAGTCTGGAGGGAAGATCGGCAGCTCCATTTAGGGGTCCGTGTTCCCCCCTGTATTTCCAGTGCATGGGACATATTAATCCCAACAAACAGTCGTTGAGAGAGAAAGAACAAATAAGGGAATAGGAGGAGAATCCCAGCCTCGGATTCCTTCTTCCCACTTGAACGGTGTTTTTGCTTTCCAAGCCCATCAGAAGGCGACCCCTGGTGGCTAATTGTTGGAACTGCGCATCCTCAGGTTGTGGGCCCTAAATAACCCACAGTGGATCCTGGAAGATCCCTGGCTGTATAAAGTCAGAACCACACCCCACCCCTCACTCACTTTACAGATGAGGATATTGAGGTTCACCTAGGGTTGGGGTCTGGTCTCCATCTCAACACCACCACCACTGCCCCTTCTGGCCTCCCAGTTACTGCTTTCCACAGCTGCACGGGGCTTTCAGGGAATCTCCCACACCCTCCCAAAGATGCTGGTCTGCTTACAGACATCTCAGGTCTCAGCACTCCCAGCTCCCCAGATTAGCCCATAACATCCTTATTTTGCTAGGTGAGAAATCTCTGCCCCACCCTAGGCTGAAATTTCCACCATCCTTCACTCCCGGATTCCTGCCCTAAGGCACACAGCAGAGGTCAGTCTGCAGACACCCATTTTGCCACACACACACCTGCAAGCTGCTCCCCTCCCCCCAGGTCCTCCGGCTTGGGTAAAGGGCATGCTCCTCGATCTGTATCATATTCAGATGGCCCCAGATTCCCCATCCCCCCACCCTCCAACCCCTGGCATGCCTTAGGCTGTCATTGTTCTTCACACAGGACAGGGCCAAGGAGAGGAAAGGAGGTCCCTGGTGTAGTCTGAGCAGAGCAGAGGGGGCTATCACCTCCCTTGAGCTGAATGTAAGACCTTTATTGATGCAACACAAGATAGAATTTGGTATTTTGTTTATTTCTTTTTCTGCATTCTTCTTCTTTAAAAGTAGTTTTTAATTTTGGGGCCACATAACTAACAGGATTACTGACTCGTAAAAAATTAAAATATTTCAGTTAAGGTTAAAGTGCCCTCTGATCACTCCCATTCCCCCTTCCCATCCCCTGTTCCCTTCCACACACAAATTCCAAAGGTAACTGCTGCTGTCGATTTGAAATTTATTCTTCCAAGGTTTTTCCTATGGATGTACATGTGGTAAACACACACACAGACACCTCTAAAGAAAATGTAGAATTTATTTGTGGGGATTGGTTTTTACACAAATGGAATCATACTGTACATATTTATCCTCCTATTTCTTTTTCCACTCTTTTTTGGGCTCTTGAGATCAGTTCGTGGGTCTGAGATGGTATGGGCTTTGATGATGGGTGGGAGGGACTGCATTATGGTGCAGGCCCTTATGGGGAGCAAACTGGTCTTTAACTGGTCTGGAGGCCCCCTCAAGAGCCCCTCCCTAACCCTCTTCTCCCAAATCTCCTTTTACCCCTTCCCCCCATCCCACCTCCCATCTTTTTCTCACCCTGGTATTCAGGCACACAACTCCCTTATAAAAAGGTCCTACACTACCAGATGCCTTCTTTAAAGGTTCTTCTCCAGAATTCGGGGCACTCTGCGCCGCCTGCTGGCTTCTGTAAGTAACTGCAGCGGAGCCTTCCCCATAATCCATTCACCCATCAATCCACTCACCTGTCAATCCATTCACAAAGTTGCCGACTCAACGTTTACCGCGTGAACCCTCCCTGAGGTTCGAGGACACAAACGCGGATTAGCTGATGTCTGCCCTGGAGACTCTCCCGGTGGAATGCGCGCGCCGTCGTGACCTGCCAGTAGAGTTTACAAATTTGAGGGCACAAGGTGCCGCGCCCTGCGTGGAAACACGTGGTTCAGTCTCCGCTCCTCTGGAGGGCAACTGCAGAACGTCTCTCAAGTTCACTACTAAATTCATCCTGGTGTAAGTGGATAATGGAACACCAGGACTGTAGGAAGGAGCCCCACCTGCCCACCAGGCCCACCGCTGACCTCGCCCCTCCCTCGACAGCGAGCGCGAGACAGCTTCCCCCATGTACATCTGGCCGTTCCGGGGCCTGGGACTCTCTCCCCCTCAGAGGCTGTCCTGGCTGCCCCCACTGTGCAATTACCCCCATTCCGTCCTCACCAACTCCAGGTCCCTCTTTCTTCTTTCTTTCTTTCTTTCTTTCTTTTTTTTTTTTTTTAGTTTCGATACTGAAACAGAGTAAGGCAAGGCCTGTGAACCAAACTGACTCCATTTTCCCTGCAGAGGACACTTGTTACTTTTCCACTCCCCCGTCATCAGACCCCTCAGGGCAAATAATCACCCCATGGGCTGCCCTGACAAAATACAGAGATAAGAGAGGAAACAGATATTTACTGAGTTGCAAAACCCCTCCCCAATGTTTACTATAATTGTAAAAGTTACAGATTAACCTTAAGACCTCTTTAGGAATTCCCACCTGTGCACAAAGCATCAAGGTGACTGCTACAATGACCCTCCTGGGGTGACAATGATCAACACCACTGCCTACTGAGCATGCGCCCATGACGCAACCAGGAAGAACAGAATGGACCACCTCCAGTGACGCTGGCCTGCCATCCCTTAACTCCTTTTCCTATAAAAGACCCTGAACAGCTCCCCTCGGGGGACTAGCTTTACTGTTGCTACCCCCCTTGTGCATCAGTCTATCTCCTCTTTTAATAAAGCGTTGCTTGCTTTACTGTTGGGTACATTGTTCATTTCTATGACTTTGGAATCCGAGAACCTAATTTAATCATTGGCAAAAAATTGGAAAGCTTTGGACTCCAGAGAAGACTCTAGCTGCATGAGGCAAGTGACCACTGGGACTATTTTGCTCCCATGTCTCTGCTACTGGTAGATCTCTCCTAGAGTCCCTGGCCTAAATACTGACAAGGCAATGCTTTATTCTCTTTACCTTTCTCTGATTTTCTGAGCCCTCTTCCGTTTGGTTGGATTGTATCCACGTCTGTATAGGTGCCCCCTGGAGGGCTCCTGGCTATGCTTTGTTTTTCTGATTTAAATCTAGTCGATACTTTTCTTTATGCTGAAAACAGTGGGGAGAACTGCTTTTATCAATTACCGTTAATGGAATAGGTTGGCCCCACCGATTAGGACTAGGCTAAACTGGACCCCACTGCTCCTCTTTTCTCTTTGTTTGTTTGCTTGGTTAGACATTTAGTTGAGTACTGGTAATCTGAGTAAACCTTCCAATCCTTGCATCAACTTTTAGACTTTCAGGTCATTTGTTTAGTGGGAGAGGGCAAGCTGAGCCTGGCCTGTTGGTAACAATATTAAGGTTTATTTTTTCTTCTAGACTGAGATTAAGTAACAACTTAAATAATTATTAGGATGTATGAATGAACATTCATCCAGAAGAAACGTTACTGTTTAAAAGTGGCTAAGAGATATTTTGCATGTAATAAATATTTTTTATGTTTAGATTAACAGGCACCATACTGAGAGCAGAGAGATTTCTTTGTTTTTTGGTGGCTGGCCGGTAAGGGGATCCAAACCCTTGACCTTGGTGTTACCAGCATCATGCTCTAATCAAGTGAGCTAACCAACCAGCCCAGAGAAGTTTTTTCAACCAATAAATAAATTACATTCAAGAACACGTGTTTATAGGTGCCGGCCCGTGGCTCACTCGGGAGAGTGTGGTGCTGACAACACCAAGGCCACGAGTTCGGATCCCATATAGGGATGGCCGGTTCGCTCACTTGGGAGAGTGTGGTGCTGACGACACCAAGTCAAGGGTTAAGATCCCCTTACCGGTCATCTTTTTTAAAAAAAAGAAAGAAAGAAAGAAAGAAAATGTGTTTATATCCGAAGTATGATATATCCTTAAATGTTTTTCTTCATATAGCACCCAAATTTCCAATCTGACTAAAAAGTATCTCCTAAAATATAACTCATACCTTAAGTCACAAAAATAAAGGTCAAAGAAAAAAAATTTAAGACAAAATTTACAGTTTATGTTCTTAAGTCCCCATTCAGTAAAATATCATCGATAATTTCCTAAAAAGCAAATGAACTGCATACATGCAATCTGTTAGTGCTAAAAATCTGAAATATATATTTTTAAAAGCCACTCTTCCTGACAGTATTTTAAAATATTGCATCTCTGGTAGCCAACCTGAAAACTCCCAGAACAGTCCAAGCCTACAACTTTGCTCCTAAAGTGTGGCACAGGCTAAAAGACAGGGGAAAAAACAATCAATGGTCCCTTTATTGATGCAGCCAGAATGCTCCTGAGAGTCCATAACGGTTTGAGAATTTGCTGATGTCATTCTGAAGAAAGTTTCCACAGATTGCAGACAAGTGTCGCAGAGTAAGTCTTTGATAATTTTTCTATTTATGTCTGCCACGGAGACTGAAAACACGAAAATCTTTTCATCACAAAGGCCAGCCTAGATGTCCATTTCCTTTTCCTGTTTCCCTCTTTATTCCTCATGTTTTTTGGCAGAAACACTCTAGGTCTTCCTCTTCCTCGTCCGACATGGTCTGAATAGCTGTTATTTCGAGACCTCTTTTCTGTTTGCTAAATCTTTATTTACTGGAAAACTTACCTTCTCTCTCCTCTCTGTTCGCCTCCCCTTGGCCTCCGGCTCTTTTTCTATAGAAGGTGATGATTTCTCTGTGTGTTGTGCGTTTAAAAGTTTTCTGCTACTAAATGCGTCACCAGAGGGGCTGGCCGGCTAGGTCAGCGGATTAGAGCATGCACGATAACACCAAGGTCCAGGGTTCGATCCCTGTACCGGCCGACCGGCCGAAAAAAAAATGCAACCACAGGGGCATGCTGCATGTAGTGTGCCCTCGGGACACGACCCGGCGGCCGTCCTCAGTGTCCCGGCTCGAGCGGCGGCAGCGGCGGCGGCGGCTCGGCTCCGCCCTCAGACCTGCGCCCCGCCTCCGCTGGCCGGCTCTCAGTTTCTCTTTTTTCTACAGAGCACATAACATACTAAGTAATTTCCTTATTGATTATGTGTATTGTCCATCTCCTTCCACTAGAATGCAAGGTCTTCAAGGACAAGGACTTCAGTTTTCTTTTTTCCTTTCCTTTTTCTTTTTTTTTGGAGGGGCGGGTGGTTGGAGGGGGAGTGGCTGTCCGGTAAGGGGATGCGAACCCTTGACCTTAACACCACGCTCTAACCGATTGATTTGTTCAGTTTTATACCCCAAATTTTATATCCCAGTTTTATAGCTCATAGTGCCTGACATAGAGCTGACATTTAATTTGTTGAATGAATGAATGAATTCGAATGAATGAACGAAGCCAATGAATGAAGCTCTCGATGTATGGGACATAGAAAGATCTCTAGGAGATAGGAAGTGAAAAGAGCAAGCTTCGGAATAATGTGTGTGTGTGCCCCCCTGTGTAAATAACGTGGGTGGGATGTTTTTCTGCAAACTTAAAACTGCTCAAAATAATAGTCTATTAAATAAACAACAACAAAGGTTACACAAATTTCTGGAGATTACAAGGAAGGAGAGAATATATTAGTTGGGATTCACTCACGTATTCACCAAACATTTATTAGGCTCCCAGTATTTACTGTTTATAATAGATACAGATATCAGGAAAGGTTTCTTTGAGGGAGGTGGCATTTGAGATTGGCTTTGAAACATTTCAACTTTGTTTTCTTTTTGGCAGCTGGCCAGTAGGAGATCCAAACCCATGACCTTGGCATTATAAAGCTATGCTCTAACCAACTGAGATAACGGCCAGCTCAGAAGCTTTACACCTGTTTTTTGTTTCGTTTTGTTTGTTTTTTGGCAGCTGGCCGGTAGGGGGATCCAAACCCACGACCTTGATGTTATAAGGCTGTGCTCTAACCAACCGAGCTAACCGGCCAGCTGAAGTTGGCTTTGAAATATGCCAGGTCATGCCAGAAAGAAATGGGTGCAGAAAGGATATTCTAATAGAAGGATCGGTGTGGAAATTTTGGTGGCTCAGATGTACTATAAATACTTGGAGAATGGGAAACAGTTCTGGCTGTAAGTAGCGAAGGCTATGTATAAGAAAGAGCAATTGATAAACTTGTCAAGGTTTATCAGTCCCAGTTGAGAAAAGACTTAAATGTGAGGCTTAAGCATTTTTCTTAATTTGGTGAGTGACGGGAGTCTTTGAAGGCTGGTGGTTAGGATGTGTTTTTAAATCAAAAATAAATCAAGGATTTGGATCCCTGTACCGGCCAGCTGCCAAAATAAATAAATAAATAAAACTAAAAGTAACATAAGAGGCATCTGTGAGAAGATGGCTGGAGGTGAAACCACAGCAGCAGAGATGCGAGTCAGACTTGAGGGGGAACTTCCTGGTGGAGCTGGGAGGGAGAAATTGGGGCCAGGAGCACCTCACTGCTGTAGTCCTGGTGCAGGACAAGCATTCCAGGCTCCCATAGGATGGAAATGCTTGTGTCCCTGAGACCCAAATTATTTGGTACTGTAGTGTTGGGGAAAATGGCTTCTCTCCACCCTTTTAGGTTTTTTGGCTGAGTTACAAATTAAATTGACATAAGACAAATGAACAGGGGAAAAACCATTTTAATTACGTACGTACACATGAGAGTCCCACAAAATATGAGACTCAAGAAAGGTCAGATGATTGAAGCATCCTGAGCTACAGAAAAGAATAGGGGTCTGGAGCTTCTTGGGGGTGGAGTGTGTGGGGAGGAACGGTATGGTGAATAAAGGTTGAGTACTGGTAATCTGGCAGATAAAAAGTCTCTCAGGTAATGAAAGTTGCCTGGAGCAGCCCTCTTCCTGAAACAGGTACTTCGACTAATGTAGATTTCCTTTATAAATGTAAATTTCTTTTACAAAAGGACAGCTTTTCAGAGCTAGCTACTTCTGTGTTTGCAGTTTCTCAGAATAACCAGCTCAAAATATGCCAAAGAAGTATATTT
The DNA here is from genome assembly GCF_027409185.1 of Cynocephalus volans. NCBI lineage: Eukaryota > Metazoa > Chordata > Mammalia > Dermoptera > Cynocephalidae > Cynocephalus > Cynocephalus volans. The sequence continues at coordinate 26,964,620 of NC_084460.1, forward strand.
TGGGGTGGCACATCCTGGTCTCCTATAGTAATATTTGGGGGGTGGTGTCCTGAGCCCCTGCCTGCTAAGCAAGGGATCTGGTCTCTTTCCCCAGCATCTGCTCACCTCTCCTCCCAAGCTTTTGCCTGGAGAGTGATCACTCATTAAATAAATGAATGTCTTAGAGAATAACACAAAAAACAGGCCAGAATTATTCCTAGAAGTCAACATGCAATGAGCAGTTACTAGGTGCATTTTACACTGTGTAGGTGCCAGTTTGAGTCTAAGTTCAAATTCCAGTCCTGCAATTACTGGCTATAGCACCTTGAGCAAGTTGCTTAACCTCTATGAGCCTCAGTTTCTCCATCTGTAAAGTAGGGAATAAAAGCAGCACCTGCCTCATTCCTGTGCAAAAGGCCCCAGGGTAGGGCCAGAGCCAACTGCTTGGGCAGGTCTTTCACCCTGTGGGGATTAACCCTCACAAAATCTGGATGGCAGAAAGCACTCACTAAAGTGAGCACTTTGTTGTTGCTGTTGTATCCTCAGGATTCTCCTCCTAGCCAGGCTGCAGGGCAGATTCCAGCACACAGTAGGCTCACGCTGGGAGCCCCACCCCCTACCCCCTCCCTTTCCCCCACCCTCTGCCTGCCTTTCCCCCACCTCTGGGCGGGGACAGGTTAATACTAACAGAGCTGCCTCCAGCCCCTCCCATGCAGAGCCGCTGGAGAACTGCACCAGCAGGTAAGAGGGCAGAACTGGGTGGCTCAGGTCTGTGAGGGCACAGCTGCACTTCCTGGGCCACCGCTGGCTGGGAGCATGGGGCACCGAGGGCGGGGCACTTGCTGGGGTTAGCAGGTGGCTCATGGCCTTTCCCTTAGCTTTAGGTTGCAGGGTTGGGTCGGGATAGGCCAGAGGGACAAGAAGGAAGAAAGGCCTCCTCATCAGCTGGTTACAGTAAGGACAGGCTGAGTCAGCTTTGCAGACCCCAGACCTCTTGTGTCCTCAGGCCAAAAGCCTGGGCCCGCACTCACCTCTGCCCAGCTGCATCTTCAAGCCATGGGGACAACAAGATGGCTGAGCCTCACCAGCCTGGCACAGGGGTTGGGATGGGCACAGAGGGAATGCAACTGGCCTGGGGGAGGTTCCACCAAGGCCAGTCCCGTGGGAGTCCTGACGCCCTTCCTGGCCCTGGGAGGGAGGGGAAGGAGGAAGAGAACTCACGTCCGGTCTCACAGCCCAGCCTGAGCTCCCCCCTCCCTCCTCGCTGGCAGCCGAGCCCAGCAAGCCTGGGCATTTCCAGACCCTTTCCCAGACAGAGAAACCAAGGCCCAGAGAGGGTGAGCAGCTGGCCTGAAGTCACACAGCCAGGGAGCACAGGCCAGGATGACTGCCGCGGTCTGAGACTGGGGATGGGCAGGGTGTGGTCAAGTACCCCCACCTCTCTGGGCCTTGGTTTCCCCACATGTATGGGATGGGGACGTTGATTTGTGATGAGTTCTGGAGGAATTCTGAGGTCCAAGGTATGGAGAGGCGGAGAACTGCTCTTGACACACGAGGATGTCAGCAGGAGGGCAGCTGAGCTGGGCACGGGCTCCAGCGCACACAGCCACTCCTCCACTGCCTGTACCCTGCTCGCCTCCTCAGCCTCAGCTTCTCATTTTTCTTGTCTCCGTCCCTCGTTTTTCTTTCTGCCCATTTCTGCTTGTAGCTTTTGTTTCTTCCTCTCTGTATCTCACTTTCCTCTCTAGCTCTCTTTTATCTCCCCATCTCTCCCTCCAGGCTTTTTGGTTTTGACCTGAACCAACAGAGCTATCAGCACAATGCCAAGCCAATCCTGCCCAGTCTTACTAGGTGAGGCCAGCTCCGGTCTCTAAGCAGAAGCCTGCAAGAGTTACCGAGTTCTCCAGGAGCCTGGAACCTAAGACAATGTTAACTCAGACACTTGCCCAGGAGCAGGATGCGTCCAGCGCCCAGGCTGTCAGCTGGCATTGCCTGGGGGCCACTCTTGCTGACTCAGCCCACATATCTGAGGCAGGCTTTCTCCAATCTGACCCACAGGGCTTGGTGCCTGCCAGCTGCCAGCCTGTCTCTGCAGAGCGAGAATATGACCACAGTGCCAGAGGGTCTGGTGGCCCAGCCTTTGGCAAGCCAGATGGTCACCTGGGCACTGGGGGAGAGGACCAGGCCCTGCTCACATGGAGATTACACTCCCATGGGAGAGATCAGCACTCAACAGATAGACTCAGATAAACTCCTGTAACTGAGCTGGTGTCCGATAATACTATGAAGGTGTAAAGCAGAGCGCAGGAGAGTGCTGGGGGCATGAGCTGCTTGGGCTTTGATGGTCAAGGTCGGGCAGGTTGGGGAAGGAGATGGCCCAGCCACACAATGAGGGTGCACTGGCCCTGCACAGAACTCTACTACCAACTCCCTTCACTTTCTAGGGCCTGAGACACTCAGCTTTTGATGCAAGAAAGCAAGAGACACCTTTGCCTAGAAGTGACCCTTCTGGTTTCTCTGTCTGTTTGCCCACTCATTGTGGAACATCTTAGGTTTCTGGTCTCCCATAATCACAGAAGGGGCCCTGGATCCTTGGGAAGCAGACTTGTCTTAGAACCTCTCTCGGTTCTCCTGGGCCTGTGCCCTGTTTCTCTGCTTTCCAAGCCCAAACACTACAGAGGCTGGCAGTGAGTGGAAAAGCACTCTGCTCAGTGTGGCCCCTGCAGCCTCTTCATAACCCCTCACCCCAGGCTGCCAAAGAGGGCTGGGTCCGCAGTCAGACATGCCTGGGCTCAAATCTCGGCTCCCAGGCTGACAGAGCTGTGTGCCTTCTAGCAAATTCCTTTCCCTCTCTGAGCCTCAGCTTCTTCATCTGTAAAATGGAGATAATCATTTTATCATAATACCTACCTCAGGATTGTTGAGAGGATTTTACAGATAACGTGTGTAAAGAGCTTTAGCACCGGGCCTGGCATGATATACAGCTGATAAATGGCAGCTGTTGTTGTTAGTGGTATCTTTTTCATCTGTGTGATAACAGCAGCTCCTAACTGGCTAACAGGCTTCACTCCTGCTTCCTCCTTATTCTCACAACAGCCAGTCTCACTGACAGGGCCATAGGTGACCTGCCCCTGTCTCCTTCCCTGTGCCTCTCACTCCCGCTGCTGCAGACACACTGGCCTCCTAGCTGTTCTTTGAACACCAAGATCTGTTTCTGGGATGTGGCAGTTAAGTCCCACTCAGGACCTTTGCACTTGCTGTTTCCTCCCTGGACCACTCTTTCCCCAGACGTGGATCCCTCCTGCACTTCCTTCCACACCCAGTAGAGGGTTGCAGCGGCTCTCCCTGCCCTCCCAGCTTTGCTTTCCTCTGCAGCCCTTGCCACCTGCTGACTGCTCCACATTTCTGTCTTTATTGTGCATAGTGACTGCTTCCCGCACATACCTGAGAGCAGGGATTCTTGTCCAGCATATAGTAGGTGTGCCATAAATACTGGCTAAATGAATGAACAAGACTGCAAGGTCATTGTAGAAAAAAATAGAAAATGTAGATGCATCTTTTAAAAGTATCCCCAGCACACTGAGCGTCAGCCATTCTGAGTCTCTCCTTAGTTCTCTGAAATAGCCAGGCCTTTTTGTACATGTAGTTCCCTCTGCCTAGAACATGCCCTTCACTGTCATTGATGGCTGTTCCTTGCTGTGTCCCGCAAGTCCAGGGGCACGTGGCACTTTTGAGAAACAGGAGGTAATTGGGGAGTAGACAAGGGCAGTGGACAGTAGGGGCAATGGGTCTTGCTGGGCCACACCACCAGCCTGCCTGTTTTCCAGATAAAGGAACAGAGACTCACGGAACCAAATCACTTCTCTCAATTACACAGCCATGGTGAGCCTGAGTCAGAACCCAGAGAACTCGGCCCTGTGGGGAGTGGGGATTTGGGCTTTTGATGCCTAGTGCCAATTGCAGCCCCTTCCCAGCCCTGTGCCTGCCCTCTGGGGGACAGCTACTGATGTTTGTAAATATGTAACTGAACACCTTGCTGGGCCTTCTCATTAGCTTAATAGCTTTTCAGATGGCAAAGGTAACCATCTTCTGCAAGTTTGCTTCCTCCGTTTAATTATTTACTTCTTTTTATTAGGTGTGCCATTCATTGCCTCTTCCATATCCTTGTTTATTTTGCTCCTACTTCTGCCGTCGTGACCTAGAACGGTGAGTCAATGCACCACTCACTGCACAGTGCTCTTATCCCTGTCTGCTGGCATGTCTGAGGCGATTTTGGGAAATGTTATTCAGAGCAGAGATATTCACTATAGTTATGACTCCTTTATGAATTATAGTCCTTATCAATATGAAATGACTCTGGGTCTCCAGACTCCATGTGGAGAACTCGTTGTTCCGCCCTCCCTCTTCCTCTCTTTTTTTTCTTTTTTTTTTTTTGCCTTTCTCTGGAAGACCTTTGCCCCCAAGTTTTCTCATAATCTCTCAGTGTTTTTTTTAAGGTGTTGTCTAAACAACTACTTTTGTTAGATTTTGATTTTTGATCAAATCCTGGTGGGGACAGGACCTGAGTTTCTGAGTCAGGGCATAGATGGTAAAGGAGGTAAATGTATTCATTAGTTTTTAGTTACTACAATGAGTCAATATGCATCCTTGAACATAAGTCTCTGTACACTTAGCCAGTGTTTTGCTGTATATAAAATAAGGGTGACTTAAACAAGATAGAGGTTTATTTATAACTTCAACAACAACATTAAACAAACAAAATAGTTCAGAACAGAGCTGGTATGGCTGCTGTCTGCCACAAAACCCTAGGGAGTCTAGTCCCCATCTAGCCTCCACCCCATCCTTCATAGTACAAAATGGCAGCTGGAGGCCATCACATCTGAGTTCCAGATGGCGGGATGAAGGAATAGCAGAATGGCACGATTGCTCAGCTTGGAAGGATTGAAGGTGGGGTTTGAATCCAGGTGTCTGCTTCTGGGTGCTACTTCAAGGGAGAGCACTAAGCTGACCGGAGGCCATGCTCGGAGTCTGAGACTGAGAGAGTCAAAGACTGAACTCCAGCCCCTGCTTTACCCCCAGCTAGTGACGGATCTTGCACAAGCCACATCTCCCTCCAAACATAAGGGCTGGCCTTAATCAGGAATTGCAGTGCCTAGGGGGTCTTGGGGGAGAGGGGCAGGGGAGGGCCTAAATTAATGAAGGCAAGAGGGATTTTTGCCATGTGGGCATGCAAGCTGGTGTGGCCAGGTCTTCCAAAATATTCCTGAGAAACCAGAAATCCTGAACCTTGTATTCCATCTTTTGACTTGCAGTTTCCAGTAACTAATTGTTTAAAACACTGAGCAAACCAAAGTAACATGTCTGCTGCCTGGCTTTGGCTAGTGAGTTACCAATTTATAAATCCTGAGCTAAATCATTGAGAAGAGCCCTCCACCTTTCAAATGCCAGACTCCAAATCAGTCCCCTGCCCTCAGAGCTTCAGTCTCCAGATATCTTCATATCTCCACACAAGAAAAACCTTAAATGAAGGGGCCATCGGGCACAGGTGAGGACACCTGTGAAGGCTGGGCAGCCCAAGGAGGTGTGCTGGGGACAGGATCTCTGATGAGGAGGACAGCACAGGCAAAGGTGGGGAGGGAAGAACACGGAAGGGTGTTGCCCGGGGCTTCCCCTCTCTCTGTGGGTCCTCTTGGCTCGCCAGAGCCAGGCTGTTAGGTCAGCTTCCTAAGTGAGAAAACAGAGCTGCAGTGACTTGCGTAAGGCCCCCAGAAGGAAGGTGGTGAAGCAGGACTGAAAGCAGGTCTGACCACGTTCCTTGAGAGGTAGGGAGGTGGCCATGGTGGCACCTGAAGACTGGGTTTCCTCAGTGGAGGTAGGAGGAAGGGAGTTCAGGCCCTGAGAGTCTGTTCTGTTTGTGGGAACCATGGAGAGGAGCTGCTGGGGTGTTGGAGTTTCCTGGGTGGGGTGTAGCCACAAAGGACACTCCTGCATGTACTAGAAAGACTGATGTGTCAGCTGAGGGGTCCCCCCACCACCCTGGGCAGGCTGCCTGCTGCAAGTGACCTGCTCCAAATCCCACCTCAGCCTCAGCAGAGCCCCTCCACTCCTCTGGACCCTGTCTCCTGTCTATAAAAGGAGGTGACTGGCCCAGCCAACATGTCTCTCACATGATGCATATACCTCTGGTGATTTCAGTTGGTACCTCATGGGGGAACCTTTTTCCTTTTTTAATCTTACTAGTCATGTATTAATTCTTATGTAAATTAGTGAGGGGAAAAAAGAAAAACAACTATGTTACCAAACCTGGCATTTCACGATAATAAGCGCTAACCCTTAGTGAGTGCTTACTATGTGCCAGGCACCATTTAAAACAACATAAACTCACTAACATATTTACATCTCATTAGAAACCATAAGGTTCATATTATCATTGTCCTCGATTTACAGATGAGGGAAATGAGGCACAGAGAGGCAAAGTCACTTGCCCAGAGTCACCTAGCTAGTAAGTGGCAGAGCTGGGGTCAAGCCCAAGCAGCTGGCTCCAGGACCATCTGGCTTCTCTGATATTTTGGCTTAGACTAAGGGACAGCACAGGTGGAGTGACACTGGTAATTGGGAAGGTGGGAAACAGATGGCGGAATGGTTCTGGAAGGGTAGAGTAGGTGGTCTTCAAAGGCCTGTCCAGCTAGAGAGTTCTGTAATTTCAAAAGAAAACCAGATTGAAATTTTATTTCAGGCAACCATATTTTTATATGTTCACATCGTTAGCAGATCAAAACTATATAAAAAGATATGTATACCCAGCATTTCCTGTGTGTCCTTTAAGTGTTGCTTTATGCAAATCCAAGCAAAGAGAACATATTTTACCTCCTCTTCTTCTGCATTAATAAGGCGATAGGCTGTTTATCTACCTTGATTTTGTTCACTTATCAACATAGCCTGGAGACCTTTCCCTATCAGCCAGTTGCTTTTCTCATTCCTTTTTCCTTTAAACAGGTGTTTGGTCCAGCAGGTAGACAGTCCCTTTAATAAGCCCTTCCTCTGTTGATGGCCATTTGGGTTGTCTCCCATGTTTTGCTATTACTGATGCCAGAGGAGAAGGTCTTGGGAGGCCCAATAGTCGGCCTCGACCCACCCCATCCTCTTAGCAGATTGTTGACTCCGCCACAGGAAAGAATTCAAGGACAGAGTCACAGTGGAAAGTGAGAACAGGTTTAATGTAATGAATAAGAGGTACAGATTTCACCGACAGAGTATGGCCTAGCTCCAGAGACTGAGCAGGACCCGCGCCAGGTTTAATACAAAAGTAAGAAATACTTAAAGTTTAGCACAAAGGGCAGGCTGGCTGAAGAGAGTGAATCAGCCTCTTGCTAAAAGTAAGTTTGATACGAAAAGAAAGTGTACACCCCCTCAGCCAGAGAAGTGCAGGGTGGCCCCAGGAAAGTGAGCAACAGCGCCGCCTTCTGCCGGGATTCCACTTTTATGTGTTTTTAAAAAGATGACCAGTAAGGGGATCTTAACCCTTGACTTGGTGTTGTCAGCACCACGCTCTCTGAAGTGAGCTAACCGGCCATTCCTACATAGGGATCCAAACCCGTGGCCTTGGTGTTGTCAGCACCACACTCTCCCGAGTGAGCCACGGGCCAGCCCTTGGGATTACACTTTTATAGTTTTGCTCTCTAATACATATTTGTGCTATCTAATGAATATAATCCACTCTGCTGAGCGTGATCGGCTATTAGGGTTATATAACCCCTTTCTAGTGATCGTGCCCAGCCACTGGACAGGTCAGCCCCTTGAGGTCTCAATTTCCCCAAGTTGGTGCCAAAAATAGAACCAACCAACAACAGTGACTCTCCTCTAGGGGGGGGCCTCAGGGAGGGGTCTGAGACATCAGGGAGTAGCTTGAAACCCAGAGGTGTGTCCAGAAACCCAAACCCAGGGAGACTGAGCACCTCCTATCTCATTATCAACAAGGCCACAATGAATAATAATCTTGTACTGAACTCATTCTGTCCAGGGCAGGTAACCTTTGGCTCTGGGACAACCTCATGGTGAGAAGTGGCACTTCTGGGTTGTTTTCCCGTTGTGAGTGAAGGCAACAATCTTTTCTTATGTTTAAGGCTTATTTGTACTTTTTTCTCTGAACTGTTCATGTCCTTGGCCCACTTCTTTGTTGGGTCTTTTTGTTCTTGGCTTCTAAAATTTCTTTTTATATTATGAAGATGAGGCCTTTGTCTGTGATTTATGTTACAAATATTTCCCCCAGGCTGTCTTTTGTCTTTGACCTTGCTGTTGGTATTTTTTGCAGAAGTCGTTTTCTTTGTTTTGCTTTCCTGTGTTTTAATGTTTATGCACTTGAACGTATCAAACTTTTCTCCTGTGGCACCAGGATTTATGAGTCATGGTTAAGAAAACCTAACCCACTCGAAGGATAGTTATAAAAAAATTTCTGTTTTCTGCTAATTATAAAGCCAGCTTGTTCATAGGGAGGAGAGTGATAAGAGAAAAACCCTGGGCCCAAAAGCACAGTCCCTCACTAGGCGGTGAACCTGAAATTACTCACCCGGTGTTTTTCTCCTTCAGTTTTTCTCCTTCAGCTCTGCTGCAGGCTGATCTGGGGAGGCCACAGCCTCTGGCCCGGGGCAGACACCACCATGGCCTTCTTGATGCACCTGCTGGTCTGCACCTTCGGGATGGGTTCCTGGGTGGCCATCAATGGGCTCTGGGTAGAGCTACCCCTACTGGTGACGGAGCTGCCTGAGGGCTGGTACCTGCCCTCCTACCTCACAGTGATCATCCAGCTGGCCAATGTCAGCCCCCTCTTGGTCACCCTGCTCCATCACTTCTTTCCTGGCTGCCTTTCCGAGGTGCCCATCATCTTCACCGTGCTGGTTGTGGGCACCATTGCATGCATCCTCTTTGCCTTCCTCTGGAATGTGACCTCCTGGGTGCTGGGTGGCCCCCACAGTGTCACCTTCATGGTCCTCACCTTCCTCCTGGCCCTGGTGGACTGCACCTCTTCTGTCACCTTCCTGCCCTTCATGAGCCGGCTGCCCACACACTACCTCACCACCTTCTTTGTGGGCGAAGGATTCAGCGGCCTCCTGCCTGCCCTGGTGGCTCTTGCCCAAGGCTCGGGTCTTACCACCTGCGTCAACGTCACTGAGACATCAGGCACCACCCCAAGCCCTTTGACCACCAGGAAGATCAACATCACACAGGTACCCAGCGTTACCAGAGCCATGTCACAGCGCTCTGTGCTTGATCGCAAGTGCAGGGAGGGCAAACATTTGCTCCCCTCTGCCCCACTAGGTTCTTTGGTTGGTCTACACATTGAATTCACATAGGCAGATTAACAGCAGAAAATCCATTTGAATTACTTACGTACACTCAGAGGCCCACAAACATGAGATTCAAAGAAGGGCCAGATGATTGAAGCTTATAGCCTCCTGAGCTACAGAAAAGAATAGGCGCTGGAGGGAGGGCGAAAGGAGAAAATGCATAGTGACTAGACATTGTCTTGTTACACAGATAAAAGGCTTTCTGTGATAATGGTTGTCACCTTTCTCTTCCTGGTATATATACCTTTACTAATGAAATCTACCGATTCCTGGTTCAGATACCTTTACTAATGTAAATTTCCTTTACAAAAATGCAACTTTTCAGAGCTACACCTGAGTGTGCAGTTTCTCAAAATAACCAGCTCAAAATAATGAAGTTGTACTCAAGATGTCTATTTGGGGGTGGCATTCTCTGGAATCCTACAGTCATATTTGGGGGTGGTGTGTCCTAAGCGCTAACACAAGTGCCATCATGCAGAAGGCTCCTGTTTCCTAGACGGTGCTAGGCCAGCGCTCTTGACCTGGCTGCCTTTTAGATCACCTGGGGGAACTGCTGAAACATACCAGATGTGTATGGGCCCCATACACATCCAGACCAATTAAATAAGACTCTGCAGAGGGGGCTTATCTGAAATCTTCAGCATCAGATTTTGTTTTGGAATCTGGAGTTTGAGGTGATAGAGCATGCCTACCCTGGCCTGCGGCTGCGGTCTTGCCCGTGACCCAGCAATCCAGCGCAGTGACACCACTTACTGTCAGTATTCATACACAGTGGGTAGATTAGATTAGGGCTATAAACAGCCTCAAATCCACTCAACTGTTGGTACCAACTGAGTCATGAACACATTTTGATTTTCAAAGCTTTTTGGATTCCAGAATTGCAGAAAAGGGATTGTGAACTTATGTTTATTCAAAAGTCCCCAAGTGATGCCAATGTATAGCCAGGGTTGAGAACCATAGACTTTAGACCTTATTTTGATTCCTCATGTTCTTAAAACTTCAAACTTTTTATCAGTGGATATTGGACAATTTACATATGTCTGGTATCATCTAAACCAAACAGCAGAACAGCAGCAGTGGCCCCAAACCACACTGGCCCGCAAGCATTTTTTGTGTGTTTGAAAGAGTTGATATTTTAAATTTTGAAATTTCACATGCAAGCATACAATTCTAGGTGTGTGACATCTCTTGAAAAGAGATCTGGCCACACCAGGCCACTTCGCCCTAAGGCGACCTTGGGTGGAGGCAGCCTTTAGGGTGGACGGCTCTCCAGTCCCTGGCTAGCCCCTCCTCTGAACATAATTGTGGATGCCTCCCCTGTGGGAATGTAGAGTGGTAAAAGGTATAGCTTCCAACTCAGAAAGCACCAGGTGGACTGGCTTTGCTTCAAACTCCCCGTGACCCTCAGATAAGTAACAAACCATTCTGACCTCAATTCCTTCTAAAACAAGGGATAGTGGGCCCCACGCACAGGGCAGTTAGGAGGACCCAGAGCTGATGCATGCAAAGTGCTGGTGCTCATTGAGCAGTCAGTAGTGCAAGCAATTCTGATTATTACCTTATTAGTTATTTGTGTATCAGTTATTTATTAACAGCAATTCACCTGTATTCTGTTTTCTCACTATCGTCAATATTGTTGTTGTTACCTGCATTCTGACATTCCCCAGGCATCTGACTGGTCCTGTCTTGTCTTTCCCCAGGGAGCTCACAGCACCCTTGTCCCTGACCTCCCTTGGACGGCAGCCCCCGTGGTCTCTCTGCAGAGCCGCTACCTCCCTGCCCACTTCTCGCCCCTGGTCTTCTTTCTCCTGCTCTCTTTCATGATGGCCTGCTGCCTCGTCGCTTTCTTTCTCCTCCAGCGTCAGCCCAGGCTCTGGGAAAGCTCCGTGGAAGACCTCCTCAGCTCACAGGTCACCCTGCACTCCATCCGGCCACGGGAGGAGAAGGCGCTGGGCCCCCCAGGCCCGGTGGACGGCAGCAAGGGCCAGGGGCATCTGGAGGAGAAAGTGGTCCGCCACCACCCAGTGTACCTGGCCTTCATCTACGTCCTGGTGGCCTTTGTGAATGCACTCACCAACGGCGTGCTGCCCTCAGTGCAGACCTACTCCTGCCTGTCCTACGGGCCTGTTGCCTACCACCTGTCCGCCACCCTCAGCTCCATGGCCAACCCTCTCGCCTGCTTCCTCTCCATGTTCCTGCCTAACAGGTCTGGCCCTGGGGAACCCTGGGTGGGGGAGCACCTTGTTCCAGAACCCCAAATTCTACTGTTCATACCTCCTGGGCTGTGTGGGTAGTGGTTAAGAACATGATTTCTGGAGCTCCACTGACTAGGTTCAAATCCCAGCTCTGCCACTTACCGGCAGTGTGATATTGGACAAGTCACTTGACCGCTCTGTGCCTCAGAGGTATTTATCTGGAAAATGGAGGTAATATTAGTTGTACTTCCTGGATTGGGACCTGGGATTTCAATTTTTAATATGCTCAAGCGGTTCTGATGCAGGGGCTTCAGATCCCCATAGGAGAAACCTTGGGATCTTGAAAGTTTAGGTCCTACAGCCTCCTGTCCACACCTCTGTCCTGCCTGCGCTCGCTGGCCTTTCAGACCTGCTTATGCTCACCTCGCCCAGCCCAGGAAGGAGGAGAGTGAGGACAGGAGAGTTAGGCAGAACATGTCAATGCACCAGGAAGCTGGCTTTTCTCTCTTGGGGCTTAAAAGCCCTGGAGGGAAGATGGTAATATTTGGGGAAGTAAGACCAGCGGCCTAGACCTGCAGGATCTGTTTGGAATACAGAATCTGAGAGTTATGGAATCCACAAATTTTGGAGCAGAAAGAGCCCTTAGTGTCAGAGGAAGTCCTCTTCATTCTCACCCAGGGACCAGATCAGTCTTGATGTTCTGGAGATTGTGGATAGTGGGACCCCAGGGATAAGGACCTCAAATGAAAGGCAGTGTCTTTAGTTCAACCTAGGGTCTGCATGGAAGGTCCCCTGTAGAGTGATGCTACGCAGCCAAGCTAGCTGCTGGCCAGGGCCCTAGAGATCATGCTAACCTCCTGTTGCAGACAGAGGTCACCCAAGGTCACATAGCACACCCTGCAGTGCCAGTACCGAGATCAAAGGCACCTTCTCATCAGCCTGGCTTCCTGGCTGAAGCTGGGGGTGTTGCAGGAGGAAATGGCAGCAGACAGAAAACCAGGTGGGGCCCACGGCTGGAGCCAAGCCCTGAACACTCTGCTCCTATAGGTTACCACAGCCCTGCAAGACTCCCATTTTGCAGGTGAAGAAACTGAGGCTCAGGGACCAGTCTCACAGCTTAAATGATGGGATTTGAACCAGGTCCATCTGGCTTCAGAGTCTGTTTTGTCTCTTCTGCTGGCATGCTGGGCCCTGCCCTTAACAGTCCCAGTGACTCACCCACTTGAGCCAGGTAGCCTGGAATTTTCCACATGGCTCTAACCTCTAACCTTGGAGATGCTGGCCATTCCACATGGCCCCTGGGGATGCAGAGGGCAGAGATCAGTCTTCTCACCTCCTCTGCTTACGTCCCCAACTCTACTTTAGGTCACTGCCATTCCTGGGAGTCCTTGCGATGCTTGGGACCGGCTTTGGGGCCTACAACATGGCCATGGCAGTGATGAGCCCCTGCCCCCTCATGCAGGGCCACTGGGGTGGAGAAGTCCTCATCGTAAGTACCTGGCCTGTAAGGCTGCTCCGCCCTCCCAAGCCCCCCATGTCTTAGCCAAAGCCTGGGGAAACCCCAGGCACAGCCCCTTCTATTGGTCAAAGTTTCTGTGGTGCTCTCAGGAGGCCCCAGGTGGGAGGGCCTGCTCTTCATTTGGGAGAGGAGGCTTCAGGAATTGAGGTGATGTGTCCAGCCTCTTCCTTGAATGCCACATTCTTCCCACCATGTGCACCTCAGCTGTGGCCTTCTCTCAGATGCCCTTGAATTGATCACGGGGCTGGAAAAGCCACTGAGTTCTCCTTTGCCATTGGTGGGTCAACTCATGGCAGGTCAACTCATGCCATTGGTGGGTCAACTTAACCCTGCAGGGTCACCCCCACAAGCTTTTCCTTGCACTTAGAGGTTATTCCGTGCGTTTCTCTTAGCCCTATCAGGTGACCCTATGAGTGCCCTTCGCCCCTGGGGCTCACCCCACAAGCTCCGTTTACTCTTCATCTGTCCCCACCCCATCCCCACAGGTGATCTCATGGGTGCTGTTCACTGGCTGTCTGAGCTACGTCAAGGTGATGCTGGGAGTGATCCTGCGCGACCGTAGCCGAAGCGCCCTCTTGTGGTGCGGGGCGGCGGTGCAGCTGGGCTCGCTGCTCGGAGCCCTGCTCATGTTCCCCCTGGTCAACGTGTTGGGGCTCTTCTCCTCCGCTGACTACTGCAGCCTGCACTGCTCTGCCTAGGCCGGCTGGGGAGATGTGGACCATCACAGGGTGCCAACCCCGCCCCCATGACTAACACCTGGAAACTGGCCCCGAGAGCGGCTAGGGTCGTGCCCAAGGTCGCAGAGCAAGTGGTTGGGAGCTGGGAGGCAGAGCCTGAGTATTTGAACCCAGAAGGCAAAGTCCCATTAGGGACTGTGGGGAATGCTACAGGCCTCCTACAGGACCTGAAAATGCAAGGCACAGCCCTGCCCCCAACTCTGTGTCACGGTGCCTGTGATTCCTCTAGTTCAGAACTTCTTTGGCTCTTGAGAGAGAACTGATTTGCAGCCTCCAGTGGAAGCAGGTCCAACTATGTTAGAGAGGAAACAGCTGGGAGGGCGAGCCCTCCTTGCAACTGTATGACCATGGGAAAGTCACTTGACTTCTCTGTGCCTCTCATAAAATGTAGATTATAATAAATAGCACCTGCCTCATAGGCTTGCCACAGAGTTAAAAAGGGAGGAGCACCCAGCATGTAGCTAGCCTTCCCAGGCCATTTTCTGATCTGATGCCCCATGGTAATAACAGTGTGGGGCCTGCACACCGAGGACCCGGGGAAGCTGTTCTCTCACCTCGAAATGGGAGAGGTCATTGCTATTATGTTTTAGTTTTATCTTTTCTTAAATAAAGACATTCCCTGATTTTATACTCAGATCAGCCTTCAAAGAAGTCCAGTGTGAATCCAAAAAGTGTGTCAATATAATCAGTTTCCAGTTGGTTCTAAGGTCAAGGCTGAGCTCAAAAATGAACAGAATCAAGTGCTTAGAGAATGTCTGATCCTGGGACTTCTTTTCTTTAGTGGTTTGTTTTGTTTGCTTGCCACCACCACCACACTCTCCCCTTTTAATTTATTTTGAATAGGTAATATAGTCACATGTTTCAAAAACCAGAAACTATAAAATGATGTGCAGGGAAAAGTCTCCGTCCCTCTCCTGTCCCCCATCTGCCCAGTTTCTCTTAACACACACACAAGCACTTTTATTAGTTCTTTGTTTACCTTTCCAGAGAATTGGCAGATGTAAGCGAATACAAATATAGAGTCTTCCTTCTCAGACTTCTTTTTACAGACCAAGTAGTAATTATTATGCACCTTGAACTTTTCATTCAACAGTGAAAATGGAGATAGACTCATTCCCTGTCATAGCTGCGTAGTGCTGTAATGTGTGGAGCTGGCAGGTTCATTTAACCAGCCCTCTGGATAAAGACATTTGAAAGTGTCAGGGACAAAGTTAAAAAAAATAAAATCTTCCACTAATCTAGAAAACCTCTCCACAAACAGAAGAGAAAGAAAACAATTGTATGATTGAATAAGCGTTAAGCGAGACTGCAGTGAGCATTGCAGACTGTCCACTGAAGAGACTGCAAAGACAGAAAGAAATTTCATTCTCTTATACATCCAGGCAGGTGAACCTACCGCAAAGGTGTTCTTGCACAATAACCGTCCTCTAGTATGATGACTGGACAGCACTGTTTGTCGCATAGTTCATCCTGAATTCAGCTGGTAATTGGAGTGGCCACCTGTGTTAGCTAATTGTCTTTATCCAAAGGAAATGAACTCATATTTTTGCAACTTGGAGCCACGCACTGAAGTTAGGTTCCCACCCTCCCACGGAGGCTGGGCGATAAGGGTGCTATCTTCCTTGATGTTTACATCCCAAAGAGATGGCTCCTGGGTCCTTGGGGAAAACATTCCTGGAGTATAAAACTGGTAAGAGATTCATTCAGCTTTTAAAAAGACTCACATCTTAAAGGGACAAAGAATTTACAAGTTTTCTAAAGTAAAGAGTCATGTGCTTAACAATGAGGATTCGTTCTGGGAAATGCACAATTTTGTCGTTGAGCACTTACACAAATCTGTATGGTGTATCCTGTTGCATACCTAGGCTATATGGTATAGCCATTATAATATTTTGGGACAACTGTCATATGTGTGGTCCTTCGTTGACTGCATCATTGTTATGCAGCACACGACCATACTCGAAGTAAAGGGAGGGAGAATGTTTCTTTCCCTTTGTACCAGGGAGAATGAATTTTTTTTATTTATATTTGCTCTTACAAGGGCATTTCGGTGGTTTCTGATCATTCCTTCCCAGAAAAGGTGTTGGACTGGATGATGGAGAAGACAATTTCTCTGTACTGACATGGGAAGATGCACCAAGGTTAATCACATACACACACACACACGCAGAGAAAGTAGATGCAGGAGAGTCTGGAGTATGGCACTACCCATGCTGGGACATTGTCAGGGCTAGGTGGAGGGTAAGCTGGCATTTGGAAAAGACACCTCCACTTACGACCCTCTCTGGTTTTGCTTTCTCCCACTGCCCTTGGAAGTCTTTAGCCTTTAAGTTCATGTGCATAAGTCAGCTCTCCACAGCCTCTTGCTCAGTACATGAGGGTGATAAAGGCACCTCCCTCCCAGGATCATTGTGAGGATTAATTGAGCTAATTAGTGCACAGAGCTTAGCACCGCACCTGCAGTCAGCGCTCCATACATGTCATTAAAAAGCTGCCACTTGGGAGAGTACCCACCACAGACCCTTGAGGCCCCTGAGCTACAATTCTGCCCACTCCCCCACGCCCACCCCTGCCCCTGCCCCAGCTTAAGTCCAGTTTCAAGGCTGACTTCAGAAATGTGATATTTCAACAGAACATCAGGTGACCAACCAAGTAAGTTCCCTGAAGATCAGGACTCTGGACTCAGCCTGGGGCCGGCAAGGGCATAGGATTCTCCAAGGATGCCCACCCCCCCAGGTGGTATCTCAAAGCAGGTAGGAGGAAAGACGGTGAAAAAAGGCCGAAGGTGCCGGCCAAGCAGCAGAGGCTGCACTTGTGGGGTGCGAGGCAGCAGGGTGTATTGAAGTGCCTGGAAGGAGGCCAGGGTGAGGGACCCAGAGGTGGCGGGGGGGGGGCGTTGGCAGTCAAGATTATGGAAGAGGGAGAGGGTTGCGATAACCTGTGTGGGTTTTTTGGGGGGGGGGAGGTGACACTGAAAGGGACCGCAGCAGATGCAAGCAGGCTCAGAAGCCACTGCAGCCACCCCAGATAGAAATAATGCCACCCTGGGCAAAGAGGGCCCCACACTGGGTGAGTGATGCCAAGGGCCAATGTATCACACAGATCAAAATGTTCTTCTTTTTGGTCTCTTAAGAATACTTTCCAGGAGGTCAGTGACCGACTGAGCAAAGGGACTCTACAAGAAAAGGACAGAACAGCCCATCCTCCTCCCTCCACCCCATTCCAGCAGACGGGAGCTGAGAGGTGTGGGCAGTAGGGGTGGGGGTCCCAGACTGTAAAGGTGGCCACCAAACGCCCATAGTGGGGGTCCCCAGGAGACTTTCTTCTTGCCATTTTGCTGGCATGGTGTACACGGGGAGACTAGAATTGCCTGAAAACCAGAGCCAGAAAAGTGAAGCCTGAGGCAGGGGGCCCACCCATCCCGGCTCCCTGGGAATCTTGACCCCATTAATCCTGTCCTAGGTTTGGGCAAGTCCAACCCTGCTCAGGAATCCTGGACCCAGGCCCAGTTTCTGCCCTGCCCTGGGAAGGACCCTCCCAGGACAAACTGCTCCCAGGGCGTCCCAGGACAAACTGCTCCCAGTGGGCAGGACTTGACTGATACGTTTTAAAGCTTCAGACTTATGGCATGGCCTGTGGGCCTGCATGTGTGTCCCAGGCCCTGCAGATGGGGTCACATGCTAGCAGCTCCGAGCTCTGTGAGGGCCGAGTCTGAACTGTTCACCCTATACCCCTGGAGCTCAGCTCAGTGCCTCGCCCTGAGAAGTGCTCAACAGATATTTGCTAGTGGTAGGCAGAAGAATGACTCCCAAATCTGTGCACGCCCCCATTCCTGGAACCTGTGAGCATGTTGCTTTACATAGCAAAAAGGACTCTGCAGATGGAATGGAGGTTACAGACTTTAAAATAGGGAGATTACTTTATATTACCTGAGTGGCCCAATCTAATCACATGAGCCCTTAAAAGCAGAGAATCAGAAGAGATTCAGCAAAGGAGGAGAAAAAAAAGAAACACAGGTTGAGAAGTCAGGGAGTTTCCAAGGGTGAGGTTTGAGATGCCTGCCTTTGCGGGCTCTGAGATGTAGGAGGAGCCCATGCACAGGGGCCAGGAGAGCTAAGAGGCCCTAGGAGCTAAGGGCAGCCCCCACTGACAGCTGACAAGGAAACGACCGTAAGGAACTGGCTTCTGCCAACAGCCTGAGTGAGGCTGGAAGCAGATTCTTTCCAGCACATCCAGTAAGGAACACAGCCCTAACACCCTGATGTTAGTCCTGTGAGATCTGATCTGACTTCTAACCCACAGAGTGTGAGATAATAAACTTGGATTGTTTTTAAACTGCTGTTCATGGTCAATTGGAGCAGTAGCGATAGAAAACAGATACAGTGGTGTTCCCTCCCAAATTGTAATGCTCCTTAAGCTTGTAAAGTGTGTTGTATGTTGAAACAGCTACAGAACAGCCCAGGGAGTCAACACCACATTGCAGATGTGGAAACATAGGTTCAGCTGGGGTGGGGAGGGGATGATCTCACCAGAAAATGGGCTGCAAAGATGGGACCCAACGCCCACTCTAGCTGGCTTTGAATCCAGGGTCCTTTCTAAAGAGCTGTTGGCATAAATACTAAGGTACCACTCTTCAGATTTGCCCTGGAGGAAGGTGGCCTCGGGAAGCTGGAAATGGAAAATCAGTCCAGGACTGCTTTGAGGACAGACCTACAAGGCCACCTGAAAGAGAATCGATGCGTATTATATTTCCTTAGGGTTGGTCAGCACTGGAAAGGCCAAGAATCTACCCTGTCCATCCGCACTGAGGTCCATCACAGCGACCATCACCTCTGTGGCTTTAAAGAGGCTTCCTATGGCTGCCCTTCCTGGTTAGCCATATGCCAGGACATGAGGCCATTCCTGCGGTCATCTGCTGAGGTGACTTTTCAGGTCTTGGCTCTTGCTGAGGCTTTACTTATTTTATTCTCACAGAAACCCTATGAAATACTTCCTATTATTATTTGTCCTGTTTTGCCAATAAAGAAACTGAAGCACAGAGAGGTTAAGTATCTCACCTGAGGTCACACAGCCAGTGAGTAGCAGAACCGAGACTCAGACCCAGGCTGCCTAGGCTCTGCATCACATGGTCTTTCTGTGTCAGAGACATGAGTCTCAAAGCATGTGAACTGGTCAAGGAAACCTTGATTCAAGGCAAGAACTGGCTTCAGATGGGAAAACTGGGTCACAGGGAGATAAAGCTCCTCCCCCAGCTTATTCTCTTCTGACTCAACCTTGAAAAGTTGAAATACACCCCAGTGGCCTGTCCTCTGTCATCCCCACCAACCCCCTACACACACACACACACACACACACACACACACACACACACACTCTGTTGGAAGTGAGAAGAAGGAAAGAGAAATTAAGTGCTCTTCTAGAAAGGGTGTGACATATACACAGAGAGATGGTGCTATCACTTTAAGAATGACTAGCAGAGGATCTGCAACTTTCCAAAGAAGTTTTGTCACACACTGTGTCTTGCAGTTTTGTTTTGCAATGGAATGGCCTTTCCTGATTCTCTTCATGACATAACAAGGGATAAAATCTGGGGAAGTGCCATGGTTGGCAAATATTGGTGTGGCCGGTACTCTGCCTTCCATTTGGAAATTGCTGGTTAAGCAGCTGGCTGCTGGCATGCCTGAAGAGAGAAGGGCTGCTCTATTGTGGCCTGCAATCCGGCCAAGGCCACTGTCCTTTCACAGAGATCAGTGGTTAGGATGTAAGACACAGAACTTTCCCTCTTGATGGGGAAAGATGTTATCATTGAAAGAGTAAAGGTATACAACAAACAGCACTGCTAGTTGCTACAGTGTTCATCTTTCTGTTTCTTTCATAGCAGTAGAACCCCTGACTTTTCACTGGGCACATGGTGGCCCAGGGTAAAACCCACGTTTCCCAGGCTTCCTTGTGGCTAGGAATAGACATGTGACTACGTTTCAATAAATGAGATGCAATTAAGAACAATGTGTGCAAATTCTGGGTTATGTATTAAAAGGAAGGATGAGGCCCACTACTTCCCGTTTTCCCCCTTCCTGCTGACAGGAATACAGATGTAATGGCTGGATCTGGAGCAGCTGTCTTGGACCATGAGGAAGGGAAGCCACAGGTTGAGAATAACACATATGCATGCATACGCTCTCACACACACAGTCACACAGAATGCGGACTGGAAAGACATATGAGCACACTAAAAGGTTAGCCCACTTAATTCTGGGGGAGGGGAAGGATTTCAGTGATTTTTCTTTTCCTTCTTGACACTTTGCTGTACTCTGAATTTTTCTTTGAGTATGTGTTAGCTCAAAATTCAACAAAAAGTCTAAAGAAAGGAAGTTCCTATAAATAGATCCTATTGTTTAATTCACTTACATTTGCTTCCAGTGAGCCTCCAGAGGTCATATTCACACACACTTGGACTTAGAATTTTTGGAATATTTGGCTATGTTTCCTGTGAGCTATAGAACTTACTTTTCAGATGTTCTTTTTACTGAACAGACTGTCTTGGAGATGGCTCCATGTCTTCTGTATAGGGTGACCTCATTTCTAGTAACCATCACAAAGCATTGGCCAGGTGCGCTGGGGTTTACCGAATGGCCCCTGTCCAGCTGCACTGTTTCTGACTTCAAGATACTGAAAATAATGCGGTGATGAATACCCTCATGCCTGCCTCTCTGTGCTCTAGTATGAGGCTTTGGGGTCTAACATATGTGGGTTCTAATCTGGCTTCCCTGATTATTTGCTGCCTAACCCTTGGGAAACTTACCGTGCATCTCTGCATCTCTGTCTCTTCACCTGTAAAACAGCGAATATAATGAACGCATAAAATTATTGTGAGGATAATAACCAAAATTTATCGCGTGCTTACTGCATGCCAGGCATTTTTCTAAGTACCTCCCATGAATTAACTTATTGAATGCTCACCACAAGGTGACATGAGGTAATGCTTAGACATCTGCCCTGAAAGTTTTCTAGAAGCTTCAGGCTTTCAGACAACCAGAATGAAATCCTCTGGCTAAATTTTCATATGGAACCCTTCCACTGACTTCTTAGAGTTGGTGGGCATGTGGCCCTGGTGAGTGCAAACATTCTCTGGGGTAAATTAAGGGCCACACATTCCGCCCATCCCATAAACATGCCGAGAAGGAGTCTGTTCCTCTACCGACTTGAATCTGGGTGAACCATGTGAATTGTTTTGATCAATAACCTGTGGCAGAAGTGACATCATGTGGTGTCCAGAACTCATCTTCAGCCTTGGGCCTTAGATCTTTGGAGTCCTGGATCTCCATGTAAGGAAGTGTATCTGACCTAACAGAGGAAGAGCGACCACAGGCAGGGAAACAGACTCTCCTGATGACAATCAGCACCAACTGCCAGACACGTGGGTGAGGCCACATTGGACCTCCCAGCCCAGCTGACCCTCCTCTTAAATTTTCTGGAACGGTTTGAGAAGGATTGGTGTTAATTCTTGTTTAAATGTTGGTAGAATTCACCAGTGATCTGTCCAGGGCTTTTCTTCATTGGGAGGCTTTTGATTACTGACTCAATCTCCTTAGTGGTTATAGGTCTATTCAGCTTTTCTATTTCTTCATGAGTCAGTTTTGTGTGTGTCTAAGAATTTGTCCACTTCATCTAGGTTATCCAATTTGTTGGTATATGGCTTTTTCATAGCATTTTCTTTTTCTTTCTGTAAGATTGGTAGTAATGTCCCCATTTTCATATCTGATTTTAGTAGTTTGAATCTGCTTTTTTTTTTTTTTTAGTCAAACTAGCTAAGGGTTTGCCAATTTTGTTGATCAATTTTTTGCTTTATTGATTGTTCTGTACTGTTTTTCCTTACTCTAGTTTACTTATCTCCACTCCAATCTTTATTATTTTCTTCCTTCTGCTAGCTTTGGGTTTAGTTTGTTCTTTTTCCTGTTGTTCTTTAAGGTGTACTAGGTTGTTGCTTTGAGACCTTTCTCCTTTTTTAATACTGGTATTTACAGCTACAAATTTCCCTCTGAGCTGCTTTCATTATATCATATAAATTTTGGTATGTCTTGTTTTCATTTTTGTTCTCTTAAAGTGTTTTCTAATTTCTGTTGTGATTTCTTCTTTCACCCATTGGTTGTTTAAGAGTATGGTTTTTGTGTATGTCTTTTTTTTTTTTTTTTTTTTTTTTTTTTTTTTGGTGGCTGGCCAGTGCAGAGCTCTGAACTTGTGACCTTGGTGTTATAAGGCTATGCTCTACCTGGCTGAGCTAACCAGCCAGCTCAAGAGCATATTTTTAATTTTCACAAATCTGTGAATTTTCGATGTTTTCTTCTCTTACTGATCTCTAGTTTCATTCCATTGTGGTCAGGGAAGATACTTTGTATGATTTCAATCTTTTAAACTTTATCAGTATTTGTTTTGAAGTGTAACATATGGTCTATCCTAGAGAATTTTCCATGTACTCTTGAGAAGAATGTGTATTGTGCTGTTGCTGGGTGGAGCACTCTATAGGTGTCTTTTAGGTCTACTGGGTTTACAGTGTTGTTCAAGTCTACTGACTTGTTGATCCTCTGTCTAGTTGTTCTTCCATTATTGAAAGTGGGATGTGGAAGTCTCCAACTATCATTGTTTAATTGTCTATTTCTTCAGTTCTGTCTGGTTTTGCTTCATATATTTTGGGGCTCTGTTGTTAGGTGCACATTTGTTTATAATTTTTATGTCTTCCTGATAGATTAAACTTTCTACTATTAAAAATGTCCCTCTTTATCCCTTGTAACATATTTTGTTTTAAAGTCTATTTTTTCTGATGTTAATATAGCTAATCAAGCTGTCTGCATAATATATCTTTTTCCATCCTTTAATTCTCAACCTATTTGTACCCTTTTTTTTTTTCTTGGGCAGCTGGCCAGTATGGGGATCCAAACCCCTGGCCATGGTGTTATAACACTGTGCTCTAATCAGCTGAGCTAACTAGGCAGTCCTCTATTTGTACCTTTCACTCTAGAGTATGTCTTCTGTAAACAGTATGTAGGTGAAGCTTGACTTTTTATTCAGCCAGAAAATCTCAGCCTTTTGACTGGATCCATTCACATTTAATGTTATTATTGATAGAGCTGGATTTACATCTGCCATTTTACTTCTTATTTTTTATGTCTCATGTATTTTTTGTTCCTCTCTTCTTCCTTAACAGGTTTTACATAAAATGAATATTTTCTAGTGTAACAATTTTTTAAATAGCTTTTTCACTGTTTTTTGTTTGTTTTTTGATGACTGCTCTAGGCATACCATACACATCTTACCTTATGAGCATCTACTTCAGATTTATACTGAATTCCAGTGAGATACAGAAATGTTACTCTTTTATAGCTCTATTTCCCCTTCTCCCTTTTTGTACTATTCTTACCATATATATTACATATATATTACCATATATATTACATCTACAACTTCATAATCTCTATTCATGTCTTTAAATTCACTGAATCTTCTCTCTATGAGCTCATTGTTGGGCCCACCTAGTGAATTTTTCATTTTAGTTATTGTACTTTTCAACTCCAAAATTTTTATCTAGTTCTTTTTATAATATCTTCTTATTGATAGTCTTTATTTCATGAGACATAGTCATCATAGCTTTCTGTATTCTTTAAGCATGACTTCCACTATTCTTTTGAACATATTTATAATAGCTGCTTTGAAGTCTTTATAAGTCTGATCTCTGATCCCTCTCACAGATAGTTTCTGCTGACTGCTTTTTTCCTGTGTATGGGTCACACTTGCTATTTCTTTTCAAGTCTTGAAATTCTTTGCTGGGAAATAAACATTTTAGATAGCACATTGTAGAAACTTTGGATCCTGATCACTCCCAAAATCTCCATTGCTTCTTAGAGCACCCTTAAGCTTAAATTTTTAATATTCTGTTCTAGATAAAATCAGTTGCTTTGAAGACAACTTCAGAGATCTGTGTTTTTATGGCCTGCCCCTCCATGTATTTATTTATTCAAGAAAATCTACTAAATCTCTACAAGAACAGCAAAATCTGTGGAACTTGAGAAACAACCCCCTCCCTCCTCTCTCATCCTGCTTTAACATGGTGGAAGCTCCACTCTGGGAAGACATGGCCAAGGAAATGGGGATCCTTCTCCCCGCAGTTCTTAGTCATGAGTTACAGCATCTCCCCAGGAAGGGCAGCTCTGGAGCAGCGGTGGGGACAATTGCTTACTGTACTAAGTTCCTGCAGCAAGTAAGGGACACCCCAGCTTATGCCCCATTGCATGGGACATGGAGGACCAGACTAGGTATCACCTCTTCCTGGTGCAAAGGCACCGGAGACTGGCATTAGAACTCATTGTTCTTACATTATATTAAATATGTTTAGGAAGTTTATATCATTCTGATTAAAGAGCATGAGATCGATCGTCCCATGTCCTCTTTTCCTAGGATAGGGAAACAAGAAAGTTCCCCCTCCTCCTAGGCTAATTTACAATATCAATTTATAACACTTATTGGGAGAACACTTACATGGATGATTGTATTGAATCTCTAATGAAATAGGCAATTGTCTTACGAAAGAGACTAATGAGGCTCAGAGAGGTTAAGTAACTGAATGAGGTCACACAGCTGGTAAGTGATAGAGCTGAAGTTTGAACCTTGATTGTCTGGCTCCAGAGCGAATAAGCATAATCACTCCACTGTGCTGCTTCCTTGAAAGTGGTCGTTACAGGATTCATTTCCTCCTGGCAGTGGTAAATGTTTAACATCTCTAGAGAGGAAAACCCCTGTTTATAACATTTGCCAATTTCCGTAGTGTAAATACTCTCACCATTGCTGATTTCACCTTTGAATGCAGAGTTGGCAAAAGATGTGCACAATCTGCTCTCCCAAGCTAGCGCCGGCACTAAATTGGGTAGACGGAAAACCTAAGGAGAGGGTGGATAGGAGGTGAGCAAGGGAGAATTTAGTGTCTTTTAAGAGAGTTTTCCCACCCACGGGCTCATTGGGGCCTCCAGCAATCTGAAGTGCTGACTACGATTCCTGTCTTATACGTAAAGAAGCTGAGACTCAGTAGGCCTTATGCATCTGTTCAACCAATAGTCACTGAGCATATATACTGAGTGAGGCCCTGGATGGATAGGACCAGAACTAGGGATGCAAAGATGACTCAGACCAGGTTCCAATCTGCCCAACAACGAACACACAGATATGCATGCATGGCTGCCTTGGAGCCTCCATTCATGGGGGTGGCGTGACAGTTAAGAGTGTGGATTCCTGTCCCAGACTCCCTTGCTTCAAGTCCAGGTTCTAGCGCACACTGGCTGTGTGACCTTAGACTAGCTACTTGACCTCTCACTGCCTCTGTTTCCTCGTCTGTAAAAAGGAACATTAATAATACTACCACCAACCTCATAGCATTGTTAGGTGGATTATCTGAGTTAATGCAAGTAAAGGGCTCAGAACAGTGCCTGGTACATAATAAATGTTCAATAATTGTTAGCCATTTTTATTATGTAACTTCAGAAACACAACTATGCGCGCCCAGAAAGACAGAGAGAAGGAAAAGCAATGTACACAGTATGGGTGATTCTGCCTGGACACGAGCCAGCGGTGAGTAAGATGTGGGGACTGTAGATCCACTGTTCATAATCCCCGACATCTCTGGGTGAGAACAGAATCTAAAATTATAATTTAAAAACATATGTAATTGCTACCATACACTGCCCCTCTTTATGGTTAGTGTGTTTATTACTGCAAAGGACTATGTTCAGAAAACTGCCCCTACTGTACTTTTTGGGTGACTTAAGGGATTTTTAGCAGCTTTTTTAAATTTTGTTTATTTTTATAATTTTCTCCTTGCATTAGAACCTAACACCCACATTCAATGCTCTCCCACAGTAACTATATTTCAAAATGACACGTGCTAAAATAAACGGGTGAGGATTTTCCAAACGTTCTGCTGGGGGAGGGGCAGGGGGAAAGCGGCAAAGCTAGACCCCTGGGAGTTCTGTGGTCTTTCTTTGCAATCTGGACCCTGGAGGAATAACCCTGACATTCTCCCAGGAACCTTCGACCTCAGCTTCTGGCTCCTGTTGGAATAGAGGGGAGAGGCCAGTCGTCTAGGGCTCATGGCAGAACTAGAACTGAGTCCCCACCCTAAGAGTTTGTTTGGAGGGGAGGTGAAAGGGAAATGTGGATTCCAATTCCAGCGCCGCAGGTGGCTCTGTGTGACCTCCCTGAGCCTCAGTCTCAGTCTGTGTAAAATAGATGGAATGACACTTATCCTGGTGTGTATATATGGAAGTATTCTGCACACAGCAGGCGTTCACGTGCACATTTCCTTCCCTCTGTCCTACCTATGCAGGCTGGGTGGGCGCTGGATGCGATGTAGCTTTGGGCAGCAGGTGGCGCTGCAGCCCAAGAAGCGGGGACAGGAGAAAGCGGGAGAGGTTTGGGGAGGGGGATCAGCTGGGGTCCTGTGGACTGGGGTAGGGAGGGAGGGGAGTGGGGACATTCAAAGCGGAGGTAGGAGTCGGGGCCATCGGAGTGCTTTCCTATGCCCCGCATATACGAGAGTACTTCAAAAAGTTCATGGAAAGATTCCTACTATCTACTGATTCTATTTTTCTCCGTACTTTTTGAAGTACTCTCAAGCACACACTCACTCAGTGCTCACATACACGCATAACCAGGGATCAGCCTTGCACCAGAAGGAGGCCTTTTGTGTATGATCTCCTTGAATCCTCACAATCGCCCTATGGATAATGCCAATATGATCCCGCTTTACAGGTGAGGAAACCTGGGCCAAGACAGGCAAAGTGACCTGCACAAGGCCACACAGCAAGTCCATGGCAGAGCTGGGATTTGATCTATGCCCATAATAATATTAACAGCGAACCCCAGGTAATTTCTGTCTGTGCTACCACTATCCTAAGCACTTCTGCACCTGTTAACTCACTCAATCCTGTGACAGCCCTATGAGGTGGGTAGCAGTATTTTTAGTCTTGTGTTACAGAGGAGGAAACAGAGACACAGAGATTAAGTAACTTGCCCAAGGCACACAGCCAGAGAGTAAGAGTTGGGATGTTAAGGGTAGAGTCTGCACTCTGAACCTGGCTGCAGGGACCAGGTGTAGAGGTACACAAGGACACACCCCCTCTCATACTCACCTGCTCACCCACAACCAGTCTCCAAACTCGCAGAGCTGTCCTGGGTACTATGATATGAACAGGGCTACAAGCACACCCCTCACCTGGCCCTGACACCACCGTCTCTGACCTGTATGTTTTAATGGAGGAGCTAACAGGATTTGATGAATTTGATGTGTGGGCATGAGAGAAATTGTTACCACATGCAATAAAATATATTACATATCATTCTGTAGTATGGTGTTAGTCATCAAATGTTGCATAACTCAGTAACCCAAAATGTAATGGCTGAAGACAACAGTAAGCAATTGTGCGTCAAACCATTTCTGAAGATCAGGAATTCAGGAGTGGATTTGCAGGGTGGCTCTGGCTGTCAATTTTTTTGTGAGGCTGCAGCCACATGAAGTCTTGATGGGGCTGGGGGATTCAGTTCCAAGATGGCTCCTATGGTGCCAGTTGTTACCAAAGACCCTCAGTTTCTCTGCATGGCTGCTTGAGTATCCTCATGACGTGGTGGCTGCCTTCCCCCAGAGCCACTGACCAAGACAGTGGACAAGATGAAAGCTGCAGTGACTCTTACAACCTAGCCTCAGAGGTCACATTCTATCATTTCTGCAATATCTGTGTGTGTGTGTGTGTGTGCGTGTGTGTGTGTGTGTGTGTGTGGCAGCGGCCAGTACAAGGATCCGAACGCTTGACCTTGGTGTTACCATGCTGTGCTCCAACCCACTGAGCTAACCTGCCAGCACATTTCTGCAGTATTTTTTGGGTTCCACAGGGCAGCCCTGTTCAGTGTGGGAGGGAACTACTTAGGCACCAATCACTGGGGGCCGTCTTGGAGCGAGTACCTACATAAGGAGAAAATTTTTCCTCATTGCTTTTTGCGTATGTGTTTTTAATTGTGGTAAAATACATATGACATAAAATTTGCCATTTTACCTATCCTTAAGTGTACAGTTTGGTGGCATTAGGCACATTCACGCTGCTGTACAAGCATCACCACCATCTTTCTCCATCCAGATCTTTCTCATCTTGCAAAACTGCAACTCTGTACCCATTAAACACTAACTGCCCACCACCTCCTCCCCACAGTCCCTGGAAGCCATGATTCTACCTCATCTCTAGGAATTTGACGACTCTGGGCACCTCATAAAAGTGGAATCATACAATATTTGTCCTTTTGTGACTGGCTTATTTCACTTAGCATAATGTCTTCAAGATTCATCCATGTTGTAGCATGTGTCAGAATTTCCTCTTTTTATTTTTTTTATTTATTTACTTTTTAAAAGATGACCGGTAAGGGGATCTCAACCCTTGGCTTGGTGTTGTCAGCACCACGCTCAGCCAGTGAGCGAACCGGCCATCCCTATATAGGATCCGAACCCGTGGCCTTGGTGTTATCAGCACCGCACTCTCCCAAGTGAGCCACGGGCTGACCCTAAATTTCCTCTCTTTTTAAAGCTGAATAATATTCAATTATGTGTTTATATCACATTTTGTTATCCATTCATCTGTCAATGGACACTTGGGTTGCTTCCATCTTTTGGCTGTTGTGAATAATGCTGCTAAGAACATGGGTGTACAAGTATCTGTTGGAGTCTCTGTTTTTGATTCTTTTGGGTATATACCAAGCGGTGGAATTGCTGGATCATATGGTACAAGTTGAGTATCCTTTATCCAAAATGCTTCAGACCAGATGTGTTTCAGACTTTTTTCAGATTTTGGAATATTTGCAGAATACATACTAGTTAAGCATCCCTAAACCAAAAATCCAAAATCTGAAATGCTCTAATGAGCATTTCCTTTGAGAGGTCATATCAGTGCTCAAAATGCTTCAGATTTCAGAACATTTCAGATTTCAGATTATTGGATTAGCAATGCTCAACCTGTAATTCTAGGTTTAGTTTTTTTTTTTGTTTTTTTTTTTTTTTTTTGTCGTTTTTTCGTGACCGGCACTCAGCCAGTGAGTGCACCGGTCATTCTTATATAGGATCCGAACCCGCGGCGGGAGCGTCGCCGCGCTCCCAGCGCAGCACTCTACCAAGTGCGCCATGGGCTCGGCCCCTAGGTTTAGTTTTTTGAAGAACCACCATACTGTTTTCCGCTACAGCCGAACTATTTTACACATCCACTAGCAATGCATAGGGGTTTCAGTTTCTCCACATCCTCACCAATGCTTGTCGTTTTCTGTTCTTTTGATAATTGTGATCCTAATGGGTGTGAAGTGGTGTCTCATTGCATGTGATTTTGCTTTGCGTTTCCCTAATACTTAGTGATGCTAAGCATCTTTCCATGTGCTTATTGGCCATCTTCTTTGGAGAAATGTCTATTTGAATCCTTTGCTCATGTTTCCATTTGGTTGTTACATTGTCACTTTTCCTTTCCTTGCTTTTTTTCTTTTTCTTTTTCTTTTTTTTTTTGACAGGGAAGGGGATCGCAACCCTCGGCATGGTGTCGCCTGCACCACGCTCAGCCAGTGAGTGCACCGGCCATCCCTATATAGGATCCAAACCCACGGCCTCGGTGCTACCAGCGCCGCATTCTCCCAAGTGAGCCATGGGGCCAGCCCTCCTTTCCCTGCTATTAAATACCCTGCAAACTGAGGCAGATCATGCAGTTCAGCTCTGCCTTCTCCTGCTTGCCCTCAGCACATGCCAGGCCCTGCCCTAAGTGCTGGGGATGCCATGAAGAGCAAAACCCAAAGGCTCCTGCCCTGTGGGGCTCACTTTCCAGTGGGACATCACTAATGTAATGTCAGATGACGGCAGAGCAATTTTTATATCAGGGAACATTAGCAGGCAGCCGTAGGTGCCATTCAGCCCTTGGTCTGGCATGTTAGCCCCCCTGGCATGTTCTAAAAGTCTAGAGTTTCCAGCATTTTAAAAAATTGGGAGAGTCAAAATGAAAATCTAGATTTTCAGATTCTCTTGAAAAATTAAAAACTCTGACAGTCTGGTCTACTTTCCCACCTGGCAGCCATCACCTAGACCAAGGCACCAGCCCCACGTGCCTGGATCCTCAGTTGCTGGTAGCTCAGGCAAAGGGGGCTGCTCTACCCAAGATGATGTCTCTCCTGGGAGCAGCCACTCCAAAGACCTCCCTGCCTCAGATTGTGACACGTCTCCAGGGTCGTCCCAGCTCCAGAGCTCCTGACGGGACTGGTCGAGGTTTCTATTACTACTGCCTGATCCTGCTTCCCTCGGTCCCCCAAGAGCCCAAGAGCACTCCCTGGAAAGCCACCTGCATGCTGATCTCCATTTCAGGGTCTGTTTCCTGTGGACCCTGACCTTAGAGATGGGGCACGTGCTCGCCAGCTCCCCACAGCCCCTGCCTGGCACTCCTGGCCCACCTAGTACTTGAGTTTTCTACCTCTGTTTATGTCTTGGTCTCCCCATATGGATAGCAATATGGAGGAGCCAGCGCTTGCAAGGCAGGGGCCATGTGCTGGGCACTATTCTCAGCCATATATCTTCACAATAACCCTCTGATCACTAGATACTTAATAAAATGGCTAATAAAAAAAAAGAAAAGAAAAAAACCTGGCAATACTAGAGAGAGAATGCAAAATAGTACATCTACATTGGAAAACAGTTTGTCAGTTTCTTATAAAATTATAAATACACTTACGATTCATCCCAGTAATTTTACTCCTAGGTATCTAGTCTAGACAAATGACAGCTTACATCCATACAAAGACCTATATGCACATGCTCATGGAAGCATTATTTATAACTGGCAACAATTAGAAACAACCCAAATGCCTTTCAACGGGTAAATGAATAAATAAGTTGTGGTGTATCCATACAAGGGAATACTACTTAGCAATAAAAAGGAACACGTTTCTGATACGCACAAAACCATGGATGAATCTCAAATATGTCGTGAATTAAAGAAACCAGGCTCAAAAAAGCTACTACAGGCTTCTGTCTATCTAACATTCTTGCAAAGGCAAAAGTATACAGACAGAATCCAGAGTGTGGTTATCAGGTGTATTCATTTGCTAGGGCTACTGTAACAAAGTATCACAAAAGGTGTAGCTGTAAACAACAGAAATGTATTCTCTTACGGTTCCAAAACCAGAAGTCTGAAATCAAGATGTTGGCAGGGCCACTCTTCCTCTGAGGGCCCTAGAGGAGAGTACATTCCCTGCCTCTTCCAGCCTCTGGTGGCTCCCAGCATTCCTTGGCTTGTGGCCACATCACTCCAGCCTCTGCCTCCATGATCACATTGCCTCCTCCTCTGTGTGTTTGTCTCTCTTTCATAAGGATACTTGTGATGCCATTTAGGGTCCACCTGGATAATCCAGGGTAATCTCATCCCAAGATCCTTAACTTAATTACACCTGCAAATAACCTTTTTCCAAATTAGATAACATTTACAAAATTCAGGGATTAGAACTCAGTATCTTTGGAGGACCATCATTCAACCCACTGAACAAGGGATTGGGAGAAGTGTATTGACTACAAAGGGGCATAAGGGAACTTTTGGGGTGATGGAAGTGTTCTACATCTTCACTGTGATGGTGGTTACATAACTTGTAGACTTGCCAAAACCTATGGCTCTGTGTGTTGCTCCCCCTAGACACCTCTGTTGTAAGTGGCAGAGGGATGAATGAGGCAGGCTGGTGCCCCCGTCTGTTCTGTATGTCATCAATGCACTATTATTTTGGGGGAAAATGGGGTAGGGGTGGGAGTTCTGGGTTCCTCTGCTAATAATTAAGCAAAAATGTTTGAAAATGACAGGAATAGATGAGCTCTCCCACAGCAGTGACATTTCACAATTCTACAGTTCCTTGACTTTCAGGATTTTTGCTTCAGAATTCCATGAGGCTGAGGATGCTGCCCACTTTGGAGCCCAGAGGGCAGTTGTCTGGGATGCTCTGGCTGGGTGGGGGAGGGGAGAGGATGATGGGATGGATGAAAATAATAGCGGGAGGCTTCTGACCTCTTTCCCCACAGAGCACTCACGCTCTGTCCCCAGGGACAAGGCCTCTGTCCCTTCCATTCACTCACCCCAGCTGATGCCACACACCCCCACCAGAAGCCTCCCCACCTCCCCTCATTGTCTGAAGGGCTCAGATGGAGGGGCAGCCCATTAACCCCTTCCTGGCCTCATTGCTTCACTCTGCAGCTGTCACACCCGCGGCCTCAGGCCTGAGCAGGGAGAGGACCCAGTAGTTAATCACAATTAGAGAGCAGCATGTCAGCTGTGAGACTGGCGGCCTTCATCGGCTGCCAGCCGGCCTAGGCTGAAGGGTGACCCGCCTCAGCCACACGGCAGGTTCTGAGACCTACAGAGGCAAAGAGAGGACAGTCCCTTCCTGGTTCACTCCTGGGGACCTCTCCAAAGACCCCAGCCAAGTGTCCTCCATTGTCAGAGCTATATCCAGGGGCTTTCAAACCCACCAGGTCCCCCGCCGTGACCACCAGTGAGCTCATCCCCACATCAGGGGGTTCCTTATCCTGCAGGTCTCCACTGAAATGTCACCTTCTCCAAGAGGCCCTCCCTGGCCATCTTGGCTAATGTGGCACCGTTCCCAGTCACTCTCTATCACATGCCCTGTTTGTGTGTTTTGTTTTGTTTATCCAAAGCGCTTGTCACTACCTGGAATTGTCTTAGGTATTAACTGGTTGAATGTGTGTATTAGTTTCCTAGGACTGTAGTAACAAATGACCACATAGTGGGTGGTTTAAGACAACAGAAATGTACTCCCAGTCCTGGAGGATGGAAGTCTGAAATCAAGCCATTAGCAAGGCTGTCTCTGGAGGCCCTAGGGGAGGAGCTCCCTTGCTGCCTCCTAGCTCTTGAGGCTGCAGGCAATCCTTGGTGCTCTTTGGCTGATAGACGCCTCACTCCAATCTTTTCCTCCATAGTGACATGGTGTTCTCCCTGTGTCCAAATTTCCCTCTTATAAGGACACCAGTCATTGCATTAGGGCCCACCCTAATCCACTGTGACCTCATCTTAACTTGATCACATCTGGCTCGGTACCAGGGTGAGGACTTGAATGTATCTTTTTGACACAAACGATTCATCTCCCCACAGTGTTTTCTCTGTATGTTCTAAGAGAGCCAGGCCCCATTGGTTCTTGTCCTAGGATGTATCCTCTATGCGGCCAACACCTAAAACAACATTTTAAAACAACACATTTTATCAAGGCTTCTGCCTCAGGTCAGAGCTGGGCCTGGCAAGAAAGGTCTTGGGCGGAGTCTGGGGCAGGAGAAGCCTCCTGTCTGGGGAACAGACATGGAAGCAACTCCCCGCTAAAGATGGTTCTCATCCACCTCCAGGACTCTGGGGTCCAGGTCACAGTGAAGGCCAGCAAACATGTGTTGGTCTGACAGATTAGGAAGAGAGGACAGCAAAGTACAGCAAGTCCACCAAGTCCACTGAGTCCAGAGGGACCAAATGAGACTGGGGACTGGAGAGAGCTTTCCCGAGGAGCTGAGCATTAAGGGAAAGGGGCAGCTGAGGGAAGGCCTAGCACACAGGGCAGAGCTGGTGCTGAGCTGTCTACAGGTGGGTGGCCAGGTGGCTGCGGAGGATGTCACCTGGGTGGAGCCAGATAAGGCTGGGACAGCTCAGACTCTGAACTTTGTCCAGATCGCACAAAGAGCTATTAGACGGTTGGCTGATTGATTGATTGGCAGCTGGCCAGTATGGGGTTTCAAACCCAGACCTTGGCGTTGTAAGGCTGCACTCTAACCAACTGAGCTAACCAGCCCCATTAAAGGATTTAAAGCAGGGACATTGTGAAGTCAAATATGCATCTAACTGATCTTTTCATTTTAAATTATTAATTAGTTAATACATTCACCTGGTTCAAGATTCAACAGGCATAACAGGATATGGCAAAAAGTTTCTCTCTTCTCCAGCCGCCAGCCACCCAGCCCTGTCCCCCATGAGCAACCACTGTTACCAGTCTCTTCTAGGCAGTCTATGCACGTACAAATTTCCTCTCTTTTTAAATATACAGGATCACACAACTTACACATTGTTCTGCACCTCGCATTTTAAAAATATGGAGATATAATTTACATACATTAAAATGCACCTGTGTAACCAACACCCTAATCATCATACAGAACATTTCCAGCACCCCAAGAAATTCTTTCATGCTCCTTCCGGAACCATCCTCTCACCCCATAGGCAGCCTCTGCTCTGCTTTCTATCGCCATAGGTTGATTAGTTTCACCTGTTCTAGAATTTCTTATAAACAGCATCATTACAACAAAGTATTTCTTGTGTCCAGCTTGTTTGAGATTCATCCATGTTGTTGTGTGTATTATTAGTTCACCTGTTTATACTGCAGCGTAGTATTTGACTGGTGCATATGGATGCACGTTTATCCATTCACCGGGTGATGAACACTGGGCTGTTTCCAGTTGTCTTTTACATATCAAACTGTAATGAACATTTGTGTACGAGTCTTTTGCGGGATATATTTTTATTTCTTTTGGACAAAAATCTAGTGATGAAATTGTGGGTTCGTAGGGGAGGTATAAATTTAAATTTATAAGAAATTGCCAACTGTTTTCCAAAGTGGAATATCTTTTTCTTCACAATGCAAATCCCATTGTGACAAAGCGGAATATCTTAAATACCACTTTAAATTGAATATTTTAAATATCGTTTCATATCAGTGCATTGAGAGCTTCTTCTTTCGTTTTTATGGCTGCATAGTGCTCCATCGTATGGATATTTCATAATTTGTTTAACCAGTCCCCTATTGAGGAATACTTAAGTTGTTTAGAGTCTTTTGCTGTCATAAACAATGCTGCCGTGAATAACCTTGTAGATATGTCACATGTCATCTGGCTAAGCACACCTATAGGACACTCCAAGAAGTGGAACTCCTGAGTGTGACAGAGACTGATGGTTGTCTCCCCATATTCAGACTCTAATTCTTCCTTTTAAATAGAGCCTCAATTTTCATCTGGACACATGGTGCCCAAAACACAGGACATTTTTCTTTGCCTTCCTCATAGATTAGTATGGTCATGTTCTAGTTAATGGAGTATAAGCACAAGGATCATATGTGACTTCCTGAAAAGGTCTTTAAGGGGAACTTCCTCCCTTCTTGCTCCTTTCTCCTTTCTCATGACTGGTAGGCTCTCCATCTCGGGATGCAGATGTGATAGCTGGTGTTTGAACAGCTATGTTGGGCCATGAAGCAGAAGCCATGCACTGAGGGAGGTGAAGTAATAAGATAGAAAGAGTCTAGGTCCCCAAACTGTGGAGCACCATGCCAGCCCTAGACTGCCTGCCTCTGGACTTTATTTACATGAAAGAAAAATGCCTCTACCTTGTTTAAACCACTATTATTATAGTGGGTTTTCTGTCACATGCAGCCACTGAGTTATAGATCCTATGAATTTGTGAATTTAAAAAGTAGCACTACTTTTTTGCTTTTAGAAAGGTCATTTTGGAAGATGGGATGCAGGCAGATTGGAGGACAAGGTAAGGGAGAGAGGGAGACCAGTGAAACTACTGGGCAGGGGTCAAGGCGAGGGGAGAATGATAAGGCCTGAACCCACACGGGAGCCATCTAGGTGGGCCTGAGGCAGTCGAATTCTCTCCAAACCTACAGGAGAGAAT
Source organism: Cynocephalus volans (assembly GCF_027409185.1). Classification (NCBI taxonomy): domain Eukaryota; kingdom Metazoa; phylum Chordata; class Mammalia; order Dermoptera; family Cynocephalidae; genus Cynocephalus; species Cynocephalus volans. The sequence goes on from NC_084460.1 coordinate 27,000,143, forward strand.
GATAAACTTGGAATGATCTAACAAGTGTCCCCACACCCACCCTGTCAGGTGGCCCTGTGCTATCTGACCCTGCCCACTTCTGCACCTCATTGCTCATCTCCAGCCCCCTTGCACAGTGAGTGCTGTCCCTTCCCCAACAAGATGCTCTCCCCAGAGTGCACCATCGCTCTTGTGCAACCCTTTGCAGCTGCTGAACCCTCTTCCCGCAGCGTCCCCATCTCCCTTGCCCCACCCCCACCCCTTCACCTGGTCCTATCTCAGACTGCGCCTCCTCCAGGGAACCTACTGGGACTCCCTCCTCTCCCGAAGAGTCTCCTCAGCCCTAGGCTGAAAGCCTTCCCCTGGTGAGGATGGGAACCAAGAGGGGCCCAACTCCCCACCGAGCATTAAAAAATGTGGCCCGCTTGCCCCGTCTCAGCACTTTACCGTCACTCATGCAACGCTTTGCACAGCGACCGTGTAAATGAGCGAACGAGTGAATGAGTGGGTGAAGGGGGGAAGGAAGTGCCCACCAGGGGGCGATGGCGCTTTGCCTTGGAGTCCAGGACTAGGGAGGAGACTGGAAAGCCGCCCCCACCCGCACCCCCGGCCCCGCCAGGGAATCGCCTGGCCCCTCCCGCCCCCTACCCGCTTCAGATAATTAACTCGAACCAATAAAACGCTGATTGCGGCGCCTTTGTACGCGCCGCCTCGGCATTGTCATGGAAAACGGGGTCCCCTCCCCACCCGGGCTGCCCGCCCCTCCCCGGCCCCCGCAGCTGGCCGGGAGTCGGTCCGAGCCACCTGGACGGGACCGGAGGACCCGGAGCCGTCGGGCGCCCAGCCCATCTGCTCCCCGCCCCGCCCCCGCCGTCAGCTGCGGACCCGGCCCAGCCGCGCAGGGTGGGCGACGGCGCCCCGCAGAGCCGCCAGCCCGCACCTCTCCCCTGCGCTCGCCCCACCCCACCCGAGGGGCTGCCCGGAGACGGCGGCGCGGAGGTGTGTCCCCGGCCGGAAAGAATCACAACGGGGGCGAGAAGCCCAAGGGTACAGAAGGGAGGTGGGAAAGGCCGCCCCACGTTCCGTCCACGGTCCCCCGAGATAACCTCCCAGAAATAGCCTATCATATACGAGCGTGTGTGTGTGCGTGTATGTGTGTGTGTGTGCGTGTGCGTGTGCGTGTGTACACACATTTTTTTTTCTTTTTAAAAGGCTACAAATAACACGGGAAAACAAGTTGGACGTAACAATTGAAACAATCCAGTGGTTGTTGTTTTGTTTTTTGTTTTTGTTTTTTATAAGTTTGTTAGATTGTTTCCCCTTCGTTCTCAAACAGCACCCCATCCTCCGTGACTGTCAGTCTGGGGGCATTTCTCCAGGGTTTTCTCTACATGCACGCTTATAAATGTATGTGCATATACACACATGTATTCACCTAAATGGAACCACGCACGATTGTCTGTGGGTTGCTTTATTTTTCTCCACAAGTCATGTGGTGGAGATCTTTTCTTGACATGGTTGTTGACAAAACAAGGCTCCGTAGGTCCCCTCCGGTGGCTGTCAAGACCCAGGCTCCCACCCCACCCCCTTCAGCCGGGGCGTGGCCTGCTGTCTGGGCGGTGCCTGTCCCCCGCCTGGTTCGTTTCTGGGTAAAGACTCTGCGCTTGAGTCCCCTGTGTGAACGGAGGCGGGGTGGAGTCTCTGTGTCCCTGGGTTTCTGGGAACCTATGAGGTGTGTGAGCTGCCTTTCATCAGAGTAGTGGAGTAATAATAATAATAATAATAACTGTGAAGAAAAGATACCCCAAACTTGGAAATAATACAAAAGGGTGTCGTCTGTGTGTCCTTTCAGCGTCATGCTTAGGCACTGACTGCCGAGCCTGCAGGGGTCACTGACTCCAGTGAAGTTACACGTTAACTTGTAAAAGATGCACATGTTGCAAATGATTTTTGTCCTGTAATAAAAATAACGCTAAAGCTCCTGGGTTGGTAAGACATTAGCCACTTTTGTACCTAACTTTGCCATATGATCTTCCTTTTAACCAGCTTTGCCATCTTGCTGGCTCCCTCGTTAACGAGTTAAATAAAACTTTGACACTTGCTCATTAGAAATTTGTATGAGACTCATGTTTTCAACTTGCTGTAAACAATACTTTGAGCCAGTTCACCTTTGAAAGTCCATTCTGTGTCAGGCACTGCTCTGTGGGCTTCACGAGCGTGGGCTCTGGGCTGAGACAGATCTGAGTATGAGCTCCCCTTTGGCCACTCACCAGCTGTTAGACCTCAAACAAGACCTTATTAAGCACCCACTGTGTACCAGGCCCATTCACATTCTTAGCCCTTATTCACCTCAAATTGCACAACAACCCTGTGAGGTGAAGCTTGTTTTTATTTTTCCAGACTTATGCATGTTCCTGTGCATGACCTTTCTTTTCCTGAGCCTCGGGGTCTTTGATTGGAAGATGGGGTTGGTAATAGCTGCTTCCCAGGATCATGTGAGCACATGGAGCAATAATGCTTGAAAAGGTAGCCCGATCAGCAATGCTATTTGTGGCTCAGCAGCAGGATACTCTGGGAGGTGGAGTAATGTACCCTAAGTCAAAGAGCTGGTCCCAGTTTTGCTGGCTCCAAAGCCTGGGCTCTGGCTCCTTCTACCTCAGTCACTCAATGTCTCGGAGCTTCCATTTCCACATCTGTAAAATGGGGATAACAAAATCTGGTCAACCTTTGTGGCAGCTACAGATTGTTAGTTTTGTGGTTGTGTGAAAGGCTTAAATGTGCATGTGTCGTATGTCAAAGGCATCTGTTCAGATATCCTTTTCGTTCTTTCGTTTAGCACTGGCACCTGAGAAGAGAGGTGTTTTTCTTTCTTCCACCTCCAACAAGCCAAGTGTTTGTGCTCTGAACTCTGGGCTCTTGCTGGGGGATCCTTGGCAGCTTTTGTGTGTGTCTCAGGTTTTCTTTCTTGAGATGGACACTGCCCAGATTTGGGGGCAAAGGTGGCAGCTCCCAAGATCTCAGGCTTGGACAGGTGCTTGTAGTGGATTGAAATATGTCCCCCCAAAACTCACTGAAGCTTGAATTGTGTCCCCAAGTTTCATATATTAGAAGCTTAATCCTCACTATAACTGTTGAAGGTGGGAAATCCTATTATAGTAATTGAAAGTTGGAGCCTTGAAGAGATGATTACATTGTAGGACCATGCAGTAGTGAATGGATTAAAAATGGTGGTCATGGGTGTGGTTTGGAGGGCTTTAAAAGGAGATTGAACGAGGAAATTGGCCTCTTGCTTTCTCTCTGCTTCCACCATCTTGCAATGTGAGACCCCTGAGTCACTATCACCATCACCAGATGGACTTTGGACTTCCCAGCCTCAGAAACTATAAGCAATAAATTTTGTTTTCTTTATAAATCGCCCAGTTCTGTGTACTTTGTTATAAGCTGCAGAAATGGACTAATACAAAGTAGCACAAACTAAGTGGTTTAAAACAACAGAAAGTTTTTGTCCCACAGTTGTGAAGGACAGAAGTCTGAAATCAAGGTGTAAGCAGGGCCATATTCCCTCTGGAGGCTCCGAAGGAGAGTCTGTTCCATGCCTCTCTCCTGGCTTCTGGCCATCGCCCTAAATCCTTGGTGCTCCTTGGCTTGTAGATGTCTCACTCCAGTCTCTGCCTTCATAGTCACGTGGTCTTCTCCCTGAACATCTGTCTGTGTCTGAAATTCCCTCTTCTTCCACGGACACTAGTCATTGGATTAGGGTCCACCTCATCTTAACTCGACTACATTTGCAAAAACCCTATTTCAAAATAAAGTCACATTCTGAGGTTTCGAGTGGACATGAATTTGGGAGGGAGGTTATTCAACACCATCTCTCTGGTGATCCTAAAAGAAGTTGACCCTCCCCACATTTTCTGGATTGCAAAAACCCTAGGACTCCTGTGAGTCCCTCTGAGAGCAATTTCAAGCAAGGAGCTTGGAGTCACGTTTCCTTTGATTAGACAAGTAAAGCCATGAGCTATTTTTTCGCATGAGATTGATTGCTAGGGAGGGATGGGGTGTCCACTGCCCATTTCTCTGTGCTCAAAGCTGTGCCCATGAGCTGGCTCTGAGCTGCCAGTAGATCAGCCTCGCCTCTCTGATCTATACTTTCCTCATCTGTCAAATGGGCACACTAAGTATGATCTCACATGAATTTCAAAAACGCTCAAAATATATGGTGACAGAAATCAGAATAGTGTTTACCTGGAGGGCGGGCAGTCTGCTGAGGGGCTGGAAATGTTCTATATCTTGATCGGGGTGGTAGTCACACAGGTGTATACTTATGTAAACATTCACCGAATTGCATACCTAAGATGTGTGTGCTCCATGCACTTTATCATACGTAGTTTATATCCCAGTAAAAAGGGAGAAAGAATGAAAGAAAGGAGAGAGGAGGGAAGGAAAGAAAAATGAGCACGGGGATCTTTACCAGGCCCACCTTCCATGACAAAGTGAAGAGGCCAGAACCTTGGCCTCTCAGCAAATGGTGAACAGAGGGACACCAAGATCTAGACTTGACAGCAGAAATAGAAGGGAGGGGACAGGGTCAGGTACTAGGCATTCCCCCTCTTTCTTTGCCCCCCTCCCGCCAGTCCTCTCCCAATGGAAAAATCCCACAGTGGTTGAGGGCAGGTCGTACCACCTGATGGAAGACAGAAAGTGGGACTCTGGAGTCATATCCACTGGCTGTGTGACCTTGGCCATGTTTCTTGCCTCCTCTGGGCCTCAGCCTCCACACCTAGAAAATGGGGACAATACTCTCAAAAAACTGTGGAGCAGATTGAGACACCAGCTGAACCACCCTTAGCACGGTGGGGTCACCTCCGGCCAGTGCTCCACAAATGCTGCTCTTACTAGCGTAGGCCCAGCGTGGGCAGGGAGACGTGTCTGAGTGCCAGCCCGCTGTCTTGGGTTTACCAACAGGTGAGAAATTGTGGTAGATTCCTGGGTTCTGGCCCTCATTTTTTTTTCCATTTATCACCTGTGTGACCATGAGCCAGTCACTTGTCTTGGTTTTCTCCTCAGAAAAATGCTTTTCCTCCTGAGTCGTCGCTTCATGCATTTATTCAACCTTGGGTGATTTCCTACATTTTTCTGTGGCTCAGTTTGCTCATCTCTAAAATAGGGATGATAACAGCTCTTACCACACACGGTTGCTGAGAAGAGGAAGAGGTTCCACCGTTCGCAGTTAGAACGGTGCCTGGCACAAAGCAAGGACTCAGAAGCACTGGCTGATGTTACGATTACTATTCATGCCCATCACTTGAATGAACTACTGCTGTGTGGTGGGCACCGTGCTGGGCACCTAGAGTCCCTGTGGGGCTGGCAGTCCAGCTGGGAAACTGGGAACACCTTTCCTGCTGGGTCATACAGGTGGATGACAAGGGAGCCGCAGAATACCCTGCCTCCCAAGGCCACCGCTATACCCAGGCCAGATGCACGGCTCTGCCAAATGAGGGGCCAAGAGAGGCTGTCACCCGGTGGCACAAAGGCAGCTCTTCCCACTCATCAGGGGAAGAGCTCCAACCACCTGGCTCTGCAACTGTGCTTGGGCAGCCTGGCCCCAGGCCCGGGCCCCTCCCTGTCTGTGCAGTGAGAGGTTGGGGCAGCAAGACTGGGCAGGGGATGAAGACAAGCCCAAGATGCCCCACAGAGAGGGGTAAGAGCCAGAGGATGAGGCTTGGTGAGAGGGAAGGAGAGAGGCTGCGCAGACAGTGAGGGGAAGGAAAGGAGGGGACAGGAGAACATTCGTGATGAATGGCTGACACTCACAGACCCCCATGGGGCCAGGCACCGCTCCATGTTACTCCAGCTAGAGACCTTCAGGAGACATCCTGTTAGTATCCTGTGTTACAGCTCAGGAAACCAAAGCACAGAGAAATTAAGTAACTTTTCCAGGGTCACACAGCCAGTATGTGGCAGAGCTGGGATTGGAACCCAAGCAGGCAGACACCAGAGTTCATGCTCCTAATCGCTACGAAGATGGACAGCAGGAAAAGGATGTGTGAGGGGGAAGAAAGAGTGGGCAAAAGAGAGGTGGAGGGGAAGAAAAAAGGGGAGAAAGGGGAGGGAAAGAGGAAGAAGCGGGAAGAAGGAAGACAAAAGGAGGGAAAAGAGGAAAGAAGGAAAGGAAGGTGGGAGGAGGGAGAGGAGGAGGAGGAGGAGGAGTGGAGAGCTGGGGCGGACGGAGAGGGAAAGACCATGGACCAGGGACGGAGGAGACCCATCGTCAGGGCCACAGGGCAGGGAGGCTCCCTCTGTCTCCTCTCCCTCCCCCCTTCCCACCTGCACTAGCTGCTTCCTGAGCTGCACACTAGGCTCGGGACAGCCCCAGCCACTACCAGGGGAGGCAGGCACGCTGGACACAGTGGCTCCGGTGAGGGTGGCCACAGGGCCAGCAGCTGCCCAGAGCCAGGGAGGGGAGGCTGAGGGCTGAGGAGCCAGACGGAGGGGCTGTCCGTGAGGTGCTCCTGCCGTTGCCCTGCTTGAGGGCTTCTTTCTGCCCACAGCCACCCTACAGGGTGGACTTCCTGTCTCCAATTAGAAGCTGAAGCAGCCCAAGTCAGCAAGGCGAAGTCAGTCCCCCAGGTAACATGCTGGGAAGCTCAGGGTGCAGGGCCAGAGCCCACACTCTGGCTCCGGAGGCTACGCTCTCAGCCTCCATACTCTCCAGGCTCTGTCCTCCAAGAAGCAGAGGTATCAGCCAAGTATGGCATCAGCAACTGGCAGGGCTTGGCTGGAGAAGTCGCCTGTGCACCACCAAGAGGGCACTCTCATCCTCTTCCCCTTACAGCTAAACCTACCTACTCATCAGCCACCATTGATGCCCGCTGCTTCCTCTGCAGGGGCAGCCTGCCAAGGGCACAGAGAAGAGGAGAAGGGAGTCCAGGCCACGTGCAGTCAACCCTGGCCAAGCCAAAGACCCTGCAGCACTCAGCACAGGCTGTGCCATCTGCAGAGGCAGACATCCCCACAGCTCAGCAGCTGAGACACTCAGGCCACATGTCCACTGGGGGTCAGCTGGGGATCTGAGATCTATGGGTCTAAGGTTCAGTTTTGGATGGCCTGGGATCCCTTTGAAGTTGAAACCCAATTTAATTCTGTGTGCCCCTGAACTTTTCTGGAGGAAGGCCTTTGGTTTCCTCAGATTTTCAGTGGAGGGCAGCTGGAGCAACCGAAGAAGCAAGGAAGGCATGAGGACGCCCTCGTTATCTGAGGCTGCATGTCAGACCACCCCAAGACTTAGTGACTCATAACGACAATCACAGATTAATATGCCTTGCAATTTCTCTGGGTCAGGAACTTGGAACCAGCCTGGCTGGGTGGTTCGGGGCTGCACTCATCTGAAGGCTTGACTGGGGCTGGAGGACCCACTTCCAAGGTGACTCATTCATATGTCTGGCAAGTTGATGCTGGCTGAAAGTGGGACCTCTGTTCCTCTCCATGTGACCTTTCCACAGGCTGCTTGAGTGACTTCACAGCATGGCAGTTGGCTTCCCCAGAGTGAAGGTGGAAGGCCAAGATGTGGAAACTGCCATGCTTTTTATGACCTAGCCTTGGAAGTTACACTCCATCATTTCCACAGAATCCTGGTTACACAGGTCAACTTTATTAGAATTTAACAGGGGCATGAACATCAAAAGGAAAAGATCCTTGGGGGCCACATTAGGGGCTGGCAGCCACAGGGAAGTCAGAGAGGTGAGAGAAAATCTGGAGAACTCAGTGCCCTGCAGATCAGAGGTCTCCTGCAGAGTAGCCCTGCCCTGAACAGAGCCAGGGCCATGCTTCAAGTCCAGAGCTTTCCACCACACTCCTCAGCCAATGTTCCTCTTTCTGTCTCATTTCTAACCACGCCTTCCCCACACTATCTCAGCATTCCAGACTTGCTGATTTTCGATCAATTCTCTAAAGGCAATATGAATTCTCCCACCTCCACGCCTTTGTTTCTACTCTTTACTAATCTTTGAATGCCCTTCTCGCCTCTTCCTCTCTCTGGCTACCTTCCCCAGGATGCCTCCCCGAATGCACCCCGATATGTGTCAGTTGCTCCCTCCAATCTCAGTACATCCTCCATAGCTGCACAGACACCTGTACCCATGTCTGCCTCCCCACTGCACCATAAGTGCCCTGGGTTGGGGACTGATCCACAGTAGGTGTCCATCACTGTGTGCTGAATGCATGAATGATGGGTGGGTTACACCCCACACCCAACAGGGAGCCCCTTCACTGATACCCTAAGATATGGCTGATTATCTCCCTGGGCCTTAGTGTCCCCACCTGTCAAATGCCAGGGAGGCCCCTTCCAGCCTCAAGATTCTGCTATTATATCCCTCTGGAAGTATTCGAGGGATAGCACCTTGAAATTAAAAGAGAGGGGTCAGAACAGGGTTCAAATCCCAGAGCCTCCACCTACCTCATCTCCAAGGCCAGGCAAGTCATTGACCTCCCCACACCTCAGATTCCTTGGCTGTAGAAGGAGCTAATGTTCTTCACCTCCAGGAAGCTGAGAGGAGTGAGCCCTAAGGCACAAGAGGGGTTAAATCCTGACTCTGCCATTGGGCAGATGACTTAATCCCTCAGTGCCTCACTTTCCCCATCTATGAAATGGGAACAATTATACCTGGGTTGTCAGGTTGCTCTGAGTCTGAAACTGCATTCATCCAGGTAGATGCGCTGCACAGAGCCTGGCACACAGTAGGCGCCTGTGGCAGCCGTGGAAGGTGCGCTCAGTCTGTCTTCAAGAAAGAACTTGTCCTTCAGCCATGAGAACAGTGAGCTGACAGCATCCAGCTGCAGCGTCTTCAGGATCCATCTCAGCGTTTGAGCCCAGACCATGTTCTCCCCAGGCAATCCCAGCCAGACTCAGCCAGCAGGACAAGCAGGACCCAGCCATTTCTGTCCAATGTGGGGTTCCTATAACATGTGATCTTTACTCCAGAGCTCCCCATTGGGTGGACTTTGCCAGACCTGCACTATGGTCTCAGGCACTCCGTGCCAATCCTGCTTCCTTCCCCTTTGCCCTTCATAAGCATCCTGCCCCAGTAAACGTCTTACTCTCCTAACTCCATCTCAGTATCTACACCTAGGGGGACCCAAACTGGAACACCACTCAATGGAGCAGGGGTTCTCAAAGTGTGTCCTCAGAAGCAGCAGCGTCAGCAGTAGCTGGGAACATGTAAGCCATGCACATTCTCAGGCCATGCCCTGCACTTGGGAGTGGGGCCCAGCAACCTGCATTTTAGCAAATCCTCCTGGTGCAGTCAACTTTGAGAACTGCTGTCATGGAAGAGAGCTCTTGTTAAGACATGACAGTAGCAGTGTGGCCTTGTGTGTGTATTTTGTGGGGAGGAGAGAATGTTTTATTACAGTCCAGCAATTCCACCCCCCCCAAGTCCCTCCCTCATTTATTTCAAGAATCCTGAGAAACAGACCAACCAGCCTCTCTCCCTACCCCATTCAGGGAAACAGTCCAGTCCCAACGTCCAGCTGGAGACGTCACAGGCCCCAGTTTGTAAGGCTGCACACAAGCCCTGCCTTCTTTCCTTCCGCCCCGAAGCTCTCCTTCTCCCATCTCTCTGCAGGACACCTGCCAACCCACCTGCCTCCCCTTTGTCTGCCAATCTGTCTTCATCCCAAGATGGGCCCTGGCCTCAACTAGCCTGTGCTCCACCTTCAGGACCAGGAGAGAGGCCTCTGTGTCCCCAGCTGCTTCTCACTCAGCCTGGGGTAAGGTCCGGGAGAATGGTTCATGCCACCCACTTCACTCCCCCCTCCCAACCTGTGGCCCAGGTGAAGCCCCTTCCCCAGCCTATGCCAAAAATTGCCCCTTATGGGAAGCATTCTTCTTTTGCACTCAGAGGCTCACCATGGGACAAGTGAGGAAACGGGGACAGAGAGGTGCAGAGGCTTGCCTGAAGTCACACAGCAAGACAGGGAACAGCCAGGATTTGGCCCTTGCTCTCACTTTCCACCTCAGCTTCCCACTCCCAGGCCCCAGCATGACGGGTAGCAGTGGATGGTTTCAAGATGGTCACATGTGGCAGGGACATTTGTAGGCCTGGAAGATCAAGACCTTCAGGAGCTCACAAAAGCAGCCACAGCCTGTCCCTATGGTGTGGTGGTGCCGCATGCCTCTTTCTCTAGTGGGCATGATCCTCGTCCTTGTCACTGATGCCACAGCCCCACGAGCAAAGCTCAGAGGCAGGTGGACACTGGCCAGGGGTCACCTAGCTGCCTTCACTTTCTAAACTGGCAGTAGTGAGGTGATACGTTAGCACCTTCCTTTATGAGTGCTCAGCTCATCCCCCTTCCAGCCCCGCCTCAGGGAACTCTGGAATGTCAGGACCAGAATAACTGCAACAGTAAAAACAGACACTCACTATGTGGCAGGAATGGCGAGCAAGTGCTCCTCACACATGGTCCTATCTAACCTTTACCAAGAGCCCGTGACAGACACGCAGTTATCTGCTCCATTCTAGCAGCATTAACAGAGAAGCCTAGATGCAAAGTCCCTCAACCCAACTGCCCTAGACCAACTCCTCTGTTTCATAGATGCAGAAGCTGAGGCCCAGAGAGATGACATGATTTCCCCAAGGACACACACTAGTCAGTGTCAGAATCAGTTCGTTCATACAGCACCTCACAGTTTTTCATGCTCTTATCTCCTCTCAAGAAGGCAAGGCTTTCTTTTGTTTGATGGTTATCATTTGGGATGCTTATAGGATGTGCCAAGCATGGTTCTAAAAGCTTCTCAAAAATTTACTCATTTAATGTTCACAAGTACACTGTGAAGCAGGTACATTTATTATTCCCATTTTGCAAATGAGAAAACTGAGGCACAGAGAGCTTAAGTAACCTGTCCAAGGTCACACAACCAGGATTCGAGTCCAGACAGTGTGAGGTTTTAACCACTATGTTGTCCTGTCCTTTTTACTGTTGAGAAACATGAGGCTCAAAGAGAGGACATGACTTGTCTAAGGCCACATAGCTAGAGAGAGGGGTGGCTGGACTGGAGCTCAGGTCTCCTGCCCCCAAGCCCAGTGCTGGTTCTCGTCCACACTTGCTAATTAACAAGCACTGATTGGGAGCCTTCTTTGGCCAGGAGGTCTGCTGTAGCTCTCCCGCCAAGAAGGAAACACACACCCGAAGTACAGAGGGATGAATGGGTTCACGGAGGTATCAGAGGTAGCTGTGTGAGTAGCAGGCAGGACACTGACCCACCTGGGAAGCTTCTGGAAGCCTGATCCTTGAGTCAAGTCTCCAAGTTCAAGTGGGAACTTTTCTGGAAGGACACTATGAAAAAGGACATTCCAGACTGAAGAAACAGCATGTGCAAAGGCTGGAGGTGTGGAAGAGAGTGTAAATTGCCGTGAGGAGCGCCTTTCAGCCCCAAGCAAGGGTGGGGACAGAAGAGGGTGACCATGGAGGAGCACAGAAGGTCCCTGAGAAAGTCAGGATAGTGGAGTACTCACCACAAATCTGCCCTTGCCTCACAGTGACTTTGGTGTACCCATTTGTAAGATGGGGGTGGGGATGGAATGGTGGGGGGTCTAAGGACCCCGCTAGCCCAAAGTCAGGATGGCTTTGAATAGGCGGACGGTTTTGATGTAAGGGTGGGAGACATGGGGAGAAAAGGCATTCCGGAAAGAGGGACCCACAGGAGCAAAGGCCTGGAGAAAGAAAATGCAGGGCAGGTTTTAGAAATGATAAGGAAAGAATGTGGCTGCTGTAGAGGGTCCATGGGATGGTGTAGACAGAGGAAAGCATGTGAAGAAGTTATATCACTCTGGACTCTTCAGTTACAAGTGATAGGAAGAGAAGAAAAAAGAAATTATTGATTTATATAACTGAGAGGCCCAGGACACTGGCTTCAGGCACAGCTGGATCAAGGTGCTGACATGTTATTGTAAGGACCCTGTCTCTCCCTCCATCTAAGCTTTAATTGTTTTATTGATGATTTCACTCTCAGGTAGGCTCTAACCTCAATGAGGCAAAAGTGGCCACTACTAGTCCCAGCATTTATCACACAAACTATACTTCTGGTGGAAAGAAAGATTCCCAGTAGTCCCAAAAAAGCCTCAGAGAGGACTCTTGCCAGACTTACCTCCTAGAACTGTCATGAAGATTAAAGTTGGACAGCTTAGCTCAATGCTTGGTACGCAAATGTTCAGCCTTTGCTGTAGCTCAGCCAAAAACTTTGGGATTATCCTGGACTCCTCTTTCCCTCACATCTAAGATTAAATCTATCTGCAAATCTTGTTGGGTCTACCTGTAAAAGAGATCCAGAATTCACCCATTTCTCCCCATCTCCATTGACGACACTCCACTGGTCAAAGCCAGCCTCATCTCTCTATTTTATTTTTTAAATTGAAGTATTACATTCATATAGAACAGAACACAACCCAGACGTGTACATCCAGCTCAGTAAATCTTCACACAATGAGCACAGGCTGTAACCTCCCCCAGATCAACAGAAGCCTCCCTCATTCCCCCTCCCTCCTAGTATGTGTCTTCTTGTGTGCCTGAGTCACCATCTTTTCTCACCTGTTCTAGTGCATTGGTGCCCGGCGGGTCTCCTGCTTTTACTCTTGCCCCTTCAGTTCATTCAGTCATCTCAGAGATCCTATAAACTGAAAGTCAGAAGATGTCCATCCTCTGCCCCAAACCCCCCCATGACTCCCATTTCATTAGATGTAAAAGCCAAAATTCTTACCATGGCGTGCAAGGTCTTACAGAAGCTGGCACCTCACCCCATCTCTTTCCCCCTTTCCCCCAGAGCCCTCAGCTCCAGCCATCCTGGCTCCCTGCTGTTCCTCAAACATACCAGGCACACTCTCAGACATGCACACAGGCCTTTGTACTTGCTGTTCCCACTGTCCGGAACCCTCTTCCTCTTGCCACCCCCATACCTTCATGGTTCACTCCATCATCTCCTTCAAGTTTGTGTTCAAATGTCACCTTTTGACATCTGCTTTCACCCAGGATTTAACTTCTTGCCTGACACAACCAAAAAAAAAAAAAAAACAGGTAAAATATATGAAAGGTACTTTTCAAGACATCAGGCATCAGGCAAGGAAGAATTGTGATCCCTGAAAGATGGGGAAGAAACAATGTGAGCCCTATGATCACCCCAGTTTACCACCTGGCTAGAGTTTTCAGATCTGAGGGTAGAGAGGCAGAACCTAGCAGACACCCAGAGTTAAGGAAATGGAGCTGAAGGTCCAGGAAGGACATGGAGGGAAGAGTTTGAAGGACAGAGGAGAGTGTTGAATAGAAACAGAATTCCAAATATCTGAACAAGGTCCCCCTTGAGTATTAGGCTGACCATTGGTTGGTGCTTTGGTATGACAAAACTAGTCTGGACAGGGAAAATTATCTACAAAGACTAAAGAACAGGGCCAAGCACTCACACAGAACCAAAAATAGTGTCAAGCAGAAGAAACTCATAATTCCTAGGGCGCTGGTTAGCACATTCAGGAAGATCTTTCCTCAGTGGTAGGAAATAATTAGCCCTCAACAGAGCACTGCTCTGGCCACACCCAACAAACCATAAAAGCAAGGTTAGAAAGGATCAAACTGTTTCCAAGTAACTTAATTGCATCTCAGAGCAAAACTCAAGAATATTTATAAAAATATACAACATCCAACAAGTGTAAGATTCACAATGTCTGGCACCCAAAGTTTACCAGGAATGCAAAGCAAGAAAATATGGCCCATAATGAGGAGAACAATCAATTAATCAAAACTGACCAAGAACTGACACAGAAGGACAAGAGCATTAAAGCAATTGTTAAAAGTACATTCAATATGTCTGTATGTTCAAAAGTCAAAGAGAGAAGGGCCGGCACATGGCTCACTCGGGAGAGTGCTGATAACACCAAGGCTGCGGGTTCGGATCCCATATAGGGATGGCCGGTTAGCTCACTGCGTGAGTGTGGTGCTGACAACACCAAGTCAAGGGTTAAGATCCCCTTACCGGTCATCTTTAAAAAAAAAAAAAAGTCAAAGAAAGACATGGAAGATATAAAAAGACCCAAATTGAACTTCTAGAGATGAGAACTACACTGTCTGAAATGAAAAATATGCTGACTAAACATGGCAGAAGAAAAGATTAGTGAATTTGAAGACATAGCAACTACCCAAAATCAAGCACACACAGAAAAAAAGAATCCAAAATAAAAAACAAGAAGAGTATCAGGAGCTGTGAGACAACTTCAGAAAATCTAAGCTACATGTAATTGGAGTCCCTAAAGAAGAGAAAATATTTGAAAAAGAATGGCTGAAAATATTCTAAGTTTGCTGTAAACAATAAACTCAGAGATCCAAGAAGCTTAACAAACCTAAAGCACAAGAAACAAGAAGAAAATTACCCATCATGATCAAATTGCTCACAGCTAGTGACAAAGAAGAAAATATTAAAAACAGTCAGAGGGAAAAAGGATTGTTTAACAAAGATAAGGATGATGGCAATATAAAGGAGAAAACAGTGAGCAATATCTTTTAAGAGACTGAAAGAAAACAAAGCTGCCAACCTAGAATTCTATACCCAGTTAAAATATCTTTCAAAACTGAAGGTGAAATAAAGATACAAACCGATCTGCACCACAAGAAATAATAAAGGAAATTCTTCAGGCAGAAGGAAAATGATACCGGGTGGAAATCTTAATCTATACAAAGAAATGAAGATCACTAGAAATGTTAATTATATGAATAAATATATAAGATTATAAGATTTTGTTCTTACCATTTAAGTGTCTTTAAAAGACAATGTATTCTCCTCCTTGATTTGGCTGTAAAAAAAAAGAAAATTAAATTTACCATTGAAACAAAAAGTGATAATATTTTTATGGAGTTTGCAATATATACATAAGTAAAAATGTATGGCAACAATAATATATAGGTTAGGAAGAGAGAAATAAAAGTATGCTATTGTAAGGTTCTTATACTATATACATGATGTGGTATAATATCACTTGAAGATAGACTGTAATAAGTTAGAGATATACACTATAAATCTTAATGCAACCACTAAAATAATAAAACAAATGATAGCTAATAAGACAACAAAGGAGGCAAGATGAAATAGTAAAAATACTCAATACAAAACAAAGCAGAAAAAGAAAAACAAAGAACAGATGGGACAAAAAGAAAACAAATAGCAAGATGATAGACTTAAATCTAACCACAGCAATAATCACATTAAATGTAAATGGTCTAAACATCCCCAATTAAAAGGCAGATGTTGTCAGATTGGCCTTTTTTGAAAAAAGGATACAAATACGTGCCACCATGGGGTGGGGGGGTGGGGGAAGCACACTTTAAATATAAAGTACACAAGTTAAAAGTACAAGGATAGAAAAGGATATGCCATACTAACACTAATCAAAAGAATACTGGAGTGTCTAGATTAATATTAGACAAAGCTGTTTTCAGAGCAAAGAATATTAGCAAGAATAGATAATTTCATTATGAAGTGACAGAGAGGTCAATTAAGAGCACATAACATTCCAAATATTTATGCCTCTAATAGCAGAGATTCAAAATACATGAAGCAAAAACTAACAGACCTGCAGGAGAAATACACAATTATTGATTGAGATCTCAAATCTCAATAATTAAAAGAACAAGTAGAAAGAAAATAAAGTGTCACTTTCTCAGTGAGTCCTTCAAATTGACCATTGATTTTAATTGTACCCTCCTTGTTCCCTATACCTCTTTCCTGCACATATCACTTTTTAATGAAATATTTATTTGTTTATTTATTTTTATTTTTATTTATTTATTTGCATAATGCCTGGAGCAGTGTCTGGCACTTAGAAGATTCTCAAAAAATACTTATTCAATAAAAACATAATTGAAAGAAAGTTAGTATTATTATGACTAGTTATGTGACTCTGCATCATATAGTCTTTCTCTATTGTTATTTGAATGGGTAGACCCCAACAAAATTAATATTGGAGCCTCAGAATTCTAGAACATAAAGGCAGAAATTATAGAACTCCAGAATGTCTGTGAAAGATAAATAGGATGTTAACATTTGAGAAAGTCTGAAGACTACAATGTTAGAATTATAAGATATTTAAGCCAGAACATCAGAATCAGGGACTAGAGTTGATGAGGGAACTACACCTGGTTTGCATGGGGCGGGGTGGGGGGGTGGTCAGAGCCAAACAGCACTTTTTTTTTTATCTCACCTGCTGCTTCTGGGTGTCCCCTTGACTTTAGTATCCATAAGGAGGAGTCCATTCAGCTAACCTAGACCAGCAAAGCAAAAGGACTGAGAAATTAGTCACCCATGGCTTCAGGAGCTGCAGGAATGAGAGGAGTAAGGGGATGGGGGTGAGGGGGAAGGGAGGCTGTATTTCTCCATTTTAATTCAGCTCCTGTTCACCAGGCCCCTTCTGGACTGTGGGCTCATAAGGCATTGCGGTCATGCAAGACTGGAAGTTGTCATTATCAGAAGGAACCACCACCACATCCTCAGGGATAAGGGGGAGGCTTGCTCAACGTCCTAGGGACCCTGCTCCATGGCTACAGAACTGGCGGAGGCTGGGAACTAGAGACAAAGCTACATAGGGTCAGGGTGGCCCTATGTCTCTAGGCCCAGGAGTGCGGCCTTTATTGCTTTGGCAATGGTACACGTTAGTGATGTAATGGTGGGGGTCCAGCAAGTGGGGCCCACCCACCTAATCAGTGGTCCTGCTTTGTTTTTATCTACAGCTCTCACCACCCCCTGCCCTGCCTCATGTCTTATATGTTTATTACATTCCTCAGCCATCTCCCCAACCAGACAGTGGGTCTGTGAGGGGAGCCTGCAGCTTCAGCTTTGCTCACACCTGGCCCTCGCCCTTCATAGTGTGACTGTGGACTCCATATATCAAAGGTTCAATCGGTGCTGCGCTTGGACTGAATGGGTGAAGCTGCTTGCCCAGCCCTGCACACAGGGACTCTTCACACACCCAGTCACACCCGTCTTTTTCCTTCTCTTTCCTAGTGAAGGCTGTGAATCCTCTACCCCAAAACTCACACGCCTTTCATACTGGTGCAGACACTTGGAGGGCCACAGACACACACACACATGCGCACACACATCCGAGCCCCAAGCTCTCCGTGGACAACAGATTTTGAGGCAGGCACTTGTCTACCCCACTGGCCCAGGTGAAGGATGACACTCAGGGGCCTCTTTCCAGCATCATCAGGTTTCTGGAAGGCAAATCACAGAAGATACCTAGAATCCGCACTTGCAAGCACCACTGTCTACCCAGCACTGTGCTGACATGGTCTCAGCCCCTCACCTCCACCACGCCTGGACACAGAGTGGTCACCCGACACTCACACGACCCCTCGCAGCAAGCAGGGAGCACTTTCTGAACCACCGTGCTACTGACCTCCAAAACAGCCCCGGATTGACCCTCCACCTACGACCCTGGTTCTCAACATTACCTGAATCACAAGCTGCCTTTCTGAGGCTGGGTCAACTGCTGGCAAAGCCCCACAGAAATACACAAAGGGGCACGATTCATCAGGCAAATTCCCGGGCACTGTCCCTCACATCTCTTCCCTCCCCCCTCCCCGGTCCCTGGCCGTTGCAGCCTGTAGACCCCCCAAGCCAATAACCAGGCGTTCCACACCTGGGGTACAGGACGGGTGGCAGGACCCCTCTCTTCTCTGGCCACTGCAGGGAGCCACGCCCACCCCCCTCCTCAAACCGTTGCTGTTTCTCGTCCCCTTTCTAAATTAATACCGCACTGCTTAATCGGCGGCCCCGGCGCGTGTGCGCGCGCGCGCATGGGGGCTGGGGGGTCACTTCTCACACATGGGTCGGGGTGGGGACTGGCTCCCTGCCCAAGAGTGAGACCCCTCCCCCAGCCCCCGGCCGCTGGAGGATTGTGAAGCTCAAACAGATGGACCGAGCCAAAGGGGCGGGGGCGCGCTGACGGGGTGCGAGACGGGCGCCCTGACAAAGGCGGGGGCCGGGCGGCGCGGGCCGCCTTATCAGCGCGGGCAGACCGGGCGTCCCGGCGGCGCCCGCGGCCCGCGTTCAGGCGCACAAAGGCCCGGGGCCGGGCGGGGGGTGGGGGCCTTGAAGATTAATTGCCCAATCAAGTTGTTGGCGCGGGGCGGGGGCGGGGGCCGCGGCCCCGGGGGACGCGGGGCGGCGCATAATGAAGTGTGCAAAAAGTTAATTTGCTCCACGACTCGCTGCTCACCACAATCAAAGGCGGGCGGCGGGCAGGGGATGGGCGAGGAGTGTGTCCCCCACCCTGGCCCCGGCGGGCGATCCGGAGGCGGGGTGGGGGTCGCGGGGCAGCCCCGGCGCTGGGGACGGAGGTCTCCAGACGTGCGTTCTACCCCCACATCCGCCGCGTGTCCCAGGGCAGGTCCCGTCCCCTCTCCGAGCGCCGCTCTCCTCGCCTGGACGCACAATGGTTGACATTTCTGCAGCGCTCGCTCTCTCTGTGCGGAGCACTGCGCCAGGCGGCCGAGCGTCTCCCTGGGGTTGTCTCCTTTCACCTCACAACCTGAAGAGGTAGGGCCTGTGCTCACCCGTTTGCAGACGAGGAACCCGAGGCACAGGGATGCTCAGGAGGGCCCCAAGGTCACAGGGCTCTTCCTCGGCCCAGAGCCTTAGGTAGAAAACGACACAGTGGCCAGTGTTAAAGACAAAATACACCGGACAGTTGGTGAGATTATATTATTCACGCAAAGCAATAAGGAGAGCACCTTGGATCCCAAGATCAGAGTGTCTGGCTGGGTGGATTTGCCGTAGACTTTTGCAGAGAGGAGCAGACAGGTTACAGGTGGGGAGACTTAGAGGTGAGGTTGTCTTGCAATCAGGAGGTGCCTCCATCAATCAACTGAAAAGGAAATGTTTATCTCTGCATCTGGTAGTTTCAGAGGGGACACACAGTTCTAATCTCAACTAATCAACCATGGGACGAAGAATGGGAAGTGGGAGAGTCTTTGTCCAGCCTTGTCCTCAGGTTCAGGCACAGGGGGAAAGGTCACAGGCAAACAAGGGAATCATCCCCCCCTCCCCCTCTTGTGGGAGTCACAGACAGAGTAGACAGCGAGTCTTATCTAAGTCATATGGGAAAGGGTGGTTTATTTTGGTAAGTCATTTCCCTGAACAAAAGGTTGGGGGTTTTTGGAAAACAAAAGGTTGGGGTAATTTCTTAACCATTGCTGTAAAGTTTAACATTGTCAAAAGGTTGGCTGATAGCACAGGTAGAGGCAACAGCTTTGCTGAGGGCCTTAAAGCCACTGCCTGGTGAGGAACTTATCCTTGTAAATATAAATGTTCCTTCAATCAATCCTCTGGGGAATGTGACTTGGGC
Source organism: Cynocephalus volans (assembly GCF_027409185.1). Classification (NCBI taxonomy): domain Eukaryota; kingdom Metazoa; phylum Chordata; class Mammalia; order Dermoptera; family Cynocephalidae; genus Cynocephalus; species Cynocephalus volans. Next base: position 27,019,498 of record NC_084460.1, read on the forward strand.
AAGGAGCAATGATACTTTATAGGACACTATTTTCAGTGAGAGCATAATGGCAAGCACAAAGCAGAGCACCTGGAGCATGGTAAGCGCTGAATTAATGTTAGCTATGGTTACTATCATGTTCTCAGAGAGCAGTGGTGCTGGGATTTGAATTCAAGCTGCATGGTTTCAGAGACCACAGGCTTGCTGTCAGGCACACTGCTGGCTCTCATCTCTATAGCTTCACTCCTCAAACACCAAGCGCTTTCCTAACCTGTGTCCCACGTACCGCGCGCCCTGATGAGAAAAGGAGCAGGGCTGTCCTTCCTGAGTGGCTCATCCAGGGAGGCAGGCCAGCCCTAAGCAGACAATGACACAGAAGCCACAGTGGCCTAGGAGCTCAGAGGGAGTGCCAACGCCCCCTCCTCCAGAAGCAGCTTCCAGGACAGACTGGCCACGCTCACGCCCTGGCTCTGACTAGTGGCTCCTGAGTCCCGTTTCTCTGACCCACTGCCCAGGCCTATCCCTGGATCCAGGCTGGACCAGGGGATTGGAAGGGAGCTCTTGAGGGTGACACGAGCCAGGCTTTCAGGAGAGAAGGGGCGGGGTCACAGCCAAACCAAGATTTATGGGCCTGATCATAATAATGAAAGAAAAAAAGAAAAAAGGACGCGTGTTCGGCAATGCCCAGGGACCAGGACTGCTGCCCTATTACCAAAAATGTCGTCGCTCTCGACTCTGCAAATTAGCATAAAACATGCTGTTTTGCATTCGTTTGCATGTCATTTGCATGCTAATGACTTGACGCCACAATGCACCCAGTCCCCTGAGAGGCTTCTGGTCCTAGCTTTTCTCCCAGCCCCTGCCCCTTGTCTTGCATTGAGAAAACCAGGATATCTTGGTTCTAGGCTAGGCTGGGCTGCTCACTCTAGGCTGGTCCCTCTCTGTCTCAGTTTCCCTGGATGTGAGCTGAACAGGATGAACTGAGCAGGGGTTTTCAAATTATGCTCCAGTATCCCCCTTGGGAGCTGCAGAGACGGGGGAGCAGGTGGGGCAGGCGCCCCCCTTCCATCCTTTCTGAACAGCTGGGACTCTCAGTAAAATTTCTCTTGAGCAATGCAGAGCTTCTCTATTAAAAACAAAGTCCAAAAAGTTTGCAAACAAATGGACTAAGTTTTCTCCGCCAAGTTTTTCCAATGCAATGTTCTTTAAAGACTTTAATAATAATAACAATCAGAGTTAAAATATGTAGTACTTACCATGGGGCAGTCACTGTTACACATGTAATTCACATAATCCTCACACAACCCTTGAAATAGGTGCTATTGTTACACCCCCATTTTATAGATGGGTAAACGGAGGCACCAAAAGGTTGAGTAACTTAGCTAAGTTCAAACAGCCACTACATGGAAAAGATTGGAACCCAGGCAGTCTGGCTCTAGAGTCCACACCACGAGTTTGTCCAGGTCAACCTTTCCATCGTACAGACGGGGAAACTGAGACCTAGAGAGGAAGACAGAATTTCTAAGCATAGCAGCTAAACTGGCACTTGAGCCTTGTTTCCTGCCCAAGCCCTAGACTCTTCGCCACCCAGAGAAGGACAGATGGAGAAGGGACGCTTGGGGTTTCAAAGATGGTCCAATGGGCCTGCAAGGGTGAGAGGTGCCTTCTTCCCTGGCTGCTACCAGAGCCTGCTTCCTCCTCTTCAGCCAGCCTAATCCCAGCTGGAAGACTTCAGGGAATAGGCCCTGGAGCCAGGAGGGATGAGTCCCTAAATCAGGGTAGCCAGCAGGCTGGTGAGAGCACCAGGTGTGCCCACCAGAGCCAAGACACAATACCCTGCTTGACTGTGCAGGTGGAGGCACCACCGAGGGAGCTTCTGGTGTAGGGGGGGGGGCAGGGAGCTTTATCTCTGCAGAGGCAGGCAGTGCCAGGCCAGCAGGTGCTCAGCCCCCATCCATGGGGGTCTGGCTGGGAAACCCCCAGATGCAGATATAACTAGTCCCCCCTCACCCCCCGTGTGGTGCCCTGTTGGGGACTAGTCATCCCTTCTTTCTATTCAGTGCCTCATCATGGCACCCTGGACTTTCTCCAGACCCCTCCCTCCTGTCAATCTCCACGACTGAACTAACCCCTGTCACCCTGCTCCAGCCACCTTGGCCTTCTCTCATTTCCTCTCACACCCCAAGCTCGGTCCTACCTCTGCACCTTTTGCTGTTCCTTCCACCTTGAACACCCTGCTTGGCCTCTTTGCACCTTTTGGGTCTCGGTTCAAGAGTCACTTCCTCTGAGAGACCTTCCCTAACTACCCCATCTAAAGTTAACTACCATTACCCCCTCCCCCGTTACTCCTGAGCACGTCAACCTTGTTTTCTTCTCAGCTGTTACCGCAATCTGAATTTATCTTGTTTACTTACGTGTCTCCTTATCCAGTGCCTGTCTCCACCACTAGACTCTCACTGCAGGAGAGTCAGGACCATGTCTATCTTATAGCAATACAGTTCTCAATGAATATCTGTTGAAGGAAAGAAATAAAGAGGGGAGGCAGTAGCTGCTGCTGATTTATTTGGTTAGTGTCAGTCTCCCCATCCCCACCCTTTTCTAGAATGTCAACTCCAGGAAGGCAGGGATTTATGTCTGTTGTGATTACTGCTGTGTTCCCAGGGGCTAGCACTGTGCCTGGTATACAGTAGATACTCAATAAATATTTGTTATGAATGAGCAAAGTTTGCAAGAGCTTTGGATCAGAAGTTGGGAGACCTGAGTCCCTTCCCAGGATTGCCCCAGATGGAGTGTAGGACCCACGGAAAGTTCCTTCTTCTCTGGGGCCTTCAGTTTCTTCTCTGAAAGGTGGACTTTGAAATCCCTGCCACCTTTATCAGGACCACGCAGGGTCAAAACAGTGGCTTGTCCTGACTTACTCCCCAGAAAAGGCAGCCAGTGCAACTGCCAGGAGGCGAGGGGCAGGCAAACCTGGCCTCCAATCGGGACATGGCTATCACCTGGCTGTGTGACTTGGAGAAATCACTGTCCTTTTCTGAGTCTCCATTTTCTCATTTGCAAAAGGGGCACAGTAACCGTAAGGACAGCATGAGATGATGGAAAGAACAGTGTTGTGCAGAGTGTAAAGCACTGTGCGCATAGTGTCATTTCTCATCAGCAAGGCAGTGCAGCAGGGTCGTAATGACACAGCTCCACCCGCAAGTGCTCTCTTTCTTTATCTGTAAAAGGGGCTCCCAATAGTACCAATCTCATGGAGCTCTGGTGAGGATTAAAATGAGAAAATGTGTACCAAGCCCTTGGCACAAGACCTGGCACAGGTAGGGGCCTTATAACCACAGTCCTTGTAGGCATTAAGTGCCTCTGTGGCTGTTCATGTCAGGACACAAAAAGGAAGACACAAGGTGAGGATGGGGGTGGCCATGGTTTGAGTTCAGTGTTGGGTTGGGGAGGATGAGGCTGGATGGGGAGGCTGGGGTGAGATCAGGCAGCCCCGAGGGTTGGATGAAGATTTAGCCTTTATCGTGGGGCAGTGGGAGTTAGAGGATAGTTCTAAGCAGGGAAGCAAAATGATCTGATCCAAGTTTCAAAATGCCCACTCCAGGTGCCGGTGTGGCTGGCATTGCTGGTGCTTCCCCATGTTCATTACCTCCCTCTCCTTCAGCATTAGAACCCCCAGTTGTGTTAGGCACGTGGACACCCAGATAGAGACCACACTTCCCAACATCTCTTGCAGTTAGGTATGGCCATGTGTCCACATTCTAGCCAAGAGGAGGTAAGTAGAGTACCATGTGCAATTACTGGAAGGGGTCCTTAAAGAGAATGGAGCATTCTTTGCCTCTTCCTCTTCCCTCAGCTGGAATGTGGACATGATGGCTGGAGAATGAGCAGCCATTTTGGACCATGAAGTGCTGAGGCTAGAACAAAATGATACAAGGAGCCTGGGTATTTGAGGACCAAGGAGCCATCATACCAGCCTGGGACTACCTGCCTCCAGACTGTATATAAGATAAATCAGTGTTTGTCTCATTTAAGTCACTCTTCTTGTGGGCTCTCTACCACCTACAGCCAAATCTAAACCAAATAGATCCACCAGCACAGGTAATCTTGGAGCTCTTGGTCCCACCTTGAGGTATACTGGGGAGAGGATGCTCCATGAGGCTCCTGGCTCTGACTGCCCAGCTCTGCCTATCCGAGGGCACAGCCCACATCTCCCCAACAGAAGTGGCTGGCATCTCTGGCTGGGCCAAACTCTGACAGGTGCAGAGCTCATCAGGGCACAAGACCAGGCCTCCTGCTTCTGCCCTTGCAGAGAGGATGGCAGGCAATAGCAGAGTGGCACTGTCTATCCTGTGGGCCACCTCCAGGCCCTTCTCACCCACCCTCCATGCTGCATACAAGTGATCTCACAAATTCCACCTCAGTGTCCTCCTGTGGCCTCCCACAACCCTCAAGGTGACCTCCAACCACTTCTCTGGCCCACCAAGCCCTGCAGGAGGTGGCCCCCGCTTGATTCTTCAGTGCTCAGCTTCAAGTAAAATCCATAGGCACATTTCCTCGCTCTTTCTCTAGGAGCTCTGTGACCTCAACCAAGCTGCTAAAGTGGTCGAGGTCTCAATTTCCTTACCTATGAAATGGAGATGATAATAACAACTACTTCCTGTTGTTGTGAAGCTTGCATGGGTCAGTGCGGGGGTTCTGGTTATTTGGTGCGGCATAACAAACCACTTCAAAACACAGTGCTGTTAGCCCTTTTCTTACACTCACAGATTCTTACTGGTCAGGAAGTGAGGCAGAGCTCACTGGGGGAGGTTTCCTCCTGTTCTATGTATCTGAGGACTCAGCTGGGAAGAGGTGGAGGCTGGAGGCTGGAATCATCTAGAGGTGACTTCCCTCACATGTCGGCAGTCAAGACTTGCGCAGCTGAGACTGATGGCCAGAACACCTGCCTGTGGCCTCTGCTTGGGTGCTGGGCTTTCTCAGGCATGGCGGCTGGGTTCCGAGAGTGAGCATCCTCTGAGACTCAAGCAGGAGTGGCATGGTTATTTCTAAGTATCCTCAGAAGTCACACAATGTCACTTCTGTCACATTTTATTCCTGAAAGCAATCAAGGGAGAGAACATAGACCCCATGCCATGATGGGAAGAGTGTCAAGGAATTCGGAGTCATATTTTTAAATGGCTTGAACAGTGCCTGGCTCATCACAAGCACTCATTAAATGATAGCCAGGAGAAGTAGTCATAGCACGATAGTAGCAGGGTTCAATCCTACATGTGCTGAAACAGTCATATCAGGTGACACTACACATAAAGGGATTAATGGAGAAAGCATGGGGACAAGGTCCCTGGAAACTGACTAGGGCAAGACAGGCACTGAAAGGTAGAGTTAGGATAATAAAAACTAATATGCTTTGATATTATGCCAGGCACTAAGCTAAGCATCTTCCATGTAAGATCTCGTATAATCCATACAGCAATCCAAGAGGCAGATGCTATCATTATGCGCATTTATTGATAATGAGTCAGAGACTCAGAGAGGCAACAGGTCTTACCCAAGGCCACACAGCTAGGAAAAGGCACAGTCAAGATTTGAACCCAGGCTGCAGGTTTTCAGAGCTGGTCCTCACTTCCTGAGACTAAGCTGGGCAACAGTCCAGGCTGCCAGGTGGAACAGGCCATCCTGACTGTTTGGTGACAGACAGGGAGGGCTTGTTCTGCTGGACAGAGAGCCAGGACCAGGAGGTTTGTCAGCTGCAAGCCCACAGCCACAGGCAGGGGGAATAGGGCCAAGACCTCCGTCTGGAGGGTGGGGGAGGGAGGGAGTGGAGCAAGGCAGAGCCCCCCTCCAGAGGCAGCAAAGCACTAGGGAATGAAGATAACACCCTGGTCACTGGAGCTGAGCTGAGGACCACAATGGGGTCCTGACTTCTGCTCCCTGGTCCCCCACCTAGAGCAGGGCTCAGCCTGCTACTGGAGGTCAGGACACCTCAGCTGTAGGATGAGGAAGAGCAGGTGAGGAGGGGAGCACCATTCCAAACAACAGCAAGGAAGGGGCACAGACAGGGCCCCCAACAGCACTGTGTTCGCAGGGCAACCCGCATGCCTGAAGAGGATCAGCATGCCTCTGCCTGGTGCCCTCTTGTCTTGACTTTTCTTTTATTTCCGTCTGCTCCTTTCCCTTCCTTCCCTTCTTCCTTCCATCCCTCCCTCCTTCCATTCCTTCCTTCCTTCTATCCCTCCCTCCATTTCTTTCTTCCATACGTACCTCCCTACTCCTCCCTCCACGCTTCTTCCCTCCTTCCCTTCTTCTTTCTTCTCTCCTTCCTTCCATTCCTTCCCCATATGGAACCTCACAGATGGGAGAGGCTGCATTCCCCAGAGGCAAGAGGAAATCTGGTCTGAACCTGGTCATGCCATGGATTTCACCATAAAATGAAATATGACTCCTAAGCTGTTACAAAACCAGTACCAATGGTGTCATGAGCCTGTGATGACTTCCCTTGACTCTCTAGAAATTAGATGTAAAAGACATGTCAACTCCTCTCTGTCCCCACAGTACAGAGGGTGTCTCCCAGAGCATATGAGTATCCTGGGTGTTAGTGGGAGGTGGCTTCATGGGGTACTAGATTATGAGCTGGATCGCCTTGAAGTAATTGCTAAGTGCCTCTGAGCCTCGGTTTTCTTGGTTGAAACAACTTTGCGGGGCTGAGAGATGGGTAACACCAGATGACACACAGTTGCTCTCAGTCACAGGAGTGCTTCTGCCTTGCCTGGTCCCTTGCTGGCACAGGCCTCTGACCTTTCTCCCAGGCCTGTGGGACAGAGCCAACTCCCAGCTGATGTTGGCGAGCGGCTGGGAGGGTGGACAGGCAGGCTGTCAGGGCCGGCCCCGTGCCCAGAGAACCTTCTGTGCCACTGTTCCCTCAGCCAGGCAGGTCCAGCCCACTGGCCACTTCCATGCCCCTGGCAGGACAGGGCTGCAGGCCCCTCCTCTCATGTATCTCTGCTCAGCTGACCGGGGTGGCCAGCCCCCTCCCCCCCGAGCCCTGGAAACAGAAGTCTCCAATATAAATGCAAATTCGCTGCGGTCCCCAGTCTCGGCTGGCAGCTCCAGCCTGTGCTGCAAGCTGGGGACATGAGCTGACACTGGCCCAGAGGAGATAAGGCGCTTCTGGGCCACCCCCACCCCCCACCCTGCCCACCCCTCAGCCTGTCAGCTCCACAGAGACCCCAGGGAGTCCCAGCTGGCTAGCTTCCCTTCCTCTTCACTGTCCCACAAGGCTGTGATGGGCCTGCAAAGCCCCCCTTACCGTAATTAAGGAGGGAGGCAATCCTCAAAAGGTGACATGCTCCACCTGCTTGCCCTCCGGGGGCTGGCAGGAACAAAGTGGGGAGGCAGGAGACATGGGAGAAAGGGCAACAGAATGTGGGGTCTCATCTCCACCACCATCCTCCACTGGGCTCGGGGCCACTGACAGCTCATAGCATTCCTTTGTGTGAATTACAAACAGGTATCCTTTCTTCCTGGTGCAGCAGCCCCGCAGTAGGGTGCAAAGTACCCTCTTGTCCCCCAGCTGGGCACCGTTGAGCCTCGCACAACTTGCACAGCTGTAAGCTACAGCCCTTGGCAGGGCCCATCTCATCTTTGGGACTTGGTTTCCCTTTGGTGAAGGAAATCACGTAGAGAGACCCCCAACATTGCACAACTCTCCTGCAGGTCACGTGCACAGACCACTGGAGTTGAGCAGGGCAGCACCATGGATAAGGCCTTTTCCGCTCAGATATTTTATCATCCTTCCATTCCTAGGTCCCAGACGCTCTGTTCCATGAGCCATGACTCCAGGATTCTCAACAAGGGATCAAGGAGTCTCTGGCAGAAGGGGTAGGTCTGGGGTCAGGAGCAGGATTCTAGAATGCCACAGCCCAGGTTCAAGTCTGGTACATCACTGGCTCCAGCTCTAATGTCACCTCCTCCAAGAAGCCTTCCCCAATGGTCTCATATGGAGCAGTCTCTTTCCTACCTCCAGAGATCATATTGTATTGCCCTGTTGTTTTTTTCTCCATTGTGTTTATCAGTATGTGAAATTATCTCATTCATGTATGTCTTCCCATGGCTATTTTCTGGCTCCCCTCTCTTAGTGGAATTCAAGTTTCTGCAAGAGCAGACACCATGAATCAATAACTCCTGCCCTTGACACTTTCTGGGGTAATGACACATCCCCTCCTGTCAGGTTAGTGTAAAGTATTCAATAAAACAGCCAGAGCTGCTTAGTACAGAGTCAGCATACAGTAAGCACTCAATAAATGCTAATGGTCATTGTTATTGTTATTATAAAAGGGCTGTGAGTGTCCTGGTCCCAGAAGTGCAACTCCTGACACACCTCCACAAATTCCAAACCAAATCCCACATGCTCCCACCATGCCATACACACCCACCACGGGGGCCACGTCCTTCTCCCCCATTTACTCACCCTGAGATCGTAGGCAAATTGGATCTTCTCTGTCTGCCTCGGTTTCCCTCTGTAAACTGATGGGTGATCTCATTATTGCCTGAAGCTTCACAAAATTGCTATGACTGTCAAGTGACATAGTGAGGGAAACACACTTTTTAATCCCCAAATGTGACTTCAATACCAAGAAGAGTTCTGCATGTCCCTCCTGGCCACCCAGACTCCAAATGTTATGTCTTCATCCTCCAGAGCCTCCCAGTGCTCTTGGCCTGGAATCCCAAGGCCCTGCTTTCCCCTGACCCAACCCAGACATGTCTCAGGCTTTCTTTGAAGGAGGGGTTTCCATAGAGGCAGCGTTTCTCAAAGTTTGTACATAATCAATGACACCACCTCCCCCTCCTATCCCCATCTGCAGTCCTTCTTTTACACAATTTACTTAATATTTTTCTTTAAATTGCCTCATTTTTAAAAAATAAACCCAGTTTCTGCTAATGGGAAACTTTATACTAATGCCATAAATGAGAATTAGTATCAGCTACTATAAAAAGAGGGTACATGTTGACATTCGCCAAAATAAATGCTTACGTATTAAAAGCTCAGAACCCCCAGCAACAAGGAAATCCTGATCTAAGGTTTTCAAGTTCTCGAGCTGAGAGTTCTCTGGGAGACTTTTTAAAAATTCTTTTGTTCACTAGACAAACACTTCATGAGAACATTAAGGGGCTAGCCAAGGAGGTAACAACTGTAAGAGACATGGCTTCCTGTCCTCGACACTGACATAGAGGCTGCAGTTGAGGCAGCTGCTTACACCATTTGAAATAAAATCTATTAGCTGAGAATGAATGATTACCCAAGCAGGCCTAACTGGGTATCTGCTGGCTTTTTTCTCTGAACACTACCGAATAAAAGTATCTTACCTGTAAAGGTGGTTGGGCCTTACATAAAAAGGGATGGGGAAAAAAAATCTCTATCTGCCAGGGTGACTGTCTCCATGCACACAACAAAACATGCCTGCTAACTTCTCTGGCTGAAAACACCATCTATAGGATCTCTACTTTGCTGATTCCAGACTCTTGGGAAGAGCAAAGTAACACAACGGCATTTTGCTTCTTGGAAAAGAACCAAAAGTGGAACCTCATGCAAGTCTGGTAAAATGTATCAGAAACTTTAAATTTGCTGGGCAATTAGAATTGACTCTGTTCATCAAAGTTTACCATTAAAATTGTGGACAGATAAGTCATAAGCTGGGAGATGTTTTTAACAATTTGACTGACAAATTTAAAGTTTTCACACCTGTGACTAAATCATGGCTGTGGACCACAACAGCTGCCGGATATTCTTGGCTGCATTGTTGATTATAGTGAAAAGTTGGAAGCAACCTAAACGTTCATCAGTATAGGATTCAGTAAGTAAAGATGGTATATTTCACACAATGGAAAACTACGCAATGATTTACCAATGATGCTGTAGAATATTTAGGTATGGAAAAATGTGTAAGTGGAAAAGGAGCTACAAAGCAGAATGTACAATATAATCTCTTTTAAAATATATATAGATATCCATTTTAGAAAGATTGGGATGGCTTTGGGTTGGAGAGGATTTCTGAAACAAAAGTACAAACCATAAAGACAAATATTAATAAATTAATCTACATTAGAAATGACTCTGTTTATCAGAGTTTACCATTAAAAACATGGGCAGATAAATCATAAGCTAGGAGATGTTTTTAATAATTTGACTGACAAATATTAGCATCCAAAATATACAAAGAGCTCCTACAAATCAATAAGACAAGGACAAACAATCAAAAAGAAAAATAGGCTATAAAGATTTGAACAGAGAATAGAAAACATGAACAGCCAATAACCACTTGAGAAGATGCTCAACCTTTGAGTAATTAGGGAAATCCAAATTAAAAGCTCATTTCGTATCCACTAGATTGGCAAAACTTAAAAAGCTGAACAAATCCAAATGTGATCAATTATGTGGAACAAGAGGACTCCTTGACACTGATGATGGGGGGGTCAGTTGTACAATATTTTAGAGAACAATTTGGCCTTATTTTGCACTTATGTCCAGCAATCCATTCCTGGAGACATCTAGAGAAACGCTGTATGTGCGCATCAGAAAGTGTGGGTAACAAAATTCAGATCAGCAGGACTTAGCCCTTCCCTCAGGCACCTGATAAATTCCTCCTACTTCTTCGCTGTCTTCTGACTTTCTTTGGCCAACATTTGCCCCAGGGGTGGCCCTTTAACTCTCCTGCACTTCTGGGTGATATAACCCAGACCTGTTAGGCAGCCACTGGGCAAGCCAGATTCCATGGGCAGAGCAGGGCATCTGGGGCATCATCTGTGTAGAGGTAGTGGGATGAACTCAAGCTTCTGTGACTCTCCAAGGGGCCAAGGAGAGGTCAAGACTGCTGAGGGTGTTAGGAAAAGAGGTGGTGAGGTTGCGGGCAGGGTTAGCTAGTAAATGACCATTCTTCCAAACAACAGACTGCTCTGTTGCAGTACAAAATAATGGGCAACCCCACATGAGCCAATAGGAAATATCTTCAAGATACATTGCCCCGTGAAAAAAGCAGGCAGAGCAGTTACCATTGTGAAAGGGGGGGAGTAAAGAGTATATATACATGTCATCTGCATGTGCCTAAAATACCATGAGCACAGGAAACTGGCCTCAGGGGGAGGCGGTGGGTGGCTGGGGATCAGGGGTGGGAGAGAGACTTTTTTTTCACTTGCATCCCCTTTTGTGCCATTTTACTTCGTACACTGCATGTGATGCTATGGAAAAATAAATAAATGCAATAATCTAAAAATGGAAACTACACGCAGTCACATTAAATGTAATCCATATATAACTATTATGAGAATGGGTTGAGTTGCTGATCACCAGTTGAGGTATGCTATTTGGTAGACACTTCATTAAATCTTATTGCTTACAACTTTGGAAAATCTTCAAATATTTTTCCAGCCAATCTTTTTGGTTTCAGACTTTTCCATGGACCCTTGCCATCAAGCTTGTGGCTTCTTGGCATTGTGCCTACTGGGCCACATGCATGGAGCAGATCTAGTCATCACCCACACCCAGTGGCCAGCTGATTCCCTAAGGTCTACTCTTCCATATGCATTCCTTTGACTTAACTTCTCTATTGGGTCCTCCCCAGAGTTGCTCTTTAACACAAATGAGTCCATGGAGGAACTGGCTTGACCCTCCCTTTCCTCAGCAGCCAAAATCGCACAAGGTGACTTTTGGGACTTCAGTCTCCCATTGGGCTATGTGGTGTCTCTCTGCCTAGATATGCTGCTCTCTCCTACACCTCACCCCTTGTTCACTCTTCTCCAGCTACACTGGATCCCTATTCCTCAAACCCCCCACTATGGTAGGCAGATTCTAAGATGGCCCCCAAGATTTCCAGCCCTCCCCCCTCCAGGTGTACATGTCCTGCAGGATCCCCTGGGCTGTGAATATGATGACCTTTACTCCAGTGATGAGGTTATGTTATTTGGCCTAGGTGACCTTAAGATATGGAAATTACCTGGGTGTATCTGACCTCATTACATGAGGCCTTCAAAAGCAGTGAGTTTTCTCTGGCTGGTCACAGAGAAAAGATTTGAAGCACGAAAAGGACTTCGTGCCAAAGATTTGAAACACGAAAAGGATTCAACACACTGTTACCGACTTGAAGGTGGAGGGAGCCACATGTCAAGGAATGTAGGTGGCCTCTAGGAGCTGACAGCCAGCAAGAAAATGAGGGCCTCAGTCCTACAACCGCAGGGAACTGAATTGTTGCCAACAACAGGAAGGAACTTGGAAGTGGATCTTTTCCCAGCGCCTTCAGATGAGAACCAAGCCCAGCCTACACCTCATGATGCCCTGAGCAAAGAACCCAGCTGCTCTATGCCAGATGCATGACTTACAGAACTGTGAGCTAAATGGGTATTATTTCAAGAAATTGTTTGTGGTAATTTGTTACATAGTAATAGAAACTAATACACATGCCAAACTGGCTTCACTCTGGGCCTTCTCTCAGATGGGTCCCTTAGCCAGCGAGGCTCTCCCCTCAGGCACGCACAGGGCTACTCTCTCCCTTCACCCAGACTCTGTTCAAACGTCCCTCCCAGAGAAGCCTACGTGACCACACCATCCAGAAGAGCACCACTCTGCCCCCTTGATTTTTCTCTATATCACTTATCACTAGCTGACATTATATGACTTCAGTTTCATCTGAATAGCTTTTTATTTTGAAATAATGTTGGACAGCCAGTTAGCTCACTCAGTGGAGCATGGTGCTAATAACACAAAGGTCAAAGGTTTGGATCCCCATACTGGCCAGCCACAAAAAAAAGAAAAGAAGAGCGTTAAATGTCCAGAAGAGTTGCAATCGTTGTACACAGAATTCCCATATATTCTTCACCCAAATCTCCAAATGTTGACATTTAAACACATTTGCTTTATCATTCTCTCTTTGTATACAGGAAGATGTCTTTTCTGGATCATTCGAGAGTAAGTTGCCAATTTAATTCCCCATTACACCCATTACTCCAGAATACTTTAGTGTATATTTCCAACAAACAAGGATATTCCCCTACATAACCACAATAAAATCATGAAAATCAGGAAATTGACATTGACACATTACTACCATCTAATCTTCAGACTCCAGTCAAATATTGTCAATTGTACCAAAAATGACATCTTTTATAATAAATGAAAAGATCCATCCAGAAATACTCCTTGTATTTAGTTGTCATCGCTCTCTAGTCTCCTCTAATCTAGAACTGTCCTTCAGTTTTTCTTTGCCTTTCATTACCTTGACACTTACCAAGATTACAGGCCAGTCATTTTATAGAAATTTCCTCAACTTAGATTTACCCGATGGCTCCTCATGATTAGATTTAGGTTTTGCATCTTTGGAAGGAACATCGCAGAAGTGATTTTTTGCTCTTCTCTGTGCAGATAGGATATCAGGAGGCCCATGTCAGTCTGTCCCATAACAGGTGATGTAATCTTTGATCACTTGATTAAGGTAGTCTCTGCCATGTTTCTCCACTCTGAAGTCACTCTCCTTCCCTTTGCAATTATTCTATCTGGTGGAAAGATACTTTAAGACTATGTAAATATCTTATTCTCAACAAATTTTCACGCAGTGGCTTTAGTTTTAGCATCCAGTAATGATTCTTGCTTGAATCAATTATTACTATAATATTTGCATCCTTCCTACTACATTTATTATTGGGCATTCTACTGTAAGAAAGAGCTTTCTCTTTCTGTGTATGTATGTGTGTGTATATATATATATGTATGTGAATTCATCGAATCCTACTTTTATTCAATGTTATAATCTGTTACTGTCATTATTTTGATGTTCAGATTGTCCCAGATTTGGCCAGTGGGAGCCCCTTCAACTTGGCTCCTATGCTTTTTTGACATGTCCCTAGCATTCTTGGGCACTTCCTTACTTTATGGCCCAACTAGATGTTTCATGTACCCAGGTACCAAGACTGTATACTTTCTCTGCCCCAACCCTCAATCAGCCATTTCCCCAAGCCCCGATTCCTTCTAGAGGAGGACGGTATTTAAAAACCAAGATCTGGGTGCTAAGTGTACTCATGGCTACATGGTGTACTCGTGACTGCTCCTAGGCTTTCCTTATGGGCAGAGCTGGGAAATACATGTATGTATCTCTCTCTCTCTCTCTCTCTCTCTCTCTCTCTCTCTCACACACACACACACACACACACACACACACACACACACACACTTGCATCTATGCCTATCTAGCTATACATATTAAAAGCCATGAGTTTACACTGATTACTCCAGCTCTGATCCAATACCGCAGGGTTCATTCTAGCCTTTCCCATTTCCATTTGTGTAATTCCCTTCTCTGCCGTGAGTAGTCTGGCTCTCATACCCTTGATCTATGTACTTGTTCGTTCAATCTCCCCACCCGCTGAGCCATGCCTCACACAGCTGCCTTCCCTCCTTGGCCCAAAACCCCACTGGCCACCTCCAACAAGTACTGGGGAAGGGAAGGAAGAAAGAGGAAGCTGAATACTTGGATTTTATTTTAGAATTACTAATACATTCACTATAGAAACATATACAGTGAAAAATCTCCCTCCCACCCTTGTCTCTTTCCGAGCTTACTCCTTTCCACAGGTAACAACTATTATTAGTTTGTTATATACACAAGCGAATGTAAATACATTTTTACATTTCCCCCTCTTTTACACAAACCATTCCTCACATTCCTTTTCTTATTTTTCAATACATCTTGGAGATCTTTCCACCTCAGTACATAAAACATGGTCTTTCCCTTTTTCTTTCTTTTTTTTCTGAAAACTCTCTGTTTTATAAATATGGTTGTTCTGTTAGATGTCATTTTCGCAGAGCCGTATTGGAACAGTAGTTTACATGAATACTAAAAGAGTAATAGTGGGAAATAGTCAAAAAAGATTAAATTAGAGGGATATTGCCATACTGTATTAAGAGCTCTATGTTTTAAAATGTTCTTATTCTAATTTGGAAATAACTCAGCAAATTCTACTTTAATCTCCAATTCCAAAATCTCGGGGAAACAGAAGGAAAATATTATTGTAGACAAGAAAGTTATATCACACTGTAAACTTCAGTTATAATGGTCTTTCCCTTTGTAATGGCTGCGTAGTATTCCATAGATTGGCTATTCTGTACTTTAGTCAGTTCATGTAGAATAGACATTTACATTGTTACTAAGATTTTGCTAGGCCAAACAAGACTGCAATAAATAACTTTGAATGTATTCACTTCGCACATGTGCAAACACATTCATAGAATATATTTTCAGAAGTGGGATAGTTGGTGTGACCTTTTATGTTTATATGTTTAATGATTAATGGTCTGTCTCCCCTCTTAGAATGTAGCTCCAAGAAGAAAGGGGCTCTGTTCTATTCAATGCTATTTTCCCAGCACCAGGAGCCATTAGGACATGGTAGGCACTCAATAAACATTTATTCACTGAATGAATGAACAACCAGTGCTCTCTGATTCTGGACTTGACTGTCTCAAGCATTTATGGAGCACCCACTGTGTGCCAGGTGCTGTGCATCATCCTGTTAACCCTTCAGACACCCCTGGCAGGCAGAGACTGTTTGACAGCCCTATTTTAGAGATAAGAGTCCCAAGGCTCAGAGAGGGGCCATGACTGGGCTGATGTCACACAGCTAGCCAAGGCCAAGCCACAATTTCCATCCAGGTGAGTGAGACTCTGGCGTCTGCTGCCGCTAACCACCTGGCCTACTCCAGGCGCACAGCCCAGTCTTCTAGCCCCATGTGGACCCTCATCTCCCTCACCCACTTTCCCGGTCCCATCTACTCCCCCCAGCCTCACTCCCAACCAAAGCCACTTGCTCGCCATCCTCAGCCCACACAGGACAGGCCAAAGAAGAGGAGCTGTCATTTCCATACAGCTGTCCCCAGGAGCCAGGCCCTGCCCAAGTCCCCGCATTTCCCCTGAAAAGGCTGAATTGTCTTGCCCGTTTGGGGGGCACCTCGCAGCACAGGCCAGGCTGCCTGGGCAGGGCCTGGCTAAGCTATTATCCTACATTATCTCACTCCCCTGCTCCTGAAAAGAACCAGTGACTGCTCGCCCCCCTCAGCCCTCCCCTGCCTGCTCCCGTCTTTTACACTTAATTACCTCACTCATTACCCCGCAGCCTGCAGAGGCCAGACCACAACTGGGGCGTGAGTAATCCCCCCATCGCACACCCAGCCAGCCGGCCAGCAAGGAGCAACTTGCTCACACAGCCCATAAATAAAGGAACGGAGCCTGCTCAGGCCTTCTGAGCAGAAGGACCCTTGTGGTGGCTGCTGCGAGGGGTAGGCATTGGCCCCAGGTTCCCAGTTGGCCTTTGCCAGCCCTGGTGACGTGGTTTCCACCTCCCCCACCCTGGACAATGAACTCCAGGCTCACCTGGAAGTCACAGCTCAGTGTCACTGAGACAGGTGGGCAGCTGGGGCTTGCACCCCTTCCTCACCACAGCCAGGGCACCACCCAAGCATGACTTCCAGGGGCCTGCGTGACCCTCCAGCCATTTCCCACCCCCTCCATCCCCCGTACTGAATACTTTGTAAGTCCCCTCTCCTCTTTCTTCCCCAGCTCCATTACCCATGCTCTTCTGCTTCCTGAACTCTGCCTTAGCACTCGGGGTCCTGGCTGAGGTCCTACCCATGTGAGAGCTCACCTCTTCTGGGAGATCTCCTCTGGGAGATCCCTCCGGGCTGGGTTAGGGGCCTCTTGTACTTTCCCCATCAAAGTATCAAGACTTTATATTGTCACTGTCTGTTTGCTTGTCTCTTTTTTTTTTTTTTTTTTAAGATGACCAGTAAGGGGATCTTAACCCTTGACTTGTTGTTGTCAGCACCACGCTCAGCCAGTGAGCTAACCAGCCATCCCTATATAGGGATCCGAACCCGTGGCCTTGGTGTTATCAGCACCACACTCTCCTGAGTGAGCCACGGGCCGGCCCTGCTTGTCTCTTTTGAAGAAAGGACTGTCATACATCTCCCTTTGCCTAGTGCCCAGCCCAGGTCCTAGAACACTACTAGGCCATTCACTAGCTACTAAGTAAATGTGAGTGAGTAGATGAGTGAATGAATGAATCAACGAGGTGAGGACTGGAAGTGCACTGGCTGGTAAGCTGGATGCGCTGAACAGAGGGGGTTAGGCCTCCTTTTCCCTGTTTTATGGGCTTCCCTCCTTCCATGCTGTGGGCTCCCAGAGTCCAGGGCCTCTAGGCTCATCAGGGCAGAAGATCTGGAATCTCTCTTGAGGTTAAAACTGCCTTCTAACCACCAGTAGTTCAGCCCAGACTCCTTCCTTTGGATCACCTTGGGAAACACCAACTTCTCACCCCAGTCATGACATAGTCCAGCCCTGGCCTAGAAGTGGCCTGCACAACCTCTTCTGCATCTAGTTAAAGGCTTCTGCTTGTCCTCTCACCTCCTGCATCATCTCAGGACAGCTGGCATAACAGCTGGCTATGTGGTATGGCTTCCCCTGGTCTGGAGGACTTCGTCTCATCCCCCTTCCAGATCCAGGATAAAGAATCCAGAGAGATGGCAGGAAGGTTGCTCCTGAGACCCGATAGGCTTGAGTTCTTAACCTGTTTTGGAGGGAGGTGTCATGGTATCTGGTGAAGCCTATGGACTCTTTCTCAGAATAATGTTCTTAAAGTAAGAAAACAAAATACATAGTATTACAAAGGAAACCAATTATATTAGAACAGTTATCAAAATATTAAAAATAAATTTGCATGATAGTAATACATAAGCCTCTTTATTATATTTTTTTCTCTTTGGCAGCTTGCCGGTACAGGGATTGAACTCTGGACCTTGGTATATTAGTCCATTTTTGTGTTGCTATAACAGAATACCTGAGACTGGGTAATTTATAAAGAAAGGAAGGTTTATTTGACTCACGATTCTGGGACAGCTGCATCTGGTGCTGGCCTCAGGCTGCTTCTACTCATGGCAAAAAGCAGCAGGCAGCTGGCAAGGGCAAGCAGGTCACATAGTGAGAGGAAGCAAGAGAGAGAGGGAGGGGAGGTGCCAGGGCCCTTTAAACAATCAGCTCTTGCGGGAACTCATAGAGGGAGAACTCACTCACTACCCCCACACCCAAGGGCATTAATCTAGTCATGAGGAATCCATCTCCCATGACCCAAACGGTTCCCAACACTGCCACATTGGGGATCAGATTTCAACATGAGCTTTGGGAGGACAAAGGTTGGGTAGACAAACATATCCAAAGTGTATCACTTGGTGTTATCAGCACCACACTCTAACAAACTGAGCTAACTGACCAGCCCTCTATTACATTTTATAGCACAAGATTTAGCAAATAACTGTTGTAATTTCCAACTCATGATGAGCATAAATGATATATCAGGATATGTGGAACATCTGTAATGTGATAAGAAAATGTTTGTGATTTCTATTGGTGACAAAGCCACAGGTCCTGCTAATACCAGCACCTGTGGCTTTCGTCTGTTGTCTGTTGTCTGCATTCATAACTGAAGAAATTATAGCTTCAGATAGAGGTTAGTGAAATTAAAAATGTAATACTTTTCCTATTTAAATTAGTAATGAATCCCCTGAACTTTTTCTAGGGACCCAGGTTAGGAGGACCTGTGATGGGGAATGACAAATATACCACAAATGTTCTAACACTTCCCTTCCGGTGTCCTGGCAGACATCATTAATCAATTGCAGCAGTCTTTCTCACTGAGCCCAAACTTAGTTCCAGAATCTATCTCAACACCATGTTTCAGGCAACTGCTACCAACCAACAAAGTTTGGGGTCTTGAGCTGGAATCGATTTGCCATTCCTGGGAGATGGGAAAGGGGGCAATGCCACTGTGAGAATGAGGTTAAAGAAGAGGAGATAGTAAAAGGAGGTTGAGCAACAATACATGGGGGGGGCATAAAAACAAAATACTTGATAGTACTTTGACATTTGTCATCAGAGGAAACAAAAAAGCTTATAAAATGTCTGGTCGTGTAATCAGAATTTGAATACCTAGAAAGAGAGAGGTGACAGTTCCTCAGGTTCAGCTCTGCTCAAGCATTTCTGGGAGTTTTGCATTCAGGGCTGGGCCCTGTACTTTTGGAAGAACATCAGCAAACTGGAGCGTGGCTCAGGGAAGCACTGGGACGGGCAGAAGTGTGCCCCCAGGCCCCATGCCACTCACACCGTGAACACACGTCAAGACCTGCCTCCAAGTAGTGCTATGCTAGGAGCTGGAGACACAAATGTGAATGACCCCAGGCCTTTGCCTTTGGGTGGGGACAGTGGAAAGATCTGGGTATCTGAATATCCCCAAAGGACCATCTGAGCCAAAAGGATGGAGTCTGAACAGAGAGATTCCAGATCATCTGAGGAAAATCTGACTAATGTAGTTTCCAGATGGTGACGTGGGCTGCTGAATCATCCAGGATCCATGGCTGCAAACATGCTTCAGGAATCTCCAAGAAGGTCAGAAACCAGATTCAGAAGCTTCATATTCAGAAAAGAAAGAAGCCCCAAATCAGGCCAGAGCCCTGGCCTGAGGGAGACTTCACTGCTAACATCACAGGGCCCCATCTTGGTACCCCAAGACCAGAGCTCACGCTGCTGACACCGAAGCTGGGCTTTTGTCCCTGCTGGACACCCAATATAGCAACGACCACATACTAGTCAGAATGGCAAGGGCTAGCCAGGGTCATATGACTGGCCCCTGGCTGTGGAGGAGGCTGGAAGGCCAGTATTGACTCTACTAGTGGGAGTTGGGATGCATTAAGCAAGAATGCTGAAGGTCTGGGCCACCAAAAGGAAGGTCACCTGCCTGCTCCAGCCACCAAGGAACAAGTGCTTCTGCTGTGCCCAGCTCTGTGCCCAGAGCTTAACATGGATTATCTCTGTGAATCATCTCAGCTCTCCTGAGTAAATGCAGGGCTTATCAGTCCCCATTTTACAGATGAGAAAAGTGAGGCTCAGGGAATCTAAGTCATTTGCCCTGTTCTTTCAACCACTCCACAGAGGTGGGTCAGCTGGAGCAGGGGGAGTCATTGATCCACTTTGAAGCTGACCCAGGCAACTGAGCTGTAGGTGCCACCAGTCCTGGGATCTCTAGGATTCCAGCTTCAACATGCCACAGCAATGCTACAACAGATTCCCCATGTCTCGACCTCACACTTGCTGCACATTCTGGACTCTACACAAAAGTCACCTCCTCAGAGAAGTCTTCCTTGACTACCCCATCTAAAACAGCCCTCACCCCACCTCTCTCTATCTTTGTTCCATGTCCCTTGTCTTCCCAGTGCTTTTTACAATAGGACTCAGTGGGATGTAAGCTGCATGAGGGCAGGTCTTTGTCTTATTCATTGCTGTGTTCCAGCCCTCAGCGCAGTGTCTCACATAGTAGGAACTCAGTAAATGCCTGCAGACTTACAGCTGTGAGCTCTTAGGCAATTTCTTAACCTCCCTGTACCCAGTGTGCCCCTCTATAAAATGGGGATAATCACACTACCTACCTCCAAAAGTGGTTGTGAGAATGTCATGAGTTCATGTGGTCTCATAGCCTAGCAGACCTTTTGAGTGTCTCCTGTGTGCGGCATCTAAACACTTCCCATTTCCTGCCCTTAAAGAGGCCACAGTGTAGAAAGGGTTCCAGTGAGATTTCACTTCAGGGTGTGGACTGAGACATGAGCGTCAGAGAGAGGAGAGGCACCCTCGGGCTGAAAGGCCTAAGAGGTCAACTGTAAGAGGATGGACTCAGAATTAACAATGGCTGGCATTTGGGGGCGGGAGGTGGCAGCTGGCCGGTACAGGGATCTGAACCTGTGACCTTGGTGTTAAAGGGCTGTGCGCTAACCAACTGAGCTAACCAGCCAGCCCTAACAATGGCTGACATTATTAAGCACTAAATGTATGCAAACACCTCCCTCATCTCCCATCTGCCCTATGAGGTAGTTGCCATTTGTATCAACATCCCCATCTAACAGCCAAAGAAACCAAGTTGCAAAGAGGATAAGTAACTTGCCCAGGGTAGATAATTTGTCAGTAAGTAGCAGAGGTGGGATTTGAACCCAGGTCCATGATCCATGCCTTTAACTCCTGTGCGCCTGTGCCCCTGTGCCCCTCTGCAGCTGGGCTGAGATGGATGGGAGGCTGGGAAGGTGAGCACTGGGGGTGTGTGGATGCTCTGACTCCTTAGGTGTCTGTCCACCTACCAAGTCTGGGGTCAGGCACAGGTCAATATTGACAGCTCCCTGCCTCCAAGCACCTGGGCCACCTCCTGGCTTTTTCCAGAAGCTGATGGGTCCCAGCTGGTGTATGAACAGAGGCAGGGAGCAGGAGGCAGAGCCAGGGGGGCTAAGAGGGTTGATTCCTCTGTGCCAGGAGCCCTGGAAGCCCGGAAATGCCAACTCTGCAGCTCCGACAGCCACCTCAGCATCTGCCAGGGATGGTTCTGAACTCGGCTGGTGGAGAAGAGAGAGCAGCAGGAGAGGCCACCATGGGGTGAGGAAGCCAGCCTTGACCTGGCAGGGAGCCTGAATATTGCAGGGAAAGCACTTCCCTGTCCTGTGCCTCAGTTTGCCCAACTGTTAAATGGGGGTGGGGAGGAGATGATGCTGATATCTGAGAGCCTGTTCAAGTAGAGTTCCCATTTGTCAAGGGCTGACTATACTCCAAGCCTCATATAGCCCTATAGAGCTGGTGCTATTAATGGTGTCAGTTTACGGAGGTGAAATAGAGACCCAAAGAGGCAAAGTAACTTGCCCAAGGTCACATAGCTTGAAGAAGCAGAACTGGGATTAAAACTTGGCTCAGGATGACCCAGCCCCAAATTCTGAACCATCTCACTTGCTTGAATGTGGGGCTCTTCTGGAGGGGCCTTTTAGCCAGTCCACCCCCAACCCACGCTGGGAGCCTGTCCTAAGTCCTCTGACCCTTGGGGGATCCTGGTGATCAGACTCCTGCCAGCAAGTACCTTCCAGAGGTTTCAGAGAGCTGCTTAATATGTGACCTTGTCAGGGTCAGGGGTTAGCATGTTCAAGAATGTCTCCAATTTTGAAAGAATGACACTTTAATGGGGGAATCTCAATGTCTGTGAAAGTCAGGATAGGGACTCAATTATCCCCCAAAGCAGATGGAAATCTTGAAGGTTGACAAATGAACCTGGCTCTAGCCAAAGGGGACCAAGGTGAGTGGGGGTTGCAAGGAGGTAATACTTGTGAAGTGCATAGATCAGTACTTGGCACATGACCCAGAGCTCCGTGTTTATTAAATGAATAAAGAAAAATACGTGGCTGCCATCGGGAGGTGCCACTGGGATCTCCTCTGGATTGCAGCCACTGACAGCCTGGGCTGCAGCACCTTCGCAATCCACCAGTGTTTCAGCAGAGGCCACACTCTTCCAGGACAGCCCCAGCCAATGACTAAGCCCCACAGGGAACTAGGGCCTGCCCATTCTGTGCAGTGTGCGACTCCTCTACAGGAAATCTTTGCCCTGGAGCTCCATTTGGGGTTGGCCAAGACTTCACAGAGCCGCACCGTGGCCTGAAACTCCTCGTCAACCTTCCTTTCTTCCACCTCTCCCTCCATGTGTCAGACCTGCGCACCCATCTGAAGGCTCTCTTTTTTTCCACGGGTGTTATTCCCAATGCATCTTTTACACTTCCACCTCCATGTCCACACCTGCTTCCCAGAGGACCAAAGTGACACAGGAGAGAACACAGTATTTATCCAATTTTCAGAGGACCCACTGCGTGCCCTTGGGCAAATCATCTCTGTGAACCTGTGTATACAGGGCAGTGAAATAGTTTCGGTTCCATCCTTCTCCTACACTCTTTCCTCTGGCTCAGAGGAGAAGAGCCTAGATGAAATATACTTGAGAAACAGGGTAAAGTGAAGCTTACAGAGAAAGCGCCCCATCAGCATGGAGCGGATGCATTTGTGGCCACTCTCCTGCTTGGAATTCATACAGAATTCCATTATCAGCTCTGAACAGTAGCTCAGAGACCATCTTGTCCCATCCTCATTCGACAGACAAGAAAGCTGGGGCCCAGAAGGGAGAGCAGAGCTGGGGCTGAAATCAGACTCCTGACTCCCAAGTCAGTGCTCCTTCCTGACACCACAGGGTGGAACCTGCAGATCATATGATGCCCCATCTTCTTTTTACAGATATGCAGGGTGAGGCACAGGGCAGCTCTGCCAGCCACCTTGAGCCACACAGTTCTGAGACTCACACCCTGACCCTGGTAGCTGCCCTCCTCTGTGATGGGCAGGGCAGGGTTGAAATCTGGAGGATACCAAAGCAGGCTAGGTAGGGCAGGGAGGGCTGAGCCTGCAGGCACCAGCTAGACCCATTATGCCAAGCCTGGGAATGGAGAGGCAGTGGGCCACATAGACAAGAGATCCTTCCCCAGCTCCTGTGCACAGTGACCCTGTGGCCTTGAGACAGTCATTTCATCCACATCTGTAGAACAAGCCGATAATAGAGCCTTCTCTCATGAAGATATGTAAATAACAACAGTCAACATTTATCAAGTCAAGTCACTGTGTGCCAGGACTGCTCTAAGCATTTTACAGGTACTTTATCACTTAATCCTCATTGCAACCTTGTGAGACAGGCCCCGGTGTATAACTCCATTTGACAGATGAGAAAACAGAGGCACAGGGAATCACACAGCTGGGAAATGGAAGAGCAGGAATTTGAAACGAAAATAGGCTGACTCCAAATCCTTCAATCTAAAGCCCCAGGCAAGGCCAGCTTCTCCAAAGGGTAAGTGCTTAGCACAGTGCCTGGCACGTGGAGCTGCTCAGTAATGTTGCTGTTGATGGAAAAATAATTATTGTTGTCACCGGGGAAATTTGCCACTGGCAGTACTATCTTCCCAAAAGTCAGAAGAATGAATAATGAATATCCTGATATGTTTTACTAAACTTCATCATTTCTTCTATTTGGAAGTAAGTGGATAGTTAGCAAGTGCTCAAAATAAATGTTCATGGAACGAAAATATTTTATGGTCTTTTTTGAAAATACAAAAAGAAGGGGTAAAAACCCCATAGTCCTACTACTCTCATTCCACTTTTCTATGCATGTTTATTTTTATTTTGGTTCGTAGTGTGAACATGCTGTGAGAGATTTCTGGATTCTGCATCCTCCACTTAACATAATTCCATGAGCTTTTCCCCCATATGATAATTTTTAGTGGCTGCATAATATTCCATCAAGTGAACAGCTTCTTTACAACCCTCTCCCCACTTTCTCCAGCTTGGGGTTTTTATTCCAGTCCCTGATGATGCAGCAAACGTCCTTGGGAATAAAATTTTTCCTTATTTGTTGTGACTTGGAGAAATAAATTCTTAACAGCGGTCTTTTTGAAACCAATAAGCTGGTGTTGGAGGAGGTTCGTGGGCCAGAAGGCCCTTCTTGATGTCTGGTGATGAAACCATGCTGGCCACTGTGCATTTCATCCATGCTTAAGGCCTCCTCCCCCTGAAGGTATTGTCAAACCTCAGTTTCTGGGCTGAAGGTTTCTTCTGATCTGCTAAGGGTGCCCAAACCACCTTCCAACCTGAGGTCAAAACTCTGGGGTCTTATCCGCAACCTGACACTAGTGGGCTGCAGGACCTTAGATACACCTCTTCTGTGGGGCCTCTGTTCATCAGTTAAGGTGTGCGTCACTTCTATGTCCTGCCCAGTGAGAAGACCTAGCAAGGGAGAGTCCAGTCCCAGCTCTGTCTCTAAGTCACTGTGGACCCTCAGTGCCTTGTTAAGCTCTCTGGGCTCAGTTTTGCCATCTCTTATGCAGCAGATTGGAGTGGTAGAACCATCAGGCAGGCAGAGATAAGCTCATTGGTACCCACTTGTCTTATTGACCTCACAGTGGACTAGACACCCATAGAGGACAGAGATCCCAGTACTCAGTGCAAACTCAAAAATATGGCTATACCACTAATTACTGTGGATAACTGAACAAATATACAACTTCCTTTATTTGAGCAGCAATAGTTATTCTCCAACAAACAGGTCTACCTGTTAGTTACAGGCTGTAGTTATAGGCTGAATCTTACCATCACAGTCATCCATTCATTCATCCATCCATCCATTCATTCATTCATTCAGAATACATCAAACACATTCTGGGTTCTGGCCCTGCCAGCTTGTTGACCTTATATTCTTGCTGTTCCTGGCCCATGCTTCTTCCTGCCTCAGAACCCTTGCACTTGTGAAGTCTCCATCTGGAGCACTCTTTTGTTGGCTTCTCCACGGCTGGCTCAAATCGTGGCCCAAATGTCACCTCTCCCAGAAGATTCTTCCTGCCACCCTGTCTAAGTGCACTATCACTCTCCATCACCTCACCCTGTTTTATGTTCCTACAGCACTGAACGACTATTTGGAAGGATATTGTTGATTGAAGTGTTTCTTTGTTTAGTGTCCATCTACTCTCCTTTGAATGTCAGCTCTAAGATAGCAAGGACCAGGGATGTGTATTTCACCACTTTTTCCACAGAATCCCACAAACACACAACAAATGAATACTGAACACTACAGGTACAACTGTGTATATAGAATCCACATGTATTGAGCACCTACCGTATGCATGTCATCGTTCCAAATCCTCTACATGTAGCAACTTTTGTAATGCTCCCAATAACCCTGAGGTTAGTGACAATTATTATTCCCATTTTATAAATGGGGAAACATGGCACAGAGCAGTTGAGTAACTTGCCCAAGGTCCCATGGATAGTAAACAAGGGACCTGAGAGACCCTAGTGCACACTTTTAAGAGAGTGCTGAGCCACACATGGTACAGAGTGCTTGTCCTCATGAAACTCAGGGACTAAGGGACAATCTGTCCTAGACCACAACAGAGGAAATCAGGGACACTTCCTGGAAGAAGTGATGTCTCAGCTAAGTCCTGAGGGCAAGCAGGGGATTGCTAGGGTGAAGTGGAGGGAAGGACATTCTGAAGGCACAGGAAATAGTGTGGAGGCTAAGAAAGCCACAAGCCTGAAGAACTACAAGTAGGCTCCTGTGGCTGGAGTAGCAAACACAGGGTGTGCCATGAGCCAAGGGGTGTGGTCATCCCAGCCCTCAGTGACTGTTGTTACAAAAAGTCCCAGGGGGCAAAATATGAGGCAATATGATTGGTAAGAAAGGCAGGGACCCACAGGTCATGCAGGGCCTTTGCAAGACCAGAGGCCCAAATTTTATTCAAAGGCTTCTAAGCCACACTTCAAAGTCCATGCAAGCCCCTGACTCAGTGGTGCCCAAAGGCCACTGAGGTCTCTGGAAATGGCTGCTGACTCACTGTGTGACATCAGGCAACTCCATGCCCTCTCTGAGTCTTAGCCTACCAACTGGTATTGGATGACCCAGTCCAAGAAAGACATCCCCACTCCCTCAGCCTCACATCCTATAAACAGAATGTCATTGTGTTTGTGACAGCCTGGCATTCCTAGAGTCTGATTCTGAGACTTATATGCACTGCCCATCCCACACTTGCTGAGGCCGGCCCAGCACCATGGGGTTTTGCCCAGTAGTCTCTGGGCAAGGGGCTGAGTTCTCCTGCTCCTTGGTCCTGCCAAGATATGAGCCCCAGGTTTTGGTCAGATTGGGTGGGGGGGGTGGGTCTGCTCAGATCCTTCCAGAGACAAAGGAGCTGACCTGCAAAGAGTTCCAGCAGGAGCCCCGCTCCCCCTCCCTTCCCCCCTCTCCCTTCCCAGTCCACGTGTCTCTATTGTCTGCTCCCCGCTTCAGGGAAAGACACAGCCTCGGATGTGTCAAAACCACCACCCCCCGGCAGCAGGGAAATTAATTACTGGACGATTTTCACTTCCTCTTGCAGTGCCTGCCTGAGCTAGGCACCGGAACAGGACTGGCTGAGCGAGACCAGGCATTGGCATGGGGGACTTGCTCCCCACACCAGTTCTGGGAGAAGAAAGTTAAACCCTAAACCCAATAGAGGGCTCCAGTGGGAGCCAAAGCTGGAGGGTGGGGGTGGGTTTCCTCCAGTTAAAGCTGAGTGTCCACACTGGCCACTTCAGAATTGAGGGAGAGGGAGAGGACTGGAAGCAGGAGGGTCGCTGCTGGCGACCTCGTACTCTTTTCTTTGCGTCCCCTTCCCTGTGTCCCCATGTGCCTGAACCTGCCTGCTTGGGACCACTCTCCCTCCACTCCCCTTGGCTTCTCCCTCTATTTTGCACTTTTCTTTCCCTTTCTTCACCTCCCTGGGCAGCTTCGGTTTTGTGCGTCTGGATCTGTCTTTTCCTCCTGTGGGTGTGCGAGTGTGTGTTGCTACTTCTCTCCATTTCTTTCTTCTCTCTCTGTTTCTTGTGTCTTTTTGTCCTTAGCTTGGTCTCTCTGCTTCTATTTCTACCTCGTTCGGTGTGTGTCTCTCTTTCTCTGCATGTCTCTCTCTGTCTTTCTCCATATCTCTCTTCCTCTCTCTCTCTCTCTCCCTTTCTCCCCCGCCCCAGTCCTCTCTCTCTGTCTCTCTGTGTCTCTGCGCCTTGCTCGCCCTCACTTTCTCCCCTCCTGCCTGCCCGCTGCTCCCTGCGCCTGGCCTGCCCCCACCGCCGCCGGTTCAGGGGAACGTGTGCGGAGCGATTGTCCTGGGGGACATTTGATGGATTAGAGCGCTGAACAGTTCCATTGCTAGGGGACCACCTGATCTCCTCCAGCCTGCGTCCCATATAAAGCCGGCAGCCGGAGTGCTGAGCACAGCTCCAGAGATCGCCTGTCTGCGCGCCGCCGCTGCCAAGCCCGAGCGGGAGCCCGAGCCCGAGCCCGGGCCGCCGCCACCGGTGCCGGCTCCGAGCGGCCGCCAGCCCGCGGGGAGCTGTCCAGTGCTGAAACCCCGCGCGGACAGCCTCTAGCGCCCGGCTGGCCGCCTCCCCACACCGGGGCCCCACGCAAGTGCCCCCGCCGAGCCCCCCGCCAATTGCACCATGCCGCGCTCCTTCCTGGTGAAGAAGATCAAAGCGGACGGCTTCCAGTGCAGCGGGGTGGCGGCCCCCACCTACCACCCCTTGGAGACCGCCTACGTGCTGCCTGGCGCCCGGGGGCCTCCCGGGGACAACGGTGAGTGGGACGTGGACGGGGGGGGGGGGGGGAGCGATCCCTCCCCAACTTGGGCCACGAGGAGGGGCGCGCGCGGCAGGGAAGCCCGGGAGGAGATTTCTCTGGCCGTGTGCGCCTCCCGGGCTTCCCAAGGGCCGGGCGGGCGGGGCAGGGGCTAGGTCGGTACAAAGGGAAAGTCACAGGGTTGGCCCATCCCGCAGCCACGCGCAGCCAGGACTTTGAAAGTTGTGGCCCTAAAACAGGACTGGAGTGAGGGGTGATGAGAGAACAGAGAGAGGGACGCTCGTGAAGGGCTAGTGCTGGGGGGCTAATGCACGGGCAGTTTGAGGGTGCCCTCTCCCCGGCGGAGGGAGAGAAGCTGGCTGCCTGAGTGTGCCCTCCTGGTGCAGAAGGGAAAGGGGCCTAGACTACTAGCTCCTGAGGGGACGTGGATGGTTCCCTGGGGTAGCTGGGGGTGCCCTCCCTGCTTTCAAACCTGCTCCCCTTGGCGATGCCAGACAAGTGCTCTCAGACCCCTCTCTCAACAACTCTTTTGTTACCCTCAGCCACATGCCTGCCAAAGGCTGGGCTTGTCCTGGGGACTACAAGAAGAGGGCATTTCTGGAAGGGGCTCCCTCAAAGTGGCTCCTGATCCCCTGGACTGCTCTCCCTCTCTATCCCCAGCTTCTCTCCCCCTTCAGGAGCCAACCCTGGTGATCCTTGTAAGCCTCCCCCACCCCCTCATACACACACACACACACACACACACACACACACACACACACACCATCTCTTCTCAGAGCAAGTTCCTGCAGGGACAAGGGTGTGGGGGACAAGAGAGGTCATTTAAGCCCAGAAGGGGGTGATCTGTGGAGGGAGAGGAGAAGAAGCAGAGATTGTTTCCGTGGGTCCCATCCTCCAGCAAGGGGACTACAAAAGGGTTTTCCTCGGATGCCCCCCTCCCCCCAGGGCAGGTGTCTAGAGAGGAGGCATCCCTTTGGTAGTGCGAGATCTGACATCACATGTGGCATCCATCAGCTTTGGTGTGTGTGTGTGTGTGTGTGTGTGTGTGTGTGTGTGTGTGTGTGTGTGTGTGTGTGTGTGTGTGTGTGTGTGTGTGTGTGTGTGTGTGTGTGTGTGTGTGTAGAGAGAGAGAGAGAGAGAAGAAAGGGCTGAGGACAAGGGGGGAGCTGAAATGGCAAAGCCAGGACCCTGGGAGGGTGGGGGCTTCTGTCTTGGGGATTTCCAAGACATTCAACCACATTCCACCACTTTGCCAAGAAAGGTACAGAGAGGGTACTGGGCAAAGGGCTCTGTGACCTCATCAAGGTCAAAGAAGTTAGGGAGTGATCAGAGATACAGCTATAGCTCCTCAGCCCCTAGCCTCCACCAGATCCCCCAAAGAACCCCCTTCTCCTCTGCCCACATGTCCCTGATTCTACTGTCCTCTTTCCTTGACCACGGGGCCTCTTCAGCTTGGGGACAGAAGCCCAGGGATATAGCTGGGCTGGGCTGAGGGCTGGCAGGACAGAGGGTAAACCTGGGGCCATGCCAAGGCTGGAGAATGCATACTAGGAGGTGGCAGAAACTAAAATATCTGCAAGGCTGGGATAGGGATCCCTTAAAGGACTGACACAAAGCTCTGGGCTCCCACCCCCTGAGGCCCCCTAGGTCCTGTCCCCAGGCCAACTAAGGAAACCCAGAGAAGCCCAGAGAATTTCCCACACACAGCCAAAACTGCAGGCTGTTCCTCAGGAGGGAGGCAAGAGAATGCCTTTCCTTGAATTCAGTCCAAAAGAGCTTTGAAAGGAGCCCCTGAGTGGGAGGCAGCGTGGGGGCAGAGCCACCAGCAGGGCTGTTTCTGTGGGGATCCCACGAGGTTGACACCCTAGAGCCACCTCTGTTTTTGTCCCATTCCCCAAAGGGCTCCAGACCAACTCTCTGGACTCTGGGGGAATCCTCAGGCTGTCATGATAGCTGGGGAGGCCTGTGCTCTAGATCTATGACTTGCTGTGTGACCTTGGGTGAGTGCCTTCCCTTCTCTGGTCCTCAGCTTTTCCAGCAGTGAAAGAGTATGGATAAGCATCCTTCCAACTTTGACAAGCTCAACTCTGTGAAGGTCAAGTGAGGGGTGGGAGGCATTGGAGATGCCTGGGTGAGGGTCTAACATAGTACTAGGAGGCGATTGTCAGGGTTTCCTTAGGGTTTCATTGAACATAAGCCATCTGGCTGAGTGTGGCAGAGTTTCTGGGATCAGGCATTTTTTCTTGGCTTTGGTCTTTTCAGGTTGTCCCAGGGTGAGGACAGGCACCCTGGTCTGGCCACCTTGGCAGTGTCTGCAGTGAACGGTCAGTGCCAGAGACCAGGGTGATGATCCTTTAAGCCCAGGGATGACTAGGAAGCACAGGGTCTGCCTGGTCCTGTTTTCAGGGGCCTCTCCCCACCCTGGGGTGTGGCTAAACTGGGCAGTGAGGGGCACTGTCATTCCATGGGTGGGTGAGGGGTGCTAGGGGTCCTCAGAGAGCCCGCCAGCTTCTGGTGGCCCGTTGTCTCCGCTCTGCCGGAAATAACCTTGCTGAGCGTTGGAGGGAAGTGTGAAAAATTGCTGAGCTGACGTTTTTCTCTCCCAGCGTGTGTAAGTGTGCTGGGTAAACAAGGAGAAAGGGGGGGGTGAGGAGAGGGAGGGAGGAGAAGGAAGAGAGGGAGGGAGGGAGAGAGGGAGGGAAGGGGGGAGGGCCTGGGGCTGGAGATAGTTCCAGTTATTAGAAAGATCCTCTTACAAGCCATTCTGCAGCTCTGGCTGCAGGGTCAGGATGAGGCTGATGGGAGGGAAACCTGGAGGGGAGAGGGGCTGGTGGGGATAGGGGGCTGTGAATGTGGAGGTCAGAGGAACCACAGACTAACTGACAAACATGTAGGACCCCAAATTAAAGAGGTATATCCCCCAGCTCCAGGACTGCTGGAGAATGCCTGGAGGACTCCTCCTAAGCGCACGCGCGCGCACACATGCACACACACAGAGAAGCAACGTTTGCCTCTCTACCCACTTCCTTTTCAGCCTCTGCTGCCAGGCAAGGCAGAGGGTGCAGCAGGTGTGTCTGTGCTCCAGGGCCCCCTAAACCCACAGAACCCCTAAACAGGGAAGGGAAGACCCCAAGTGGGGAAAGCTCCAGGTCTCTCTGCGGAGCTCCCTGAGGAAGGTGGACAAGACCTAATTTCATCGTCCCCTTCAATAAAATGCCTCTTCCCTCCCCCACCTCTTGCTCTTCCCCTCCCCTCTGCTCCCCTGGGGGATTCTGAGCACAGACTCAGTCTCTCTGTGAGATGTCAACTCACCTCCTCCTAAGCCTCTCAGAACCTCACCCTCCAGCTCCACCACACCCACCTCTCACAGACCCGAGCCCCCATCCTGGGGGATGCCAGGACTCGGCCATCCCAGAGAAGGCGGCTGCTCATTCATCTGCATGTCGGTGGTCTCTGTGGACCCCTGCCAAGGACATCTCCTGGACACCTTAACTCTGAACTCCAGCTGGGAGCCAGGCCCCCCTTCTCCACACCCCGCCCCTCTCCTGCCCCCACACCCTCTCAGAGTGCATCCGACCCAGGCAGATGAGGGATCAATGCCAATCCAATAACGCAGTTGTCTGCCCTCTGCAGCTGCATTAAGCCTCCCCCAGCAGGCTGAGGAAGCTCTCCTACTTCTACCCATGGGCTTATCTAGTTGACCACATTACACCAGTGCCCACTTCCTCTCACTCCCTCTCATGGCGCCAGGTAGTCGCTCCAGGCCAGGCCTGGGAGCCCGTCTGAATGTCCCCAGCCACTGCACACCCACCCCACACCTCAAAAAGTCCATCTGGGGAGTAGGGATGCAAAAGAGCTACCCCAATCCCTTGGCAGAGAGAACCCAGAGAAGGCTGGGAAGGACACAAGGACACACAGCAGGCCCATCTGAGTCTTCTATAACCACAACTTCCCCTGGCATCTTGGTCTTGGTACAGGTCTAAGGTCCAGGTTAAATATATATGTCAGAGGCTCAAGACCAAAGTCTAGGTCCAGGTCCAGCATCCAATCCAGTCTCCAGGTACAAACCTGAGGTCCAGGTCTAATGTCTGTGTCCAACTGCAGGTCTATGACCAGGCCCGAAGGCTAAGTCCAAGGTCAATGTCTAAGGCTATAGGTCTAGGTCTGATATCCAGGACAAATCCATGTTCAAATTCAAGTTTCAATGTCTAGGAACAGGTACAGGTCAACATTCTGGGTCCAGGATCAAGATCCGGGCCCAATTTCTAATCCAAGGTCATGTCCAGATCCATTTTCAAGGCTGGCTAGGTTCAAGTCTTAGACCTGCTAATAGCTTTCTGTGTAGTCCTGGCCTAGTCTTCCCTACCCCAGCCTCAGTTTTCCTCCCATGAAATCAAAGTTGAACATGATCTCTTTCAGCTCTGACCTTCTGGGTACATAGAAATCTGATTTTCCTATGAATTTACAGGGCTCAGTGGGAGTGTGGAAAAACAGGCCCATGTGAGGTATGGAATCTGGGGGTCTGGAGTCACAGTGGGGACATGAGAGGCTCAAGCTGAGCTCTGATTGCTGAGGGAGGGCAGGAGAGTACACCAAGTCCCTTATGTTGGTGCAAAATTTATACATCCCAAAGGCTCTCAGGCCACACACATACACAGTGGGCAAAGGGTACAGAGGGCAGGGGGGGATTAACTCCGACCTACAGAGGCAAAACTGAGGTCACAGAGGGCCCATTACCTGCCCAAAGTCACAAGAGCATGAATGGTGGAAATTGTCACTCTCCCTGGCAGGTGCTTCACCCACATGATCTGGGGGCCTCCACAGCCCAAGGCCCTCTGGGGGGCGTGCTAAGATTCTACAAGAGCAATGAGGTCCCCAGACTGCTCAGCTTCCTTCCCAGCAGTGTCTCCCCTGCTGTGAAGTGTCCACTACCAGTCCTTGGGTAGGAAGGGGTTTGGAACAGGCCCTCTGATGGCACCCTCCAGGGCAGAGAGAGGGGAGGGAAGAAGGCAGGAGAACTGGAGGGAGGGGAAGCATCGTGCAACACACCCTGTCTCCAGAAGGAGGCACAGAAAGGGCCTTCCGGAGATCCCCCCTGAGGGAGCAGGAAGCTGTTCCACCAACCAAGCCTGGGCAATTCAAGCCCCTGGGCCACTCACTCCCTTCTCCACAAGCCCTTGAGAAATCTTTCCTATTGATTGCTGCAGAGCTGTAGACCTCTCTGGGGGCCACAGGAATTGGGTCACAGTCAGAAAAGACCAGAATATGGGGAATTCTAGGAGGTGGGGGTGGCGGGGAGGGGTCCTAGAATTCTCTAGGAGCTCCCTGGGCCTGGGTCAGTGGGCATCAGCCCCATGTCCTACAGCCCTGGTCATGTCCCCTGCTCATTTGGACTCAGGGACCCCCTCCCCCATGGGCAGATGTACCAGCTGCCAGGCCTTTGGAGGAGGAGGGTGTCATTTCTGGTCCAGTGCCCAGGGAACCACTAACAAAGATGCTATAATAAGGGGAGGGGGAGGTACCCAGCCCCTTTGCCCAGCTCTGTGAGCAGACAGGAGAAACTATTTTTATCCTTCTTTGCTGCTGACAGACCTGGCTTTCTGCTCAGCTGGCTGGAGCTGATTCTCGAGGCCCGAGGCCCTGGCACAGCAAGAAGCAGCTCTAAATATACCCACACAGCAGCCCCTCCAGCCCCCACCACCCAGCAGGGCTGAGCCCTCCTCAGGAAATTGGGCCACCTTCCATGGTGGCCCACCACTGGGCCCCTCTCCTTTGCTGCCCATCTTGGGATAGGGAGGTGGGATTGGGGCTAGAAATTCCCTGGAGGCAGTTTGGCACCGTGGGAGTCTGGGAGAAACTGGGGAAAGGAGCCCTGGACTGGCTCCATTAAAAAAAAAAAAAAGAAGTCCAGCCTAGCTCTGATGAGATCTTGTTTTGTGACCTGAGGTGGGACTTCTGCAGAACAAGGTCAGGGGAAGAAGTGACCTCACACATGAGCTATGTACATAAAGCATGTAGCAGTGTACTTTGCACACAGTAAGTGTTCAATAAATGTGAGTCATTACTGATGTTATTATTCACAAAAATTTACAAGGGGCTGGAGCATTTTCTAGAGCAATAGCTTCTCCCTACCTTCAATATTCCACTAGCCCATAAGACACCAGCTAACTGGGTAGTGTTATCTGAGGAAACCCACCACTCTCTCCCCCATCAGTTGAAAATCTTCCTCCTCCCAGCAGGTTTCCATGCATTCTCTACTGTTTTGGAAAAAACACAGGCTTTGGAGAGTTTCAAACCTGATTCCCCCTCCAGTGACCTTGGGCAAATCCTCTACCCTCTCTGGGCCTCTGAGCACAGTGCAGGGCCTGGCTCACAGGCAGAGCTAGTGTTAGGTGGGAGCACTAGTAGTGATAGTTGTAGTACTTGTTACAGAGCCCCTGCCCTCACCCCAGGGGGTCAGGCAGTTGGATGAGACAGTATTTGTAGAGGGCCCGATACCTTAATTCTCATAAATTCTCCTTCCCACCACTCCTTTGGGTACAGAATTTTTAACAATGGGTACTGGACCTTCAGTCTAAGATATCAAGACTCTTGGGCAGGGAAAACCAAAGTTGTTCTTAGGTGACATGTGTACATCTCCAAAGTATCTCTGGGTTCTCCCCATAGCCCTAAATGACAAGGTTGGATCTGGTCCCCATCTGTCAAATGAGGAATTCCAACCCAGAGAGACCGCATGACTTGTCCAAGGCCTCAAAGCTGGGGTCTGAGTACGAGACCAGGATGAGAGCCAGATGTCTTTTCTCTGGGTCCCAGCTACTCTTGCCTCTATTGGGACCCAAACAAAAGAGTCCTGTCTCACCCTGTCAGCTGAAGGACAGGCAGCTCAGCTGTCTATAGTCACCCTTGGGGCAGAAGAAGGCACACAAAATCTGTTTGGGTTCCATGTGCACGGTTAGAGCATGGTTTATAGTGTCCTAAAGGATTCTCCAGGGCTGAGGCCCAGAGAGGTGAGGTGGCTTGGCCAAGTTCACACAGCAGCCCGAGACAATCATGCATATCTCCTACTCTGGCAGATTAGAAGGATATAGGAATAATAATGACAATAATAATAATAACAGCTTGAGAGGCTAGCTATTGTGTGCCACTGTACTAAGCACTTCACATTCATTCATTCAATCCTATTATGAACTCCCTTATACAGATGTGGTAAAAAGAGTGACTTGCCCAGGGTCACACAGGGAGATGTCTGTGGATCTGAGAAGAACAAGGTGAAGTTGGAGGAAGAGGGAGTGGAGGAGATAAAGAGCGTTATGGAGGGATTGATTCAGCCATGTTACGGAAGGGGTCTTTAGAGCAATCTAGTCAAACTTCTTCCTGTACAGACTGAGCCCAGAGAGGTTAAGCAACCTGGCCAAGGTCACAAAGCAAGTTAGAACCACCTCATACAATGCTCCCAACCTGGGCCAAACTCCACAGCCCCTGGGCATCAGGTCTGAGCCCAGAATCCTTGTCCTAAAGGCAATTCCGTATCTGTCCCTAGGAAGATGAGCAGCCTTTGAGGGGCTTTTACTTCTGTGTAAAGAGCCACCAGGGACAGGAGTAAGGTGCTGCAGTGCCACAGACCACCAGCAGGGGGCGCCATGGCCAGAGCACCCAGTTTGGGTGAGAACTGTCTGGTTCACTGAGCTCCTACTAGGCACCAGAAGTTTTCTCACCAGAACGTGAGGTAAAAATTACACAACCTGGATGAGGAAACAGAGGCCCAGAGAGCAGCAGCAAGGTGCATCAAGGCAAACGCTAAGAAAACAGGAGCACAGAAACCCATTTGGGGAGATTGTCATTGTTACTCATAACAACCAGTATGTATTGTATTACAACAAACCAGTATGTGATTTACAATGTGCCAGGCACTGGATGGGAATTCTGGCTTTAACTTAGTAGGTGCACGACCCTAGGCATGTTACTAAACTTCCCTGTGCCTCAGTTTCCTCATCTGTAAAATGGTACCACCTTTAGAGTCATGAAGGTAGAATGCATTCATGTGTATAAAGCCCTTAAAATGGTGCCTGATACATAAGTGCTCTAGGAGTGTTGGTTATTATTTGTTTATTTATTGTATGTTCACTGGTGGACTCCCTACTGAAACTGTAAAGGCACAGAGAGGTCT
Organism: Cynocephalus volans; assembly: GCF_027409185.1. Classification (NCBI taxonomy): domain Eukaryota; kingdom Metazoa; phylum Chordata; class Mammalia; order Dermoptera; family Cynocephalidae; genus Cynocephalus; species Cynocephalus volans. The sequence continues at coordinate 27,055,715 of NC_084460.1, forward strand.
TGGAGTTTGTCCAAGGTCACACAGCTGGGAATGGTAAAGCTGGAACACAATCCAGCAGTCTGGCACCGAGGTACTCTTTAATAGTAGAACATACAAGGCACTGGTCACATGATCAGTCGCCCCTCCAAATGGATCCCATACTATCCCCATTTCCAGAAATGTACCTAAGGTACAGAAAAATGCACAACTTGTCCAAGGTCACCTAGCTAGAATCTGTGTCAGGGAACCAAATCGCCCTCCCCCCCCCCAATGGCCCAGGCCACGTGAGGTGCAGACCTGTCCCAAGATCAGGTGGATAGGACTGCCTATAGCAGACCCTGCTGGGCTGGAAACTGAGGCTGGCCTGGCAGTTCTTTATCGCCCATTCCACAGATACTGGTTGAGTGCCCACTAGCTGGGCCCTGGGTTAGGAGGTGAACAGCCTAGGCACAGCCGCTTTCTCAGAGGCCTCCCAGTGTGTGGAGAACAAGGGGAGCAGTGCACTGGGTTCCAATTCTTGCTCCAGCCCTTGAGCAAGTACCATCACCACTCTGTTCCTCAGTTTCCTGACCTGCAACAAGAATCTTTTTGTGATGGCTCAGTAAGAGGATGGGAGTGAAGCACTCAGCACAGAGCCTGGCACACAGTAAGTGCTCAATAAATATTAGCTAGTATTATCATCAGTAATTACAACGTGAGGAAATACAGAAGGAGAAGGAGAGGGTCTGGGAGTGCTCAGCAGGTATTACTCAGTCTGAAACAATACTCCCTGAACGTTCTGGGACCTGAGTACCAGGCCTGGTTCCTGGCGTGGGAGGAAGGGGAACATTTAGACCAAAGGTAGATGGGAGGGGAGACGGGGTGCTGAGCGATTGGGACACCGCCTCCCCCCCCCAGATTTAAAAAAAAAATGCCACCACCACTGCCCCCCACCCCCACATCTGACCACAGAGCCCCTCCTTACTGAATCAACGACCCCCACAATCCCCATTCTGTATGCAGAGGGTCCTGTGCTGGCTACTGAAAGGACAGAGCGAAAAATAAGGTCACACCCTCGCCTTTAGGATTGGGGGGCATCCTGCACACACTTCACCCTGTGACCATCTCAAACGCCAGATGAAAGGCAAAGTCCTGGAGGCTGAATCAACCCAGCTCTTTGAGGGAACGAAAGCTGACCAGAGTGCCCAACCAAAAGGCTGAACGTCATTGGAATCCTGTTTCTCCTCTTCCAGCTGCTCACTTCAGTGGGGGAGGCTGAAAGGAGGGGGAACGGTTACATGTCTAAGGGGTCAGAAGGAGAGGAGCAGATCCCTCGATTTGCCACTACCCAGCTGTGAAACCTTGGAAAGGGGCCTCACCTTCACTGTTCTCCGGAATCAGAGGACAATGGAAATACTTGGTAATTAAGTGCCATGATGATAAGTTTGTTCAATATCTGCCAGAAACTCTCCAGGGAGCCCAGCTCCCAGGGTCCCCAGGGAAGCAGCTAGAACTAGACTAGGCCATAGGAGGCAGAAACAAACCGGGGTGGCCTCTGCCCTCGAAAAACCCCTATGGAATCCCCTGGGAGAGCCCCAGCCCGCCCATCCATCACTCAAATCCATGACAGACAGGATTTCCGGCCCAACTCCAGCCAGCCCGAGGAAGAGGGGAAGGTAAATTCTCATTGGGGACTCGGAAGACTTCTACAGGAGGGGCTTAAGGAGCAGGTACAATGAAGTTCCCTTTCTGGAGCACCTACTACGTGTCACATACTTGACCCCTTTAAAATCCTGCAGCAACCCTGCGAGCTGGGTCTAACTGGATTGTGATCCGTGTATGCAATATCTATTCATCGCCCACCTACTCTGAGCCAGGCATGTGATGGGCACACAGATCCAGCCCTGGGGAGTTCATAGTGTAGAAGGGGAGGCAGACAATTAAATAATCTTCAGCGAAGTCGCTTTTTCAAGCAAGTAAAAAGCATAATTATAATAGCTAACATTTATATAGCAATTACTGCGTGCTCCCTCTCTTTCTCAATTTCCTTACACGTAAAATGTGGATTATAATAATACCCACTTCCCTGGGTCTGTGACGATTAAATGAGTTAGCATGTGTAAAGCACCGCAGCAGAGCCTGGCATACAGTAAGAGCTTAATAGACGTTTATTATCATCACTTGACTCAGTCCTTCCAACGACCCTGGGAAGGTATGTCCAATTACAAGCTCCATTTTGCAGATGAGAAAACAGATTCAGAGAAGTTACAGGACGGGAGCGGCAGAATGTGGGAATAAAGGTCACGGGCTTCGGCGTCCGACCGCCGAGGTTTGAACCCCGGCTCCATCACTTACTAGCTGTAAGCTTAGACTGACCGCGGCGTCTCTCTACGCCTCCGTTTCGCTACTTGCAAAGTGGGTGTAGTGATAAGACCTTCAGTGTGAGCGCTTAAGAGAAGAGTAAACGCAAAACCAGTAGAATGTGGCTGTGAGCGCTTAAGAGAAGAGTAAACGCAAAACCAGTAGAATGTGCTGGGCCCCGCGCTCCGAGGGGTGAGGTGGCGGGTACTTGTTTGTGGTCCGTGGAGGAAGGATTTGAACCCGGGCAGCCTGACACCGAGGGCGCTGTCTTACAAGCAGCCATCATCTTCCAAGGGCTGCCGCGGGATGGTGAGCTGGAGGGAGCGGGGAGTAACTTGCCTGAAGGGGAGAGCCCCGCTCAGCGCCTCACCCGCACCCCACCCCCACCCGCACGTCTCGCCCCCTCCAGGTTACGCCCCGCACTGCCTGCCCCCGAGCAGCTACGATGCAGACCAGAAGCCGGGCCTGGAGCTGGCGCCAGCCGAGCCCGCGTACCCGCCGGCGGCGCCGGAGGAGTACAGCGACCCCGAGAGCCCGCAGTCCAGCCTGTCGGCACGCTACTTCCGCGGGGAGGCGGCCGTGACCGACAGCTACTCCATGGACGCCTTCTTCATCTCGGACGGGCGCTCGAGGCGGCGGCGGGGCGGGGGCGGAGGGGACGCGGGGGGCGCGGGGGACGCCGGCAGCGCCAGGGGGCGCGCGGGGCGCGCGGGGGCGCCGGCGGGAGGCGGGCACCGGCACGCGTGCGCCGAGTGCGGCAAGACGTACGCCACGTCGTCGAACCTGAGCCGCCACAAGCAGACGCACCGCAGCCTGGACAGCCAGCTGGCGCGCAAGTGCCCGACGTGCGGCAAGGCGTACGTGTCCATGCCGGCGCTGGCCATGCACGTGCTCACGCACAACCTGCGCCACAAGTGCGGCGTGTGCGGCAAGGCCTTCTCGCGGCCCTGGCTGCTGCAGGGCCACATGCGCTCGCACACCGGCGAGAAGCCGTTCGGCTGCGCGCACTGCGGCAAGGCCTTCGCCGACCGCTCCAACCTGCGCGCGCACATGCAGACGCACTCGGCCTTCAAGCACTACCGCTGCCGCCAGTGCGACAAGAGCTTCGCGCTCAAGTCCTACCTCCACAAGCACTGCGAGGCCGCCTGCGTCAAGGGGGCCGAGCCGCCCCCGCCGCCCCCCGCCGGCCCGGCCAGCTGAGCCGCCCGCTTCGCCCGCGCCCCGGGCCCCCACCTGCGCCCTCTGCAATCCCCAGCTCCGTTTCCCTGTCCACGCCCCTCCTGGGGACCCTCGTCCCGGCCCAGAACTCCTCTCTGCATCCCCTAAACCCACAACTCCCTTCCAGCGCTGTCTTTCCCAGCGCACCCCTACCCACTCCGTCTTTTCCGGCCACCACTCGGACCTTGACCCCCTGTTCGCGCCTTCAAGGCTCCCAACTCAGGCACGAGGTCCGCACCTCTCCCCGGCCCCAGAGTCGGAAATTTCTCCCGCCCAGACCCTGCACTGCCCTCCTTCTAACTTTGAAGGCTTTCCTCTCGCTTCTCAGCTGAGTCTCTCTGACCATTTCTCTATTGGAGCTCCCAATCTAAGACCCAAACCTGCCCTTGACTTCCATGTCTCCATCAGTTTCCCATTCATAACTGGACTCAGGCCCTACATCCCTCAGACTACAGTCCAATCCCAGACCATACCTCTGGCCCCTCTGTGTGTGTCTATCTGGGCATCTAATCTTCACCCTTCTTGGAATCCCCAGTCTGTCCCTGACCCCCTCCATGCCCGGGCTTACGTCCAGCCGTTCACACACCCCCGACACATTTCCCACTCTCTTCAATCCTCGGGGGCCCATCAGCCACTCCTATCTCTTGCTCTCTCCAGATCCCCTCATCCCTCTAGCAGCCCTCACCTTTCTGAATTTACCTAAAGTGGATCAGACTTGAGAGACAGTCCAGGGCTGCCCCCTAATGTAAGTCGTGTCTCCCCCCAGGACAGCCCTACCCTGGACTTCCAGCTTCGAGCTGCCCTCCCCCCAAACTCTCTGAGCACTTTCCCCCATCCCCAGGACCACAGGTACCCCTCCTTATTTGTTGGGGGGAGGTCTGGAACACCTCGCCAATGCCCTTCCCTTTGTCTGGCTGGGCCTCTCCAGGTATTTATTTGTGTATTTATTTATTTATCTATTTATTATTCTATTTAATCTCTTGGCCTCACCCAGGGACAGTCTGGCTTTCCCAGCTGGACTGGGAGGTCAGGGAGCCAGGCAAGGAGAGGGACAGCAAAGGCCATAGAGGGCTACCCGCCACCGCACATACACAGCCCGGTCTCGGCAGAAGCCCCACCTTCATCAGAGCCTGAACTCGCTAAGGAAGGAGACTCGAGAACGGGAGGGGTAATCTGCTGATCCTCAGCTTGAGGGCATGAGGGGGCAGCAGGAGGTCCAGTCATGGGGCAGGTCCCCGCCCTCCTGAGCCTTCCACGCCCACTCCAGGGAGCCTGGAGAGAGGAGCTTCCTCGATTTGTTTCCTATTTATTCCTCTTCTCGAGGGACCCCAGGTTCCAGGGACCGACTGAGCCCCGGACCCCGCTGGGGCCTCTGGCCCGCTTCACGGGAGGAGCGCTCTCTCCCGGCCACGTCTATGCAACTCTCCCGGGCAGAGGGGCCGGGGCTGTCAGCCACCCGCCCGCTGGCCGCCACTACCTCCTCCGCCGCGCTTTTGCGTGCCCGGGCGAGGACCGAAGCACACACCTCCACGCGCACGGGCCCTGGCCCCTCTGCTTTAAGCACATGCCTCCGCGCCTTCGCTCTGCGCCCAGCTTGCGGGCAGGAGTCCAGGACTCTCCAACCCTCCTCCTCCTCGCCCAGCCACAAAAGAGGGTGGAGACAGGAGGGGTCCCTGGAGCAGGGGCACTTTTCCAGGGCTTCAGAGGGGTGGGTGGTCCTTTGCCCAGCTACAGGCCCACCGGAAAGAGAGGCTGCAGGAATGGTGGAAGGGAGAGGGGTCACAGAAGCAATTATGGAGGGTGTTGACCCTGTAAATAGGAACTACAGACAGCAATAATTTTCCATGCATGCTAAGCCTTTTGGCCATATTTTGTATGAGCGCTTGGCGCTCCCCCTCCCTTCTCCTCCTCCAACTCACCCCCAGACCCCTATCCCTTCCCCACCTCCAGCAGTATTACTTGTAACGCAATTCAGGGATATTAAAGGGACTTTGGCCACTCACCAGCGCCTCTAGACTTTGTAATTGGTTGGGGGTAGGGCTGAGAGGAAGGGGAGGGCATCTGAGACATCTGAGAGATTTTTCCACTCCATTTCACTTCCTGTAGCTGCCACTAAGGGGTCACACAGCCCCAGGCGTCCCTTGGCATCCACAAGGTCCCGGGTATCCTCAATCCTAAATATTCCTCAAATAAGGGTTCAAAAACCAGATTAATAACATAGCAAATGAAGCTAGTTGCCTTAAGACATTAGGGAATGGTGAAGCCTGTGACTAACTGGAAAGGGTGTGTAGCATTAACTACATCCCAACAGCCTCAAAAGTCTTAACTCATTTCAGCATCAACTCTGAAGTCTAAAATCCAAAGTCTCATATAAATGTCACCTAAATTAGATATGGATGAGACTCAAGGTACAATTCACCCTGAGGCAATCTGCTCTCGGGCTGTTAATCTGTAAAACCAAACAAGTTATGTGGTTCCAAAATACAATGATGGGAAAGGCAGAGGACAGATATTTCCATTCCAAAAGGGAGAAACAGAAAAAAGGGGTAGCAGACCCCAATTAAGTCCAAACTACAATGCAAACTCCATGAGATCTTAAGGCTCAAAAATAATCCTCTTTGGCTCAATGTTCTGCTCTCCAGGCTCACTGGAGCAGCCTTCCAGAGCTACTAGGTTGGTGGTCCCACTCTCTGGACCCACTATGGTGACAGTCCTGCCTCCACGGTTCTATCCAGCAGAGGTCATGTCCCCAAGGCTTTGGGCAGAAGCCATCTGGCCTGTTAAAAGCAAGGTAATGGTCTCTGCTTTTGAAACCAAGAAGGCAGCCCTGATGATCTCTGAATTGCGTTCAGCGTCATTCTACCCTCGTCATGAGGAATAGTTTGTGTTCTCAGCTCAATAGCCCTATGGTCCTGTACTGTAAAATCCAAGAAGTCTAACAGTCTTCCTTCATTCCTTCCCATCTCCCTCCCTTGAGTTCAAACTGGCAGTTCTCCTGCTGAGATGGCTGATTAAGCCCATGGTTCACATCCGTATTAATCTCCCTATCAAAGAGATGTTTGGCCACACCCTCAGTGTTCTCTCCCAAACACCCTTTCTCATTTTTTGCATTATGGATAGGCTGGGAATTTTTCAAGTCTTTAAGTTTTGCCTCCTTTCTGCTTAAAAATTCCATTTTTAAGTCATTCCTTTCTGCTTGTATTTTACTATAAGCAGTCAGAAGGAGCCAAGCCACACCTTCAACACTTTACTTAGAAATAGCTTCAGTTAACTATCCAATTTCATTGCTCATAAGTCCTACCTTCCACAGAACACTAGAACAGGAACTCGAGATAGCCAACTTCTTTGCCACTTTATAAGAAGCATTTTTTCCCCCTTTGGCCAATAACATGTTCCTCATTTCCATCTGAGACCTCATCAGAATGGCCTTTTCTGTCCATATTTCCACCAACATTATGTTCCAGATTACTTAGGAATTCTCTAAGATTGAGGCTTTCTCTACAGCTCTCCTCTTTTCTTTCTGAACCCTCACCAGAATAGCCTTTAAAGGTCCAATCACCACAATGTAAGTTTTCTCTGGCATGCACCTCAAAACTCTTCTAGCTTCTACCCATTACTCAGTTCCAAAACCACTTCTGCATTTTTAGATATTTGCTACAGCAGCACCCACACTTCCCAGTACCAATTTTTGTTCTAGGCCGTTTAGGCTGCCATAACAAACTGTCATAGATTGGGTGGTTTATAAACAATAGAAATTTATTTCCCATAGTTCTAGAAACTGAAAAATCCTAAATCAAAGGGCGGACTGATTCAGTGTCTGTTGAAGGCCTACTTCCTGGTTCATAGATGGCTGTCTTCTCACTGTGTCCTCACATGGCAGAAGCAAGGGAGCTCTCCAACACCTCTTTTTTAACGGCACTAACCCCATTCATGAGTACTCTGCCCTCATGACTTAATCACCTCTCAAAGGCCCACCTCCTAATACCATCACTTTGGGGGGTTCGGATTTCAACATATGAATTTTGGGAGGATAAAAAGTTACCTTGATCTTGAATTTTCCAACCTCTAGAACTGTGAAAAATAAGTTTTCGTTGTTTATAAGTCGCCCAGTCTATGGTATTCTGTTATAGCAGCCTGAACAGAGGAAGACACTTCCTCAGGGACCACATGCCATTCTTCTGAAGCACCTACCATCAATGTACACTTTTTCATTGAGTGGTGTGATTATTTGCTCATTATCTGTCTCTTCCCTGCTATTTTTTCGCTCATCATTAAATTCCCTGGGTCTAACACAGTGCCTAGCCAATAGCAGGTGACCAGTAATTATTTTTAATGAACCCCATACATTTAAGTCATAAACAATAATGGTGGCTTATGCTCTAAAAAATGTCTGTCCCCCACAGCCATAGCTGATTTGTTCAGAGGTGGGCCTCTAACTAGAACTTGGAAATTTTCTCTCTCTTTCTCTTCCTGTGCCATAAGACCTGTAACTTGAGAACTGTGGCTCAGATTGCTAGCTACTTGTCAATACTTATTTTCTCCTGACTTAGTAGAGAACTACAATTTTAGGTGAGTATATTGCCACTATGAATGAAGACTATATATGCCAGCTGCCCTTGCAGCAAGGGGTGGCAATGTGACCAAGTTCTTGTAATGACATGCAGGGGGAAGTGTTAGATGGAACTTCTGAGACATATCCTAAAAAACGAGAGGGATGTATCCTTTTGCCTTTCCATTTTTCCACCTCCCTGTGGCTACGAGAAGCAGTTTAAGTGCAAAGCTGCCTAAGACACCAAGTCGATGCTCAGCAGGCATCAAAGTTGCAGAGTAAAGAGGCAAACTTTCTGCGTGAAGTAAGAACAGGAACTTGGGGATCAGTAGAGGGGACTAAGAGGAGATGGAGAGAAAAACAGGAAGGGGGGACCAAGCAACAGGGCAGATGCCTGCAATCCAAGCTTTAGAAATGGACAGGAGCAGTTTAGGGAGAAGAATTTAAAATTGAATGTTACTTTTGTAGCACAGAAATCCTTTCATCTTCCAAACACTCAGGAAAGTCCTCTGCATACCCGAATGCCTCAGGTACAAGATTCTTTGTCAAAAATGAAAGAGGAGGGGAGAGTACTGCAGCCAGGCCAACCTGCTAAGGGAGGACAGGGAGCCCAGGAGCAGGATGGGGAGAGCGGGTAGCCAGGGCCTCTGGCTGCAGACAACAAACATGGACTCCGGCTGGTTTGGACAGAAAAGGAATTTATTGGTGTCCTCTTCCTTATCCTCTTGGGCCACCTCTCATGTCACCATAAGCAGACAGCTTCCTGCCTCTGGGTCCACAGATGCTTACTCAGTTTGAGTGCAGGGCAGGCCAGAAATGCCAGACATTTTAACTTCCTCAGGCTGCCTTCAACCAGTGAGGGATAGAAGTCACTGAACAACTACCCAGCGTCCCATCCCTGAGAGGGACACTTTGAATACATGATGGCTCTTCCAAGAGTCCACTGCAGGAATGAGCTCCAGTTGCCCACCAAGTCAATGTTCCCATTAATGTACCTTTTATTGGCATTTCTCCCTTCCCCGGTACTTCCTGGGATCACCTCCTATGGCAGATGGGTCTTCCGAAGATGGTCAAAGCAATATTTCCCATCCCACAAGCTCTTTTAGAACCTTAACACTCCCTCCATCAAGACATGGCATCTATGTCCCCTTCCCTTGAGCCTGGGAGGACTTGTGACAGCACCCACAAATAGAATGCTGAACAAATGGTGCTGTGTGATTTGTAAGACTGGATTGGAAAAGGCCATGAGGCTTCTGCCAGGTTCTCTTGGGACACTTGCTCTTGGAAACCAGCCACCATGCTATAAAGAAGCCAAAGCCATATGAAGAGGTCATGTGTAGTTCTTCTAGCTGACAGCCCAAGTTGAGGTTCCAGCCAACAGACAATATCATCCACCAGACGTATAAGTGAAGACACCTCCAATGACTCCGGCCCCAGCCACGAAGTCACCCCCAAGCTGTTAAGTCACTTCCCAGAAGATGGGCCAGACATTGTAGAGAAGAGACAAGCACTCCCCACTGTGCTCTGTGTGAATTCCTGACCCACAGAATCCATGGGGATAATAAAAGTTGTTTTATGCTACTAAATTTTGGAATGATTTGTTTTACAGCAATAATAACTAGACCATCTCCAAAACAAACTACTTGCACACAAGTCCTTATTTCAGAGTCTCCTTTTGAGAGAATCCAAACTAAGACAAAAGGATATTGGGTATTCTTCACCTTCCAGTTACGTTGGCCCCACTGGAAGGCAACTCAGCTTCATCCCAACAAGAGGTTTAAGTTGAGTCTCATTGCTTTGGGGACAGATGGGCCAAAACAATGGAATTGCTGATTAGACAGGCCTGATCAGGTCCTCCTGCAACCTCCACCCTCAGGGGATGGGGTCTGCCCCAGCAACCACATGGTCCTGAGAGTGGGGGAACAGAGGATCCCCACAGGAAACTAGGTTGCAGCTACCAGGCCTTCCCAGTTCTGTTCAAGGATCAGGAGCCATGTGCTTCATGGGAGGGTAAGTCCTCCTGAACCCAGAAGTAAGTGCCAATCAAGCTAAGCCATTCCTGGCAATTGCACTCTTCCTGCCAGCGATTGCTTTGGGCACGGACATGTGGTATAGTTCTTGCTTCTGGTGGGGTGGGGTGGGGTGGGGGTGAGTGAGCAGTGATGTGATGCTTTGAGCTGCAGCAGCCATCTTGAGACCATAAGGGGCAAGCCTGAGGATAAAAGCCAGAACACTGAGATGATGGCAAAAAAGACAAGCCAAACCTGGGTCTCTGATGACAATGTTCAACTGCCTCTTGAACAATCCTGAACACGCATAATTCCAAACATCTTATTATATGAAAAAACAAATCTTCTTAATGTTTAAGCCATTTTGAGTCGGGCCATAGATATCTTAACCTAGAGAATTTGATATGAGGAATGGAGGCCTCACGGGCATACTATGATGACAGATTCAGGTCAAATCTCCATTTTTCTACTCCAGAAACTGTTACCCTGCCTTTCTTACTTCCTGTAATGAGGAAGTGGTTCTAGATGGCACAATTTCCCTCTTGATGAAATTCTCTAATTCCCAATAATTCTGGGGCTGAGGTGTGGGTGGAGGGCCAGGTTCTACTCCTGAAACAAAGTATAATTTAGGTGCTCGCAGGTTTTATATTTTGGAATTGCAGAAAGAGAAAGGTTCAAGTAAAATTCATAATGACCTGAGCATTCTAAGATTTTGTGAGAGACTAAGAACCCAGCAGGAATGCAACTCACAGAGAATTTCTGTACATCCTCGAAATTCACACTCACAACTTTGAGTGATGGGCAGCAATACCTCATCTTATAGAGGGGTAGCCAAAGGCCACATAGGGCCCCCCAACCTATACCTCCCCCACCTACCCACCCACATACACTATCTCTGGGTTTCTCCAGCTGACAGATATGCATTCCCCATGCATGTGCCACCCAGGGTGTGAGGAAAATGGAGTAGTTTAGTTGGGCTCCCTCACCTCAGGTCTGGCTGGATGTGGTACAGCACATCCTTTGTAAACAAGTTGTGTGGGAGTAGAGTTAGTGCACGTGTGCACCTGTGTATCCTTTTGGCTTGTTGCTATTTTTGCCAGCTCTTCAGTGTGTGAGGCAGCCGCTCTGAACTGCTGGTCAGCAGAGTCCACGTCTAAGAAATAAAGCCTATTATTTCTTCACCCACGGCTCCAAGGACCTTTTCCTGTTACCAAGCTCCTAGACCTGCGTGTGAAGGGTTTGTGACCCAGGCTGGACAACAGGCTTAAGGGGTCTGTGAGACCTAGCTCTAGCTCTACACAGGGTAAGAAGGAAAACAACCAAACCAGACATGCTTGCTTAACGGAGTCTGGGACTGTCCACCTTCCCGCTTGGAGTTGGTGGTGAAGTGGCCCCCTGCTTTGGACTCAGATGACCTGACTTTTATTTTCAGCTGACCCACCTTGGACACTGTTCAATAACCACACCTACTTCCTAGCGGTGCTGCAACAATAGGTTGAGACATTGTGGGACTTCAGGGCAGTGTCCACACATTGTCAGCACAATTCCAGAAGAGTCCTTGTGACAGTCACTGCTACTGAACCAAGGCAGCTGGAGCAGGTAAAGAGCGGGCTCTAGAGCCAGACTGTCCCGGGTTTTTTTGTTTGTTTGTTTTTGTTTTTGTTTTAAAGATGACTGGTAACGGGATCTTAGTCAGCACCACTCTCCCAAGTGAGCCAACTGGCCATCCCTGTATTGGGATCCGAACCTCTGGCCTTGGTGTTATCAGCACCACACTCTCCCGAGTGAGCCACGGGCTGGCCCCTGTCCGGGTTTGAATCCTGATTCAGCCATTTAGTAGCTCCGTGACCTTCGGTAAGTCACTTAAACCTCTGTGTGCCTTAGTTTCCCCCTCTGTAAAATGGGAATAATCATCATACCTACCTTGCAGGGTTGTTCTGAGGTTTAAACAAGTTAGTATACATGCAAAGTGTTCAGAACAGTGCCTGCCACAGTCAGCCCCGGATTCGTAGTACTACTGCTGTCGGTACTGTCATCACCTTTATGGCTATTATGCCCACGGCTCCGAAGGCGCCCGAGCACTGCAGGTTTTTGCCGACTCATCCTCGCTCGACAGGTCTGGCCACCCCCCTCCTTCCCCGCCCCTACGGGCCTGAGTCACCCCGGACTGTGCGTCACCCGCGTCCCTCCCTCCCCGCGACCTGCAAACTCACCCTGAGTCAGCCGCCTGGGCGCTTCCACCCCGCGGACGCCGCGCGGCGGAGGGGAGGCGGCGAGGCGCCCCCCGGCGGACAGCCGGAGCCCCGTGCCTGGCAGGCCGCGCCCAGCGAGCGGAGCAGGTGTCGCGTCGGGGACCGCGGGCACGGGGTCGGACCACTGCGGGGACGAGTGAGAAACGCACGCTGCGGGCCCCCGTGCGGCCGCGCGGAATGGTACGGTCCGATGGAGTTAAAGCCGGGGCGGCGGCGCGGGGGGCGGCGCGATGGGGCTGCGCTCGGGAGGGGCGCTGGGCAGCGCCGGCGCGGGCCGGGGGGTGCCCGAGGGGCCCCGGGCGAGCGGCGGCGTGCAGGGCGGCAGCATCCACTCGGGCTGCATCGCTGCGGTGCACAACGTGCCGCTGAGCGTGCTCATCCGGCCGCTGCCGTCTGTGCTGGACCCGGCCAAGGTGCAGAGCCTCGTGGACACGATCCGGGTGAGACCCCGGGGAGGCCGGCCATCCGGGGAGAGGGCTCTGGAGGAGGGAGGTCGCGCCGGACGCGAGACAGGACCGGTTCCGGGCTCCTCCGGAGCTCAGCATTTGCTGTGTGACCTTGAGCAAGTGCCTGGGCCTCTCTGGGCCTGTTTCCTCACTTGAGCAAGGAGGGAGGTGATTGGACGAGATAATTAAAATAATGATCGCTAGCTATTATTTTTTGTTTGTTTGTTTGTTTTTGTTTTTGTGTGACCGGTAAGGGGATCGCAACCCTTGGCTTGGTGTCGTTCGCACCACGCTCAGCCAGTGAGCGCACCGGCCATCCCTATGTAGGATCCGAACCTCGGCGGGAGCGCAGCTGCGCTCCCAGCGCCGCACTCACCCGAGTGAGCCACGGGGTCGGCCCTAGCTATTATAAACATAGCGCCTGCAGTGGCCCTGGAGCTGTTTTAAGACCCTTAGCTGCCTAGGCCAACCCTATAGGGTAAATGCTGTAAAAGACAAGAAACCGAGGAACGGGAGGATTTTAGCAATTTATCCAAGGTCAGGCATTAGAAAGTGGCACAGCAGGAATTCACACCCAGGCAGCATGGCCCCAGTGCTCAGCTGTATGGCCACCACACTGTCCAGAGATAAGCTGTGCGGTCCCTTCTGGCTGCGACAGTCAGTGGCAGTGGGACTGGGTGTGTCATGTCTGCTGGGAGGGCCTTGCCTGAACAGGAAGTGGGAGAGGACAAGGGGCAGCCCTATCACTGAAAAAGGGTGTTCAAGAACGCTGGAGTGATCCTGGCAGGAACTTGGCGGGGTGAGGGAGGTGGTGGAGCAGGAACATACCAGTATGTGTCAGGTTAGGCCTATATGTCCGCTTCTCTCAGACCCTTAGAAGGTGAGCACCTGAGACTCCCAAGCCCCACCAAACACCTGTACGGCCAGCCCAGACATCTTTCAGTACTAGAATTTGCACTACCCCCTGTCTGGGGCCACTTCCTCAGATATCCACAGGACCCGCCCCTTGCTTGGTTTGGGTCTCTGCCTCCCTGACCACCGTTGCTAATAGAGCCCCGGCCTCTCTCCTCTCCCCTTAGCCTGAAATATTTTTCTGTATAGCACTTATGTCTGCCAGAAATTATATTATACATTTATTTGCTTGCCGTCTTCCCCATTTCATGTGAACTCCATAAGAGGAGGGACTTTGTTATATCTCGGCTGTTGCCACAACGCTAGCATAGTGCCTGGCTTTTTGTGGGAGGGAGGGGTCTAGCCATGCATGCTCTCTCCTACCATGGGTCTTTGCACAGGCTTTTTCCTGTTAGGAAACATCTTTTATTTATCGCTTGAAACTCCTCCTTGGTCTTTCTGTCTCATCGTCTTCCCTGACTGCCCCTACTAGCTAAAGGGTCTCCTGTGGCCTCACAGCCACCTATGTGCCTGCCAGCGTAGCTCTGATCCCACTGGGGTTTAATGGCCCGGTTAGATACCTGTCTTCCATTCTCGAAGTGTGTGCTCAGAGAGGGCAAGAACTGGATCTGCCTTTGCTTACTGACCATTTGCATTCGTTTTCTGTGGCCACTGTGACAAAATACCACAAATTTAGTGGGTTAGAATAACACAAATTTATTATTGTATAGGTCTATGGTTCAGAAGTCCAAAATGAGTCTGACTGGACTAAAATCAAGGTATCCCCAGGTCTGCATTGTTTTCTGGAGGCTGTAGGCAAGAATCCATTTCCTTGCCTTTTCCAGCTTCTAGAGGCCACCCACACTCCTTGGTTCGTGGACTCTTCCTCCATCTTCAAAGCCAGAAACATCAGGTCAAGTCTTTCTTATGTCTAATCACTCTGACCTCCTCTTCTGCCTCCCTCCTCCACTTTTTTTTTTTTTAATTTTACTTGACCAATATACAATGTAGTTGATTTTCATGTCCCTTTACCAACCTCTTCCACTTTTAAGGACCCTGGCAATTACATTCAACTCCTCTGGATAACCCAGGATGTTCTCTCCATCTCAAGATCCTTAACTTAATTCCATCTGCCAAGTCCGTGTAAGATAACATATTCACAGGCTCCAAGGATTAGGAGGTGGCATCTTTGAGAGCCATTATTCTGCCAACCCACCATCATGCACCCAGCACAAGGCCTGCCTGGCTCAGCTGCCCCTCGCTAGTGGTCCACTAACACCTCATTTGCATCAGCTCATCAATGCTCCATTAGCAGCCCTATTGGGTGTCTTATTCCTATTTTACAGATGAGGAACAGTGTTCACAGAGGTGAGGCCACTTGCTCAGGGTCCCCCAGCTGCTCTGTAGAAAAGCTGAGGTTCAAATTCAGGTTTGCCAGGTTCCAGAGCCCTGGCTTGTAACTGCTGTGCCTTCCTGCTTAATTACCATTTGTGGAATATATAGATGAATGAATTCATCAAAGCAGCATTAGAGAGAACCCATGGGCCAATAGCCTTCTAGGCAGCTTGCACTTCCTGGGGTCTCCGCAGTGTGTTCTACCCCAGACCCCATCCTGCCCGAGGCTTTCCCTGCTTGGGTGGATGACCCACTCTCCACCTGGTTCCTCAGGCCCCTAACAGGAAATCAACTTAGATTCTCCTCTTTCTCTTGTCCTCACATCCACCCCTTCTGCAAGATCTCTCAGATCTGCCCTCTAAATATGTCCCAAACCTGTCTACCTCTCCTTGTCCCTACCTACCACACCACCATCCAGGCCAGCATCTTCTGCTGAACACCTGCAGAGGCCTTGCTTCTGGCCTCCCTACTTGTGCCCTTGTCCACCCCACCAACCCCGTTCCCCTGTGACAACCTTCTAGAATGTTCATTAGATCACATCACCCTCTCTTGTTTAAAATGCTCCGTGGCCTACCCACTGCTCTTAGAAACAAACCTGCATCATCTGGCTCCTGCTGACCTTTCTGATCTCTTCCACTCCTTGACCCCTTAAGTCCATTGCTGGCCACACTGGCCTTCTTGCTGTGCCTCCAACACGGTGAACTTGTTCTGGCCTCAGGCCCTTTGCATTTGCTGTTCCTTCTGCCTGGAAGTCTCTTCCCTCAGGTAGTACGCACCATACATTACTGAGTGCTTTCCATGTGCCGAGCATTGCTCGAAGCGCTTTATAAATATTAACTCATTTAACCTAACAACCCTATGCAGTGGGTCTGTTATCCTTATCCCCATTTTGTCAAATGGGACAACTGAGCCACAAAGAGGTGAACCACCCAAGGTCACATGCCTGTTAAGTAGCAGAGCTGAGATTCAAACGCAGGCAGTTGTCCTCTTCATCTAAACTCTTCCATTTCTCTATGACTCCAGGTGGATCTCCGCTTCATTGTCACCTCAGAGAGGCCTTGTGGACCCCCCATCCCTGTCATGTCACCTGTGTTATTTCTTCATGGCATTTATCACTCTAACATTCTCTTCTTTGTTCCATCTGCCACATTAGATTAAGCCCCATGAAGGCAGGGGCTATGTCTGTCTTATTCTGGCTGCACCTTATTCCCAGAGTCTAGAACAGGTCCAGATGTATAGTATTGTAGTATATTGATAAATGTTTAATAACAACCTGGTCTTTAGGGGAGAAAAATCTCTGATTTGTAGCAACTGCCTATTTCCCTGGTGTAAATACTGTCACCATGGCTGATTTTCAAGCTTAAAAAGTGATGTTAACCAGCTCACAAAATTTCTGGATATTTAGCAATTATCTCTCTCAACCCCATGTGAGCACCCTGTGGGAGCTCAATCCAGATTGATAAAGTCTGCTTTGGAAAATGGCAAGTATTGTACCATGGCCATTTACCCTGTGTTCCTTCTCTCCAGGAGGACCCAGAAAGCGTGCCCCCCATTGATGTCCTCTGGATCAAAGGGGCCCAGGGTGGTGACTACTTCTACTCTTTCGGGGGCTGCCACCGCTACGCAGCCTACCAGCAGCTGCAGCGAGAGACCATCCCTGCCAAGCTTGTCCAGTCTACCCTTTCAGACCTAAGAGTGTACCTGGGTGCCTCCACGCCGGACTTGCAGTAGCACCTCCTTGGCACCTGCTGTCACCATCCCCAAGAGCCCAGAAGACACACCTGGCCTCCAGTGGACTGGGTCATGCAGAAGGTGTAGCAGGAGTGCATCCTCTCTGCATCTGGGGGAAGGATCTGGCTCTAGGCACCCCTTTCGCTAGCTACAAGGCCTTGGACTCGTCCTGAACAGTGTGGGAGTCCCAGTTCCCACCTCTGCAAAAATGCAATCGTGACATTACCCTTGAAGGATTATCAAGAGGACGAAATAAGAACGGAAACAGGTTAGAAGAGCTACATGCTGCTGGCTCCAAACTCTCAAGGACAAGGATCTTTCTGCATTTTTGTCTTTGTATATCCCTTATGTAGACTATGTTCCACTGCAAGTAAAGGAAAGTCTAGGTTATAGCAGCTTAAACAAAGAGAGGTTTGTTTTTCCACATAGTGTAAATTCTAGAGACAGGTGGCTGATGCAGTTCATGACTCAGGGAGGGTAGGGCTCACATCTGTGATCCTTTTGCCTTGCTGTCCAGGCTTGTTACTTCAAAGTCATGCTATATCTCCAGAAATCATATCTGTGGTCAAGGAAGAAAGGAGTGGGGGAAGCAGAAGGGTCAAGCTAGCTGGGTCTGTCACCTTCTATCACAAATAAAACATCTGCTAGAGGCCTGTTTCCTGCTCTCTCCCCCTGCATGTTTCCACTTAGCTATCCTTGGCCTGCGTCAGCTACCATTGCTACAGAGAAGGCTAAGATGGCAGGGAACAGGACTGTCATGGCCGAGTAGACCAATCATGCTCCATCTCCTGGGACTGGCACACTGCCTCCTGAAATAAAATTGGGATCCCATTACCAAGAGAGAGATGAGGGATTGTGTATCAGTTAGCCTTTGCTGTGTAACATACCATCCCAAAACTTAGCAGCTAAAAATAAGTCATTTATTTGCTCACAATTCTCTGTGTTGGCAGTTCGGGCTGGGCACGTCTAGGCAGTACTGTTGGTCTCACCTGGGGTGTCTTGTGGGGCTGCAGTCAGCTGTCACCTCAGCTGGGGCTGGATGGTTTAGGCTAGCCTTATTCACTTGTCTGGCAAGTGACAGGCTGTTGGCTGGGGTGACTTTGGTTCTGCCCCATGTGGTGCCTCTCTAGTAGGCTAGCTCAGGCTTGTTCATATGGTGGCATCAGGATTCCAAGAGAGCAAGAGTCAAAGCTCCAAGACTTCTTGAGTCTGGGATTGGGACTGGGACAATGTCACTTCTGCTAAGTTCTTTTGATCAGAGCAAATCACAAGGCTTTGCCCAGATTCAAGGGATGGGAAACAGACTACACCTCTTGATGGGAGGAACTGCAAAGAACTTGTGGCCATTGTTTATCTATCACAAATAATTTGGGGTAGGCAAACAGTATTTCTCTCTCTTTCTCTCTTGCACAGGGTCTTGCTGTGCCCTGTCTGAAGTCACTGAGACATCGGCCTGGCCCTCAGGATCTAGGGGAAGAGTTGATGGAGCAGGGGGTGGCTCTGCCCAAGGGGTGGGCCCACTCTAGTAGGGGCATCTCTCATTGTCTGCACTGGTGGGATGGGGTGGGCCAGGTGAGATGTTCCAGAGGGACTTCTGAAAACCAAGAGTCCTGGGGGAGGGAGAGACGTAGAGGAAGTTTACAGAGTGAGATGGGCCTTGCTCCCTCTACCCTCTAAGGGAACTCGGTCACTTGGTATCTTCAAGCCTCGGTGTCCCCACCTGAATAATGAGGACAACAGCTTTCCCACCCATTCTGTGTCCCAGGGAAAGATGACTGAGGTGATGAATAGAATTTAAAAGGGATATAATCCTGGATGCAATGTGCTGTCCTGGATTTTATCTTAGAACGAAAAAACAAAAAAAAAAGGACATTAGTGAGAAAGCTGGATATGGGATACAGCCTGTATTTTAGTTAATAATATTATACCAATGTCGGTCTCTTGGTTCTAACAAATATACCATGGTTATGTAAGATGTTGATGTTGGGGTAGGCTGGGTGAAGAGTATACAGGAAGTCTTTGTACTATCTTTGCAACTTCTCTGTAAATCTAAAGTCATTCCAAAATAAAAGTTTGTTTAATAAAAAAGAGAGTGTTGTGCAGTTGCTTTAGACCAATGGTTCAGGTTCTCAAGCTGGTTCGCTAGAACAGATTGCTAAGCTCCACCCCCAGTTGCTGATTCAGTAGATCTGGGGTGGAGCCCGAAAATTTGCCTTTCTAACAAGTTCCTGGACCATAAGCTGAGAACTACTTATTTAAACTGTATCAATTATTTTCACATATGGGGACAGCCAATGCAGAGGAAAGACCCTTGGGCTGGGCCCCCGGAGATCTGTGTTCTGGGACCAGTTTGTGTACTCACTGTGTGACACTGGGCAAGTCTTTCCCTTCCCTGGGGACTTTTCCCGACCTATCAAATGGACTGTCTACCCCTAAGGTTTGTATCTGTGATTAGGACATGCTTTTTGGAAACTGCTATTGTGAGGTGCCCCTGTCTCACGTGAGTGAACCCCTCCTGCACCCACTGGCCTGTAATAAGAGTGAAAGTGTCATCCCCTCCTTGCAGAGAAAACCCAACCAGGCAGCACTAAGGGCCTTGCTAGGCACTGGGAGGGAGGTGCAGAACAGACTTTGAGTGGAAGATATTGGTCACTTAAGAAAGGGCAGCTAGGTTTTAAGGGTATAACCTGCTGGTCACTCTCAGTGGGATCTGAGGACTGTATTTCCCTCTTATCCCAGCAGGTGGCGCTGCCTTCCTGCCCCCAGAGCAGGTCTGGGTCTCTGGCCTGCAGAGTGACTGCAGTGGCAAGAGGCTGGATGGAGGTGCCTGGCTAAGGAAGGCCCATCCCTTGCCCAGAGGAGCCAGGAGCTCAGGCTTGAGAAGGAGATCTGGCTGGGAGCCTGGAGTTTCAAGTTCTACTTACCCTATCTGCTCTTGCTTCATGACCTTGCCCGTACTATGGCCTCTCCATGTCTGCACTGAGGGTACTGAGCCAAAGGAGAGTGCTGGGGTCCTCAGCAAAGGAGACACCCCTTCCAAGAAGCTTCCAGGCCCCTCCTGGCTATTTGCCTCTTCCGGGCTCCCATATGTCTGCTCCCCAAACAAACCCCTTCACCCAGGAACTTGGATCTGGTGAAAGGTAGTGTGTAGGGTTAGGTTCTTCACTGCCACAGAACTTGACCCCCTCCACCATGGTAGATTTTTTAAATTCTTTTATTTATTTATATTTATTTATTTATTTATTTATTTTTAAAGATGACCGGTAAGGGGATCTTAACCCTTGACTTGGTGTTGTCAGCACCACGCTCTCCCAAGTGAGCCAACCGGCCATCCCTATATAGGGATCCAAACCCGTGGCCTTTGTGTTATCAGCTCCGCACTCACCCAAGTGAGCCACGGGCCTGCCCTATTTAAAATTCTTTTAATTTCACAAGTTATATGTATCATATTTACCTTTTAACAATGAAGATATTAACATTTTAAATAATTAAATCTTCTAAAATGCAAATATTAGAGGCAAGCCAAAGCCTACCATGAGTCCTAGTCCTGGTGTCCCTTTGCCATTTTGGGACAATTACGTTCATGAATTTGGCGTATACCCTTCCAGACTTTTATCTAATGTTGTAGTAATGTATATGTGTGTGAGTATAGAATGTGTTTTTGGCTTTTTTACAGTTTTTTTCAGATAGTTTTTCTCCCTTGGCAATATATGCTGGCCATCTACCCCATTAGTGTCTGTGCTTCTCCCAGAGTCTCCCTCATTCTGGTCTCTGCTCAAATGTCACTTCTTCAGAGGGGCCTTCTCGGGTCATCCTGTCTAAAACAGACCCCTCCCCCATCATACTATCCCCTTACCCAGTTTTATTTTTTTCATGGCATTTATCACACTCTCTGAAATTATCTTCTGTGTCTGCTTATGTCTGTCTCACCCACTAGGATGTAAGTTCTGGAAGCAGGATTTGATCTGCTTTGTTTTATCACTACTGTAGGCCCAGTGCTAAGAGGAGTGCCTGATACATAGCAAGTTTTCAATGAATATCTGTTGAATGAATAAATTCCATGAGATCTAGCTCATTCTTTTCAGTTGCTCTATGGCATTCCCAGGTATGAAGAAAACCATTTATCAGTCATTCTCCTGTTAATGGATTTTCGGGGGTTTACACTTATTTGCTGCTGCAAACACCCTCCAGCATCACTCTTTTTCTCAACTGTCTGGGAGTGGAACTGTCTGGCCAATATATATGCTCATTTCCAACCTGTATGATATGGCGAGTGGTGCTCCAAAATGGCTGTTTCAAGTGCGGCCCCTCCAGCAGAGTTTGGGAGCCCACTTTCCTTCCCTGCACTACAACCATTGCTTCTTAACTGTTTTGGAGTCATGAACATGGCTGAGAACTAAAGAAAGCCCTGAGCCCTTTCCCCAGAAACACACACACACAGACACACACACACACACAAACACGCACACTCACACACATATATTTTGGGCAATTTCTGAAGCTCCCTATTCTTGATGGCCTCCTCCCCCAAGGGACCCTGCATCAAATGTTTAGAAGCCTGACTCTCTCATGGATGGGAACACTGAGGCCCATGCAGATGGGGCATGTGAATGAATGAATGAATGAATGAATGAATGGTCTCTCGTTTTGTAGGGGGTAGAGGAAAGTGTTCAGACCCTGACTTGCCTCAAATCAGAAAAAAATATCAATCGGGGTAGCTCCAGCCCTGCCCTACCCTGGACCAGGGAACACCAAGGATGGGCCCTGGACTCAGGTCTGGGTAGCTCCACCTGTCAGCCCTGGCAAAGGCAGGTCAGGCCTGGATCCAGGGTCAAAGCAAGGAACCAGGGAGAGGCCCTGACTCCCCGGGGCTGGAAGGGGACTGCAAGACATCCGTCCCTGCCTCACGTGCACACAGGGGCTGTGTGTTACAAACCACATGTGCTTCCAGTTTCCACCCCATCCCCTGACTCTAGCACTTCCATTGAGCGGCAAGTCGGAACTGCTCATTACAGGAGGGCCACCATCACCACCATCACCATCACGGCTTCCACACTTGATTCTCACAATAGTCCCGAGAGGTGGACAGGGCAGGAATGATCTTCCCGATTGGACAGACAGGTAAGCTGAGGCCCGAAGCGGAGCAGAGACCTGCCGCAGAGCCCCTGGCCCGCGCGGCGCAGTGATGGGCCCCCCACACGCACGCCCGCCATCCCTCGCGGCCCCTTCCCCGGGCCTGACCCCCGGCTCTGCCTGACAGATGACCTCAGCTGCCGCCAATCCATTGGTTCCAGCTCCCGGGGGGAACCAGAACAAAGCGCGCTTTGTGGCGGGGCCGTCCCCTCACCCGGCGCGTCCGCCGCCGGGACCCCCTCCGGAACTCCCAGCGACGCCCCCCGTCCGACAGCCGTGTAATGTCTTCCAGGCCGCGCGGCTCCTTCCTGAGCCCGAGGGCCGCGCTCGCCTCCCCCGGGGGGCTCCCCGGGCCGCCCAGGGCGTCCCCTCCCCCGCGTGGTCCCCCAGGCGACTAGATTGGGGGGCGCCCCCAGCGGGAGGCTCTGCTGCCGCCTGCCTGTCCTGCCGAGGGAGGGGAGGGAGGGGAGGGCGGGGCTCACCTGCGCCACCAGCCCGTGCCCACCAGGCAGGGGCTGCCACCTGATAACCTCGGAGCCACCGTGGGCGGCGGTAGGATTGTTGTTGCTGGTATTATTATTATTATCATCATGTAGTTAGATTTAGA
Organism: Cynocephalus volans; assembly: GCF_027409185.1. Classification (NCBI taxonomy): domain Eukaryota; kingdom Metazoa; phylum Chordata; class Mammalia; order Dermoptera; family Cynocephalidae; genus Cynocephalus; species Cynocephalus volans. The sequence continues at coordinate 27,078,265 of NC_084460.1, forward strand.
CAGGCCTGGGTTTGAATTTGTGCCACTTACGAGCTGTGAGGCTTTGGTAAGTAATTTCACCTCTCAGAGCGACAATAATAGTAACGCACATTTAGGGAGCACCTACTATGTGCCAGACACTGCTTTGTGTCTAAAGGCTTCATGTTTTAATCCACATGATAACCTTTGAAGGGAGGCGTTATTATCCCCGTTTTATGCAGGAGCAGAGGCTTCAGCTGTCCTGGAGACAAATTCACCTCTCTGAGGCTCAGTGTCCTTGTCTGTAAAATAGGGACAATCATAGTAACTCCATACAGGCCACTCACTCTCATGAGTCTTCCCTCTTTTCAGATGAGGACACTAAGGCTGGGAGCAGGTTGCTGGCTTGCCCAGGGACACCCAGCATGGGTCTGCCCCTGAACCCTCTGTCTTTCGAGGACTGTCCATGGAGGGTGTGGCTCCCGTCAGGCTTAGAGGGGATGGGGGAATAGGAGGAGGGTCTGCCCTGCAGCTGGGAAGCTCTCCCTTGAGGGACAAGCTTCACTGCCCTGTCCTGCCCTTGAGGGTTGGGGGATAGGGCAGGCAGAGAGGAAAGCCATGCCCAGAGAGGGGACCGAGGGACCACAGAGGGGTCTGGGCAGGGCTGGGAGTGACCCTGGGTGTCTATTCTATAGATCAGCACTGAGCACCTACTGTGCCCAGGTGCCGTTCCAGGCACTGGGGCCATCAGAGTACAAAACCGATGGGAACCCTGTCCACTCAGGGGAGACGGGCGGTAGCACACACACAAAACATGTATAAGATGTAAAATGCAATTATCTGGTAGTGACGAGGGTACGAGGGAAAGCAGGGGAGGATAAAGAACGAGATAGGAAATACTAGTGGAGGGAAGCTGGTGGGGCCTCTCTGAGGAGGGTACATTGGCCTGAACAAAGAGAGGAAAGAAACACGGTGGATATCAGAGGAAGCGTGTTCCAGGCAGAGGGAACAGCACATGCAAAAGCACTGGGGTGGGAGCCTGTGTAGAGTATCCAAGAAACAGCAAGGAGGCCCGTGTGGCTGGGGCAGCTGGGCCGGGAGAAGGGATGGCAGGTGATGAGCTCAGAGAAGTGAGCACCGTCATCTTGGGAGGGTCCTCGTAGATGGTGAGGACTGTGGTGTTTCCTCCCAGTGAGCTTGGAGCCAAGAGAGGCTTTGAGCACAGGAGGGATGTGGTCTGGCCCTGGCTACTGAGTGGAGCAGGAACAGAAAGCGGGTGAAGGGGGAGGCTGCTGCTGTCACCAGGGTCCTTGGGGATGGTTGGCGATGGGCCACAGTGGAAAGAAGTGATCAGAATCCAAATGTAATTTTGAAGACAGAGCCTCAGGATTTGCCAGTGGATGAAACTGGATTTGGGGAATGAGAAGACTCTGGTGACTCCCAGCTTTGGGAGTCCACCAGCCCTTTCCAGAAACTTCACTGCAGGCCGGAGTGTAGACAGAGTCTTGGAGTTCCTTGGATAAATCTCACTCTGGCACTGGTGTCCTGGGAGACTTGGCCAAGCACAGGACACAACGGTGGGGCCTCCAGTTCCCCAAGAGCACAATGAAGAGGTGAGATTAGAAAAATTTTAAAGTGCCACCTTCACAATTTGTGCCACTTGGGACAGGAGGCTTTGCCATCACCTTCAGAGACCATTGTTCTTGAATTTCTAACTCTATCTGCTTTTGATTTACTTAAATTTTTAAAAATTAAGAAAACTTGAGACCGCTAGTTTAAATGGAAAATTGGTATCATGTGACCCAAATAAATGTAGCTGTAAATATAAGCAGTGTAAACATAACACTGTTCCTAAGGTCCTCCAGATTTGACCAAGACCACCCTCTTTTTATTAGCAAGTGTTACAGAGATACTCACCCCCACCAACCCCGGACTCTCTCCTTGCAGGAATCAGGACTGGAAGAGATTAAACAAGGATTCATTATCTTGCTCTCTGTGTCCTCACCCTTTTTCATTGTATTTGACAAACAGAAAGCACTTATGATATCCCAGGCTCTGTTCTTCAAATATAAAGTCATTTAATCCTCACAACACCCCCATGAGGAAGGTGCAATTATTATCTCCACTCTGCAGGTGAGAAACGAAGGCTCAGAGAGGTGAGGTCCCTTGCCCACAGTCACACAGCAGAGATAAGGCAGAGCCAGGCCCTCTCTGGAGAGCACTCATCTGACCACCCCACAATTCTGTCTCTTGAAGGCATATCAGTAACACTTTGGGGAGTGCCAAACTATTGGAACTAGAAGGGCCTTCAACTTTAATTCAGTAAGTATTTATTATTTACTAAAATATAAGTTATCATATCACTCTTGCTTAAAAGTGTTTGAGGACTGAATTCAGAAAACAATGCCAGGCTCCTCACCATCTACACCCTAAATCACCTGCCCTTCCCCAGCTTGTCCCACTCTAGCCAGGCTGACTGCCTCCCAGTTCACAACTGCTTTCTAACCCCAGGGCCTTTGCACTTGTTCCTGCCTCTGCCTGGAATACTCTTCCTTTGGTTCTTCTGACTCCTTTGCATCCTTTAGGTCTCAGCTCAAATATCACCTCCCTAGAGAGGCTCCCCTTACCTCTCCCCATGCCCCCCAATGGTCTCCCCAATAGTCTCACTCTGTTTTTTTCCTTCATTGCATGTAATTATTTTATTTGCCTGTGTCCTTGTTCTTTGTCCTGCTTCCCCACCAGCATGTACGCTCTGTGCAAGCAGGACCTGGTGGGCAGAGCAGCTAAGCCTCTGAGGTGAATGGCCTAGAGAAGAGCAGACTGGGAAGGGTGGGCACTTGGACTGTCCCCAAGTAAGGGAGATGTGTCTGTGGGGCCTCAGAGGGCAGGGGAGCTCTCCAGGAAAATCAGCTTAATATGAGGAAAGGTCTTTTCTACACTCCTAGTGTTCAAACATAGAAAGGGCTATGTCATAAGATAGTGACTCCCCATCTTAGGAGCTATGCAAGCTGAGACTGGACAACCTTTGTTGTCCAATATGGTGGGGCTATGTAGAGTAGATTCATACCATAGATAGGATAGATACTCATTCATTTGCTCACATACTCACTTACTCATTTACCCTGTCTCCTATCTATCCATTTATTCATTGACTTCAAACTTGACTGTGTGTGGATGAACTTCATGACTTTGGCCACATTCATATGACATCTGTACTATTATTTACATAATATGTCTGACTTTTTAAATTTAAATACATGTGTTTTTAAATCAACTTTGAGGCATAATTTACATACAATAAAATGCATCCACTTTTAAGTGTTACCATGCAATGCATTTTTACAAATGTACACAGCCCTGAAACCACTATCACAATCAAGACACAGAACATTTCCCCCACAAGTTCCTTTGTACCCCTTTGCAGTCAAGCCCCCTTTGCCACCCTGGTCCCAGACAATCACCTACCAGAAAGTGCCAAACATTTCTCCAGAGTGATGGGACTGCTTTGAACTCTCACCAGCAAAATCCTGATGTAAATGAAAAATTGGAATTCTTTATCACAATTAAAAAGTAACTGACCAAAATGAATGAAATGGAAACAAAACAACATTTTCAAATTCTAGCTGGATAACATTGTTTGTAGAAGCACTGAGCGCAAGACCAGCTCTCTCCAGGTTAAGGGCGGGGAGGGAGCACTCCACAGGTGTTAGAAAGATGTTACTGGTCTCACTGAGGACTTTCTCCCTGGCCTGTGCAAAGAACTGGGAGATACTGTGTATTTATTGTTATCTAATAAATTGTTGCTGTTCACTCATAGCATCTTTTATCCACTCCCCACCCCAGTGATGCAGTTTCCACATCTGGGAAACATAGCTGCTCCTCATCTCCCCTTTCATCCACCCACTCATTCATTCATTCACATGACAAGTGTTTATTACCAGCTACTCTGAGCCAGCACTGGAGCTACAGAGAAAAAACATGTGCTGGGTACTATGTCAGCCTTGAGGGTGGCATAGTGCCAGGCACATAGCAGACTCTAAGAAAATATCTGTTGACTGGATTGTTGTAAAATGAAAGACACAAATACCCATATCCTCCTTGATACCCTAAGCTATTGCTCTAACAAAGTTTGGAGCAATCAAGGAAGGTTTCCCAGAGGAGGTGGCTCTTGAACAAACACTTAACAGAATTCATTTGGAGGCAAAGAGAGGCAATGTGAATTGCTCAAGGCCACACAGGAAGAAGGGAGATAAATGAAGGATGGACAGAACCCAGGACTCGGGGCTCCAGCCCACCGTTTCTCTCAAGGGCTGGGCCAGGTCTCAGACCATCAGGCAAGAGAGCAGGCCTGGGGAGGGGGCTCTCAGGCCCTGAGTCTGGAATCCATTTGCTCCGGCCCAGCAATGTTTTCCCAGGGAGAAGCAGGAGGCCCTGGCCCTGCTCCTCCCAGCACCGCCCCCCCGCCCCCACCATCTGCTCCCTGTTTATTTATTTATACTTAAGTCTCACCTCCCAACCCTGCCGGGGGCACCAAACATACCGGCATCCCTGCAGAGAGGGGAATGAGGGAGAGAGAGGCACTGTCAGCCCCCATCACCAGGGAAAGCCCAGGTCTGAGAGCTCCTCAGCCTTTCTACCCCAGCAGGGACCAGCCAGGAGGACTGGGCTCAATTCCCAGCTCTGCTCCCTGGCCAAGTGAGTGCTCTGTGACTCAGTCTCCTCATCTGTAAAATGGGGTTATAACAGTAGCCCCCTCACGGGGTTGGTAGAGAGGTTTCAGCAAAGTGCTTCGGACAGTGCCTGGCACAGACACGCTCAATGAGTGTTGCTGCTGTGTCGTGTCAGCTTGAGCAGGAGGACACTGCTCTTCTGCAGCTGTTCTCTCATCTCTGCAATGGGCAGCTTGTCCCAAGATGTAAAGACCCTCCAAGACCAATGTCCTAGGGTCTGTGAGGACCACAGTTCCTATCCCCTCCCCAGGACCCTCACCTCTGGCCTAGGACAGGCAAATGATGCCAGCACCCTGCTTCCAGTCAAAATTGTCCTTCAACCATCTCCTAATCTGCATAGAAGGCAAAACCACACCTTCCCCAGCCCTGTGTGAAGCCAGAGGTCCTACCTCCCTGAATGGCCACCCCCTGGAAGGCAGGCACTGGCTGCCATCCACAGTGGTGCTGATTATTGCCGTGAATGCAAATCCCAGGAAACTGGGCCCAGCTGCTCATTAATGGTAATTAGCTCAGGGTCTGTCAACTGGGAAGGAGCTGCGGGGGCCCAGGCTGCTCCCCGGGGCTTTGTTCTGGTGCCACCCACTCTACACCCTCCACAGACACAGTCTTCCTCCTCCCTGAGCCTCAGGGGACCGTCCCCAAACTGACCCTCCCTTCCATCCCCATTCCCCCATCTGAGTCCTCCTTCTCCTTCTGTCCCCATTTCCTCTCTGAGTCTACGACCCCTGTTCTGCACCCCCTTCTCTCTCTGCACCCACAGCCTCTCTCTGATTCCTCTCACCAAGCAAGTCCTTGGCTATTTCACCAGATCCTTGTTCCCTCTCTGTACTCACATCTCTACCCTTGGAGTCATCTTCTCTGACCGAGTCCTGCCCCTCCATCCCCATCCCTCTGTCTGCTCCAGCCTGACTCTTCTTCTGAGCCTGTCTCCCCCTCTGATCCCCTACGCCCCTTACACTCCACACAGTGCTCCAGTATCCACTTGAGATGTATGTGCCATCTAAAGGCCTTCCGGGGGTGTCTCAGCATCTTGGCAGACCTGTTCCATTCTGGCCAAGGAGCCACCTTGGCTGGGGCCTCTGTAACCATACAGCAACTGTGCAGTGGGAGTTTAAAGAGGCCAATGAAGGGACGTGTACACATTTACTGGCCATGCCTCACATCTGCTGGATGCTATTTGAAGCTTGTTTTCTTCTTATTGCCCTGGGGAAACAGGCTCAAGAGGAGTTGTCTACCTCAGTCTCACAGGAGGGCCTGAGCTGGGATCAAATCAAGCGAGGTTCTCTCCACATCTCAACTTCTCTCTGCTGCATCCCAGGCCTCCAGGTCATGGGAGGGAGAAGAGGATGTGGGTTAGCCCCGCCCCCCAGTCCCTCTGTATCACCCATGCATGGGGACAGTAGGGGGAGGAACGGTAGCACCGAAGAGGGCGGGAATGGGTGGGAGAGGGAGCCAGGAGGCAGGTGTCTGTGGGATGCTCCATCCTCACCCTCCTTGTCCTCGGTGCTCCCACCCCAGTGGGCCCCCGCCCCCCCACCCCATTCTCATCTGGCCTCCATGTGCTGGTGCCTGCACCTGAATACACACTCCCCGCCAATCTGTCTTGGGCTGTCAGAGGATCAATGGGGCTCCCAAGGCCCGGCCCAGCAGGGAGCTGCAGGGGAGTCCCTAACAAGAGCTAAGAAGGGGACCCCGGTCAGAGGGGGAGGGCAGCAGGGAGAAGCCAGGATGAGAACAGGGGCATGAGCCTGGGTCTGAGTTGGAAAGGCCCCTGGAAGACCTGGTTTCCCAATGGTAAGACTTGTCAACTTCCTTGGCCAGGGGTCCAAGGTTGGTTTCCAGGTCTGTTTTGCCTCTGACCTCGGGGACCTGTTTCTTTTCCACTCTGGGCCTCAATTTCCTTATTTTTAAATGTGAAGAGATTGCACTACCCTGGGATTGCATCTCAGGCAGACATAAGTTCCTCAAATCAGCACGAGATCTCTCTTTCTGTGAAAATATAAAATATTTAAGTGAAATAAAGTAAGATGCAGAGTAAAGTGCATATTTAGCTACCTTCTGTGTACTGATAACTCTAAAAGAAGGTGTATGTATGTATTAGCTTGTCTATGCACAGAACACTTCTGGAATGACACAAGAAACAGTGGGAATAGAGACGGTTTGAGGAGAGGACCTGGTTGCTGAGGATGGGGTGGGAGACAGACTTGCCTTGTACTCTTTTGTACTGTTGGGTATTGGTCCGTGCTCATGTATTCCTTGGTCAAATAATAATTACATTTAATGCAAAATATGTCATCCTACTAGGAAGTATGTGAGCAGGAAATATGAAGAGAAACAACATATTTATGTAGTCTCAATGTATTTCCCCACAAGACATTAATTAATTGCAAAGAGAAAAATAGTAAAGTTACAGTGGAGAAAATCTGCAGGCACCACCTTGACCAACTGATCAAAGAGAACATGGCCAGAAATGGGGCAAACTGACATCGTGTGCCCCGATAAGAAGCACTGGGAAGGACACAGCATCACTTCTGTGGTATTCTTGCCAAAAGTGCCTGATCTGAATCTAATCATCAAGAAATAACAGAAAAACCCAAATAGAGGGACAGTCTACAAAACAACTGGCCTATACTCTCCAAAAAATGTCAAGGTCATAAAAGTCAAAGAAAAACCAAAGAATTGTTTCAGATAAAAACTAAATGCACCATGTATCCTAGATGAGACACTGGATCAGAAAGAAAAAAAAAACGTTTTTTGTTTATATGCTACCAAGGACATTGGTGGGACAATTGGTAAAATGTCAATGGGTCCATAGTGTAGACAGTATTATTGCATCAATGTTGATGTCCTGATTTTTGAATCTGGACTGTGATTTTGTAAAAGCACATTCTTGTTTTTAGAAAATATGCATGGAATAATTAATTTAGAGGTAAAGAGCCATCATGTCTGCAACTTACTTCCAATGTTTTAGATAAAAATGTATACAGGGGGGGAATGATAAAGCAATGGTAGTAAAATGTTAATATTTAAGGAATCTGGGTGAAGGGTATACAGGAATTCTTTGCACGATTGTTGCAATCTTTCTGTAAATCTGGAATTATTACAGAACAGAAAGTCAAGTATAGATATAGGTCACTGGTGTAGCTCACATTGAGCAGGCACAAGTGATGTTCAGGTGCATGCTAAGCACTTGGCACACGCAATCAAATTTCTTTCTTACAACCACCCCATGAGGAAGGTGTGACTATTTCCTGCTTTAAGCAGATGAGGACACTGAGGCAGAGTGGTTGAGCAACTCGCCCAAGATCATGCAGCTGGAAGAGGTGATACCCAGGAACTCTTCTTCAGCAGCATTCTATAGCTCTAGGAATGAATGGTCTAGGAACCAGAATTCTATGATATGAACCCAGGGCTGGGAATTGTTTGCTTAGCACTGGGATTGTTGGATTCCTGTTGGAAAAGTAGCCTTGATGTCATTATTCACCCTTTCATCAAATGTTCATTTGTTTATTCACCTGTCCAACCCTGTATTGAGCACTCACTGTCAGCCAGACAGTGGACTTATGAAGGTGAGTGGAATGGGCATGGCCCCTGCCCTTGCAGAGCACCCACTTTGTGCCAGGCTCTGGGTTCAGCGTGGGGTTAAAGAGATGAGCCAGAGACAGTCCCTGCTCTCCAGGAGCTCATTGGCCATCAGGGGATACCAGCAGGAGCCAACCAGGAAAGAGAAGCACGAGGGGCTGTGGGACCCCAAAGGAATGGGGGTCTGGAAAAGATTTCATTGAGGAGACAGCCTTTAGGCTGGGTTTTGATGGATGTGTAGGAGTTCCTGAGAGGGTGAAAGGAGGAAAGGGCACTCTTGATGGAGGAAACAGCACAAGCAAAGGCTCAAAGGTAGAAACAAGTGGGTTTCTGGGACACGGTGTGGCCTGGGGTGATGGGAGCACTGTGGGAAGGGTCAGGAAATGAGATTGGAGAAGAAGCTGGGCCCGTCTAGGGAAGGGCCTCAGTGCCAGGAGGTTATGATCATGCTTCAGAGAACTCAACTAAAGATTTCCTCTTCTTTTTCTTCTCATTCTTTCCCTTCCTCCTCCTCCCCCTTCTTTCCTTCCTTCCTTCCTTCCTTTTCTTTTTCCTCCTCATCCTGTTTTTCCTCCTCCTTTTTTTGTATCAGGTGCAGAGAGCTGAGTTGGTTCCACTTCTCAAGTCATAGCTCACTATCATCATGTGCTTCATTTTATTTTATTTTTTTCCTTGAATCCCCACTTCTTTTCCCCTCACCCCCAACCATCATGGGCACCCACTTGCTTGGAACTGATGCACACTGGTGAAGACAGCATGTGGTAGAAGTGAAGCATGAAGATTTTGTAGTCAGGCTGCCTGATTTCAAAGTCTGGGTCCACCTCTTACCAGCTGTGTGACATTGGGCAAGTTACTTAACCTCTCTGTGCCTCGATTTCTTAATCTTCATAAATGCTGATAATACTGATAGTACCTAAATCACAGGGCAGTTATAAAGATTAAATGAGTCATTATTTGAAAAACACTTAGAATAGTCTAAGTATCTATTTAAGAAATAAATATCAAAAAGCTGATGTACTCGGATATACATGTATCCTCACAGAAAGTGCTTACATTGTAGTCTCTTCTTTTCTGTCTCTTCCCACCCCTAAGTGCTCTCATCCAGCCTTGCGGCTTTAGTTATAGGTCAGTGATGCTCAGTGTGTGTCTCCAGTCCAGGTCTCTCCCCTGAATTACTGCCTTGACGTTTCCTGTCGTCTCAGACCTCACCCACTGCCTGTCCAAAACCTGCTCCAGGGCAGCTCTCCCCAACTCAGGCTTCCTTCCCTTCGATCAGGCCTAAAGCTTCGAGGTCATCCTAGACTTTTCTCCTCTCACATCCGACATTAGATCTACCAGCAAATCATGATGGATGAACCTATGAAGAAGATTCAGGATCTGGCCGCTTCCCACCATCACTGTCCAAGCCACCCGCATCGCCCATGGGATTGCTGCAGCACCTGCCCTCCTGGGCTTTCTGCTTCCTCTCCTGCCCCTCACCATTCTCTTCATGCAGCAGCCAGAAGGGTTGCCTCAAAAACTAAATCTGATTGTGTCACTCCTCTGCCCAAAATCCCCAATGAGTATACACCACTGGGAAAGAAATGCCAGTTCCTTTGTAATGAGCACCAGGCCCTCCAGGGTCCGCTCATCCACTCTCTTGTCCTAATCAGCCCCCACCCTTCCTCTCATGCATCCACTGTAGCCACACCCGCCTCATTGCTGTGCCTCAATCACACCAGGCACCTCTCCCACCTCAGGGCCTTGTCAGCTCCTCTGTGAGTCTTGTCCTGGCCACCCTGCCCAAAAGTTGATACCCTCTTCTCTAGTTAATTTTTCTCCTGGTTTATTTATGTTTTCTTATTTGTCCATTTCTACAGATAGAGTGCAAATTCCATAGGTTCCAGTTGTCAGTTTTGTTCGTTGATGTGTCCCCAGTTCCTAAAACAGTGCCTGATGCACAGCAGCCCCTCAATAGGTATGTGTTGAGTTAATGAAAAGCAAGTTCAGTGTCTGGCACCACATTTAGAAAGTGAACTAATAATTAAAGGGAGGAAGAGATGGAAGACAGCTGGGCCCAGAAGTCATCCAAGAGAGCACCAGAATTCCACGATCCCAGAGACTCCCCTCCTAGGCCCTGCGGATGCTGCCTGCCAGAGAACAGGTTTCATCCATACCCAGGGGCCTGCCCATCCTGGACCTGATCCCACGAGGTTGAGACAAATATGGCCACACACCCCCAGTTCCTCCACCTGCCCCAGAGCCCAGGAGTCCAGAGAGATGAATGCCCTTTTGAGTTAACCATACTCTCCTCCTTCAGCGTTCCTGGGAATGTGCAATGCGCTGCTTGGAAAGACCCTTCTGTCTCATCACTACAGCTGGGCTGTGACCCAAGACCCCAGTTTCTGGGGTTCAGTCTCTGGACATCTGGAAGGAGATGTCTCCTTATAGGAGGAGGGCTGTGGGCTGCTTAAACACAGTGGGACCTGCTGGAGCTGGGGCAGGGGAGCAAGATGAGGGGAGGCAGGATGTCTTAAAACCATCAGGCTGGGAGACGGACAATGGGGAAGTGACTGAGGACATCAGATGCTCTGGCTGGCAGGGCCTTCAGAAGAGTGGCTGCTCATCTTGCCTGTACCTTTCTCTTTGCCCTTGTCCTTCTCCTTCCTTCTGCTCTGCTCCCACCCCCTTTCCTTAAAGCTGTGGTACGACTGAGGTAGGGTGACACCATGGGTAGACAGTGGACTCTGGACAGTCTCCTCTGGTTCAAATCCCAGCTTGCTCATTTGCTAGTCCTGTGACAAGTGACCTAAACTCTCTTTGCATCAGTTTATTCCTCTTTAAAAAGAGGATAATAATAGTGCCTACTTGCAAGGGTAACAAGTGACTGAAAGGAGAGGATGCATGTACCAGCTTAGAACATGCCTGTCACACAGTGAACACCCAATAAATGGCAGCTGTTCTTTTCAAATGAAATCTTCCATGGAGACCAACCTAGGACACAAAGGGAAGAATGGCAGCTCTGCTGAGAGTTGAAGGGCTTCTCGCCTACACTTTACGGTGACCTTTTTCTGAGGCACCTCCCAGAAGCTTAACCTAAAGTCACCACAAAATTGATCTAAAGTGTAGATGGGAAAACTGAGGCCCAATGTGGAAAAGCCACTCTCAGCCATTCCTAACACTAGGCAGTGATTTTTACAGAGGGCCAACCACGTGTCAGATCCTGTGCTTGGTGTGGGGGAGAAACTGGGAAGAAAACCCACCACTGCCACACCCTCCCAGAGCTGACTCTGTAGCTCAAGGAAAGGAACAGAGAGCTGAATGGGGACCACACCCGGCAGGTGCTGGAAGGAAACACAGAGGGGGCACCCATAAAGACCAGGGCCATGGCGGGGGAGCGTGAGGACAGAGCCCATTAGCAGCAGGGTGATATTGGAGCTGAGACCTTCAAGAACAAGAAGTCGTCCTTTAAAGAGGGGTAGAGGGACACTAGGTGTTACCAGCACTGTTGTTTGTAATAGCAAAAGGCAGAAACAACCCAAATGTCCATTAACATGGACTTTTGGATAATATGTGACAGTGTTTTATATAATGGAATACTGTCCGGCAGTGACAGTGACCTCCAGCTGCCTGCTTCAACACAGCTGGATCTCTAAAGCATTCTGCCGAAGAATGAAAACAAGAGAGGTAGGATATGTATTATAAAATATGTATGTATTATATAATGGGCATTTTTATATATTTTTAAGAGGGAAATATAGTTCTATACAAGGGTACTTCAAAAAGCTCATGGAAAGACTCATATTATCTTTTAATTCTATTTTTCTTTTCCACAAACTTTTTGAAGCACCGTCATATATTGTGTAAGGATTTATAATGTGCAGTATAAGTTAAAACATTCATCCTGATAATAAATATCAGGATAGCAGTTTCTTTGGAGATGGAAAGAGGGATTTTTATAGGGAAGGAATACCAGGGGCCTTGTGTACTAGCTATCTCTCCTGCATAATAAATAATCCCAAATCATGATGTGTTGTAAAGCAATAATAGTCATCTGTTATATCTCATAGTTTTTGAAGGTCAATGTCTTTGGGAATGGTTAGCGGCTGGTTCTGGTCCTCAAGAGGTTGCTTTCAGATGTCAGCTAGGCTGCAGTCATCTAAAGGCCTGACGGAGGCTGGAAAATTCTGCTGTCAAAAGGGCTCATTTGCATGGCTGGCAAGGTGATGCTGCTGGCCAGGGGCGGGCAGGAGAGGAAAGGGATTCGGCTCCTCTGCACACCAGCCGGTCCACGTGGCCTGGGTTCCATCACAACACTGTGACTGGATTCCAAAAGTGAGCACTGAGAGACAGACAGACAGCTAGGCAGAAGCCGCATCCTTCTGACGATCTAGCCTCAAATGTTACTTCTGCCACATTCTCCTCCTTAGATGTGAGCCACTAAGCCCAGCCCACACTCAGAAGTCGGGGAATTAGACTCTTGCTCTTTGAAGGGAAGAGTGTAAAAGAATCTGTGGATGTATTTTAAAACCACTAGACCCTCAATTGTATTTGAAAAGTTTTATTTCTTAAACTGGGTGGTGGGTACATGGGGTTTTATCGTATCATTCTCTGAATTTGTACGTTTAAAAACACAGTGTGGGGGAGAGTTCCAGGCGGAAAGAAAGAGAACAGTGACAGGTGAGTGGTAGGTGAAGGCAAGGGTGGCAGCCAGTGAGGGCAGAGGGGTGGACAGCGCCCAAGCCACGCAGGGTCTTGTCTGTCAAGGTCGCGTCATGGGTGGGGCAGAGTCAGGACCCTGAGCATCTTGAGGGCAGGACTCTCTGTCCCCTCTGAGCCCCAGCACCTTGTGCTGGGCTGGCCAGGAGGAAGTGGTCCCAATGTCAGTGGTGATTCCTTCTCTGAGCACAGCTCCTGGGAGGCTGCTTTTCTGAAGCAACATCCATCCTTTCTCCTGACACCTGTCCCTATTCCCCAAAAGCATCCGCTTGTACGAGGATATCTTGGATATGATTCACAGATATACCACTTATTCATAAACATATATACGAAAACACACATTTTTATTTTCCCCCCAAATGGAAGCCTATTATAAGAGGGTACTTCAAAAGATTCATATTACCTTTTAATTTACTCTTCATCTTTTTTTTTTTATCGCTTTATCAATATACTTTGAAGATTCTGACACGTTAGTACATAGCAAGCTTCCCCATTCGTTCTTATGACTTCACAATACTTGTAACTTATTTATCCAATCCCCTATTTATGGATATTTATTTTGTTTGCCTTTATCATTACTTTTCAAACTTCAAATGTAGAGAGTTGAGCTTAAAAAAAATTCATTTCATGGCAGATTATCATCACTTATCTCTGCATGTCCTTCCTTTGTTTTATTTCTCTCTCTAGTTATTCCCTTTTAGCCCTCCTCATTTTCTGCACCTCTGTAGGCCTATTCTGATGGGTTCTTTTATTTGTTTGTTTGTTTGTTCTGGGCGGCTGGCTGGTACAGGGATTGAACCCTGCACCTTGGTGTTATCAGCACCATGTTCTAACCAACTGAGCTAACTGGCCAGCCCCCTAATGGGTTCTATGTGTGTTGTTTGGTGTGCAAGTCTTCCTGTAAAACATAACCCATTTGTATGCATGGCTCAACCCATGGCTTCTGATTGCTGACCAGGATTCCTTAGTTTGTATGCACTTTGTTTTCTTCTCTACCACTCCAGGAACAGTCACCTGAGTGGCCTCTAACTCCCTGCCACCACCATAACACTGCCATGTCCTCTGTGAGCTGGTATGAGAACTTTGTCTGGACACAGAGCCAGGATTGCAATTGTTGGGTCACAGAGCGTATTTATTCTGGTTATCTTTTGCACCAAAATAAACTGCCTTCAACTCAGAGGCTTAAAACAACTACTTTGTTTTGTTTGCAATTTTGTGGGTGAGAAATTCAGGAAGGGCTCCGCTGGATGGCTAACCTCTGAAGCACATGTTGTTAGCCAGACAGCTGGGGATGGAGGTTCCCTCCCAAGATGGCTTCTTCACATACGTCTGTAGCCTTGATGCACCTGACCTCTCTCTCTCTCTCTCTCTCTCTCTCTCTCTCTCTCTCACATGGTGTCTCATCCTAGAGGATTCAGCTTCATAGTTAGCTGGACTTCCTCACAGAATAGCAGCTTTAGGATGGTTGGATTTCTTTCATGGCAGCTGGCTTCCTCCCAAGTGATCATTCCAAGGAGGATGTAGAAGCTGACAATCTTTGAAGACCTGAGCCTAAAATCCGACATAGAGTTGTTTCCACCTTAGTCATCGGTTAAAGCAGTCACAGGCCAGTCCAGATTCAGACAGCAGGTACATAGACCCACCTCTTAATGGGAGGAACATTTGAGAATTGATGGGTATTGTTTATACACCCCAATATACATATTTAGCTTGACAGATTGCTCTCCAGATGGCAGCTCCTGTCCACACACCCCAGGCACTGTCTCCACATCCCCACCCACACTTGGCTCTATCTAGCCTGTTCAATTTCCCCTTCACACTACAGTAAACATTCTTGTGTATGGGTCATCTCACACATGTGCAAGTATAAATGTAGAACAAAATCCCAAAAACAGATATGCTAGGTCAAAGGGTATGTGCATTTGGGATATTAGCAATATCAGCAGATATTGCCAGCCCTTTGACAAACCCCGGGTTCCACCTTCCCACAACAGATCCAGAATCGAACCACTTCTCACCACCTCTACCCCTACCACCCAGATCCAAGCCACCCTCCTCCATGGGCTCCTGGCTTCTATCCTGGCCCCCTAAGTGCATCCTCCACTGGGCAGCCAGAGGGATCCTCTCAAATCCTAAGTCAGATCCTGTCCCTCTGTTCAGAAGCCTCTGATGGTCTCCCACCCTATGCAGAGTATAGAATCCTTCTGATGGCTCAGAAGCCCCACCTGTCTGACCCCACGACCTCTCTCACCTCATTCCTTTTCTGATCTCCTCCACTGCCGCACCCTGGGCTCCACACCAGATATGCTCTTGGGTCCTTCAAACCTAATGCTCCCTCTACCTGTAATGCTCTCTCCCTAGTGTCTCCGTGACTCATCCATACTTTGTCAATGCCTCAAATCCATCCCTCCCTGCTCGTGCTCTGCTCCTTACCCTGCTTTGGTTCCCTCATAACATTTCTTTCTCTAACACGTGGTATAACTAATGATATGTTTACTTATTGCCTGTTTCCTCTTCAGATCATAAGTGCTAGGCACAGGGATGAGGTCTGATTTGTTTGCTGCAAACTCTCAGCACCTGAACAGCACCTGGCATTTAGTAAGGGCTTTACAAACATATCTTAAATATTGGTGGAATTCAATCACCCTCCATAGAGATTGTGGCAAGTTGCACCCCATCAGCAGTGTCTAAGCCTCAGTAACTTGAATTGACCCAAAGACACTGTCAGATTCACATCCTTTAAAATTATGCTTCCCCTGCTCAAGAACCTTCAAGTACTCCCTATTACCTTGTTTGGTGGATGTCAAACTGGATCCCAAGACCTTTTAATACCAGGACCAAATGTTTCCTTGGCTTTCTGGAAATAAGTTCATGGCTGACATTTTGTCAATGTAATTTTTTCTCTTACCCATTTTTCTTAAGTTAAAAGCATAGGCTCCCACTTAACTAAAAAAAAAATCACTACAGGATAAATAAGGATATCTCACAAACAATGAGTTCACCAATTGGGTCTTCCAGTGGTGTAATGAAACAAATCCAAACTCAGGGCCAGTAAGCATCACAACTGATAACTTGGACTAAGTTCTTTCTCCTGGCTGAGCCTCAGTTTACCCACTGGTGGAATGAAGATAACAACATTAATCTAATATGGTATGTTGAGTGCTTTTTTAACTCACTCAGTCCTCACAGCAACTGTAAGAAGTGGGTACTGTTATTATTCCCTTTTTCAAATGAGAAAACTGAGGCATAGAGTAATTAAGTAACATGTCTAAGTTTCCACATCTGGGGAGTGGTGGGGCCTGCAACTCCTGCACACAACCTCCCCTCTCTCTGCAAAAAGGGTGGCTTCAAGGCTACATATTTACTCCTGTGGCACATTTTAAGGAAGTGGCTTATTCATGGGTATGGACTTGCTGGGGCAGGGGCAAGAGGCAGCCTTGTGCATAGGAGATAGTTGCTGTAACCAGACTGAAATATACACAAAAGGTACAGTATTGAAATTGTGCCATATCAAGTCCACGGGCCCCTCTGGAGTGGAAACCGAGGCTCCTGGGCTCCCAAATGGCTGCTGATAACATCTGATTCTCTACCATAATTATAATAGTGACCATTAATAACAGCTAACATCTATTTCCTGTATACCAGATGCTAAGAATTTTCTCTGCATTTTGAATCCCTCAGTAGCCATAGCAAGTTAGTGGCTCACATTAATCCCCCATTTTACAGATGAGGAGACTGAGCCCAGTGGCAGAGCTGGGACTTGTTGCCTGTGCCTCTACCCACTAACAGGTCCTTGGAATATCTCCGTTCACAAGAGACTTTCATACATTATCTCATTCAGTTTTACAGCCACACCTTCAAGTCCTTACTCCTACCATTCCCATTTTGCTGACAAGGAAATCGAGGTGCCGTGCTCTGCTCAAGACAATGCACAGCCCTTTGCAACAAATCCCTCTGCCTCGCCTTCCCCATCAAGTCCAGGATGTCACAGCTGGAAAGGACCTGATTTACAGTGCAGGAAGGAGCAAGTCAAGGCCTCTGGGCCGCTGAGCAGGGTTCTCAGGCAGTTGCCCAGAGATCCTGTTTACTGGCAGGGCTGGAGGCACACAAGACCAGGAAGGAGGGAGGCCCAGGAGACACCCATGTTTGCATCTTCAAAGCCTTGCTCTGTGCTGCCCATCCTCAGGGCTTCGCAGAGGGGCAGCAAGCTGTCACCTCCATGGAATGTCCTCCAGCCCTGGCCATGCTGGCTCAGCCCGGCCTCTCCACTCCTGCCATTTCCTGACCCCCTCTGCTTTCCTACACAGACAGCCCCAGAGGAAAGACAGCAAACCTCTCATGGGCTCCTACAGCATGTTCATTCATTAGGCAAACCACTATTGAGTGTCAGGTACTGTTTTAGACACTGGGGATACATTAGAGAATAAACACAATAAATAAAGTGTATAGTACGTTAGGCAGTTATAAGAACCTACCAAGTCAAGTGACTCAGGAGTGGAAAGAGAATGGTGTTAAACAAGGCAGACCAGAAGGCCTCACCGAGAAGGTGACATCCAAGCAGAGACTTGAACAAGATGAGGGACTGAACCAAGCCACCTCTGGAGGAAGAGTGTTCCAGGCAGTGGAGTAGTG
This sequence comes from Cynocephalus volans, assembly GCF_027409185.1. Classification (NCBI taxonomy): domain Eukaryota; kingdom Metazoa; phylum Chordata; class Mammalia; order Dermoptera; family Cynocephalidae; genus Cynocephalus; species Cynocephalus volans. Next base: position 27,095,865 of record NC_084460.1, read on the forward strand.
TCTACAGCAAGCGCAAGCCCACCCACACTCAAGCGGAGAAGACATGGATCCCACTCTCAATGGGGCCATGTTCTAAAACCACCACGAGCACTTAGAATCTTCACGGTAAATTGGAAGTTGTGGTGTTGGCTGGTGCAGAAACAGAGGGAGGAAACAGAACTGGCTCTACTTACCCAGGGCTCACAGCCCAGTGACCAAAACAGGCAGTTACCTCCCAGGGGTGGTAAGAGAGGAGCAGCCAGAGAGGAGCCCCTTCCCAGCTTAGCCAGTCAGGGCAGGCTTGTTGGAGGAGGTGATGCATGAGCTGAGTCTCAAAAAATGAGGGTGTTGAGCCAAGAGAAGAGGGAGAAGGCACCTCAGGACAAGGAGAATCAGGAATTGTCATGTTGGGAGGCAGAAGAGTGAATGCTTGAGAGTTATGGCACCCACTGTCTGGGTTTGACTCTTGTCACCCTCCTTCTAGTGGGCAATATTGGGCAGGCCACCTCGTTGCTCTGAATCTCAGCTTACTCACCTGTAAAATAGGGGTGATAATAATTGCACTGCCTTCAGAGGAGGAAATGCATGCAAGGTGTCCGCTAGGTGGAAAGAGCCTCAGACCGTCGGCTCTTACTGGGAAGTCACACGTGGTGGTCATCTTGCCCAGTCTTCCTGTTTGCACAGATGAGGAAATGGGCAGAGACTTGCCCAGTGTCACCCAGCATAGAAGGGGAACCTGAGCACACACCAGTGACCTGCCACAGCCTGATCCTCCTGGTCTCCTCTCACTCCTCACCCCTCAAGTTTACTCTGGAAAAGGTGGGAAGGGTGTGTCACTTCTTTGCACCTACTCCCTCCCTGCTTCTCCCTGCCCCCCCCCCACCAAGTAATCCTGTAAGTCCTCCAGAGGGGATCACCTGACCTGAAGGTGAGGCCTTACAGATGGTGGTGGTCTCTGCTCTGATAAAGGACCACGACATGCCTCCCCGCCCCCAGCCTGCATTCTCCATGTCCCTGTTCAGCAGGAATTCCTCAGTCCAGCATGGAGTTCCGGTGGATTTTATGGGCCAGCCACAAGCAGACAAATGGAGAAGAAAAACATCCCTCTGGAGCCCTGCTCAGCTCTCAAAATCTGATTTCCGCTCAGCCGGAAGGAGACTGGGCTGCTTTAACCCTCTGTGGGAGGGGACCCCGGGGTTAGATTTAAGATCCTCCTCACCACTGCCCTGCCTTCCCACCACACAGACTCTGTTCCTTCCCCAATGGCTCCTACTCTGGCCCCACCCTCAGCTTCCCCCCACCCCCCTTTGGCAGAACCGCCTCAAAGGCCTCAGATCCCGGTTTATGATCACCACGAAAGCATCCACTTACTGTGAGCCTACTGTGTGCTAGTCACCATGGCAAGAGTCTAACACACACAGGCTCATGGTCAGTCTGGGGGCAAGGTGGGAAAGCACATGGGTACGGGGCTCAGGCAGAAATGGCTTTGAGATCCAACTCTGCCTGTCCTAGTTTGTAAGATCTGAACCAAGTCCCTTAACCTTGCTGAGTCTGAGCTTCCTCATCTGTAAAATGGGCTTCATAATAGTATCTATCTCATAAGCTGTCGTGACGATTAAATGAGATCAGATATGTAAAGTGTTTAACATGTAGCCCTACACCATATGGTTATCGTTCCCTCCACAAGCCCGACAGGTACATACCATCACATTTTACACATGAGAAAAGTCAGGTTCTTGGGACACTCCTTCACCTGCTCTACGTCTCACTTTCTTCAATTACCAATCAGGACTGCACACCCTGAACTTATTAAATAATACAGTCAATTTTTATTGTTCACAGATTTTGTATTCATGCATTTACCTACCCGCTAAAACTTATTTGTAACTCCAAAATCAGCAGTCATCAGAGCTATAATGGTCGTTGGTGGACATGCAAGGAGTAATGAAAAATGAGTCATTCAATGCACACTTTTCCAGCTGAGGTCAAAGAAGTTGATGCTCTGCCTTGTTTCAGCTCTCATCCTGTAAACAAGTGTCCTTTACGCAGTCTCCGTGCCACATTTTACAAATTTTAGTGGGTGTTGTTGCTAATTTCACTGTTTAAAATGTCCCCAAGCACAGTGCTAAAGTGCTGTCTGGGGCTCCAAAGCGCATGAAGGCTGTGCAGTGCCCCGCAGAGAAGATATGTGTGTTAGATAAGCTTGGTGCAGACGTGCATTATAGAACTGCTGGCCGTGAATTCAATGGGAATGAATCAACAATATATGTTACATAAGGTGTCTTTAAACAAAAACACACATAAAACAAGGTTATGTACTAATCAGTTGATGAAAATATGGTGACCAGAGAGATTCACAGGAACCTAACCCCAAGGAGCAATGGTTCAGTATTCACTAATTCAGAGCTCACAGCAACTTTATAATTACAGCAAATAATGAAAATTGACTGTACTTTCAGGTTTGGGGTACTTTTAGGTATGAAGATATATCTGGAAGGCATTGCAGTGAGCTACAGTTACAATTACTATTGCTGTGTGACAAATTACCCCACAAGTTGCTGTCTTAAAACAGCCATTTTCTTATGCTCGAAGACTCCATAGTTCAGGATTCAGAATGGGGACAACACAGCAAAGGCTTGTCACTGCTCTGTGATGTCTGAGGCTTCTACTGGGAAGACTCAAAGGTGGATGTGACTCAATAGTTGGGGCTGGATCACATGAAAGCATCTTCACTTACATACCTGTTCCCTGGGGTGGGAGGACTGAAAGAATAGAACCAATCAGAGACACTTTCCCGTGGTCTCTCCGTGTGGCCTGGGCTTCTTCAGAGCATGGCGGTCTCAGGGCATTCAAACTTGTTCCATGGCAACTCTGAGCTCCAAGCAAGAGGGTTACAGTGAACAAGGCAGGAGCTGCATCACCTTTTATGACCCAGCCTCAGAAGTCACATAGCGTCCCTTCTGCCAAATTCATCTGGTCAAAGCATCCACAAATCTGCACAGATTCAAAGGAAGGGGACAGACACCAGACCTTGCGAGTAAGTTTTTAAACCATCACAGCTGTTAACACTCCACATTGGGAGTTTTCAATAGGGCTCCTTGAATTTTCAAAGAACTCCTTCAATGGTTTCATTTAGCATCATCTTGATCTTCTACATCTTGGTGACTGTCACAGCTGACACTGGTGTCCGGGTCAGCCCAAGCCAAATGGGTACCCGGACAGACTAAATTATTTAACACTTCCTTCAACTTGATAGTCCTTAAGCATCAGCCCAACATTTCTTTAGAGGGATGGAGCTGAAGTAGGGCACTGCAGCTAACTAGACCCACTCTCCCTGTAGCAGAATTTTGTGAACATCTGAGCTTAAACTACCTGGGGAGGGGGTTGGTATTTTCCCTTCTTACCCCAACCATGAGCAACTTATCAAAGAATTCCTGTCCACTCCCTAGCTGTGTGACCTTAGGCAAATTACTTAACCTCTCTGTTCCTTAGTCTACTCATCTTTAAAATGGGAATATTAGTAGTACTTAGCTCATCAGGTTGCTCTGAGGATTAAATGAAAAAATGCATTTAAGTGCTTAGAAGAGTGCCTAGCATATAGTAACCCCTCAATAATATTATTTCGATTAACATTGTACTTTCCCTGACAAAAGTGCCAGGAGGCACATTTTTCTCTAACATGTTACATTTCCAATGACATTTTAGTGTCCCTTAGAGAGTGGGGCTCTGAGCATATGCCTGTACTTTCCCTTCTTAACCCATCTCTGCCTGGTAACCAGCACCCACCTGCTTGCTCCCACTTCACTCCTATCAAACATGATCTCAGAAGGGAATCCACCCACTCACACCGAGGTAGATGTCACTGATAACAGGCTGGAGAAATGTCTGCTAAACTGTATTCTCTCTCAGGTGTTTGGGTGGTGGAGGGAAAGTCTGTGGTCAAATAAGCCTAAGATAAGACTAGAAAATGCAGATTGAAATGAAGCCCCATGAGTTTGTTTGCTGCAGGATTTCTCAGAGCCTTTAGTGTTTTGTTGTTTGTGTGTGTGTGTGTGTGTGGCTGGTAATCCCAGAGCCTTTAACACGCTAACGTGCTGCAGCTCTCTAGGAGTGGAGTGCAAAATCAGCTTCCCAAACTTTTCTTTTATCATGGAACCCTGGGCATCTGCCAGAACAAGTATTCCCAGGAATTCATCCTTGAAAATGATGGTTTGGAGGGACTATATTCTAGTGGTGGGATCAAAGGCATCAGCCCGACACTGGAAGAACCACGTGGGGTCAATGGAGCAATCTCATCAACCTGAACATTAAAACAGAACAAAACAAAAACTAGCATCTATATGTAAGGACAGTTTACGTGTTAATTTAACACACTCATTCAACAGATATTTCTGGATGCTTATGATGTGCTGGGTACTGATCTGAGTCTCAATCCTGTTCTCTAAGAATTTCGGTGGGATGAGGCAAGCAGGGAAAATTGCTCTCAGGCCAAATTCTGTTTCTGTCACTTATCAGTTGTATGATCTTGAAAACATGCCTGTCAGTATTAAATGATACCGGCTTACACTTAGACAGCATGTACTGCGTGCCAGGACTGTTATAAATGCTACATACATTGACTCGTTTAATTCTCACAACAACCCTATAAGGCAGGCTCTCCTGTGATCGCTGTTTTACAGATGGGGAAAATGAGGCACAGAAAAGTTCAGTAAATTTCCCAAGATCACACAGCTGGTAAGTGACAGAGCTGAGATTTGAACCCCGGTAGTCAGGCTCCCAAATCTGCAAACTTAACTACATGCCACTATGTTATCTCCAGAGATAACACCTATGGCAGACATCCTTATGTTTCCCAATATCCATTCTTTCCTTCTTTACTGATAGAAAGTCAGTATTCAGCCACGTAAGGGCCATCTGAAATAAAAACTGCATTCTCAGCCTCCTTTCAGTGAAGAATGATCAAGTGACAAGATCTGGCCAATGGGAAGTGAGCAGAAGAGAGGTTGTAACTCCCAGACGAGTGTCCTCAAAGGTTGAAGCATGATCTTCCTTTCTCTACTTCATTCTCCTTTTTGCCAGTTGGAATGCAGACAGAATGACTCCCGCAGCCATTTGGGTCCACAAGACAACCTAGGTAGTGGAAGCCACGTATGGTGGAGCAAAAGGATAAATAGAGCCTGGGTCCCTGACACCGGCTGCTTTAGTTATCTAATGTTGCATAACAAAACACCCTAAATTTAAGGGTTTACAACATCAATAATTATTTATTATCTTTATTTTTCTTTCTTTGCCTTTCCTTATTATCTTTGTTATTTTTCATGGTTCCTGTGGATTAGGAATTCAGGAACCACATCTAAGAAGGCTCACTCACATGGCTGGCAAAATGGTGCTGGCTGTCAGCAGAGGCCTCAGTTCCTCTTTCCATGGGCCTCTCCACAGCTTGAGTGCCCTCATGGCATGGTGGCTGCTATAGCTAGAATAAGTGATTCAAGAGAACAAGGTGGAAGCTCAATACCTTTATGAGCTAGATTCAGAAGTCACACACTGTTGCTTCTGCTATATTCTTTTGATCACACAAGTCAAATCTGATTTGGTGGGAGAAGGGTCTACATGGAGCTTATATTCTAGTGGAGGGAAACAGATGGTAGACAAATAAGTACGTAATGCATTCATTGCTCTATTCCCAGCATCCAGAACTGTGCCTAGCACATGGCAGGTGCTCAATTAGTATTTGCAGAATGAGTGAGCAAATGAACAAATGAGTGAAAGGCAGTGATAAACGCTATGAAAAGAAATAAAACAGGATAAGGGAGAGAAAGAGAGCTAGGGGTGCTGGGGGGTGGGAGGGGCAGTTACTGTGTTAGTTCTGGTGGTCAGGGAAGGCCTCCCTGAGACGGGATATGAGTGAAGATTCAAAGGAAGTAAGGGAACAAGCTATGGGGATATCTGGGGAGAGTGGAGGCAGACAGAAGTGGGCTCCAGGGATAGTGAGGAGGCCTGTATGGCTGGAACAGAATGAGGGACACAGAACCAGAGGAGCTGAGGCCCCTTGTGTAGGTGGGCTGCAAATGTAGCAGAAGCCCCTCCCCATTTCCAGCAGCAAGGCCTAGATCAGCATCAACACTGCTCAGCTCATTCCCAGGCAGTTGGCTGGGGCCAGCCCCTACAACAGTAGCATAAACTCCTCTCAGGTATTGAGTGCTGGCTGTGTGCCAGGCTCCAGTTTTATTGGCATAAACTCACGGAACCATCACCAGCCCTGGGAATGGGTACTATTATTATCTCCAGTTTTCAGAGCAGGAAACTGAGACTCCAAGAAGCAACTAGGACTGGGTCTCTCTGATGCCAGACCCTGGCTTGCTCCTACCACATTGTTCTGAAATTCTTTGTTTATAGCTCACCTTCCTTTCTCAGCTTCAGAAGGCCCGCTCAGTCTCATTCATGGTTTTATTTTACTCCCAGGGTCCCATGTGTCAAAACCTGCCTAAGGAGCGAATGAATGAATGAGTCTAACAGGCAAGCCCCCTCTCCGCCTTCCGGGCCCAGTTCATGCCCTGTTTAGCATCTCCAGTTCAAGCTGGAATTGGGAAGGGGCTGGACAGAGGAATTTCAAGCTGACTGAGGGTCAGGAGCAGAGGGGAGGGGGAGAAGGGGGAGAAAGTGAAAGTGAAGGGAGTTGGGAGACCCTGTGAGGAGGCGCAGACAGGGAAGGAAATCTCCAGTAATAATTCATCAGCTCAGGAAGCAGCAGCCTGGCCTGGGGCTGCATGTGGAACTGGCCCAGCAGGGAGGGGGCCGTGCAGACTCCTTTTCCTCCTTCCCAAAGCCCAGCCTGGCCAGGGTTATGGTCAAATGGTGGGGGCAGGAGGAGCCAGGTGTGGGAAAAGACTCTCTAGAGACCCTGGGTCCTGAAGACTTAAGGGGCTCCTCTCCCAGCAGCCATGGGAAATCCTTCAGAACCCCTCCCCCATTCTTGCCTGGCTCAGGGAAGCTGGGAAAGCACAGCACGGCAGAGCTGGAAGACATCTTCAAGAAATCTGAGGCCCAGAGGAACCAAAGTGAACCTAGAGAAGACTTTCAACTCCACTCCCCGTGCTCTCTCTGCCAAGCCGGTTGCCATTTGGGCTAAAGAGAAAGTTATTTTCAAGGCCAAGTGGATGCTGACTTGGTCAATCCTGGGGATGGAGCTAGGAAGCAGGCATGAGTGACATGGGAATCTCAGCACCCATCATCAGCTCAGTAATTCTTCCCAGCGCCTCTGAGGAGGAGGACAGGTCAGGTTGAACAACCTAAGGTTCTCGAAGGAAGAAAAGATTGAGGGAAGACAGCCTGTGTGCGAGGGGTGGTAATGGTGGGATTCCAAGCCAGACAGGCTGGGGCTAGCACCAGCACTCATCACCCATAAGACTGGGGGCTGGAGCTCTCTTATCTGTAAATAAGGGATACTGTCCCACAACCTCAGCTGGGTGCAGTAAAGTACCCCACACGTGTCTGGCACACAACAGGACCCAAATGTCAGCTCCGTGAAGGCAGAGGATTTATTTTGTTCACGTCTGTATCCTCAGATCTAAAACTATGCCTGACACATAGTAACAACCCAACAAATATTTGTTGAATGAATAAACGCATGAGTGGAACTACTAGTGTTTGTGTGTTTTGGTTTGTTATTTGTTTAAGTTTGTCGTCAGGGACATGGCACTGTGGAATCCTTATTTGGAAAGCTTACAGCGTTTCTCCAAGTGTTCTGCATGGACACCACCATCACTACCAACACCATTACCACCGGCTTGTACAAAAGGCGGATTCCTGGGCCCCACTCCAGAACGGCTGAATCCGAATGAGGGCAGTCTGGGAATCTGTAACGTCAAAAGCCCCTTCCCCAGTTCTTAGGCGCACAAGAGTTGCAGAACCACAGGATTAGAATTTGAGGGAGGAAAGACCCGAGCTGGTTTCTCTGCCATCCACTTTCCGAACGAGGAAACCGAGGCCAAGAGAGGAGAAGGCCTCCCAGAGGGTCTAGCTGAGGACAAGAACTTCGGATCTCGGCACACCCCGCCCCACCCGTCCAGACCTCCAGCACTTGCCCAGCTAGCCAGCGGGGACTGGGAGCCTCCGGGGCGGGCCACCAGCTCCCGGGCCTCTTTCAACCTGGGAACGGGGGCGGTGGGCGCGTCGCCATTGGCTGGCGCTCGGCGAGCGCCTCCCCATTGGCGGGGGCGGAGCCGTCCGCGCCCCCGGCCGGGGCGGTGCCGAGCTTGGCCCCTCCCCCGGCTATAAGGCGGCGGCCGGCGGGGCCGTGGGAGCGCGCGGGAGCGCACGGCGGGGCGCGGCCGACGCGGGGACGCGGCGCAGGGAGGGACGCGGCCGGGCGCCCATGGCGTTCGCGCTGCTGCGCCCCGTCGGAGCGCACGTGCTGTACCCGGACGTGCGGCTGCTGAGCGAGGACGAGGAGAACCGCAGCGAGAGCGACGCGTCGGACCAGTCGTTCGGCTGCTGCGAGGGCCTGGAGGCGGCGCGGCGCGGCCCGGGCCCCGGGGGCGGGCGGCGGGCGGGCGGCGGCGGCGGCGCGGGCCCCGTGGTGGTGGTGCGACAGCGGCAGGCGGCCAACGCGCGGGAGCGGGACCGCACGCAGAGCGTGAACACGGCCTTCACGGCGCTGCGCACGCTCATCCCCACCGAGCCGGTGGACCGCAAGCTGTCCAAGATCGAGACGCTGCGCCTGGCGTCCAGCTACATCGCGCACCTGGCCAACGTGCTGCTGCTGGGCGACGCGGCCGACGACGGCCAGCCGTGCTTCCGTGCGGCCGGCAGTGCCAAGAGCACCGTCGCCGCCGCCGCCGACGGCGGCCGCCAGCCGCGCTCCATCTGCACCTTCTGCCTCAGCAACCAGCGCAAGGGGGTGAGTGCGCGGCGCTCCCGGACCGCGGCCTCGGGGACGCGTTTGGCGGGGGACGGGGCGTCTCGGAGAGCCAAAGAGAAGCAGAGACACCAGCGAAGCTAGGGGGAAGCGACGGGGAATTAGTGGAGGTGCGGCGCCCCAAGCCCAGGGTCTGGTGTGGACAGAGCCACTCACTTAATGCCCCCCAACAGAAAGGGTGCGGGGAAGCCCAGAGCTCGGGTCTGATTTCATTGCTCGTTGAGGGATACCCCCTCCAACTAAGGGTGCGCTGGAACATCCTTCCTCCTGGGAAGAGGGCGCGAGGAAAGAATAACAAAGACTATCCTTTATTGACTCTTCCTCTGTGCTTGGTGCACTCTCGTCCTCTTTTTTTTTTTTTGACCTTCACAAGGATCTTGCTAGATAGGTCATTTTAATGCCCATTTTATCACTGATGAGGATCGGAGGATCAGAGAGGTGAAATCACATGCCCACATTTACTCAGCTAGGAAGCCAGAATGCAGGCTCTGGGTTTGCTGGGTATATTGCCCTGAGCTACCCCCAACTTGAAATAATTGTCTCCCAATCCTGAGACCTGACCCAAGAGCAGGAGACAGAAGAAAGGGGTCACACCCCCAACCAAGAGCCTGAGGTAACCAGCTGGTGAGCAGGAGGAGTGAAGAAGGGGGTCCCCTGAGAGCACCCAGCCTCAGAAGGGATGTAATGTTGGAAGAGGGCACTGTTGGGTCAGCAGGACAGAGCTAGGGTGAGCTCCTGCAATGTGTCCTAGGTGAGAATGTGAACCATGCTGGCAGGGGATGGGTGGGGGCTGGGGGGCAGCAGAGATTGCCAGGGGGACTTCTTGGCTGAAAGCTTGCCCAGGTCTCAGAGCCTGCTTCAGCCCCAGGCTCTCCTTTCTGGCCTGGACTTTTCCTACAATGAGGAAGCCTGTCTGTCTGACAGCTTTGGATTCCAGCAGCTGCAATTTACATCTGGGGGAAACAGGTTGAGAGAGTTCTGACTGGCTTTTGGTGGCCAAGTGAAAGGGGATGGGATTGGAGTGAAGCCCTCTGACTCCTCCAGTCTTTGCTCTACCCTGTTCTGGGGAGGCTTCCGTGTCCTGGCCTCAAACCACCCCCTTCTGGCTCATCAGACTCCCTGCCTGGCCTCTCACCCCATGGCTGCCTTAGTTTCCCTGAATCAGTCTTCTTTGCCTTGGACTTATACTCTCTAAAGGGTCCTTGCTGCTCCCAGCTGTGGTTCCCTGTCAGTGCCCTAGGCTGGGCCAGGAAGTCAGGCGTGGTCCTTCAGGCATCCAACCTGGGGTGTAAAGGGCTGACTGGGCCCTGGATGATATGATACTTCCTGACTGCTTTCACCCATTCATTCAGTTCAGCAACCCTTAACTCCCAACAGCTGCCTTTGGTTGGCTCTAAGAATATACCTAAAGGAGCAGGTTGTAGGTTCCCCCCCACCAGTCAGGAACTCACAGCACAGCATCAGGGTCAGGGCAGGGAGGTGGCAGGAAAGGGAAGCTCAGAGGAACTGTCAGAGCCCAGAGGAAGCCCCTGACCCAGGGTGAGAAGGGGATTCTATGCTAAATTCCTGAAGGATGCTTGGCAGATGAAGGGGTAGGGAAGGGTGTTTTAGGGGAGGCAGAGACTGGCTGATGACCACCACAGCAGTCTTCATGAGCACTGATCTATGCTAACCGCTCTCCACATGTTGTTACTGAAATCCCTCAGCAGCCAGGAATGAGCCGCTGTGGTTATCCCCAGCTGCTTAGAGACGCTGCCACTGGTTCAGAGACACACAGCCTGTGGTGGAGTCAGGATCTGAACTCAGGCCTGCCTGATTGGGAAGGGGAAAAGGCTAGAGAGGAAGGGCCCTGTAACTGCAGTCCTGGGGAGAAGGGGTCTGTCACATGCCCACCCCCACAGCAGGCAGGCTGGGGGCTTCTCTGCAGGTCTCAGGCCTGTCCCACAGCTCACGGGGGCCTCGCCCAGGCCTGGCTGTTTCCTTCGGATCTGTCTGTGGGACCAAGAACCTAGCCAAATTTGGCTGCAGAAGCCATGCTCTGCTCCTCTGGGAATAGGCGAGAGGGGCGATCCTGGCCAGCTCTGGCCCCTGGAAGGCTTGACTGGAAGAAAACTGGCTGTTTGGGGAAGTCCCTGATCCCTCTGAGCTTTGGGGCCCAGGGAGCTCCAAGACCCCAGGGGACCCTATCCCTTCACCCTGAGCTACCACCTCCCCGCCATACTGGCTGGTCTGGGGGGCTGGGGTCACCATGGAAACAGTTCCTCATAGCATCTTCCTGTTTAAGGAGGGGGTAGGTGTCGCCCTCTGTTGTAGAAATGGAAAGTGGGAGATAGAAAGAGGGTTCTTGTCTCTGCCCTGTTTTCCCTTTTGTCACCTGATGGTGGGGGTTGGACCAGATCATCTTGTAAGGCTCTCCCCTGTTGATGTACCTAGCTCGGGAGCAGAGATGTAGCTGGGGCCATCAGGCGCCATCAACAGATGATGCTGAAAACAATACTTGTGAACATTTAGTGCACACTTACTATGTTCCTGACGCTGTGCTAAAGGCTTTACCTGTGTTGGCTTGTGTAACCTGTGTTAACTTGTGTAATCCCGTAAAGTAACTCCGTTTTACTGATAGGGAAACTGAGGCTCAGTGAGGTGAAATCACTTGCCTGAGGTCCAACAGGTAGTCCATGGTCGAGCATGGATGGAAGTTCAGGTCTGTCCCAATTGAACCCATGCCCTGACCATGGTGCTTCCCAAAGACCCCTGGTGCTGAGTTCCTAAGGGATAAATAAACTGGGCCTAGTCAGCACCTCTTCTAAGCGCTCTTGGCAGTTTACACAGCTGAATCCACATTCGACTGCACCTTGGGAAGGCAAATAGAATCACTTTGTCTCCATTTCATAGATGAAGAAACTGAGGTTCAGGGAAGTGGACAGTCCTAACATTTTCAAGGGACGCAAGTTTCCAGATGACCTCCAGACTTGGGGTGCGAGGAAGCTCTCCTGTCCCTGAGAACTTAAAGAGCGACAACGGGGGAGGCCGGTTTTCTATCCCCCAACATCAACACCACACCCCCCTCCTCCCACCCTTATCCTCCCTTCTCAGACACTCCTGCCAGAGTTTGTCTGAGAAGCCCAAGCCCCAGGCTCTGCTGGGACTGTGGCCTCAGCCCTCAAAATAGCCCTGACTGAATGAACATGCTGTCCCTGGGCTGAGAGGGCCTCCAGGGAGGCTGGGCTACATCTGGATGGATCTGCCCCAACCTGGGCCCGGGGGCAGAGAGGGGCAGGGGGCAGAGCTCCCAGATGGTCAGCTATTTCTCTAGATGGGCTGAGAAAGCTGCCTGCTCATTTACAATAGGACAGATAGTTGGACAACATGGGTTTCTAGCCCAGCAATTTTATTAACTGGCTGGATGCCTCTGGGCCAGTCACTCAACATCTGGAGGCCTCAAAGGAGAGGGTACCTTAGTGTCTGTGACCTCTCTGGCTTACAGTGAGGGTAAAACCCATATATCCAACCTGAGAATGTCAACGAGAGGGGCAGGTACAGAATGCCAATGTGGGATGAGAGACTGGTGGCTGCAGGGACTGCCACCATTAGCTCGTCTTCCAGTGGCCACCACGTGATTCAAGCAGCATCGATTGGCTCCTGCTCCAAGCCAGGTTCTGGGCTGGAAATGGGGCCACAGAGTGAAGAACTCCTTTTCCCTGCCACTCCCTGAGCTCCCAGCCTGATGGGGAAACAAAGGAGAGACCCCGCCTTCTCCTGAGTTTTGTCCCTGTGGAATGTCCCCGGAAAGGCAGGAAGTACTAGGCAGTTTCAGGAATAGAGAAACCTTCCCAGGGAGACAAGGCTTGATTGCATGTTCCTGGCAAATGGAACACCCAGAGTGAAGGCTGCTTTTGAAGGTGGATGAGTAAGCCACTGGGCATACGGGCAGGGTGGGCAGAACCACTGTGGGGTTGTTTGTTTTACCCTCTAATGCAAAATATTGTGCTTTAAAATGTATGAGATTTTTTTTTTTAAGCCATAGATCATATTGGGAAGAAATGGAAAAGGTACAAAAGTATATAGAGTGGAAAAGCCTCCCTCCCATCATTAAATTCCTCTCCTGTCTCCCCATCATTAAATTCCTCTCCTCTGAGGAAATCCATTAGCAATTTCCCACATGCATGTCTCTCTAGAACTCTCAGCACAGAGGAGCGTTCATTCATTTCTGCCTCTTCCTTTTGTCCTTAAACGATGTGATTTGACAGCATTCCATAATGAGTTTTTTCTGCTCTTGTGTGGCTGAACTGTGATTTATTTATAAAGTCCCCTGTTGATGGACACAAGGTTAGTTCCAGTGTTCATGATGACCTGATCAAACTTCCTAACACCTCTTTCTCTCTTCCTGCAGGGTGGCCGCCGTGAACTGGGAGGCAGCTGCTTGAAGATGAGGGGAGTGGCCCCACTTCGAGGGCCACGGAGATGAGCCTGGTTCCCTGTGGTATTTGCTCCAAGCAGGATCCCGAAGAAGGAAGCCAGGAGCCAGCCACTGGCTGGACAGGGGAGAAGACCCCAGGAGCCTAACCCACCCCTTCTTGGTGTAGGGACCAGGGGACAATGGCCTGGGCCCAGGACCCTCTGGGCAGAGCCCCTGGGACATCTCCACCCCACCCTGGAGAGCTGTGAGGACCCATTCAGCCTGCCCAGCCCTGGCTAGTCAGAGACAAGGCAGAACTTTTGGAAAAACAAAGATAGTTGGTGAGAGAGGGTGTGTGCATGTCTGTAAATGAGTGTGGGTGTGTGTGTGAGAGAGAACTGGTGGGTTTAAAATAAAAGTTATTTTTAAATAAAAAATGTCCCCAGCTAAGGAAGGGAAGGGTCTGTGGACATCGGAGGTCAGAGGTGGCCCCTCCCTGGAACTAGAAAGAGGCGCAGGTGTCACAGGTGCTGCCCTGAGCCCTGAAACAGGTGGGGCTGGGAAGGCAGGCACAGCCCCCTCCCCAGAAGTAGAGATCACCAAACTTTCCTCACAGTCTTCCATTTGCCACATGTTCTTGAACAACTGTTAGGTGTCTGGTATGGTTGGTAAAGAAATCTTAATTTTATTTATTTTTGAATAACGACTATATTCATTTCATTCACATGGCTCAAAATTATTCAAAAGGCGTATATATGCTGAAAGTCTCCCTCCCCTTGTCCTCCAGCCACTGGCTGTCCTCTCTGAGGGCAGCCTCCGTCCCGTCACCAGTTTTTTGCGATATCCCCATTTCCTATGAACAGTCGAGCAAAACACAAATGATAGCACATTGGACACACTTTCTGCTCCTTCCTTTTTTTTTTTTTTTTTAAACCTTAATCTACCTTGTTGTCATCCCAAGTCAGTACATAAACGGTATCTTCATTCCATTATTAGCTTCTGCTTACTGCATTTTATGAACATACCATACTTTAATGTATCCCTCTTTGATGCCATCACAAACAGGGCTGTGTAGGCACGCATTTTTTTCACACATGCAAGTGAGTGTAAGCTATAGGGGCCTATTCTCACATCTGTTTTAGCTGAGATGATGAATGACACCCAAAGGCACGTGGCAGGGTGACACCCTGAGGTCTGTCCACCTTTAAGGCCCAAAACAGCTCCTTCCCCTGTCCTGGAGGTACCCGGATCGAGTGCCAGCCCTGTTACTCCGGTTAACTCCCAGCAGCCCTGGGAAATGGGGGCTGGTGTTTCTCCCATTTTACAGATTTAGCTGAGATGGTGATGGGGACAGCTGGTCAGTGGAGCCAGGAGTTCTTGGCTCTCTCTGGCTGGAGCTGTGTCCCTGTGAGGCCAGCGTCAGACAAGCAAAAGAGACTGGAGGGAGGGAAAGGTAGGGAGAAGCCAGAGCCTCCTGGCTGTACCGAGGCGCCCTTTCCTCAGCAAGATACATTCGTATGCCTATTTTTAAAATTTGTTTAACACTTACTTAGTGTTTACTGACTGAAGTCTGGCTCCAGAGGCACAGTCACTTTCCCCCTGCTCTGCTCCCCCCGCAACCTCCCACCGCTCATTTGACCCTGATTGCACATGTATCAGGGCTGCCCATTTTGCAGATCAAGAAACATTTACAAGTGTTCTCTGTGCACGTCACTGTGCTAAACACCACAGAGGTGAGCCCAACCAACCTGGTCTTCCTCAGATGAAAATTGAAGCCCAGGGAGAACAAAAGACAGGAGTTGCCTGAATTGCCAGTGCAGGTCATGAACCACTGCACTTCACCCCTTTGGTAGGAGGAATAGAGGAAAGAGTGCCCCAGGGGGCCAGGGTTCCGCCCAGGAGAGCTTTCCAAGTGCCCTCTACCTCACTTCCCCAGCATTCCAGGGACACTGGTCTTGCCTATCCTGTGTCCCAGTGCAGCCACGCTTCCCCCTTTGGGAGCTAATTAGGAAAGCATATTGCTCTGTCTGCGCCTACCCTGGTCCAGGTACAGCAGCCTCTGGCAAAGTCACAGGAAAAGGACCATGACCTTGTCAATGGCAGGAAACCTGGGAGTGGGGGCAGAGCAGATGCTTGGGTGCTCTGGGCTGGAGGCCCAGTTCTGCTACCAGATTTGCTGGGCTACCCTCTAGATATGGTTTGACTTCTCTGGGCCTCTCTGGCCCAATCTCTACCCAGCAAGAGCAACTAAAACAGAAAGATAAGCATTTGTTTTGCTTTGTTAAATCGTTTTTAATAGATCATTTCTGTACTGGGTAAATAATTCAAGTTGAATCAAATAGTATGCAGTGAAAGTGTGTACGTCCCTAGGGCCCCTCCCCAAAGGCAATAGCTGTCAGCAGTTTCCTGTGTGTCCTTCCAGAAAGGCTCTATACTGACTACTATTTCTGAAAAAATATTTGTAGGTTTCTCTGCTTGTTTTCATTGTAAAAAATTCAAATGCTAGAAGACCCTAGAAACCACTCATCCCAAAGACAACCACAGTTAGCACTATAGTCCTGCTGAGGTCTTTGTTAAATACACACTTATATATACACTTAAACTTTTATTTATGGTATGCTGAGTGAAACTATCAAAATATAACATGCATTCAGGAAAATGCACGTGTCGTGAGTGTATAGTCCAGTGCATTTTCACAAACAGCACATGTGTACCCAGCATGCAGATCAAGAAATGCAATTAACAGCTTCCCAGGAATTTCTCTTGCACTTCTACTGATACTAGATTCTTTCAATTATACTTCCTTTGAGATAGATAATACACTTAGTTCACAATTCAAAAGGAGCATAAGAGAATAAACTGCCAATGCATATCCTTCCCTCCTAGCTGCTCAGTTCCAGTTCTCAGAGGCAACTACTGTTAACCAGGGTCTTAGGGACTCCTGCAGATGTTCTGCGTATACAGGCAAGTTACATATATATATTGTTTTTCCACACAAGTGGCAGCATTTTACACACTCTGCACTTGTATTTTTTTTTTTTCCTTAATATTTCTCGGAGACCCTTGGTGCTCAAAGAGCTGTCTCATGCTTTTTCACAGGTGCATAGTGCTCCACTCTGCACATTTTGCAGCTTGCTGTCTTCCTAGGTAATGGACAGTTAATGTCCAGGAAATTTATGAGCTGCAAGGCCAGCCCCACACACGTGACTTGGGAGAACCCCAGCTGTGAACCAATACGTCTGGGGGCCATTTTCCTAACATTGCCCCCTCCCCCAATACATATACTGTCCACCTCCAGGATGGGCCAGCCCAGCCAGGCTTCTCCAGGCCAACCTGGGGCCAGAGAAATAAAACTGCTCAAAGGGAAAAAAAACTAAGGCTGAGGGGGGTGGAATGACCAACTCCAGCCAGGCCACCTTGTACCCTGAAGGGTCACACTCTCCACCCAAACCTTCGACACAAGAAGCATCAGCACAAGAATGATCAAGTTCATTTCACAGTGAGGAAACGAGACCTTTAAAGCAGAGGAAGCAAACCAACCGAGGTCCCCAGTGAGTCCCTGGTCTTGCTGAGTCACCAGGAACCCAGGTCTCCCTCGTCACCATGCAAGGCTCTTTTCTCAGAGGTCACCCATGGCAATGGGGAAACTGAAGCCCAGAGGGACAGCATTTGGAGCTGAGCAGGGCTGCGAACACAGGGCTCCGAACACAGGGCTCCTTCTTCCAGCCCAGGGTTCCCCCACCACATTAGGTTCCCTTCACTGGCCCAGGCCACTCCTATTTTATGAGGCTCCTATTAGGTTAAAAATTAAAAACACCACTAAATGGTTCTGAAAACTATAGCATATTCAGCAAGTTAACTCTTAACCACCTACACAGTCACAAGCACCATGCGTTATTGGGAGAACATTATATAACTAGAGGATTTACAAAAACATCAATTCATGGGACATGCATTTAAAGTTGAATGTCTTCAACCCCATCTGCATCTCTTACCACTGTGTATTTTACCTCATGTGGTTGTGATATCAAAAGTCTAGACCTGGACAGCTAGATGCAATACATGACCTTGGGCTGGATCCTGTACTGCAGGGGGAAAATGCTACAGAGGACATTGTTGACAGAACTGTATATGAGCAATAGATTAAAGAATCATATCAAAGGTAAATTTTCCGAATTTGCTAACTATGGTTATGTAAGAGGATATCCTTATGCTGAAGAAATATACCCTGAAGTACTATTAAGGTAACATACTCCCAAATGGTTCAGGAAAAAATGAACAGTATGTCTGTGAGAGAAAAGGATAAAGCAAATTATTGAAGGATATGGCAAACTGTGAAAACTTGGGGAATCCCGATAAAGGGTATATGGGAGTTCTCCACACTCCCTCCGTCACTTCTCTGCATGTTTATAAATGATCACAGAATAAAAAGTTAAAAAGAAGTTGAGTTATTGGCCCACTATGACATGAGGCCTGCCAAATGGTCTCCTGGCCTCCTCTGACCCACCCTTGCTTTAGCTAGTCCAAGAGAGGGCAGAAAATACCCCCAGTGGACCCAGGCATCCTTGTCCATGACTCTCAGGCCACTGTGCCCCTCAGGAGGCTAAGGTGGACCCAGCCCCTGAGCCTCCTGCCACCGTGATTTATGTCCCTGTGAGCCTCAGCAGCTGTGAGCACAGGTCCCACCGGGCAGTTAGCTGGGGGGGCCAACATTTGCTTCTCAGCGTGTCTAATCCAGACCAGACTTGCAGACCCCACGGGCCTGGGATTGGGCTCCCAGGGGGTCAGGGTTAGAGGGCAGGCCAGCAGGGCCTGGAAACCAGGAAGGCACTGAGTGTGAACTGGCCGAAAGGCAGGAGACCTAGCCTGGTCTAGGTTGGCCACTGTTCCTGTGTGACCCAGGGTGAGTGTCTGCCCGTCTCTGGGCCTTGCTTTTTCTCATCCCAGCACAGCCTATATCCAGTAGACCAGAGGGCTTTGTCAACTGGGACAGACTGGCCTTGTGGGAGGGAAGGCTGGTAAAATATAGGAATTGTTTTTTTCTTAATGGTTTGTAAAAATGCCTGACTTTTTTGAGGGCCTATTATGTATCAGGCCTCAGTGTTTACATAAATAAAATAGCCTACTCAACAAGCTTGTTAGACATATACTCTTATTGCCCCATATTATAGGTGAGAAAATTTAGGTACGAGAGGTTAAAAAACTTGCCCAAGGTCACATGGTGGCCGGTAAGGGAGTGGATGGGCTCTCACCCCACATGGCCTCACCAGGTATGTGCCTAGTCCCGACATTGACAGGGCTCACTAGTCCAAGACACTACTCTGAGTGACTTACACAGATGGCTTCACTCAATCTTGCAACAACCCACATAGGTACTGCTGCTGTCCCCATTTCACAGCCTAGAAAACCAAGCCCAACTCACCCTAGCTAGGCCATGGCACAGCCAGGATTAGAACTGAGGGGTGTCTGGCTCCGGATTCCATGGCCTGAGTCACAGCAGGGAGGTGAAACTCAGCAGGAGGCATAGGATGGAGTTTAACATCATAGACCAACTTAAGGCAGGTGGTTCCGCCTGTCAGTTAGTCAATACACAGTATTGAACTTCTCTGTGGACCACATAAGGCTCTAGGGATGATCAGAGAATAAAACAAATACAGTGCCTGCCCTTGTGCAGGTCATAGCCTATCAGAAAAGCAGGCTCTCAGCAAATAATAGGAATGTGATGGATGCTTCTAAGGCATATGGGAGACCAGTGGCACCATCTGGGATGATGCTTCCAAGGTAAGAAAAGGCTTTGCCAAGTGTGAAAGGTTCTGCAAAGTTTCCAGGCCACCCCTGCATCAGTGTGCATGATGGGGCACCTTCAGGTCCCTGGGCTCCCTCTGAATGTAACCCAATAATCCCTGACGTATCTCCTTTGAGCAAATAGAGCAGCCCCGTGAAGCAGTTTAAGCAACACGAGCCTTGCTGGACAAGAGGATGCTAATAATAGCTATCACTTACCTAGCATTACCTCTGAACCAGGCACTGTTCCGAGCCCTGCAACTCGTTTATCCTCCCCAACCCAGTGACGCATGGGCTGTTATTGTCCTCACAGCTCCCCAAGGTCACACAGCCACTCAATGACAGAGCCAGGATTTGGAACCAGGCACACTGAGGTTCTGCAACAGGAGGCACCTCTCCCCAGGCCAGCAAGGTGGGCCCAGATCCCCTGCTCCATTACACTCCTGGCTGCCGACACACCAGTGTGTCAGGCGAGTGCCTCACATGGTGCTGCCAGCATGTAGTGTGTGCTTAGCAGACACTCCACCAAGGACCAAGAGGCATCATGCTGTCTCAGCCAGTCTGCACAGCCACCCTGCAAGGTTGATTTTACCTATTTCACAGGCAGTGCTCACAGAGCAGCAGTGACCGACCTGCGTCACACAGCTAGGAGTGCAAAGTTAGGCCTCAACGCTAGCTCTGTGGTTTGTCTCAGCTGCAGAAAACCCAGTTTGGAAGATACTGGCAATGGG
Source organism: Cynocephalus volans (assembly GCF_027409185.1). Classification (NCBI taxonomy): domain Eukaryota; kingdom Metazoa; phylum Chordata; class Mammalia; order Dermoptera; family Cynocephalidae; genus Cynocephalus; species Cynocephalus volans. The sequence goes on from NC_084460.1 coordinate 27,115,672, forward strand.
CTTTTAACCATAGGAGAGGGGTAGGCCAGGGTTTAGGGAGGGAGAAAAGGCGCTGACCAGCTGAGAACTCCGTGGGAACGTCTCTCGCTCCCCAACCCCACCCTACCCCAGGGCCTCCCCCAGGCAGCAGCCAGGGCAGGAAAACCATGGGGTCAGGGAGATGGTCTTGGATTCCCAAGCAGCACACCCTCTCGCTCCCCGCTGCAGGATGGTTGTGGAGCCACCCAGGAGCTGGTCCTGTCTTTGGTTCTCTCTAGCCTCACTTTCCCCTGGCTGCAGCTGCTCCCCTCCCCCACCCCTCCTCCACCTTCCCTGCCTCTCCCCCACCCTCTCCGCCTAGGCCCACAGCCTCCCCAGCCCCTGGCTCTCAGAAAGCCCTGGAAAGGCTGCTTTCTTTGAGACAGGAAGGTGTCCTCAAGTCTCAGGAAGGAAAAACAGTCCAGCTGAACCCACCAAGACCGTCTCCAAGGGGCCGGGACTGGCGCCTGGCCAGGGCTGACATCACCTGGGAACCGCCACAGCCACAGCTGCAGCACGCCTCCTGGGGGGACGCGCTTTGCTATTTAAAAAAATAATAATAATAATAATAAAAAAACTTTTCCAGTCTGGTGTTTTTAAATGTGCTTTTTATAGTGGGCCTTGGGGCGTGGGTGTTTTGGTGTCTCCCCACCCCCCTTTTTCCTGACTGTCCTCATTTCTCACACCGCACAGTGTAATGTAACCTTTAACCAATTACGACTAATTCCCGGGGATTCTGGGTGGGATCTCCTTCCAGGCCTGACCCTCTCAGATTGTCTTTTATCTGTCTAGAAACAGTGAATTTCAACTTCTAAAAAATATCGATAATATTCACCTGTGGTACTAAATTCAAAATGTACCTAAGGGCGTTAGGTGAAAAAGCACGTCTGTCCCCCTGCTCTTTAGTCAACTGGTCCCTGTCCCCTAAGGGAACCCCTCTTCAATTTTATTCAACACCATCTTCTATAGTTCTTACTGTGTGCCAGGCACTCTTATAAGCAATTATCTAATATTAACTCATTTAGCCCTCATAAAAACCCCAAGAGGTAGAGCTTCCACTGGCTGTTATCCTGTGAATGTTGCCAAAGATATTCTATGCACGTGAAAGCACATCTAGATCTAGAATCTCACCCCCTCCCTTTTTAAAAAATGAAATAGAAGATTATTATACATGCTGGTCTGTACTCTGCTTCACTTACTTAAAATATATCTTGGGAATCACTTTGTATTGGTGCATAAAGAGATTCCTCATTCATCTTTATAGCTATGTAATATTCCCTACTGTGGAAGGATGTACCAAATATAATTAATGCATACACTCTTGGCGGACATTAAGGATGTTTCCAATCTTTTCTCTTATGCATTACACTGCAGTGGACAGCCAGAGTGATCTTCATAAGCATAGGTTGGATGCTGTCATTCCAATACTCAAAATTCTTCATCTTCCCCTTTGTATGCAGAGGGGCGTCTTAAATTTGGGGTTATCAAGAACGCTTTTGAGACTCTGATGAAAGTAATGAACCTGTTCCTCCTCAAAAAAAGCTTATGGACAGTCAAGCTTCGTGTGAGGTTCAGGGATTTCTGGAAACCCTACCCGTGGACACAATAGTGCCAAGACACCTCCCCCAGATGTGTGCCGTGCCCATGGCTTTGGATTGGGTACTTTGGACTTTCAGCTCTGCTGCTTCTGAGTTGTGAGGCCTTAGGAAAATTGCTTAATCTCACCACGCCTCACAAAACCAAGGCTTTTCTCATCTCTAAAGTGGGGCTAATTATAGTGGCTTGCTGCCAGGATTGTGAAAAATAAATTAGATCCAGACTCTGAAGTGTTTAGCACAGTGCTCAGCACATAGCAAGTCCTCAACTTGGGTTGGCTGTTGTTGTTATTGATGGTGGTGGCAGTGGTGGTGGGGTTTCTGCAAGATAAATTCCAGCTGGCTGGTTCAGTCACTCAGTAGAGCATGGTGCTGACAACACCGAGGTCAAAAGGGTTGGGATCCCCATACTGGCCGGCTGCACAAAAAAAAAAAAAAAGGTAAATTCCAAGCTCATTCATTTATTCAATAAATATTTATTGAGAACAAACTGTGGGCAGGAAACGGGGGGTTCCGGGAGGTGAGGAGAGGGAGAAGCTTATAAAAAAGCAAACCAAGCCAAGCAGCCCTACATGACAAAGGTGCTCAGGACTCTAAAGGTGGGAGATGTGAGGGGTTGAGGGAGCACTGAAGAGGTGAAGGCCAAGTCAGCCTGGAGTGAAGATCATCAGGGAAGGGTTCACAGATGAGTGATGCCAGGGTGACCTTGAAAGATGAGAGGGGTTGGCCTAGGTAAAAAGGAACGGGGGTAGAGGAGAGAGTACATACACCAGCCTTGAGGGAGAGAGAACCTAAGGCAGCAGAGGAACCTCATGGAGGCTTGGAGTGACTGGGTGTGGGCTTTGAGGGTGAAGAGAGAAGAGCCCGGAGAGCTGGACAGGGCTGGTGGAGGCTTGGTCGGCTGGAGGCAGGGAGGCCAGTAGGAGGCCACTTGGGTTGTCGATGTAAAAATGATGACCTCAGCTAGATAGCAGTCATGAAGGTGTGCAGAAGAGCACAGCAGTCAGGAAGAAATCGGAAGCATAGCCAAGATACCCAGAGTAAGAGACCGATGGAGTGTGGGGAGAGGGCGGGTTGAATAGAAAAGGCCAATTCGTGACCCTCCCCTGCTCAACTCTGCGGTGACTGGCTTCCCATCACTCTGTATTAGTCTGTTTCTGTTGCTTATAACAAAATGCATGAAACTGTGTAATTTGTAAGAAAATGAAATTTATTGCTTACAATTTTGGAGGCTGGAAAGTCCAAAGTCCAGAGAACACATCTGGTGAGGGTCTTGGTGGTGGCAACAGGGACTGCAGAGTATCACATTGTGAAAAATGGTGGAACAGAGAGAGACTGGGACACCAACCTCCTCATTCACTCTCCTTTTAAAGCCCTCCGAACCATGCCCCTGCCCACCATTATTAATCCATTCACTACTGCATGGTCCTATAGCCTAATCACCACTTCAAGGCTCCAACCTGCGATTGCTGTTATAGGATTTCCCACCCTCAACAGTTACAGTGGGGATTAAGCTTTGGGGGGACATCCAACCCAAGGTACACTCTTACAACCAAATTCAAAGTTCTCACCTGGCCTGCAATTCCCTGCAGACCCTTGTAGCCACATCACCCTCTCTCTCTCCATTTGCTCTCTGGGCTCCAGTCACACCAGCTCTCTTGCTGTTCCTAGAACACTCCAGGCATGCTCCAGCCCCAAAGCTTTTGCCCTGACACTTTCCTCTGCCTGGAATGCTCCTCCCCGAGATCTCCTCAAGTCTTGCTAGTTCACTTCATGCAGACCTCTGTTTAAATATCACCTCCTCAGAGAGGTCTGCCCATATCACCTTAGCACCCTAGCTAAAATAGCACCCCCCTTTCAATCTTTGTTTTTATTGTAGTAAAATATAAAAAATATGTAAAAATACATAACCTAAAATTCACCATTTTTAAATTTATTCGTGAATATTTATTGAGAAATTACTGCGTGCCAGACACAATGGTTAGGTAATGTAGCCTTTGGGTGGGACTTACAAGCAGAAGGACAAGCATATTTTAACAAAAAACAGCTTCTTAACTAGTAAACAACAAAGATGGCAAAACTATCAGCATGCAAAAGAACCACCACCACAAAATTCAGGCTTGATACACAGCCCCCTGAAATATATATAGCCCCTTCCACCCTTACATGACATTTTTTTTCCTGGTTATATCAGCAATAGGAGGTACACAAAAATTCACCATTTTAACCATCTTAACAGTCCAGTGGCATTAGGCGCATCTGCAGTACTGCACAACCATCACTGCTATCCATTTTCATCCCAAACACAATCCTTACCCACTTTACTCATCTTAATTTTTCTTCTTAACAGTTATTGCTCCCTGACACCATGACACTTGTTTATCTACTTATCGTGTTTACTGCCTGTGTCTTTCAACTAGAATGGAAGCTACATGAGAGCAGGGACTTTGCCTGTGTGTCCCACGGCTATCTCACCAGCCCTTCGACAGTGCCCAGCACATGGTGGGTGCTCAGAAAATGGTGGTGGATACGTTAACTGGTGGAGGGCATTCTTCTAGAGATGCAGGAGACTGGTGGAGAAACAGACTGGATCCTTGCATGATCAGGGCACGTGCCTTCTTGCCACCCCCACCCGCTTCCATCTTCATCCTTCTCTCCAGCCCCACTGGGCTGTGCCACTCCCCTGCTCTGCTCCACCACAAAGCCTTTACCCAAGTTTTTCCCCTCATTGGAAATACTGTTTCTTCACTTCCTTCATGTATCAAAATCTTCTCCATTTTTCAAAACCCTGCTTAAAACCCACTTTCACTAGGAAGAATTCCCAGACAAATCTTCATACACATACCAACCCCTCTCCCTTTCCAACATTCCCAGGATACTGTGTTTCTGCCTGAAATTAGCCAGGTCTCTTTTGGTTGTAAGTGACAGAAATCTATCTCAAAGTGGCTAATGCGAAAAAGAAGAAAGCTTAGTTATTGACTTCTAGAATGGAGTTCAGGAGAATTGATTTCATGGCCAGATCCAGGAGGTGACCATATGATATCATTAGAACATTATCTCTCTCTCCACCTCTCATCCCTACTTTCTTCTCAGCTGCATTGTCAGAAAGACTCTTTTCTTTTGGTGAGCAAAGATGGCTACCAGCAACTCTGGATTATGGTTTATCCATTTAGAACCGCTTATGGAGTGGGCCCTTTCTCTCGTGGTTGTAGCAAAAGTCCTGGGGAAGGCCCCCATTGTCCAGCCTTGGGTCACATGCCCACCCTGGTGGCAAACTCTGTGGCAAGAGGGATGAAGTGTTCTGATTGGCCAGGCCTGGTCATGGGCTCATCTCTGAAATGGATGTGAGGTTTTCCTGGTCTGAGCTACAAGAACTAAGAGTGGAGAAGGGGTAGTTTCCCAAAAGAAAATGGGGAAATGGCCACTCACCCCAGGTGTCACTAGAGATGCCTCTGTTGGAGCACTTACCACACTGCTACCAGGAACTTGAGTTATTTTTGTAGGATGTGTCTTCCCCCTGAATCTGTGAATTCCTTATGGGCAAAATCCAGCACCCAGTACAGGGTCTACCATATGGTCAAAGTCACATGGCCAGTGCTTGATAAACACCAGCATTCTTCCTTCTTCACCTTCATGTTCCCAGGTCCCTTTTGCACTTGGTCCATGACTTGGCCAACTTTGGAGGATCCTGACAAGTGGAGCAGCTCAGTGGACCCACCAGTGGGAGTGCACATGATCCCCGACCTCTGCCATACCCCTCTGGCACAGGACATCTCCCAACACAGGGGGATCTAGAGGCCAGTTTTCAGTCCACATCATCAGTGTGACCTTGAGACAATCTTTTCCCCTCTCTGAGCCTCAGTGTTCATTTCTGTTAAATAGAGGCTGGGAGAGGCATTGACCCAAGAAGCATTTCCTCTTTTTCAGCCTATCACATACCACTTTGTAAGTTTTTCTATGTCTGGGTACCACCTGTGCTGCCACTTACATAATATTTTTTCTTTAAATGGACCCTCTTTTGAAACCATAAATATATTATGTCAAAAGGAAACTTTAGATCCCTTCATAAGTGGAAAACCAGTATCTTGTGCCATAAATAGAAGGTAACCATAAAAATAAGTACAATGAAAGCAAAACAATGTCATTAAATTCTAGCCAGATCCGGTTGCCTGCTGAAGGCTCTGGATGTCTATTTTGTGTTGAAAAGGGGAAGTAAGTGTTAAGAGAGGTGTTAGAAACACACCAGCATTCAAGAGAGACTTTCTCTTTAATAACAAGTTGAAGGAAAACTGGAAAGGGTAGAAAATTCTCACTCTGGTGAAGTGTGGCTTCACTGAGCAGTAGCTCAGGTACGACCTGTTTACCCAGCCCACTCTTAGGAAGTGGTGGACCTGGCCATCCCTTCCTGTGGAGGATCTGCAATTCCATTTATAACAGCATCAAAAGAATAAAATACTTAGGAAGAGACGTAACCTACGAGGTGAAAGACTTGTACACTAAAAGCTACAAAATGTCGCTGAAATAAATTAAAGACATGAATAAATGGAAAGACACCCTCTGTTCATGAATTAGAAGACTTAGTATTGTCGAGATGTCAATGCCACTCAAAGCAATCTACAGAATCAATGCAATCCCTACCAAAATCTCAAGGATTTTTTTTTTTGCAGAAGTAGAAAAATCCATCCTAAGATTCATATGGAATCTCAAGAGACTCCAAATAGCCAAAACAATCTGAAAAAGAGCAAGGTTGGAGGTTTCACATTTCCTGACTTCAAAACTTACTACAAAACTGCAGCCATCAAAGCAGTGTGGTTTTGGCATAAGAACAGACATATAGACCAATGGAAGAGAATGGAGCCTGGAAATAAACCCTCATGTACATGGTCAAATGGTGTGCTTTTCCTTTTTTTTTTTTTTTTTTTTTCGGTGGCTGGCTGGTATGGGGCCCAAACCCTTATCCTTGGTGTTATCACACCACACTCTTACCAACTGAGCTATCTGGCCAGCGCTCATATGATTTTTGACAAGAGCGCCAAGACCATTCAGTGGGAGAAAGGACAGTATTTTCAACAAATGGTGTTGGGAAAACCGAACGTCCATGTGCAAAAGAATGAATTTGAACCGTTACCTTACGTCATCTACAAAAACTAACTCAAAATACATCAAAGTCCTAAATGTAAGAGGTAAAATTACAAAATTTTTAGAAGAAAACATAGAGAGAAAGCTTCATGACACTGGATTTGGCAATGACTTCTTGAATGTAACATGAAAAGCACATGCAGCAAAAGAGAAATTAAATTTTTTTAATTTTACAAAATTTCTTGGACTTTAGAAGAATCAAAAAATTTTGTGCATCCAAAGACAGTATCAACAGAGTAAAAAAGGCAACCCACAGAATGGGGGATAATATTTGGAAAGCATATATCTCCTAAGATTGATATCCAGATTATATAGAGAACTTCTAGAACTCAACAACAAAAAAAGAAATAACCCAATTTGAAAATAAGCAAAAGACTTGAATAGATATTTCATCAAAGAAGACATACAAATGGCCAATAAGCACATGAAAAGATGCTCAATATCACTAATCATTAGGGAAATGCAAATCAAAACTACAATGCAATACCACCTCACACCCATTAGGATGGCTACCATCACAAGTGAAAACAAACAGAAAATAACAAGTGTTAACAAGGATGTGGAGAAATTGGAACCCTGGTGCACCATTGGTGGGAAAGAGACCAGTCTGAAAATTTCCCCCTGATACAGACTCTGTGGGAAACATACAGCAGTTTCCACCACAATGTTAAACATAAATTTAAACATAAAATTATCATATGAGGGCCAGCCCGTGGCTCACTCGGTAGAGTGCGGTGCTGATAACACCAAGGCCACGGGTTCGGATCCTATATAGGGATGGCCGGTTCGCTCACTGGCTGAGCGTGGTGCTGACAACACCAAGCCAAGGGTTGAGATCCCCTTACTGGTCATCTTTTTAAAAAAAAAAAAAAAAAAATTATCATATGAGCCAGCAATTCCACTTCTGGGTATATACCCCAAAGAATTGAAAGCAGGGTCTCAGATATGGTATGTCCATGTTTATAGCAACATTATTTGCCATCACTAAAACATGGAAGCACCCCAAGTGTCCATCAACAGACGAATGGATCAGCGAAAGTGCTGCACACATTCAGCCTTTAAAAAGAAAGGAATTCTGGGCCGAGCCCCTGGCGCACTTGGGAGAGTGCGGCGCTGGGAGCGCGGCGATGCTCCCGCCTGCGGGTTCGGATCCTATATAGGAATGACCGGTGCACTCACTGGCTGAGTGCCGGTCACGAAAACGACAAAAAAAAAAAAAAAAAAAAAAAAAAAAAAAAAAAAAGAAAGGAATTCTGACACATGGTACACCATAGATGAACCTCGAAGACATTATGCTACATGAAATAAGCCAGTCAGAAAAGGACAAATATTATCTGATTTCACTCATATTTGGTACCTTAAGTACTGCTATTCATAGAGACAGAAAGTACAATGGTGGTTTCCAAGGGCTGAGGGGAGGGGGAATGGGGAAGTTGTTTTTTAATAGGTATGAAGTTTTAGATTGGGAAGATGAAAATCTCTGGAGATGGCTGGTGGTGACGGTTGCACAACAGTGTAAATGTACTTAATGCCACTGAACTGTACACTTAAAAGGGGTTGGAGTGGTTTTTACCATTCTATGTTATGCATATTTTAGCACAATTTTTAGGAAAAGATTATGGGATTAAAAATACTGTCTCCACCACTCTCTTCTTTTGGCATCCAGGACACCACACAGCCCTGGCTTTCTTTCCTCCTAACTCACTATCTCCTCCTTCTCTGTCTTTTCCACAGGCCCTTCCTCTGCCTCCTGATCTCTAAATGGTGGGTGGACTCCTTGGTGCTAAGTTTGAGACCCTCTTTTTTATATTAATTTCTGCTGTCTCTTTGAGTGGTTACATGCAATCTAGTTGGCTTCAATGCCCTATATGTTGATGAATTCTAAGTTTATTTCTCCAGTCTCAAACTCTCCCCCTAAGCTTCACCTGTCTCCTCGATATCTTTACTTGGGTATCTCGTCAGTGCCTCCAGCTTGGCATATCAGCAATGTCACTCCAGATTCATCCTCCCCCACCTCCATCACTTGTCCCTCCCACTCCACCCCAGGAAACTACACCACTATCCTCCCAGCTCATGCCAGAAACCCCAGAGTCATCCTTGATTCTTCTTTCGACACCGCACCCAATCCATCAGAATGTCCTATCAGCTGACCCTGCAAAATGCCTCCCAAGTCCAACCATGTCTCTTCATCTCCAGTGCTATATTTCACATCTGCCTTCATATCTTATCCAGATTCTTACAATAGCCTCCTTTCTATAATCCATATAACCCATCTATTTTGTCTCCCTTAAATTCACAGCAGCCAGAGTAATATTTTTAAACTTAAAATCTGATAAAGTTGCTCCACAGTTTAAAACCCTACGATAGTGTTCTGTGTTCTTAGAATAAAATCCAAACTCCTTACCATGGCCCACAAGGTCTCATATGGCACGGCCCCTTCCAATATTGCTGACTTCATCTACTGTCATGCTCTCCCTCAGTCTCTGTGCTTCAGCCATTGGCCCCTTTACTGATCCTCAGATACACCAAACTCTTCTCTACCTCAGAGCCTTTGTACATCCCGTCCTTTCTGCTTGGAATGCCAGCTTCTTCTCATTTTTCAAGTTTTATCTTAAACATCACCTCTTTGGGAAGACCTGTGTGACCTCGTTATATAAAGCAGGGATTAACAAACAATGGGCCATGTTCCAAATCTGGCCCACTACCTGTTTTTGTAAATAAAGTTTTAATGGAACACAGTCATGCCCATTTATTTACATATTGTCTATGGCTGTTTTCCCACTACAATGAAAGAGCTAAGAGTGGTGACAGAGACAGGATGTTCTGCAAAGCCTAAAATATTTACTCTCCGGCCCTTTACAGAAAAATTTTGCCAACCCCCGGTCTAAAGCAATCTTTTCCTCTTCTCAAGTTAATCCCTATTGTATCATCACCCTTACTTCTTACACAGCACTTAAACAACAATCTGCAATTATTTTGCTTGTTGTATGTGTGTTTCTTGTCTCAAAGAAAATTTAGACACAAAAGTATTTAGAAAACAAGCATACAAAAATTTACCTGAAAAGAAGTCTCACAAAGGGGTCCATGTTTTAGAATGGTAAACCACCAAATAAAAACACAACAGATATTTCAAAGTTAAAAAAAAACTACCAAGAGGTTAGTCTGTCCAAGGTAGAAAAAAATAGCAATTTTCTTACATGACTGGTATATCCACAAAGGTAATCATATATTTTCAGACAAAGCATTAAACAAGTAAGAAATAGTTTTTTTAGAGAGTCAGTAATTCACAGGAAAGACTCAAAGCTTCATTTATTTGGGGATTTAGAACGAGACAACGTAGCCTTGGTTTTTCTCAGGGTACAAAATGCTTTTATAATCTGACTATGAGACAAAAATGGCAAAGATTCAATCTGGCTTGCAAAAATTGTCTGTTTCCCACTTCTCTACCCACCGTTAAAACATACAGGAACATTAAAACATTCTCCTTGAGGGAGAAATTGTGTCTGTACGCTTTACCTCGGTATTACCACTACCTAGCACAAGTCTGACTCTTATCAGGAAAAACTGTAAAGAGTTTAAATGGAAAAAAAGAAAAAACCCACAAAGATTACTGGATGTCCTGTGGGGTGCTACACGTTGTCTTCACATCATCGCGGGCTAGCCAATTCTGCAGTGTTTGATACCTTTTGTTAGTACTGTTGATACCTTTTAACAGTACCTATTATTTGTACTGTTGAACACCTCCATAAGTTGTAACAAGACTGATAGTAATACAAATAATTCTTGTCAAAGAGATACAAATAAATTTTGCTCAAGATGCAACTGATTTCCCCCAATCCTCTTGGAAAGAGTTTTGCATCTTTAGCAAATTAATTTCAGCACTTCTCATTTCCTATATAAATGTCTTCTCTTTGGATTCTCCTTTGAACTACTTTTTAACACCTTACTGGTTCCCTCACAAATTAATGACTTAAAGACAATCTTTGACACATGTTTATTTTATATTTGAATAAGAGACACTATTTTATTCTTTTGTAAAAATGATCTTCTAACACATATAATCCCTCTTATTAAATAATTGTTTAATGAATGCTGGAATGAGTAATGAATATGCTCTCATAGAATCCTGCAATTCTCATGTATTTATCTGTGTAATATTCATCTGTCTGGACCATAAGTTCCATGAGTCCAAGGCTCTTGTCTGGCTTGCTCACCACTGTGTTTCCCGGTGACTAGCACTGCACCTCCCAACATATAGTAGGTGATCACATATGTGTACATGTATGCATGTGTATATATATGGATATACATGTATTTGAATATACATAAGAGAATGCTTCAAAAATTCATGGAAAGATTGTATTATCTTTTAATTCCAGTTTTTCATGAATTTTTTGGAGTACCCTCATATATATGTATGTTTGTGTGTGTGTGCACACGTGTGTATAGACAGAGAGGAAGGGGGTGGGAAGGAATGGTTTATATGCTGCCCAATTTAAAACAGCCCTGGACACTGCTTTGAAGCTCCCAGTACAAGGTGGAATCCTTTCTGGAAGAAGGGGGACGCAAATTGAACAAATGTGGGAAGAAAGAAAGAAAGAGGGAGAGAGAGACAAACAGAGAGAGAGATGACAAAAGAAGGCAAAAGAGAAAGGAGAGAGAGAGAGAGAGAGACCAAGGAAGGAAGGAAAGGAGAGGAGGATGGAATGAAGAAAGGGAGGGAGGGAGGAAGGAGGAAAGGAAGGAATCCAGTGTGGTCCTCCCTATCGGGGATGAGCTGGTGGCATTCCAAAGGTACCCTTCATCTCCGGCCCAACTTCAGACACCATCTATTCTCGCCAATGAGATAACAGAGGCCAAGATGCTTTGTGAGCTGCTGAGCATTCTAAGAGGGAAGAGCTGTGGTGGCTAAGCCATGCCTTCCTCCCCTGCACTGCATCCTCCTTTGCAGACTCTTCTCTGCCCCTTCATGCAACCCAGCCCCCTTGCAAGTCACCTTCCTGTGTCCCTCCACTGTTGCTGGCTGCCTCCCAGATGCCCATTCTGACCTTTGGTCCTCTCCACTGTGGTCATCAGAAGGCAAAAGGCCTCTCGCCCTCTTGCTCTGCATCCATCGAATTATCAAACCTCTATCCAGGATCAAAGAAGTCTTCTTCCCTAAGTGTGAGCTAGAAGCTTCCAAGGACACTAGGGTGATTAATGTAGCCTCTGCCTTCAGGGAGCTTGTAGTGTAATGGAGAGATGATATATGTCCTATAGAGTCTTCACACAATAGTAAATATTGTGCCCGCACATCTTACCATCTGTGCCAGAGATCTCTAGTTGCCCCTCATATCCATTCCCCCCTTCTCCTATAGAAATAAAACCTCTGTCTTTTAGCTGGACACTTTAGCAACACAGAATAAAGACTACATTTCCCAGCCTGCACCTTGCAGCTATGTGACTAAATTTAGCCATGTGACTAAATTCTGACCAATAGTATGGGAGCAGAAGTGATGGGAGCAACCTCTAAGTCATGGCTGCCCCCTGCCTTTTCTCTGACCACTGGCAATGGTGTATATAGTCAGGAACCATCTGAGACTCTGGGACTAGGACAACAGCCTAGGGATGGCAGAGCTACAAGATAGAAGAAGCCTGAGACCCCAACATCATTGAGCTAGGCCTGGATCATTTGTACCCAGACCTGAGAGAAATAAAATTCTTTCTTCTTTATGCCACTGTTACTTTGGATTTGTGCAGAACAGACAAACCTACATACCTTACATTCTAATTGATCATTCATTTTCTTTGCAATAGAATTCAATCAAGAACAAATCTGTATTTTCTACTATATGCTAGGCACTGTTTCAGAGTCTGGGGATAGAGAGAGAATCTCTACTATGATGGAGCATACGTTTTAGTAAATGCACAATTGTGTCTGTGTCACCTATGATCCTCCTCTCCCTATCCCCCTCCTCCTTCCTCACTTGTCTCCCACACTCAGTGACTGGCATAACCATACCCACACCCAAAGAACGATAAGGGAGACGTAGCAATGAGGAGTGGAAAGAACATGGAATTTGTAGTCATATGGGCTGCATTTCAAACCTAGTTTAACCTCTCAGAGACTTAGTTTCCCCATCCACAAAATGGGGACAAGAGTAATAATTACCTCTTAGGGTTGCTGGGGGTGGCAAATAAAACAGCATAATGCATGGACAGTTTATAGACAGTGTTTAACACATAGTCTGTGCTCATTAAAACATGGCTGTTAGAGTAATAACAATGTTATTATTAATGACCTGAGTAAAAGTAACATGGAAATACTGTGTCTCTTTTTGATCCAACTTCACCTAAGAAGCTAACACCTAAGTGTCCCTCCACTCACTCCCTCCCTGTCTCTTCTCCTCATCCCCAAGATCATTCTTTTCTGTGCTTTGTCAAATTTGTGCCAATTCCTGAGTTGTCACTTCTCCCTAAATGGGGACTGAGGTCTAAGGAAATCCCCTTCTCCACCTCATCTACAGCCAGTTCCTGAAACAGCAGCACTCTCCCACTGCTTTGAGGTGGGTTTTTCTGTTGTTTTTTGTTTGTCTTGTTTTGTTTTGTCTTTGCTTACTTGCCTTCCCTTAGGGAACTTACTGTTCCCCATAAGGAAGTGGAAACAGGACTAGTCTAGGAGGCTGGAGACCCAGGAACAAGTCTCTGTCCTGCTGATAACTCTCAGTATGGTTGTGCAGTCACTTCCCCACTTTAGGACTCATTTTTCCCCATAAAAACACCAGTTGAACTTCTGCATCTTTCAAGACCCAGTTCAACAGCCACCCCTTTGTGAACCCTTCCTTCATTTCCTCAGAGTCTGTGGCTCTCTCCCATGGTCTCCCATGAGGTGCTTGGTACAGTCATTTCTCTGCTATAATCAGCCATCACATTATGTGTAATCACTTCCTGGCTTTCTCCACTAGACTCTGAACTACTTGAGGACAGATCACAGCTTATTTAGTCTGTATCTTTCATGCACATTGCCTGGTAGGCCATACATGGAAAATGAAGCATAAAGGGATGGATGAATATAGATGGGTGATGAAATGATTAGATGAATTGTAGGTGATTAGTAGATAGAAGATGCATAGATGATGATAGACATAGCTAATAGATCATGGATATTTAATGAAAGAGTGAATGAAGGATGGAGGGAGTACAGAAGAGGAATGAATGAAGAATAAATTGGTGGGTGCACGATAGAAAGATATGAAGAAATAAATGAGGAATAGCTGTTGGGTGGATACTTGATGCATGAGAAATGAGAGATGGCTAAATGATAAATAAAATAATGGATGGATGGATGGATGGTTGAGGGATAAATAGATAGATGCATGAAAAATGGATGAAGGAGGAGCAAATGAATGCATGAGAGCTAATTAATGCTGACAAATGGTGGGTAGAAAAATGATGGATGGATGACAAATGGATAGACAGAAGAATGATGGCTGGTTGGGTAGCTGGCTGAATGGGTGGAGAGATGAGAAACTGATGAGGGACAGATATAGAACAGATGATAGGTAGATGGATGGTGGTAAATGCACAATGACAGATAAGGATAGATGGCGAGTGAAGGATGAATGGGCTTTTGGCTAGATGGATGGTGAATGGGTGATGAATGAATTGTTGGTGTTTGAACGAATGCATGAAAAGTGATAAATGATGGCTATGTAGACTGATGGATGATGTGTGAACAGTTCATGGAGAGATGTGTGTGTTACCACAGAAAGTCTTTGAGGGTCCTTTCTAGCCCTGATGTTTTGTGAGTACCCTCTCTCGGAAAACTGACATTGAATGAGCTTCCTTGAGCCCGGCATCTTAATAGGAGCTTGACTTACATCACCTTAAATAATCATTTCAACAACACTGCAAAGCAGGTAATGTTATGCTAACTTTACAAATGAGGAAAATAAGTCTCTGGGAGAGGAAGTGATTTTCCCAAGCCTGGCTCCGCCTTGCTTCTGTGTCTGTTTTCTCCTTCTCATGAGGGATGGTACCTCACCCCTCGGCTAACCCTTTCCCACGTCCCTGTGTCGTTCACAACTTGCATCCTCTGAGAGCCTCCCCATGCCCTGGTCCTCAGGGATCTCTTTATTCCATACTTGAGGCCTCCTAGCCTTGGCCATCTCCTCTTGGTTCTTACCATGATTCACAATCCTCACCAGAACAACCACTGTTGATTGAGTCCCCACCAGATGCTTGGCATTGAGGTTGGTGCTCTACACATATTACCTAATTTTATTTCCACGAAAGCCCTAAACATAGGTATCATGATCCTCCTTTTAAATGTTAGGAAGCCAAGACTCAGAGAAATAAAGTAACTTGTGCAAGGTCACCAGCTAGTTAGTTTGGAAGATGGGGTTGTAACTCTGGCCTGTTCAACTTCAAAGCCTATGTCCTAAACCTTAATGCTGTATTTCCTCTTGGCTACTGCAATGTTTGGTTAGCCACGTTTGCGTGTGTGTGTATATGTGTATGCCCATGTTATTGTGTCTTGTGTCTCCATGGATTAGAATAGAGACACTTTATCACACTTTTCCTGAAACCCCCTCAGTGCCAGACACAGGGAGGAACCAAAGAACATCAATGCAGAAAGAGCTGCTTTAAACATCCTGGAGTTCAACCCCTTTATATTCCTAGCAAGATCACCAGGGCTCAGAGAAGAGATGTAACAAGCTCAAGGCCACCCAGCAAGTTGGGGGCTGGGCTGGGATCCAAACCTGGGTTTTGGTACTCAGCAAAAATTTATTGATAAAGCTCAGCCTCCACTCAGGCTCCTAGAACTTCTGGGATGGGTTCCAGAAATAATAATATAATAAAATGTGAAGCAGGTACAACTCTCAGCCCATACCCAAAATAAATAGTCTCCATTCCACTGAGTGGGAGAAACTTAATCTTGGTCAGTTCCAAGTGTCTTCTTTCACGTCTTCGCCTTCAAGTCACCTCCTCCTACCTCCTGTGTGTACAGAAGGTGTCCTTGTCCAGGGGGCCTGCGCACCCACCCGGCATCTAGGCTAGCAGCTTCCTTACCCAGGAATAAGGCCCTGGGTCCTGTTCTCAGATGCTTCAAGACCACACAAGTTTTGTATGCTTTTTTGGGGGGGTGGTCATGCCAGTATCTATGTACTCCGCAGTTTCCTCTATCTGACCCTCAGTATTACTTGGGCTAATTCAGTTCTTGATTGCTCTCTCACTAACCAGCAGAGAGGAAGCAGTCTAGGCTGATACAGGTCCCATGGTGTCAGGAACCCTGGCTCCTTATCCATTTCATTGCTGACATCCTTAACATGTAGCTTTCATCTGGTGGCCTAAGATGACTGCTCCAGCTCCTGCCACCATGTCAAATTCTAGCTGGCAGGAAGAGGAGAAGAGGTGTGGTGAGAAGATGCCCCTTTTTTTCTTTCGATACATGATGCAAAAGTTGCACACACCATTCAGTGCACATATCCTTTGCCAGAA
Source organism: Cynocephalus volans (assembly GCF_027409185.1). Classification (NCBI taxonomy): domain Eukaryota; kingdom Metazoa; phylum Chordata; class Mammalia; order Dermoptera; family Cynocephalidae; genus Cynocephalus; species Cynocephalus volans. The sequence continues at coordinate 27,131,904 of NC_084460.1, forward strand.
CCTGGTCACGTGGCCACACCTAACTAAAAGGGAGACTGTGAAATGTAATCTTCAGCTATGTGGCCATCTGCAACTGTAGAAGGAGGGGAAGTCGGCTAATTGCATGACAACTGCACATCTCTGCCATACTTCCCTTCTCCCCACCTCCCAGATCATCTTTATCTCATTTCCTAAAGAGGAAAACCAATCTGGCTCATCTATTCTTCTCAATCTATTATTTATGGCACAAATTGTATACCCTCAAATTACTCGGAACTTAGATTAAATGTCCGCTAATCTTGTAAACCAAAAGCTTTGGCCTTTGAGACTTAAAAGAATTTCTTCCATTTCTGGGAAAGGTAAAGGGTACAAAGAAATGCAGGGTTGGCCTTTAATGTTACAAAATGTTTTACAGCTACAGATAGATCAGACGTCTCCCTTTCCTGTTAAGCCTTTTGTAGAGTACCCTGACCTTAGCCTTGGCTTAAATGACAACTCCTCAAAGAGGCTTTCACTGCCCATCCTATTTGTTTCCTTCATAACGAACATTACAATAGGTAAGCCATAAATATATACAAATAATTTGGCTTGTAAACAACGTGAGGAAAGGAGCCATACCTGCTTTTCATCTTTCTATACTCAGTGCCTAGCGTGATGTTAGCACACAGTACATGCTCAGCAAATATCCTTGATTAAATGATAAATTTGTGTACCAGAGCCCCATGAGGAACAAAAAATAGCCAAATCTTTTTCCAGGTGACTGAACATGGAGTGGACGCGACTCTTCTTACAGTTGGTGGCCCAGCAGGAGCAAGCTGTGCTCCTTTGACCCTAGGGAGGTCAAAGTATCAATATAGGCAATACTTTTCCCAGTGAATGCCAAAGAGCTGGGGGCATGCTGGAGGGACAGGTGGACCGGCATATCTTGAGAAATACCAGTGACAGGCCCCCCTGTCCCCTTGGCCAATGCCAAGATGCCTTTACCCATCTAGGACTTAAATCAATCCTGGAAAAAAAAGGGGGGGGAAAGGAAAGCTTGATTCACTCAATCAAGTCCAAATCTGAAATAACTGGTTTTTGTCTAGATTTTAAGGAAGTTCACATTTTGTGATATCAGGAATAATAGGAGGTCAGGAGAAGCAAAATTCAGCTGTAGGAAAATGCAGTGTTACATTTCTTGTGTACATGGCTGATAGGAGTATTTTGGCTAGATTAGAATGATGTCATTCTAGAATCACAGATGGGTTAATTTATGAAAACTTGTAATCACAGAGAGTTAAAGTCATTGAATTTTAGAATCCTGTTAGGTTAGAATCATAAATTATATTCAGAAAAAAATTAGAGATTGTCTTAGTTTGGGTTCCCCTAAAAGCAGAGCCTGAGACAAGGATTTGAGTGCTAGTAGTCCAGGAAGCCAGACAGATTTGGGAGAGTGAGACAGTGAGGGGAGGAAAGGTGATAAAAGGTGAGTTATTGAGCCAGTTTCCAATATGATACACTGTGGCCCCATCTCACTGCAGACCTTCTGGGTGATGAAGGGGAACACGTGTCCAGTGGATAAGAGGCTGGAGCATTTACCCCACTAACTCCTATCCCCCACTGATCGAAGGTTGCCCCTGGGAGCATCAACTCCTCCCAGGTCCTGGCTGAAACAGTTCCCAAAGCTTCAGAGTCAGGTGCTTAAAATGGGAAGCTGTCAGTGTGCTGGGAACTGCCCACCACAGCTACAACTAAAGTCAGAGGTGCACTGAGGGTAGGGTGTGGGACACCAATAACAGCTAATGATCCAATTTCACCACAAACAAGAATTCCTTTTGAAAAGGCTAGACTGTGTTGTACATGCTGCATCAGGCTGGGGGATTCATCCTGTTTGACTAGCACTGTGTTGAAATGAAATTTGAATCTAAAGGCCTTCGGGAGGCTTTTGCAGTTTCCATTTTGCCATACGCCCCACCACTCCCCATTGCTCACATGCCTTCAGATTTCTGTTACCTGGCTGGCCCCTGAGGCATTTGACTGTAAGGCTCCTGCACAGCACTCAGCTAAGCTATAGGGTCCTTAAGGATGAGATCTTTGGTTCACATCTGTGTCTCGAGGCTGGCCCATTATAAGGCCTATTAAATGTTAATCCTACCCCTACCCCTAACCCTCCGCTTGCATATTTCTCTGCCTGGGAGCTCACTCCTTCAAGGCTGCCTGTTGTATTGTCTGCTACCTGCCCCTACCCCCTACTGCCCCGCCTCCAGGCATTCCCAGTGGAGACTGGGGGTGAAACTCCCTGCTTGGGGTGAGCAGCAGGTTAATTTCCTCCTGAAGCTTCCCTCAGCAAACAATGAGACAATGGCCAGCCGGAGGTGGCCTGCGTAAGACAGCAGAGGAGGGGAAGTTGTAATCTGTGCGTAAAGCCAGCGGGCGGGCAGAGGGGCAAGAAAAGCAGCCCAGCCAGACTGGGCCCTCCGCCCAGCAGGCCCCTGGGACCCAGCAAGCCCCAACCTGAAGGTCACCTGAGTCGCCCTTGAGGAAAACAGCCACAAACCCGTCATCCGCATGGAGAAAACAAGGATGGGTGGGGCTCGCCCCCACACCCCTTCCCTGTCCAGATGGTTCTAACTTTTCTCTGCATAAATCCATCTGCCCACTTTCTGGACCCAGATTACAAGGAGACATCCATCCCCAGACACCATCTGATTCTGGCTGTGTGACCTCAGGGCATGTGGCTTAATCTCTCTGTACCTCTGGTTTCTTATCTAAAATGGGGCTCATACCACCTCCTTCCTCTGATTGTCAAGAGGATTCCATCCTTCCGTTCATCTGACAACCATTTATTGAGCATCTGTTATGTGCAGGCACTGTGCTGGATGCTGAGGATACAGCTGTGATGGAGAAAACGTCGCTGCCCTCATGGAATACACAGTCCTAAGGTGCATAGAGCCAGCAACCAGGTTATTACAGCACTACATGTGAAATTGCAATGGTGACAGGCATTACCAGGAGAGGAGGCAGCATCATTAAGATGGTGCAACATGAGACCTGACCTAGTCTGCAGATCAGGGTGGGCTTCCTCTAGGAAGAGGCAGTTCAATTGAGCTGAGCAGCGACAGAGAGTTTACTAGGCCAAGGGGAAAGGATGCAGGGAGCAATGCAAAGGCCCAGAAGCCGGAACAAAGTTGACATTAGTAGGAAGATCCAGGAGTCCTGTGCACCTGGACACAGAGAGCCAAGAAGATGGGAGAGTTGAGACTTGTGAGGTGCACAGGGCCAGACCCTACATCCCAACCCCTATTGAACCCCCACAGGAGTTTCTTCTTTATCTGAAGAGTAAAGGGAAGCTGCTGAAGGTTCAGTGGAGTGACGTGATCCCGTCTGCTCTGTGCTGATGCATGGAAGCCTGGAGCACAGTGCCTGGGCAGGTGGGCTCCTTCCTCCTCAAGGACAGGATCCTGTCTAAGTGCCTCAAGCACAACAAACCATTACTTCCCCAAGCCTACCCAATCACTGCCAGGGTTAGGACTTGCTGCGCTCACCTTGCAGATGAGGAAACTGAGGCTCAGGGCAGGGAAGAGACAGAGGTGGAGTGAGCACAGCCAGATGGGCCCAGCCCCCTGGGGAAGGGGAGCAGTTGGCAAGGTGTCCTGAGACCTCAGAGAAACTCAGGACCCCCGGCCTCCTCCCACCCTTCACATCTCAGGGTGGTTTCTTGCCCTTGTTCTCTTGGTCCCAGAAGCTCCCCTAAATCAAGCCATATACCCATAAGGGTAAAAGGGCCATGGCCAACTCAGGGATATCATCATCCCAGGTCATGAGCCCACATGTGCCCAAAATCTGAACAACTACTGCCCTAACCTAAGCTCAAAACCAGCCTTCAGCTCTGCCACCAGAGGCTGCCCCTGAGCATGTGGTTCCACAGAGGGCTGTGGCTGCAGCTTTTGTGTGTCCTTCCTTTTAGTCATCAGCATGTTATGAGCCTAATTGGAGACTGAGGCTCAAGGAAGAGAACCATCCTGCCCACATTCAAGAGCCAGGGAAGAGCTGTACCCACGTTCCAAGTGGATCAGCCTCAAAGCCCTTGCTCCGTGTGTGTTCCTACAGGGAACCCCTGGGGGTCATTTTATTGGCTGCACTGCTGCAGACTCAGAGCCCTTTGGTGGCATCCCATCAATGGAGCCATAGTCCTTGCCTGACCCACAAGCCCCACAACCGTCTCTGCGTGTCTCGCTGACTCCACACAGGCCTCTCCTTCCCTCACTTTCTCACTCCCCCTCAGAGCCTTTGGCACCACCTGCTCCCTCCACCTCTGCTCACCTGTCCCCCAGAGAGGCCCTGCCAGACCAACACTTCCAGAAATTCAATCCCTGCACCCTGCTTTATTTTTCCTTACAGTACTCATCTCTGTCCAACAATATGGGAAGCATTTATTTGTCTGTTTATTGTCTATAAACCTCAAGAAACACAATGGTAGTTGTTCAACAAATATTTGTCACCTGAATAAATGAATGAAGGAAGGATGGAAGGTCTCCAGTCCAACCTCTCCTGCCCCAAATGCATCCACCAAACCTGCATCCCAGCAGCACCTGAACACCTCACTTGCTGGCACTGGGCTTCCCTGTTTGGGAAGGGCCTGTGCACAGCCAGTGCCTCTCTGGACTGTCCCACCAGGCTTGGCCCATCCTGTTCACAGTTCTCAGCTCTAAGGAGCAAGGAAACCAAGGCTCAGAGAAAATGCATGGCTCACCCAAGGTCACAGAGACACACACCCTAGGAGGGCAGCAACCCTCACTGCGGCACTAGGCACCTTGGCTTGGAGGGTCCAGTGGAATGGAAATATTGAGGCTCTGGTCCTCCCCCCTTCCCCAAGGAAGCCCAGTTATGTTGGGGGAACATGGCAGGGGGGCATGTCAGCAGCTTCCCTCCTCCCAGTGCTAGGACTCCAGCTCCGCATGTTCCAGGAAATCCAGGCCGCATTTCCCTCCCGGAGCCACCGCCCAGAGGGACCCTCTGGGGAAAGACAGCATTTTTGAGGAAAAGGGGTGGGAGGGGTGTGGGAGAAAAAGTCACCAAAAGAGGAAAAAAAAAAAATACAGTGGCCAGGCCAGGAATGTGTGGGGATGACTCAGAGCCAAGACTCCTGTCACATCCACAGCTGCGCTGGCCAGGGCAGGGGGCAGGGTGCAGGCAGGGCCAGGTCACTCTCAGGACAGAACATCAGCTGCCAACCTGCTCCTGGTAGGCGGGTGGGCTCCCTGCCACTGGTATGGTGGAGGGTAGCTGTGAAATAACCTGGGCCAGGTGTCAGGATGCTGGACTCTGCCACCACCAGGGCAGAGTGATTGAAGCCCATTCTCCAGCCAGTGCCTCAGTTTCCCCATCTGTATAATGACAAGATTTGGGGAAATGCTGAGATGGGGTGACTTCAATAAAAGACTGGTGGAATAAAGTGAGGGACAGGCACACTTTTCGTAGGGCTTCTTAACCTGGAGTCCATAACTCAGGGACTCTGTGAACTTAGATGGGAAAAAAATAGCAATTTTACACTCAGCATCCTCTACCTGAAATGCAGCATCTCCTTCAAGTATGAATGTGGACCCTGAGCCATGGTAGGGTTAACAGTGATGGTCACAACCGAAGTCAAGGATACTTCTTTCACCACACAGTGGTTGCAGACACCTACACATACTGTTTATGCTTGTCGTGACTTGAGACCTGCTCTCTTATCTTGTTGTTTAATGTGCTAAAGAAGCTCGTCCATCACTGTGTCATGAACCCTTGTTAATATTACAATAATAGCACTTCGGTATAATTGACTTCCTTGGTAATCTTATGCACCTTATTTTATGCCTTTAAAAAACATTGTTATGAGAAGAGGGCCATCCCTTCACCAGATGCCAAAGAGGTCCATGTTACAAAAAGCTAAAAATCCTCTTTAGATGTAGCCACTTTTGTTTTTAAGTGGAGAAGTGCTATGTGTACTGATCTGGAACAGTGTCAGAGTACATTGTTAAATGCAGTACAAAAAGCGAGATGCAGAGCAGTGTGTATAGCCCACCAATCTTTGCATAAGAACCAGTCTGGGTACCTAAGTTTGCTTAATACACGTAAAGTACATGCAAGGACCCCCCAAGCTGGCAACAGTGGTCATCTCCAGGGTCTGAGGGAAACCTAAACTGAAAAACTTGAGTGCTGACTTTTTTGTGTGTACATATATGTTCAGAAAGAGTCAAGATTCTGGGAAGATGGCTGTGGCTGCAGCAGAAACCGCAGTTTTTGAATCTTTGCAAATCCCCATACAAAAAATGGGCAAAGCAACTAGGTAGCAAAATCAAAACCCCACGGACAAGATTTACAGCAAAACCAGCTGACAAGGTGTCCCCACAAATCCCAAAATACAAGCGATAGGGACAAACCTGCATGCTATCAGGGTCTGTGTGAGAGAATATTGATATATGGTTAGTAATAAAGTCCTGGTCCCTGCTCTAGGGCCCAGGATTAGTGGGGAACACAGATAGTCACTCAGGCACACGTAAAGTTGCAATTGTGACAGGAGTAATTCTAAGAGTTTAAGATCCTGAAAGTATACAAAAACATATATAAAATATATATGTAATTTTTTTTAAAAGTATATATGTTTGGAATATTTCATGATTTAAAAAAGGACAAAAGGGGCCGGCCTGTGGCTCACTCGGGAGAGTGTGGTGCTGATAACACCAAGGCCCCGGGTTCGGATCCCATATAGGGATGGCCAGTTTGCTCACTGGCTGAGCATGGTGCTGACAACACCAAGTCAAGGGTTAAGATCCCCTTACCGGTCATCTTTTAAAAAAAAATTAAAAATAAAAATAAAAAAGGACAAAGGAAGAAAGAAAAAAAGAGCTTTATAGACAGAGAGACACATGCTGGGAACTCCATCTTTGTGGGGCCCAACCCAGTGGCCATGGGTGGCATCTGAGGACAGCTGCCCATCTGCATGAGCTCAGGGGGAGCTACCCAGCCCCCAGCTCAGGCCTCAACACCCACAGCCCAGCGTCTTCCTTCATGATGAATCATGTATTTGTAGACTAAAAGGCAGGGTTATCCCAGCCAGGAAGTCCTCAGAGTCATCAGCATGGAGGCAGCCCCTTAAAGCGGAAAAAACAGAGCCCTCAGAGGCCGGAGACGTGGGTTCGAATTCCAGTCTGGCCACATAACTCATGTGTGAGCTCACCCATCTCAGAGGCCAGAGAGCAGGCACCTGCCGGGCTCACACAGCAGACCTGCAGATGCTTCGGGAGTCCCAGGTGGGCTGTTCCAGTTTGTCTGGGGGAAACTGGAAGTCTTTGGCATCCGCTGAAGGTAGGAGTGAGGACGAAGGCGTGTGTTATGCCTTCTCTCCTCAGGCTCTCAAGATACTCAGGCAGCTCAACCCACAGGCTGGACAAGAACAGAGCATTTGAGACTCCGCCAGCTTCTATTATAGTTTTTTGGGTTGTTTTTTGTTTGTTTTTGTATTTGTTTTTTGGTTCTCTTTGTTTTTGGCAGCTGGCTGCTATGGGGAACTGAACCCTTGACCTTGGCATTATAACATCACGCTCTAACCAACTGATCAGCCAGATTCTATTCACTCTCAAGAGCAGCCCCAGCAGGTAGGTATACTTATACCCATTTTGCACATGAGAAAACTGAGGCTTAGAGAGGGGGAAAACGCAGCCTAAGGTCACACAGCCTTAATGCACATACTTTGACCCCAGTCATTGTGAGCAGGGAGCACCTGGGTTCCCAGGGCAGCTGTGATCTGGCAACCCCAACCCCGCGTGAGCCTGGAGGCTCGCTCAGAGGTGGGGCCATCTCCCTGTGACCAGGTCTATTTTTAGTGTGGGCAGCAGGGGCTAGGGGCCAAAGCCAGGAGTGACAATGGGGGGAAGGGGGTGGGGCTGCAGGCAGCCGCCCCCGCACCCAGCAGCCGCCCCATTTCCTCGAGGAACCAGGCCGTGCACAATACAAGGAAAGCCAAACGGGGAGCGGCTGGCCCTGTGTGGGGGCTGACCTGGCCCCTCAGGGCAGCTGGGGGCCTGGAGGAGGTCTCCCAATTAGGGGGAAGTGGACGATTAGTCCAACTGCCTGGCCCGCGCAGAGTGATCTTCCATGCTCCATACACATGCACGAACACACACTCCACTTAATCTCTCGCACACATGCTCATCATTCATCCTCTGACACACTCATCCTCACGCTCACACTCACACTTTCTGTCTCACACACACACACACACACACACACACACACACACACAGAGGAGTCTTTTATTAACTCCTCAGACAGAGCATGACCTCACCTCTAGCCTCAAAGACAGAGAACGGGGCCCTGGGGACTCAACAAGGTGAGATCCTGCAGAGGCCAAGCAGGAATTGATCTGGGGTGCCAGGCGAGAAGAGCTGTCATTACCATCCTAGACACTCTGTCAAGATCCTGGCCCCCTAGGGAAGCAGCCCCTGTTGGGGAAAGTCCAGTCGAGGGAGGTTGTGTGCCTTGAGCAGGAAGGAGGTTCCCCAAAGCCCTCACTGCCCCTCCACAAAGGGGGGTCTAGTTTTGCCTGGGCAAGGGTCCTGAACTGAATTTGATGTCTGAGGTCTCCTGTGCTCTCCCATGGCAAAGGGTAGGAGATTGTGTCTTCCCTCCCCCTCCCTGCACTGCCAACCACTGCAGACTGAACTCTGGGGGCAGTGCCACCTTGCTATACCACCTCCACACCCTTGTTAATGCCATGCCCCTGCCAGGGATGCTCTCCACCACCTCTGTGTTCTCCTGCTGCCATGAAAGCTCTGAGAGCAAGGACAATGACATTATTGTCTGTCATCTACCCCCAGAACCAAGCCCAGTGCCTGGCACAGATATACCTGCAGAATGAAATTCCTACCTCCTCCTGAAGGCTTCTCCTTCTCCCCCTCATCATGAATGAAGTTATCACACTGGAACTTCTTGACTCCCAGGGAGGCAGACTCATTCATCTCCACGTTAGCAGGAGAGAACTAAGACTCAGAGAGGGACATCACTTGCTGAAGATCACACAATGATCAAAGAAGCCTAGGCAGACTCATATGTAGACCCAACCCTGACCATCAGCTCTCAAGTCTAAAATTGATGTTTATGACATGGCCAGATGGAATCTCCCACCATAGGGTGCAGCTGAATGATGTAGAGTTGAGAATATAGGATGGGATTCCAAATGCATGCTAGAGGTGGGGCCGGCAGGACCCGCTGATGGACCTGAGGCAGAGCACAAGATGGGAGAGGCAAGGAAGTCCCCGGGTGTTGGGCTTGAGCACCTGTGTGAAGGGTATGTGTTTCCACTGAGTGTTTCTACTGAGTAGGAAAAGCTGCAGGAGGAGCAGGTTTGGACACTTTGATGGGCAGGTAGAGCTCAGGGGAGTGGCTGGATCTACATCTGAGAGTCATCAGTGTGTGGCTGGACTAAAGTCATGGGACCGGGTGAAATCCCCTGGGGATGAATCCAAGGAGGAGAGAAGATGGAAGAGTACTAAGAGCACTAATTACTAAGAGTAACCAATGCTGGTAAGACCACTCTTTGGGGTGGTCTACCCCAGAAATGAGGGCTTCCCCCACCCTCCTGGGACCTACCCAGAGCTAGGTTCTCCTTTACATGGGATGGAGCTGCACCCAAGGACAAGGAAGGGGAGAAGGGAAGAAGATTTCTGGACATGCACTGGGGACAAGCTGTGCCCAGAATGAAAAATGATTCACTGGAGGTGTTTAAGCAATATTTGGTGGAATACTGCTCAGCACTAAAAATGAACAGACCACTGATGCATGCAACAACATGGATAAATCCCAGAGATATTCACATGAGTGAAAGAAACCAGGCACAGAAGAGTACATGCTTTCTGATTCCACTTAGATGAAATTTTAGAAGCAAAACCAACTGATAGTGACAGAAATCAGATCAGTGGTGGCCTGGGGCTGCAAGGCAGGGATTGACTGGTGAGTGGCACAGGGAGCTTTTGGAGGTGATGTAAATGCCCCTCAAAAGCATCTTGGGCTGGCCAGTTAGCTCACTTGGTTAGAGCATGATGCTAATAACACCAAGGTCAAGGATTCAGATCCCCATACTAGCCAGCCACCAAAAAAAAAAAAAAAATGGATCTTGCGGGTGGTGGTTACACAGGGTATATGTGTGTCAGAATTCATGGAAAGGTACACTTAAAATGGATGAAATGGATACTTTTGGTTTTATGTTAATTATATCCTGATACAATTGACTTTAAACTATTGGCACCATCCTCTCAATCTTGAGAATTTTGTGACTGAATTCTTTCTGGTAAAGTAGAATACTTTGCCCCAGATATTTCACAAGACCCAACATTGAGGTTGCATTTAGGTGTCTGCTTAGCTTGTCTGCAGGAGCGGAGAGGGCTGCAAAGGCTGCCATTTGTTGAGCACATACTATTGGCAGTGCCAAGCTCTATTCACAGGTAACTCATTTCACCTGGCACCCAGTGAGGTAGGTGCCCTTATTATCCTCACTTCACAGAAAAGGGAAAAGAGGGGGATGGATCTCTCCCAAGATCACACAGTTGGCAGGTGGGAAGGGGGAACCGAACCTGAGAGCCTGGCTCTAGAGCCCCTGTTCCCCACCCTATGCCATCCTGGGAGATGGTGTTGGGGCCACTGTCTCTTTCCTGGCTTCAAATGTTCCCCACCCCTTCCACAAAACAAAAGCTCAGCAGGGGTTCAGACACACCCTCCTTAGAAGGCACTTAGGTGCTATTACCCGGGGATCCCCCAAGGAGCTCATGCCCACTCTGGGCAGCTTGTCAACGTTTCTTCCAACACCCATGGCCAGCTTGTTCCATTTCCTGGCAGTGTGACCTACAGCACATGACTCTACTTGCCCATGCCTCTGCTTTTTCATCTACAAAATGAGCATAAAAATACTATCTACCTTTAACAGATACAGGGTTCTCTTTGTGATGAAAATGTTTTGGAACTAGAGAGAGACGTGGTCGCACAACATTGTGATTGTACTAAATGCCACTGAATTGTACACTTTTAAGTGGTTGATTTGTGTTATATCAATTTTACCTCAATTAAAAAAAGAAATAATCTGCCAGATATAAATAAGCATATATGTACAAAAAATCATGATCAACCTAAAAGCTGTATTGAGGATTAAAAGTGCATTAAATATCAAGCACTTAAAACAGTGCCTGACCCGTAGTAAGCATGCAATAAATATTTTTGTTTCTGTTGATATTCAGTGCCCCAGATAGTTGGCCAAGCTGCTGTCTTCACTGCCAGTCCCCTCGCTGGGCTCCCTGCTTCAGCCCTTGCCTGCCCAACCCCCTAGTTTTCTCCAGTGGCAGACAGAGGGATGGGGGATCCTGATAAACCCCCAGTCAGGTCACACATTCCTCTGCTCAAAACCCTCCAATGTCCCATGTTGCATGAGAAATAGCTAAAGTCCCTATAGTGGCCTTCGTGGCTCTACATGATCTGCCCCCTGCCCCCAAACCCCACCCTACCTGCCCTCATCTTCCATCCCTCCCTTCACCCACCACCAGCCACACTGGCCTCCTCGCCTTGCCCCGTCTCCTCTCCATGCCAGGCATTCTCTTGCCTCAGGGCCTTTGCACTGGCTGTTCCCTCTGCCTGGAACACTCTTCCCCCAGATTCACATAGCTGTTGCCTCACCCCTTCAGGTTTCTGCTCAAATGCCACCTCCTCAGAGAGGCCCTCCCTGACCACCCTCACACGACAGCTCTGTTCTAACCACTCAGTACCCCCCACCGGCTTTACAGCTTAAAGTGATATTGCACACTGATTTGTTTTCTGCTTTTTGTCCATCTCTTCCATGAGATTGGAGGCTCCTTGAAGAAGGAGGAGGGACTTAGAGGGACTTTGTCTCCTGTTGGGATCCCAGCCTGGCACGGGGTGAGCCCTCCACAGATATATGTTGAATGAATGAATGCCCCAGACAGTGTCCGGTGGCCCATCTGGCCATTCAGCTGGACTCAGAGTGTGTGATTCCTGAGGGCTGGAACCCTGGGCTCACCTCAGATGCCCCAGCCTCCCTAACACAGGAGTAAAGGTGCATCTACTGAGAGAAAGCTGAGGTTGTGGCCCACCCCCCCCCATCCCTAGCAATCTCCCTTGGGACTCGGTCTCCTCTTCCTCCCCATGCAGCTTTTCCTTCCACCCCCCAGGCTCTTCCCTTCCTCTTCATCTTGGCCCCAGCTACCTCTCCTTGGGCCTTTATCTCTCCCCTCAGCTGCTGGGGGGTGGAGAGCCCTTCTGACCATCTCCTCCTTCTCTGCCTTCCTGGCCTGGGGCCCTAACACCTCCCCTCAGGCTCAGCACTCCATCACAGACTCTCCCCCTCACCTGCAGCCACTTCCAGGGGGAGTGGAGGAATGGGGGCCAGACAGGAGTGGCCAGAGGAGACTTGGGCCCTCCAAAGGCCTCTCAGTCTCTGACTCGCTGTGTGACCGATCACTCCACGCAGAGACCAGCTTGGGACAAGGCTGTCTGTGCTCCAGTCACAGCTCTTCCACTCACTAGCTGTGTAGTCTTTGGCAAGGCACTTGACCTCTCTGTGCCTCAGTTTCCTCAGCTGAAAAATGGGGGTTAAGGCAACACAACACCTACTTCAAAGTGTTTTGAAAGAATGAAGTAAGGCATGTCAAGTGCTTAGCAGAGTGCGTGACACACAAAGAATCTGCCCTAACACAAGGATGCAATGCAATAAGGGGGAATGATTTTGTAAATTGCAAAGCCCTAATCCACCCTTGGCTGTGTATTTGTGCTATGTCTGACCCAACGAACCTAGAACTCTGAGGGAGAATCTTCCAGAGGCTCTTAATCTATCTCAGATGTTGTCTACCATCATTACCTTTAACATTACATGATTGTTAACATCCTTGGGTTTCACGAAGGCCACAGCAAGGGCCCATCTCCATAGAGACAGGGGGTAAGGTCACAGGAATCACTCTAGAATAGCACCACTCCAGCTGAGCCCACTGTCCCCCAGGGGCCTTGCAATAATCTGGAACAGGGAAAAGTTATTAGTGTTCCATTTTACAGATCCAGAAGCTGGAGCCCAGAGAGCTTCAGGCTGCCTGACTATAAAGACCAAGCTCCATCGCCATCCCTGGCTGGCAGATTGGAGTCCCTGTCCAGCCCTCCATACCTGCGCCCACCTGGGCACTCTTTGGGGACTCATGTGAGCTGCCCCCCCACTCTTGCTCAGCAACCCCTTCACCAGTTTTCCCCAGGCACTGCCTATCCCTCCTGGTCCTTTCTGATCCCTTCTGGCTGGGCACGGCCAATGCCAAATCAACTTTACTTTCCCTCCTGATTCCAGAACAGAAGACAGTGGTGTCAAATAAAATGTGACTGTAAAGTGAAGCAGGTTAAGATCCCTCAGGACTACAAAACTGAAACCTTTGGGGTGATCTTTTCTACTGGAAAAGAATCATTTGCAACTTATATATACAAGTGAACACATAACTTTCCCAAGTTTGGGTGAGCTCTAATTGGTAAGTAAATGACAGGTAAACAGAGATCTATTCCTCTAGAGAGTTAGGTAACCCTTAGGTGACATGTTACTGGACAATGCTACAGCGTGTTACAGAAAGAACATACTGTCCTCTTTTTGCATTATTTCCAAGTTTTGGACCATTTTTTCTTAACCTAAGGATGCAATGTGATAATGGAGGTAGAAGGGATTTCTAAATATTAAAGCTCTGAATACCCCTTGGCTTGCTATTTGAATAGTGCCTCTGCTCACCAAATCCGGAACCCTGAGGGAGTCCCAGCAGCCCCTACACTATCCAGATGAGGTGGGCAGTGAGCTAGGAACACTGACAAGACTGTAAACAGTTTGCAGACATAGTCTCATCTTTATTTCCCTTCAGAGCACTCTGATCACCAGGGCTGGGACTAGGCGAGGCGATGCTAAACATCACATAAGTAAGTACCCGTTACATGGAGTCTCCACCCACCTGCTCTCTCTGGGAGAGCTTGGGCAAGTCTTTAGTTTCACGTAGTCATGAATTATTTCCTGCAGGCTCATTTGATGCCAGGCACTGTCCTGGCAGGTGGGATGAAGCAGAAAACAAAAAAGACTCAGTCCCTGCTCTTGAGGGCCTAGAATCTAGACAGGAGACACAATTAACCAAGAAAAAAAACTAAATAATTACAAATCGCCTCAAGTACTAAAAAGGAAAAGGGTAGAGATTAACAGGAGCAGGCCACCAGCTTTAGAGACAGTTGCTGGTGAAAGCCCACTTGATAAGAAGACATGTAAATTGAGGCATGAGGAGTGAGAGAATGCCAGCCAACGGGACAGTTGAGGGAAAGGCATCCCAGATGGGAGGTAAACATGTGCAAAGGCCTGGTTCAGGAGCAGGATTCAAGGAACAGAGAGAAACGTGGTAGCCATTATTTACAGAGTGACAGAAGAGGAGGTGGGGGAAGAAGGAGGACTTGTATCATGGAAGGACCTGGCAAGAGACCTGGATTTTATTCTAAATGTGATGGGAAGATAATGGAGTGTTTTGGTCAGATACCTCTATTATGGTGACACGAAGGAGGTGGTCCTGGTGTCTACCTTAGGGCTCCAATCAGGGATTCTCAAAAGTGAGGTCCCTAAACCAGCAGCATTAGTATCACCTGCAACATGATCAAAGCACAGATTCTTGGGCCTCACCCCAGAGCTACAGGTCAGACACTAGGGTTGGGGCTCAGCAATCTGTGTTCTTATAAGCCCTTCAGGCATCAGGAACCCACGAGTTAGAAACACAACCCAGAGTCGCCACCTGGTGGTATTCTCATGGGAACTACAGCATGGCAGATGCTTCCACCACCAGCCCTTTGACTCTACAGCGAATAGGACACTTTCTGCTCAAAGTATCCCAGACCGTGGTCATGAACAACAGGGTGGCTTTAGAGTGTGCGCAATCCCTTTTCTCACTCGCAAGGACACACACCACAGGAGGGCTTCCCCAGTGATTAACTCTTCAAGTTTTCTCCCTGCTACACTTGTCATAAAACCCAAATTCTCTTACACAGTCTAGCATCTCCCTATCTCTCTGTCCTCATTTCAGCTCCCCTCTCACTCACTCCTGGTGGCCACGCTGGCCTGCTTGCTGTTTGTCAAACACACCTAGCATATTCCCACCTCCGGGTTTTGGTATTTGCTGTTGCCTGTGCCTGGAATGTTCTTCTTCCCAATACTTTCATGGCTCACTCTTTCACTTCATTCTGTGCCCCGTTCAAATGCCACCTCCTCTAGGAAGCCTTCCATGCCCACCCTCACCAAGCAGCCCTGACCCTATTCTCTTTCTATGACCCTGCCTTCCTTTTCTTCATCGTTGACATTATCTTATATATGTTCATTTGATTTTTGTCTGGCCTCGTCATGAGATCATGAGCTCCAATAAGGCAGAGATGTTTGTTCTGTTCACTGTTGTATCCCCAGGACAAACAGTAGGTGCTCAATAAATATTTACTAAATGAATGAATGTACTCTATGAGGCAGGTATTATAATCCTTTTACCCACCAATGGGGAAACTGAGGCTCAGCAAAGTGTTATGTCTCGCTCAGGGTCACACAGTGAGTGAGTGGCTGGGATTTAGATTTGAAGTAGGATTTCTGGAAGCTGAAGTGTGAGCTATGTCCACTGGGCACCTTGAGGTTCCTGAGGCTGGGGAGCCTTTTCAATCAGGCCATCATGTCTCCATCACCTGAGATCAGCAAGTCAGCAGTGTAGGTTCTAAAGGATGCTCCTCATGGTGAAAAGACAAAGGGCAAAGATCCAGTACAGAGACTCTCAGTGGGGTAGCGCCGCTGAGAGTGTTGGACAGTCCCCAGGGATTGGGGGGCTGCCTCAAACACCCTGCAGGAGGGGAACAGGGGTGTAGACATCCTGCAGTGGGTCTCAGATCCTGCACACCTGGTGTTCAAATCACCCTTTGGAGATTTTGCATTAGTGTGGTACATTTATTATAATTGATGAACCAATATTGATGCATTGTTATTAACCAGAATCCATAGTTTACATTAGGGTTCACTCCTTGTGTTGCATAGTTCTGTGACTTTTGACAAATGCATAATATCCCATATCTACCATTATAATATCATACAGAAGAGTTTCACTGCCCTAAAAATGCCCTGTGCTCCACCTATTCAGCCTTCCCTCTCCTTCCCCTGAACCCTGGCAACCACCGGTCTTTTTATTGTCTCTACAGTATTGCCTTTTCCAGCACAATACGCAGTGACTCTGCCAGGAAAGCAACCTCCACCTAAATTGGTGTCTTAGTCAGTTTGGGCTGCTATAACAAATTACCATAGACTGGGTGGCTTATAAAGAACAGAAAATCATTTCTTACAGATCTGGAGGTTGAGAAGTCCAAGATCAAGAAGCTGGCAGACTCAGTGTCCAGTGAGGACCCACTTTGTGGTTCCACTTCCTGGTTCATAGATGTCCTCACTTGATGGAAAGGCTTCTTTTATAAGGACACTAATCCCATTCATGAGGGCTCCACTCTCATGACCTGATCACCTCCCAAAGGCCCCACCTTCTAATACCATCACACAGGGGATTAGGTGTCAACAAATGGATTTGGGGGGGACACATTCAGTCCATAGCACTGAGACCAGACTGGATTGCATTCAGTTCAGAAATTTATCTGGAACGGCTCACTTTTTTTTTTTTTCTGTCTAGTATGGTGATCCGAACCTGTGACCTTGGTGTTAGCAGCACCGAGCTCTCCCAAGTGAGCTAACTGGCCAGCCTAGAACTGCTCACATTTTGGACTATCACAGCCATGCGGTCATGGCACTTGAGTTGCCTGCGAGGCACTCCTGATTCAGCCCACAGATTCATGGTGATTCCACCCATAGCCACACCCTCCCCACTACTTTGGGGTGTTTTCTGTGTATCATGCTGAACATTTAGACATTACTTTATTCTAATTGGTTGCATTTTATTTTCTTTTAAATTACAATTATGATATTATTTATGTTTAAAGTTATGTGTGTCAGTAGGCTATGTTATTTATGAATTTTATTTTGGAAAAGAGAAGAAGCATTACAACTACCATTAAAGGGAGCATTGGGTCTGCAGGGTTTTCATTCCCTATGAAAATCACGGCAGCAGTGAGCACGGATGGAGTGCTGGCCTCTCAGAAGGCACTGTAAATGACTTGCAGGCACAAATCACTCTGTTTACACAGTTCCCCTACCAGGTGGCTAAAAGGTGCGTATTGTTACTCCCATTTTACAAATAGGAAAACTGAGATTCAGACAGAATAAGACCCTTCAGTAGGGATGGACATTGAATCCAAGCAGTCCATGGTTCTAACCACTTAGCTACCCAGCCCTGAATTTCCAGGGTTTGAAAAGACCACACTGGGTGAGTTGAGCATCCCTAGGACTCAAGAGACCCAAGAAAGGTAGGGGAGGCAGGTGGTGGAGCGGGGAGGTCAAGAGCACAGGTTCTGTCCTGGGTTTCAACCTTGGCTGTGTCACTTACTCATGTGTGACCCTGGGACAATCAATCCCTCTTTCCGTGGCTCAATTGTCTCATCTGTTAAATGGGGGTGATGTCACCAAAGTGTTGTAGGTATTGTTACATCCTCATGTAACCAATGCAGAAAATGTGGTTCAGAGAGGAAGCGACCTGCCCAGGGTGAAATAGGGGCTGGGGGAGGAGAGGAAGTGATGGGATGATTCTTTAACGCCATGCGCTACTTGCTCACTAAGGTACCGATAGCCCCTTCAAAGCCTGATCCGAGACTCATGGGTCATGAGGCAAAGGTGAGGGGTCATCTGCTCTAACCACCCATTCTCCAGTCCAACCACCCGCACATGACACCACAGTGCAGAAGTATCTGAAAGGCTGGAAGAGCTGGGAGGCTGTTCTTGCATGCACTGGACCTCAGTTTCCCTGTGATGGACTCCAGCTCTGAAACAGGTCTCAAATTGATCTACTTCTCTGCATCTCCACTGCATCCATCCTAGCCCATGCCATCATCACCTCTCACCTGGACTGCCCCCCGCCTCCCCTCCTCTCTGCTCTCCACCCAGCAGACAAATAGATCTTTTATAAATGTAAAACTCATATGAAGTCACTCCCCTGCTTAAACCTTCCATGGCTCCCCATTGTTCTTAAGCCATACTCCTGTACATGGTATACAGGACCCTACCCCTCTCATTTCCACTTCATGCTTCCCGTGTATATTCAGGCTATATTGGCCTTCTTGATGTGCCTTTATTTATTTATTTTTTTGGCAGCTGGCCAGTATGGGGATCCAAACCCTTGACCTTGATCTTATAACAAGGTGCTCTAACCAACTGACCTAACCGGCCAGCCCTGATGTGCCTTTAATGCAGTAGGCATATCCCCATCTTAAGACCTTTGCCCATGCTGCTCCTCCTCCTTGGTCAGCCCCATACTGCACCC
Organism: Cynocephalus volans; assembly: GCF_027409185.1. Taxonomy (NCBI): domain Eukaryota; kingdom Metazoa; phylum Chordata; class Mammalia; order Dermoptera; family Cynocephalidae; genus Cynocephalus; species Cynocephalus volans. The sequence goes on from NC_084460.1 coordinate 27,150,335, forward strand.
ACTCCTTGCCTTCCCTGGGCAAAGTCTTCTTTCCTCCCTTCACTGGGTCATCTTTCCCTCACGTGCACTCTCATACCCCACCCACTTGTCTCTCCTAGAGGTAATCCCAGTCTGCAATGATAGATGTGTCTGATTATCTTTTCCCCACTTGACTGAGCTCCACCAGGCCAGGAACACTGACTTGATTTCCTCTGTGTACTGAGAACCTGGAAAAGTGTCTGTCCCAGAGTAGGTGCTCAGGAAAGACCTGCTGAATGGCAGATGGCAGGCATGAATGAAGGGCCACCCAAAGGAGAGGGATGGCCTATCTCCTCTGCCACATGGGGTAAGACATCAAAGACAGCTTGAAGGGGAGCAAGAAATGGGGGAAAGTGGAAGGCAGAGGAAATCCCAGACACAATTCCATTCACTAGTCAGCATGAAGCTGCATGTGCCAGATGCCATGCTACAGGCTGGGAACAGTCTATGTATGATGGGCTGGTGAGAGAACAAGCTTTGAGCCACGCTGCCTGGGCTCAGAGCCCAACTCACTTCTCCCTAGCTGTGCAAGCTTGGGTAAGTCACTAAACCTCTCTGAACTTTGGTGTCCCTTCATCCTTACTTCCCTCCTTGCAGGTGGTGTATCATTATCTCCATTGTGCTGTTCACTCCCACATTCCCCTGACCTTCTTTAGCTAAACACCCACCGGTCAGTGCCAACTCTCTGTCCTTCTGTGCTCATCCCCCTGCAGTGGAATGTGGCTAGAGAAAAACACATCTCCATGTAGACTGGCCTAATGATGGCTAGCCTCAATGGGGTTACCACCTGACACTCACACTAGGGTCCCTTGGTCCATTCATTCTTCCCACCCAATTCCTTCCTATCTTCTCCTCAAACCTCCATCACCTTCCCCCACTTTCTCACGCTCAGCTGAGGACTTTGCTTCCTATTTCACAGGAAAAATTGTAGCAATCAGAAAGCATTTCCACAAGCTCCCACTACACAACTACCCACACCACAATGGTACCCAAATACTCCACACTCCCTTCTGTGACCATGGATGAACCACCTGTGCTCCAAGGTCGAGCCCTACCCTTTTCTCTCTGCGGGGACATCATGTAAGCCACTCTCTTCTTTCTCTTGCATCATCAATTTTTTCCAATCTACTGAATCATTCTCATTAGCACAAAAACATGCTAATACTTCTACATTTAAATAATGTCTCTTGATCCCACTTCCTCTCCACCTACCACCTCATCCTTAGTCCTACAGCAAAACTTCTCAGAAAGTTGTCTGTGCTCACGGCCCCAGTGCCTATCCTTCCTCTCCTTCCATTCTCTCTTTTGTTATTGTCTATTTTGACGTAATTTCATTTACAGAAAAGTTACAAAATTGTACAAAGAATACCCAAATATCCATTGCCCAGATTTTACCATCTTTGCTTTATCATTTCTCTTTCTCTCCCCCAATTCTGATCTTTTTTACAGTAAGTTATGGACATGATTCTCTTTTGCCCCTAAAAACCAGTGTGTTTCCTAAAAGCAAGGACATTTTCTTACAATACCCAAAATCGAGACGTTTTACATTGATATTATTATTATTATTATTAAGTCTGGCTGGTGTGTGGATCCAAAGTTACAACCTTTTTATAGACTTTTTTTTTTTTTTTTTTTTTTTTGGTGGCTGGCCAGTATGGGGATCTGAACCTATGACCTCGATGTTATAAGTCTGAGCTCTAACCAGCTGAACTAACCAGCCAGCCCCAAAACTATTATCTAATCTACAGACTTTACTCAAATTTCACCAGTTATTCACCTAATATTCTTTACAGTAAGTGAAAACAACTTTTTCTGGATCTGGGACCTCACACTGCATTTAGTAATTGTATGTTTTTAGTCACCTTAATCTAGAATATTCCTTGGTCTTTCCTTGTCTTTCATGACCTCAACATTTTTAAAGAGTACAGGCCAGTTATTCTGCAGAAGTATCCCTCACTTTGGGTTTGTCTGATGTTTCCTCATGAATCAGTTATGCAGTTTCGGCAGAAACACCACTGAAGTGATGCTGTGTCCCTCTCAGTGCATCACCCCAGGAGACCACACACAGTGTCGATTTACCCCATTACCAGGAATGTTCGCTCTGATCAGTTGGGTGTGACATGCGGTCTGCTGGGTTTCTGCACTGTAAAGTTACTATTTTACCTTTTGTAATTAGTAAGTATCTTGTGGAGAGATATCCTAAAACTATGCAAATGTCCTGTTTCTCATCAAACTTTAATCCACCACTGCAGTATCCATTAATGATTCTCTCCTGAAACAATTATTCCTATAGTGGTTGCCAAATGGTAATTTTCTAACTCCTTTTCCTCTACATGTAGTTGGCTTTCTACTCTTAAAAAGAGCTTTCCTTTTCCTTCCTTCCTTCCTTCCTTACTTCTTGTCTGCATTTATATTTCATCCTACTCCCTCTTAATCCTGCTCCAATCAGACTTTTGCTCCCACCAATCTACCTAAACTCTCTCCTGTCAAGGTACCAATGCCATCCACTCTGCTGAATTAGCTCTCAGTTCCCATCTTCCCTGACCTCTCAGCAGCAGCTGACACAAGTGTCAGTGCTCCCTCCCTGAAATGTTTTGTTTATTCAGTTCCCAGGACACTTACCTCACTGGCTGCTCCTTCTCAGGCCCCTTTGCTGGTTTCTTGATTGTTAATATTGGATGCCTCTGGGCTTAGTCTTTGGTCCTCTGCTCTTCCCTGTCTACACTCATTCTTTTGGAAATCTCACCCAGTCTCATGGCTTTAAAACCCATTGCTATGGTCCCAATACTAGTCAGCCACAAAAAAAAAAGAAAGAAAAGAAAAACAAAACATTTCTTTTTTTTTTTTTCTTTTTCTTTTTTTTTTAAAGATGACCAGTAAGGGGATCTTAACCCTTGGCTTGGTGTTGTCAGCACCACACTCTCCCAAGTGAGCCATGGGCTGGCCCTGAAAAACAAAACATTTCTATGTTGATGATTCTGTACTAGTCTGCTCTGGCTGCCATAAAATACCAGAGACTGGGTGGTTTAAGTAAGTGAAATTTATTTTCTCACAGTTCTGGGTGCTGGAAGTCCAAGATCAAGGTGCTGGCAGGGATGGTTACTGGCAAAGCCTTTCTTCCTGGCCTGTAAAGGGCTATCTTCTCGCTACGTCCTCACATGGCCTTTCCTTTGTGCACCTGTGTGGAGGGAGCAAGCTCTGGTGTCTCTTCCTCTTCTTATAAGGACACCAGTCCTATTGGATTAGAGCACCACCCTTATGACCCCATTTAATCTAATTACCTCCTTAAAGACCCTGTCTTTAAATACAGTCACACTGGGGATCAGGGCTTCAACATATAAATTTTGGGAGGACACAATTCAGTCCGTAACAACTCCCAAGATTACTTCTCCAGCCTGGACCTCTCTCCTGGGCTCAGATTCATACATCTAACTTCCAACTAGGCATCTGTACTGGGGGTCTGATAGTTATCTCAGATTTAACAAGTCCCCAAATGGAATTGCTAAGCTCCCTCCCAATCCCCAGAAGGTCCCTTCCTATGACATCTCCTCAGTTGCTGGCAAGTTTCTTCTTTCACTTCCTCAGGCCAAAAACTTTGGAGTTATCCCCAATTCTTTTCTGTCTCAAACACCCCATATTCCACCAATCAACAAATCCTTTTGGCTTTACTTTCAAAATAACCCCAGAGTCTAACTTTGTTTCAAACCATCATCATCCCTCATCCGGATTATGGCAGTAGCCTCTTTCCCGGTCTCCCTGTTTCAGGCCTCATTCCCATTTCATTTATTTTACACCCAATGAATGGAAAGATCCTGTAAAAACAAAAACCCAGTCCTGTCTTCCCTCTGGTCAAAATCCTCCACACCTCACTCAGAGCAGAAGCCAGAGTCCTCCCAATGGACTACAAGGCTATGCATGATCCAGCCCCCTGTGAATCTCTGTGACATCATCTTTCCCTTGCTCACTCAGCTCAGCCACCCTATCTACTAGCTGTTCCTTAAACCCACCAGGCATGAGGCCACTTCATGGTCTTTGCCCATCCTCTCCCTCTGCTTGGGACAATCTTCTCCCATGCACCCTCACGACTCCCTGCCTTACTTCTTCCAGGCATTTGCTCAAGTTTCGCCTTCCCAGTGAGGCCTCATTGATTAACCCATTTGAAACTACACCACGGCATGCCCTTCTCCCTTCCCTGCTTTATTTTCTTCTGTAATACTCATTACCACCTGACATATCATACATCTCTCCACAAAACGTGATATCCGTGAGAACAGGGACTTTGTCTGTTTTGTTCACAGTTGCACTCCCAATAATACAGTGATAGCCTACACTGGTTGCAGCCTTGCTATGTGCCAGCATATTTTTAAGGGCTTTACTCTATTCATTCATTTAATCCTGACAAAGCCCTATGAGGCAGGTATATCAGTTAGCTATTCCTTTAATACTGTTGCATAACAAACCACCCCAAAACTCTGTGGCTTACAGAAACAAATAATGATTTCTCCCTCTCTCATCTACAGTCATTTGGGTTTTGCCGAGCCCAGGTGGGCTCTGCTTGGATTGGCACCAATTCAGGTCCGCTACACATCTTTTATTCTACTGGGACCAGCCTGTTTGATGTTGAGGGTATAGAAACTTGCTTTCCTAAATTGAGACAGAGCATTCTCTTCCTACCTGTTTAGCTTCCTGTTATTCAGGGATGGAGTTCATTAAAAAGAAAACTACAATTTATAATTTAATACAAACTAAACATTAAAATACAAAACTACAAAACTATAGTTATCTCAGACTTGCCTTCAGCAGCTTTGATTGAGACTCTGTTTCATAAGATACAATGCACCAATGACAGGCTTCAAAGCAGAGGCAAAAATTCCATGGGGGGGCAATCAGAAACATGAAAGACTTCTTAAGACCTAGGCTGAAACTTTCACATTATCACTTTCATCTACATTCCACCGGCCAAAGCAAATCACATGGCCAACCCTAAAATCAACGGGGCAGGGAAGTATCAACTGTCTCTGGTTGGAGGAGAGACTTAACAGTCACTAAACAGTGATCTAATTTGCCACAAGATATGTAATACTATTGCCTGCCTTCCTTCCTTCCTTCCTTCCTTCTCATTCTTTCTTTCTTTGGTTTTTTTTAACGAAGAGACTGAAGCTCAGAGATGTCAAATAACCTGTCTGAGTTTATACTGCTAGTAAGTGACAGAGCTGGAATCCAACCAAGTTGGAGTCCAATTTACAAACACCCTGTACATCAAGCCAAAGGGTTGGGACTTTCTGTGCAAGCATGGCAATGCCATTGAAAACTGTTAAGCAAAAAAGGAGCCTGGTGGTTAATAAACTTTCCGCCAGCGGCAGTGTGCGGGATGCACTTCAGAGAGAGGGAGGGGCCCCCAAGGTAGTCACAAAACTTCAGGCCAGAATTGATAAGGGGCTGGGCTGGGCTGCGCTGGGCTGGTGTCAAAAAAGAAGAAAAAAATAGCAAAAGTAAAAAACAGATAGAAAAAGACAGAGGTGAGAGACAAGTTGAAGGACATTTTAAAAACACTTTCTTCTTTATGAGGTGTTAAAATAAAAACTTATGTTTGCTGTAAAAAAAATTCAAACAATGCAGAAGGAAGTGTTTAAAGTAAAAGTTCCCTACTCTTCCCCTCATAAGAGATAAGCTCCATTAATAGTTTATGATAAATCCTTCTTGAACTTTATCTAAAGCTATACAACACATGTACATGCACCCATTTTTAAACCTATTTTTTAAATGTGTTCCAACCAAACTACTGTTTTGTCTCCTGCATTTTATCACATGACAGTATGTCAGGGCCAGCTTTCCATGTCAGCACATAATATTGTTCTCATTATATTCAATGGCTTTGCCACTTACTAACTCTGTGACCTGGGACAAATTGTTTAACCTCTCTGAAACTTGGTGTGCTTAATCTCTAAAACGGGTATAAAAATGTATCAGAGCTGCTGTGAGGATTAAATGAGTTAATACAGGTAAGGCATCCTGTACGGTGTCTGAGATATATTAAGTGCTCAAAAATATGACCTCTTATTGCTGTGAAAAACTCCATGTTTAGCTGAACTATAAATTATTTAATCAGATTCCTATATATGGTTATTTAACGTGATATAATGTTTGCAAAGATGGCTGCAACAATTCCATCCATCCCTGTACACATGACTCTGCAATATGACTTTAATGTTTTTCTCATCAAGAGATGGAGTCTATTTCTACTCTCCTTGAATCTGAGCTGGCCGTGTGACTGGCTTTGATCAATATAATGCAGTGAAAGTGATGCTATAGCATTTCTGAGCTTAGGTCTCAGAAAGCCTTGCTGCTTTTATTCTCTTCCTTTGATCATGTCAGGAAGCTCAAGCTAGCTTACTGAAAAAGCCACATGGAGTGGAACTAAGGCACTCAAGCCAACAGCCCCAGCCAACTGCCAGACACGGGAATGAGGCTAAATAGGACCAGCCAGCTTGCTGACCTGCTAACTCAACTGCAAATGTGGGAGTAAGCACAGGCAAGACCACATACAGCAGAAAAGAGCTGTCCTAGCTGAGATGTGTCCAAACTGCCAATACACACAAACAAGCAAATAAATGATTGTTGTTTTAAGCCACTCTGTTTTAGGGTGACTTGTTAAGCAGCAGTAGAAAGCTGATACACTTAGGTTTTCAGTGCATTGATTAAGATTCTAATGACCCAGTTCGAAATGAAACATCTGGTATGTGACCTTGGACATAGCCTGTAATCTCTCTGAACCTCAGTTTCCTCATCTGTACAGTGGGATACTTTTGGTTCCTACCTCATCAGGCTGATGTGAGGATTAAAGGAAATGATGAACATTCAGTGTGTGGCATAGGGCAAGTACTCTCAACATCTTAACTGTTGCTGTTGCTGCTGTTGTTTGTAGAAAGACTAGTTTGAGAGCTGTAATGTGGGAGATCAGGGAGAGGAAGTATTAAGGATAGGTGTTAAGTTCATGACTAGGTAAATAATGGGGACTGGGAGCCTCCTGGGACCAGAGATCCATACCAGTTGGCCTGGAAGATGGCAGAGGTTGAGTTTCAACTGTGTCCTGCATGAGTAGGTTATACATGTGTGTCCAGGTGAGTCCTCTGAACGAGGTCATGAATGGAGGCCAGAACTGGGTAAAAGAATGAAGAACTGATGCCGTAGGAGGGGCTGAGATCACCAGAAAGGTGTGAGGGCTAAGCCATGAGAAACACTCTCACTCCACTCAGATGAAAACTCAGCTTCCTTATGATGGTTGAATGCCCTGCCCACCCCTCCCACCACATCTACTCTTCTCCCCCTTACTCTCAGTGCTTCAGCCGTCACGGCCTCTTTCTTCAAACTCATCAAGCTCTTTCCTACCTTGTGACCTTTGTACTTACCATTGCCTTCTCAGAGGGACCTTATGACCACTCTAGCTAGTTTCCTACTTCACAGTTACTTATCTTTTTCCTTCATAGCAATTATTGCTAACTGAAATCGTTTATTCATTTGTTTGCCTGTGCATTATTTGTTTTTCACTTTAGAAGGTGACCTCCACCAGTAAGGAACTGGTATCTGTCTTGCTCATACCACACCCCCAGCACCTAGCACAGTATCTGGTTCATAGCAAGTGATCAATAGCTGTGAGTTGAACAAACATGAATAAAGGTGGAAAAAAGGAAGCCATGAGAGCTGAAAAGACGTGGTCCAAGAGGTAGGTGGAAGGCAATTCATTTCCTGAAAGAGGGCTTCACAGAAGCCTTAGGATTATCTTGCCTAACTTTCGCAGCCTACAGATGGAGAAACTGAGGCCCAGAGAGGAGGAATGACCAGCTTTAGAACACTCACTCAGAGAGCAACTGCTGTGGATTATCGGGTAATTGGGATGAAATGTCACAGATATGTCTGGTGGATGAGGCCCAGAAAAGGTCATGGCCTCTCCCTGAGGCCATCATTATATGTCTGCAGCTGCCACCAACCTCATCCCACAGGGGAGGAGATTGTCTCTTTGGAAGCAGAAGTGCCAGTCAGCTGACAAACTGTTCAAGGAGAGCTAGAGAGGGTGGAGAGGCCCATCCCTGGGACAGGCAGCTATTCTGGGGTAGCTCGGGATAATAGCTGGTACTAAAATAACTCAGCCTCCTCACCCTTGCTCCAGCCCTCACACCTCTGCCCCACAGAGGTGAGGCTAACACTTGAATTCCTCTCAACAGCACTTACACACACCAGCTTTTAGCAGGGCCTGCAGGGGACAGGGTGATCATCAGGCCTAGCTCTGTCCACTCGGGGCTCACAGTCTGGTGGAGGAGGGAGACTAAGGACCTCAGGCTGCTGAGTGATGGTGTCTGGGTTTGGGGAAGATCAAAGGAGAGAAGATCCCCAGAGGAAAGGACTCATATATATATACAGAACTTATCCAGTCCATGAAATGACAGTAACAGAATTAACTGTCAGTGCGAAGGAAGAGAGGTAACACAGCCAAGTTCCAGGAATTGTTTGCAGTTATAATAGTGAAAGCACCAGGAATATGAGAGGGAAGTGGCAAAACAGGAGGCTGGAAAGGAAGGTTTTGACCAAATGATGGAGGGCCTTGAATGTCAACAGAAGAGTTTAGGCTATCCTTGGGCACTAGAGGGCTAAAGGAAATTTTTTTTTACCAAGAGACCATGATCAGGTTTGCATGGTAGAAAGCGTCTTGTAGCTATTTTGGGGAGACAGCCCGGGCAAGGACAGAGGGGTAGTGAGCAGACTGAAGGGAAAAAACACTATTCTGGATGGGAAGCTCTAGGTAGGACTACTGTAAGAGGAAGGAATTGGGCCTGTCTCTAGAGGGCTAGTAACGCCACTTCCCGGACTCCTGCTCCACGCCCTTCCCAGGGTCCAGCTTATTCAAAACTTTAAGTTTGAGAGCGGAAAAAAGTGCTGCTGGAACCTTAATCCTAGACAAGGGGTCCAAGCACGAGACTTCAGCTCCCACAACGCTTCGTTCTACAGGTCTGCAGGTTGCGCATGCTTTTTTCTAGGAAAGGGGGGGGGTTGGCTTGTAGGATGGTGGGACTGGCCCGCTGCATGAAGTGCGGGAAACCTAGGGACCGCCATCTTAGCTTGGGTCAAACCAATTGTACGCTTAGTGGGAGGTTCGTGTTCTCTCTCACATCAGTTCGTACAGATACTGAAATAAAATGTGCTTTACTATTGCAAGTCTTGTTATCATGCATTACGTTGAGAACTCCTTCCATTTAGCGCCCTAGACTGGAACTGAACCCCCAGATACAATAGGACATCCCAGCATGGCCGCACTCAGCTAGAGCCCGCTGGGGGCGGAGTTGGAAGCGGCCCTGCCCCGCCTCCTGGTAGGAGGGGGTTTCCGCTTCCGGCAGCGGTGGCTACAGCCTCGCTCTGGTCCCTGCGGCTGGCGGCCGAGTCGTGTGTCTCCTCCTCCGCCGCCGCCATATTGTCTGTGTGAGGAGAGGGGAGAGTGGCCGCAGCTGCTGCCGCTTCCACCACAGGTACCGTGGGAGCTGCCAGGCGATGTCGTTGGGGGTTGGGGGTGGACCCAGGGTGGGGCAACGAGCCGTGGCCGCCCTTCACGCTTGCAGCGGACTCCCGAGCGGCCCGTCGCCTTCCCCTGCCCCCCACTCCCCACACACACCAACCGAGGCCCCTGCAGCCCATCGGGGAGGCCTGGGGCCACCCCCCTCCACTTCCAAGGCGGAGAGAGAGGCGTTGGGGCAGAGGCCTATGTGAGGGTGGGAACCGGCTATCGGAGACCACCTTATTGAAGAGGAGAGGGTAGAACTGGGCGAGGACTAGGGGGCAACTTGGAGGAGGGGGTCGCCAGAGGGAGAAGGGAGCTTGAGGGGTGGGGCCGCAGGGGGACGCTGGGGGAGGGTGCTGAGGGAGTGGTGCCTGCTGGGTAGAGTGGGTGAACCCTGTCGTGTAGTAGGGCAGCTGGAATAGGGGCCTTCCTAAGGTCCCTCTGGGCGGGGCTGAACTTCCCACCTGCAGACTGGGTGCGAGGTGGAGGGAACCCCGGGCAGGGTTGGTGGGGAGAGAGGGGGAGGGGACCACGAAGTGGGGCAGACGGGTGGAGTTGGAATTAAGGGCTAATTGGGAGCCAGGGTGGAAGAGGAGAGGTATGTAGAATGAAAGGTTGACTGAGTATAAATATGTTAGTTGGTGACCTTTTTGAAAGAATAGGACTTTTTAATTTTGTTTTTTGTGGGTTATTTTTGTTTTATTGTAGTGTTGGAACCTTTCTAGACTAGGCAGGTGATGGGTGGAGCTTCTGTAGTTTGTTTTGGGGAAGCAAAGTCGGGGTCAGGAAAAGTTGCTTCTTGGCTCTTGCTTTTGTAGGGAGGAAAGAGTTCTGAAAAGGAGGTGGCAAATTATTGGGGAATACTTGATTACCTTTTCTCTGCTAAATTCTGAGAAGGGGGCTTGGGGAGAGGAAAAGAAAACTAGGAAGGAAAGATTTTTCCAAGAGTTGGAGACCTCATTCCATCTAAGGAGTGGCAGTATAGGCCAGTGGTTAAGAACCAGATTTTCTAGGTTCTCAGATATCTGGGTCCGTACTACTTAGTTGTGTGAACTAAACTCTGTAAGCTTCAGTTTTCCTACCTGTAAAATGGGGATGATGATATTTCCTAGCTCATAAGTTTATGGCAAAGAGTAAGTGAGATAATTTGTGTCGAGTGCTTACCACAGTGCTTGGAAGGTAGAAAGTGCTCAATAGATCTTACCTGTCACTACTATTAAAGGGACCAGTTGATATATTTGGGGTTCCTCCGTTCTAGGTAAAATTTATGGTCAAGAATCTGACAGTAAGCAGGGCTTTAAAATATTATCTTTGGAATTATTAAGAGTGTTTTGTTGTAGGTCAGTTGGCTTAACTGGTTTGGTAGACCTGGGGCTGAAAGTACAGGAGCAATTCTAGTTCTCCCCCGTGTCATTTTGAAAAGTTCACCTGTAGTCTTACTAGGGCAGATTTGTCCTTTTATGACTTTGAAATACTTGGCTTTCATTTGCTATTGGAGGAGGGTGTGTGACTTGCAGAAAGAATGAAATCTTGGAAATGTGCTTAGATTGATTTATCAATTGATTACAAAGTTAAGTCACCCTGGGGAAACTTCTTTTTTAAAAACATGCCTAGTTATGTCCTCTTTTATGGAATACAGAGAAGAGAAGCACACAGTTAAGGTAGAGCATGGGTTAGTTTCTGAGTTGAGAGTGAATTGCCTTGCTATTTCAGGATGAACAGGTGGGAACTTCTTCTCCGTAATGTGCTTTTAGTTCTCATTTTGCCTACCTGCTCTCTTCCAGGATGAGTACTTACTTATATTATTGTCTCTATCTCTGAACATACACCTTTATTTCACATTTTCTTTTGAAGAAAAGGGAGATTTTCTTTAGCAAGTGATTTTAAAGCCTTACATAGGGTTTGGGTTTATTGTAGACAGAATGACATAGCCCCCTCCCCTAGGATGTCCATACATTAATCCCTGGAATCTGTAGGTATGTTGCATGGCAAAAGGGACTTTGCAAATGTAATAAGGTGAAGAATCTTTTGTGTGTGTGTGGTTGGCCACAGGGATCAAACCCTGTACCTTGGTGTTATCAGTACTGTGCTCTAACCAACTGAGCTAACTGGCCGGCCTAAGGTTAAGAATCTTAAGATAGGAAAAGTATCCTGGATTTTCTGGGTAGGCTTAATCTAATCACATGAGCCATTAAAAGCAGAAAACTTTCTCCAGCTGGAATCAGAGAGATTTGAAGCATGAGAAGGACTCCATTGGCCATTGCTAGGAGTGGCCACATGGAAAGTGTGAAAAGGAACATAGGCAGCTTCTCGTAGCAAAGACCAACCCTCAGGTGACAGCCAGCAAGGAAATGGAGACCTCCTTGTACAACCATCAAGAGCCAGATTTGGCCTTGAATGAGCTTGGAAGTGTATTCTTTTCCAGAATTACCAGCAAGGAATGCAGCCTTGTAGACATCTTGATTTTGGCCTTGTGAGACTCTAAGCAGAAAACCTAGTCGAGCCCACCCAAATTCTGATCTACAGAAACTGTGAGATAATAAATTTGTGTTATTTTAAGACACTACACATTTGTGGTAATTTGTTATGGCAGCAATAGAACACTAGTATAGATTTTTGTACCAGGAGTGGGGTGTTGGCCAAAAATGGAAATGGCAGTGGGTGGAGGCTGGACGAATTTTAAAGAGCACGATAGAAATGACTTAGAATAGACTATTAGTAGAAATTGGTGTAAATGACTCTGATAGTGAGGGCTCAGATAGAAGTGAGGTACATGTTATTAGAAACTGGAGGAAAGTAGATTCTTATAAAATAGTGACAAATAGGCTTAGCAGAATTGTGTTCTGGGGTTATATGGAAAACAGAATTTGTAAGTGATAAACTTGAACATTTAGCTGAGGAGATTTCCAAGCAAAGTGTTGAAGATGCAGCCTGGTTTATTTGTGGATATGAGTCTGTTAAATGGATTGAGCCCTTATGAAATTCATGCAAAATCCACTAGGTTCTTGAGATTTGCCAGCAGAAACAATGCTAGCTTGGATCAAAAGGGACACAAAGTAAGAAATTAGATAAGGTTGTCAGACACCCCCCACCCTCCAAATTCTACTGACAGGAAGCAGACTGATAAAACTACTCACATGTAAATGTGCTGCTTTTCAGAAAAAAAGAAGGGTGGCTCAGAGGTGGAACCAAGAGCTCAGAGGGGTGGAGTTAAAAGCCACAGAAGATTTTTCCCAGGCTTCGAAGTGGAGTGGAGCTTGCCTATATTTTGAAAGTGTTTTGGGCCAGTAGCTCTGTTTTCTCTTATTTCCCATTTGAACTGGAATATCTGTAACTGTTACCTTATGCTTGTCTCACCGTAGTATGTTGGGAGTAGATAACTTGGGTTTTTTAGTTTGTTTGTTTTTAGGAATTGTGTCCCAGGAGTTGTACTTAATGTGTTATACCCAGAACCTCAGCCACACCTAAATTACAGGATGAAATTTGGGACTTTAGAACTGATGAGCTTTAGATGAGACTTTTGGACTTTGAATTGATGCTGTAATGGTATGAGACCTTTGGGGACCTTGAGATAGGATGATATATTTTGCATTTGGGAGAAAAGTAGTGAATCTTTGGAGGCCAGATTGTGGTAGGCAGATGGCCCTCCTAAGATGTGTATACTCCAGTCTTTGGAATCCGAGTATGCTATGTGGCAAAAGGGACTTTGTAGATATAATTAAGCTTTAGAATCTTAAAGTAAGAAGATTATCCTGGGTATCCTGGGTCCAGCCTAATAACATGAGCTCTTAAAAGCAAAGGACCTTCTCTGTAGTCAGATGGGGCAAAAGGGGAAAGTCAAAGATTTGAAGCATGAGAAGGACTAAACCTGCCATTTCTGGAGAGAGCCACACGGGAAGCATAAGAGGGAATGCAGGCAGCCCTAGTAGCCAAGGCCAGCCCTAGCTGACGGCCAGTAATGACATGTAGAGACTTCAGTCCAGCAACCTCAGGAATTGAATTCAGTCAACAACCCGAATGAGTGGGGAAGCAGATTTCCCTTCAGACTTTCCAGCAAGGAGCACAGCCCTCTGGACATCTTGATTTTGGCCTTGTGAGGCCCTAAGCAGAGGACCCAGCCAAGCCCATGAAACTTCTGACATATAGAAACTGAGATGATAAATTTGTGTTATTTTGTTTGTGATAATTTGTTACAGCAATAATAGAAAACTAATACAGGGGTTTTGCTGGTTTTATTTTAGAATCTTTGGGGGATTATTTTCTAGAGAACAAAGTCAGCAAAGATTATTCTGTCTTGATTTGGAAGACTTAATGGAATAATGGTTTTGAGCAGAACTTCTGCCTCTTCCTTAATATTTAAATATTCTGTTACTGTCCTTAGGTGCAGTTTGAAGGTGCTAGATGACCACCTTGGTAAGAATGTAGATTCTAGAGCTCTAGGCCATTTTGGTAGGATTTCCGCAAATTGGTGATTCTTCCATGTCTGTAATAAGCTATTTGAACAAATGACGTAGTTTCTTCATTAATTTTTATTGGCTGAAGAAAGCAATGGGCTTACATGAAAACCTTCTAAAGACTTATTTTCTATTTTTTAGAAGAGATGGAAATTGGTGATACATGGTCTTTTTTTTCTCTCACACCTCCCACGCCACCCCAGCCCAAAGTTGTAAGATCTTTCTCCCCCCTATCATTGTCATTTGAAGTTAAAAGTCGTGTTTAGGAATCGTAACTACAGAATAGAGTTTAGCTTTTAAGAAAGGTCTTTTGTTTTTATTTAACATTATCCTGTTGGATTCATAAAATGTGGAATAACTAAACTTTAGTCAGAGGATGGAGGAGGAGGAGACTGTTTCTTTTTGAGATATTACCCGAATAGAAAAATGATTACAAAATCAGAGCATTTCAGGGTATGAAGGACTTTTGAGGTTAACTGTTCGACTTCTGGGTTTCACTTACTAGAGTAAGTGAAATTGGGCCACATAAAGGTTAAGTGGTTGAGAAAGATACCTCAGCCCTAGAGCTTGCCTAGAATCCTGGTCCAGGAAATAGATAGAGAATTGTGGTTTTTGAATTATATTCCCTGAGCACCCCTTCCTTGTCCCTTTTCTAGATACTACCCAATACTGGTTACTTTATCTCTCTGTTCCTGTCTCTTCATGGTGTCATTGTGAGGATTAATTGAGGTAATGCATGTAACACATTCAGTACCTAACAGTACCTAACACAGTCAGTGCCCCCAAAATGTTAACTGTTTATAACATTTATGATGACTGTTCCTGACAACTGTATGACAACTTTTGCATAAATATTACAGAATAATTTGTACAAGTTCAGAAACTGAAAACTAATGTGATTCGCGATTGAATTTGATAAGGGCCTAGCATTTTAAGGTAGTAATAGATAATGCTTGTGATACTTGATTTAAAATGAGAAACTAGATTTGATGCTTGGACTATCACAATTAACTGGGTGACCTGTGCCAAGTTTGTTTCACAAGAGTATTGGTGTGTTCTTACACCTAAATTTTCTTCAACTCATCTAAGATGGATAATTTCAAAAGTAGCTTATCATTTAGTTGTTTACTGATAGAAATCTAGGCCACCTAGCTTTTCAAATGAAGAAATTCCTCTAGGATTATTAAGGAAAAGTAGCTACTGTCATTGTAACAAAGGATAGATTTGCATTGGGTTATAGACAATTGGTAGTTTTCCTTAAATATATTGTGTGCTCCAGAGTGGAATTCAGATCTAGTTGTTGACCAGACATACTTATTATTTATATTATAGAAATAAAGGATTATGAGTCTTTTTTAAAGTTTAGGATGAAAGAATTCACAGTTGTCACAAGATACTGCTAGGAGTAGCATTTCACTGGTTTCTACAAATTCTGTGTCTTTCAGACTTAGACAAAAAAAAATCTACTCAGCAACAGTATGGTGGGCAAGCTTTTTTTTTTTTTTTTTTTACATTAGTGGTAATAATGTTTTCTTGCATAGAAAATATTGCATTATCTGAAGTGAGGTTTTTAGGGTTAAATATCAGGGTACAGTTAGATTAATCTTTTGTAATTTTTTATGTGTCACATCTTAAATGCCCTTGTATTGGCTGTCCTTTTTATACTTTCTGTTCTTGTGGGTTTTTCTGACAGGTTTTTATTAGCTGAAACATTTTAATCTGCTTGGAAAAGTGAACACTTAGAATTTTTCTGCAATTATGTCTAAAGCTCTAATGGGCATTTCTCAATTTAGCTATCTCATTAATGTTCTATAAATTTTTAGAAAGCTACCCTAGTAAAAATGAATGGGAAAGTTATTTTCCTAAAAAACTATTATGTCATATCTGAAAGAACAAAATAGCCATTTGGGGGCTATTGAATTTATAACCAGTTAAAAGATGTTCATTCAACAGAAATGCATATATAGTGCCTGCTGCATTTCTGGCAGGTACTGTGTGCTAAGGATTTTTAGATCGTCTGTGCCCTCAAGCTCACAACTTGTAACTTTTGTAGGTTTATCTTACTAAAACTTCTGTTTGCTATCTTAGGGATAATTTCTGAAATACCTACAGAAATCGGGGGATGGGGTGGAATTGAGAATTAGCTGAGCTTGCTGACAGGGGAAGGGAAGGCAGCAGGATAGTGGGAAAGAACTCCACCTTTGGAGTGAGGCAGCGGAGTTTCGGGAAGTTTACTTAACTTTTCTCAAGACTGGATTTTCTCATCTCTACAACTGGGAGAGCATCTATCTACCTTGGGCAACTTACTTATGAACCTTCAGTTTCTTCAGCTGTAAAATGGGGATTAGTAGCACCTACAGAGGATTCTTGTGAACATTAATAACTAAAGCACCAACTAATATTATTATCTCAGGATTACTGTGAGGATTAAAGGAGATAATTTATAAAATGCCTGGATATAGGTGCCTGACTAATAATAGTTCTTTCCCTTGTGTCAGTGAGGACAGAGTGTTTATTGCCAGTGCTGTTACTTTTCACTCTTTGTTTTCTTTCTTGCTTGCTTTTTTTTTTTTTTTGGCTGGCCAGCATGGGTATCTGAACCCTTGACCTTGGTATTACAACACCATGTTCTAACCAACTAAGCTAACCAGCAAGCCCTCTATTTTCATTTTCTGCTGCCAACAGTTCTTGTGTTTTTAATGAGACTTTTGACCTGTACTTCCTGTTTCTGGTGTGGCCTACTGGGTGGGTGAGGTACCGATTTGCTGCTTACGGGTGGATCAATATGTAACTCATGACCAGTGTATATTACGTCAATTACTCATGTACAGTGTACATTACCAGAGTGGTTAATCTAGCCTTGGTGAATCTAGGATTCTCTTGCTTCAAGATAGAGAAGTGAATCTTCCAATCTCAGACTTAGGTTTTCCTGAGTTTTAGATTTGCTCACCTACAGACTTGTGAACATGGATCAGAAGTCTTAACCTGCAGTGGTTCTTCAATCATGGTTTGGGAAGTACTTGAGTATTGTGTGCTAGGGATATGTTTGGAGGAGGACTTCTTCCTGCATTAACATCTTCTCTGTGTCCTGCTTTCTCAGGTAATCTACCAACTTGCTTTCTTGTTTGATCTGTATTAAGTCATAAACTCCTTAGGCAGAGAAGGAACCTGTCTTTATTAGTTACTTCAAAGCAATTAAAAGTGTTCCATGTATTCATGATCATATAGAATGATTATGAATAGCCATCTGCTGTGGAGTTGTCCTTCCATGGGTTTTTTTTTGTTTGTTTGTTTTTTTAATGAAAACAGACATTATTGCCTAGCAATTAAAATAATAAGTATTCAAATGTGTTTTTCTGCATAATTTATTGAAGAGGTTAGTAATGTCAAATAAAACTTTTTTTATCATTTGCTTCTGTTTGTCTGTCTTCTTGACCAATTCTTCATTTTTCCTTTGAAAATGTTGCATGCTACACTTCAGGCAATGACAAATTTTTAAACATCGGTGCTGAGTACCTGAACATTCATCTGCAGATATCTATATGTTCTTGTTACATGCAGTTTTGATCCTAGTGGTTTTTTCACAGCCATCCTCTGTGACAATTTTTGTAAACATTTATCAGAACAACCTTCATACACCTTGAAAACTCAGAGGTTTTGTTGCACCTTCAACAGCTCAACACTGAGGCCTGTAGATGCCACCACCTCCCAGCCAGCTTGGTGGTGGTAGTGGGAGGGGGCGGGACATGTCTCATGTGCCTTCCTCCCTCCCTTCTGCTGCCATGCAGAAAAACTTTTCCATTTTTAAAAAACCTGATTTTTTGTAGCAGCCAGCTGCAAAAACAAAACAAAACTGATTTTTGTACAGTCATTTGCTTGGTGGCCAGCCCATTCAGATAAGAGAATAATGAAGAACCCTGACTGTTGAGATACTCTCCCCACCCCCTTGCCTCCAGAGGCAAAAATAAAAAATAAAGCAACTCATTTTATTATAGTATTTTTGTTAGGCTGTTAATAAATCAGTTTGCGGAATTAAAGAAATAATGTTGAATTTAGAGAAAAGTACCTGTTTAGGCTTTGAATCCTAAACAGACTTGGGTTCAAATCTGGCCTCCACCACTTAGAAATCCTGTGATTTTGGGCAGCTTATTTAACCTCTGAACCAGTTTTATTTCCAAAATGGTACTATGCATCTCATACCATTCCTGGTTTATAAGAGGCATTCAAGTGGTAGCAGTAGTTATTACGTACATAAATCTGGATTTTACTTTAGATTATTCTAGGTCTCAAATGAAGCTTTCCATCTTTTGATTCCCGAGGTTTTTGAGGCCAGTGGAATAAAGTTTCACATTGTAACTTTATTTTGCTTGTGTTAACAGGTAAAAACGTACACA
This sequence comes from Cynocephalus volans, assembly GCF_027409185.1. Lineage (NCBI taxonomy): Eukaryota > Metazoa > Chordata > Mammalia > Dermoptera > Cynocephalidae > Cynocephalus > Cynocephalus volans. The sequence goes on from NC_084460.1 coordinate 27,168,748, forward strand.
GATAAAGACTTTTCTGCCTATCATTTATTATATTCAGTATTATAAGAGACAATACTAGACTTCAGATTTCTGTTAAGTGTTTGGGGTAGAACTGTATTAAACCAAATTAAACTACTTGAGTTCCCTTATAATACCTCTCTTCTGGAAGACCTCCCACTGTTGGCTCTGTCACTTATGTAACATTGACACTTTGATCTCTTTTCTAGTTTAAAGATAGAGAAATGAAATTCACACAGAGGGATCAAATGCTTATGCTCTTTCTTTTGCTGTACTTCCTAGTTTGTTTTATGGAAGAAATACTTGTATGTATTGCCTTTCAAAACAAGAATGTTGTATATTTTGTAGATAAGAATAAAAGCAGAAGTGGCCAGTGGCATGTTAGGATTCTAATCTCCTAAAATTAAATATCCTGCAGGTTTACACAAGTGGTAACTTCATGAATTATCAGGTATTATTGTGAATATTTATATATTCCAAATTCAGACCCTTAATTAGGACCAAAATAAACTTACTCTGTTAACTTTGAACAGGTAGTTTTCTTATTCGGTGTGCACTTGGGATCTTGGGATTTGAAGTTCCAGAGAGAGTCAGGGAAACTTTGTTGTTAACCTTTTTGAGCTGTATGTTTTTCACAATTTAAGAAACAAAAACACCACTACTTTTGGGGCATTAGTTTGATAAGAGAGAGAATGTTGTTGGCCATGGTTACCACCTTAAGTTGAGACAGGAAAAGAGAATCAATATAAAGTGGTGGGGAAAAAAGATAACTTCATTTAATCTTACATTTATTTTTACCGTTAACCTGCTTTCTTTTGCCCTATTCTTCCGAACTAAGGTTAGGAGGCTTAGTTTTTGTTTATTTTTGGTTTTTTTTGGTTTTTGTGCCAGTCACTGCCAAATAGATGACCTCCCAGAAGAAATGGTTGCCCGTTGGTGGTATATCTGGACTATACTTGAAAGCTACAAAAGGTGACTGCATATCTCTTGAAATAAGGGCATTTGTGAAATAGTTTTCTCAACCTACTGCATGGATTTTGACTATTCAGGCTGTGATATCCACAAGTTACTGAAAACAGAATTTCTCAACCAACGTACTGTGTCAGGGGAGTTACAAATATGTTGAGATATGGATTCCCTCAGACTTTGGCAGTTTATAAGCAGGTACAGTGCATACAAGCCAGTGATGTTAGATCTGGGGCAGTCTTGCTCCTTTACCTCAGTGTGCCGTACAAATATTTTTTGTGTCTTGATTTTAAATAAGGCTGGAAGCCTGATTTAGAAAGTTCAGTAATTGGGTATCTTAACAGTTTTAAGATTCAAGGGGCCACCAGTCTTAAAATAATCTTGGCTTTAAGTTTAAAAAAGAACATTTTAAGGTATCTCTCTGACTCCCAAGTAATTTTCTTTCCACAGATGACTCAAGGGATAAACTTAAAAATGTAAAACTCTAAATGATTTAAGGTTGGACACTTGTGAAGAAAGACATGTTCTTATTTTTTTTAAATAGTGTGAGGCAAAAATAAAGTTAGCATTTGTAAAGTTTGTCCTCACCTGACTAACTTAGAATGCCACTGTATCTTTTCTGAAGCTGACATTTTGTTAATCATTCATCAAGCCTTAGGTCTCAGGCTAGAACATAAGTTGAAACCTAGAATACATTGTCTTCCTCTTTTCCTTCGGGAAAGAATGAGATATACTTAGTTTGAGCAATTTAATTTTTAAATATTTATGTAAATTACCAAATTAGCCTTTTTAAATAGCTCTTTTCCAGTGTTAAAAATGTACATTTCCTGTTTGTCTAACTCAGTGATTATTCCACTGGCGTTTACAGATTCCTCTAAGCCTATAATAAATTTTTTCTTCAAAAAATGTACATGTGCATGCTATTGTATATACATTTTCAAGAAGTTCATAGCCTCTGATCTCATAGATGAATTCCATTTTCAGTGCCATGATTTGTATAGTCCAAATAATAGGTTCCCTTTTTCATTGTTTTTATTTATTTATTTATAGGTTTATAGATTTAATATAGAGCAGATATTGATAATGCAGATACCTTCAGGAGTCAGGCCAGTAAGATAAATGGAGTTGTCCAGGTTTACATGTGGCATCTCCAGTGGGTGTGTTTTAAAACATCCCATTGTTGCACATTCACAACTCAGCACATCCAACTGATTTTTGTCAGTGCTGGAATGAAGAATCATTGTTACCAGGCTTTTCTCCTCCTTTCCTTCTTTTGAGAAACTGAAAGTTAATTTTTTTTTTTTTTTTAATGCTGGCAACTGTCACTTTAAAAAACATTTATTAGGAAACATTTTAATACATTGTTCAACTTAACAGCTGATTTACTTTTTAAAAACACTGTGAAAAACTTGTACACAAATGTTCATAGCAACATTATTTATCATAGCCAAAAAGTGGAAACAATCCAAATGTCCATCAACTGATGAATAAACAAAATGTGGTATATACATATAGTGGATTCAGCCCAAAAAAGAATGAACTACTGATACATGCTACAACATGGATGACACAAAAGGCCACATATCACATGATTTCATTTATATGTAATGTTCAGAATGATAAATTCATAGAGACAGAAAGCAGATTAATGGTTTCCAGGAGATGGGGCGGGAGGGTGTGTTAGGTTTCTTTTGGGGATGATGGAAATGTTCTGGAATCACATAGTGGTGATGGTTGCACAACATTGTGAATATACTAAAAACCACCAAATTGTACCCTAAAATAGTGAATTTTTAGATTGTGTATTATCTCAATTTTTGAAAATACTGTATAAGCCAAGTAGGATATACAAGGGGACATCACAGAGTGTGGGGAAATGGAATTAAAAGATAAAAATTAAAAATGTAAACTTTCTCAACATAAGCTCCATAAAGTTCAAGACACTTTTGTAAACAACAATACCAGCCATTTAGTCCATACCTAAAGAACTGAGGGTCCTAGGAATTTAACTATGTCAATGCAGTCTTTTTACTTTAACTGAAGAAAAATGGGTGCCCTTTAAAAAATTTTTAATATTAGAAAACAAAAAGAAGTCTGAGGAGCCAAATCAGGATTGTAAGGTAAATGCCTAACGAGTTCCCATCGATACTTGCAAAATTGCCCTTGTTTGATGAGAGGGATGAGCAGGAAGAGCATTTTCGTGGTGAAAGACTGGTGAAGCTTTCCTGGGCATTTTTCTGCTAAAGCTTTGAAACTTTCTGAAAGTAAGCTCTGCTAACTTTCTGAAAACATTCTCTTGGTAAGCAGATGTTATCATTCTTTGGCCCTCCAGAAAGTCAACAAGCAAAATACCTTGAGAATCCCCAGAAATTGCTAATATGACCTTTGCTCTTAACCAGTAGACTTTGCTTTAACTAGACCACTTCCACTTCTTGGCAGCCATTGCTTTGATTGTGCTTTGTCTTCAGGGTCATACTGGAAAAGCCATGTTTCATCTCCTACAGTTATTTGAAGAATGCTTCAGGATCTTGATCCCACTTGATTAAAATTTCCATTGAAAGTTCTGCTGTTGTCTGCAGCTGATCTGGGCACAACAGTTTTAGCACCCATAGAGCAGAAGTTTTGCTCAACTTTAGCTTTTCAGTCAGAATTGTATAAGCTGAACCAGTCGAGATGTCTTTGGTGTTGGTTTTTGTTTTTGCTGTTAATCCTCAATCCTCTTCAGTTAGGGCACAAACAAGATTAATGTTTTCCTTGCAAATTAATGTGGGTGGCCTGCTGCTGCGGGCTTCATCTTCAACTTCGTCTTGTCCCTTCTTAAAGCAAGTTATCCATTTCTAAACTGCTAATTTCTTTGGTGGAACTGTACCCATAAACTTTTCATAAAGCATCAATGATTTCACCTTTCTTCCACCCAAGTTTCACCAAATTTGATGTTTGTTCTTGTTTCAATTGTAGCAGAATTCACGTTGCTCTGATAGGGGCTCTTTTCAAACTGATGCCTTATCCTTCTTAGTGCCTCAAACTAGATCCTGTTCAGACATGTTGTAACAAGTTAGTATGAGTTTATTTTGGTGCAGACAGTTTTGAAATCCATACATGGTTTTTTCGTAATACACGTTTTCCTTGAACTTTTTGAAGACCCCTTGTGCATGTGTCTATGTGTGTGTATGTATATAATCACCAGCTTACAGTGTTTGCTGTGAAGAAGAATAAATAGGCTGTGGATCTAGACAACTATTTTCAAGTCATCACCTCTCTGTGATATTGGAGAGGTTGCCATTTTGCTTTCCGTAAAATGGAGAAGACATTACCTAGATCTTGGACTTGCTGGTTTAAAAGTGATAAATACAAATCTGAAGAATAAATGACTGACATAGGCATTCACATAATGTCTTTAGAATTGAAAGCCAGCCAATGTTTGCTGCACTCGGTTCCAGCCTGTTTTCCAGTTTTGGCAAGTTAAGACAACCCACACTATTAACTATTGCTTATTGATCACCTGCAGGTAGTATGGTTGTCTCCTGTGTAACCTACCTCCATGACAGTAAAGGAGTGGGAGAGGGTGTTAATCCCTATATTCTGCAGTTTTCTAACTGTGATCAGATAGGTTAATAACATATCCAAGGTCATATCTAGGTCTTAGTTGTTCAAATGTACCTGTTCTTTCCTTAAACTCATGATGCCTTGTAAATCCAGGTTTCATTCAGTAATAGACTACTGAACTGTTTCTCTAACTCTATCAAGGCTTGTCAGTCACTGTGCTCATCATATGGGTAAGTCACACAACCTGAAACCTCATAAAAGTGTATGGCTCCAAGATCTCTGACACATGCTGACTGGTTTCGCATCTCTTTGGGAAGTGATAGTATGAAACTGTTTTACCTCTGGTGTTAGTGATGGAAGCAGTAACATTTATAGGTAAGACTCAAGAGCATCTTTAAAATCATCTGCAGATTAGATATCCATTATATAGCCAAACTTCTTTTCTCAGTTTTGAACAGGAGTGGGCCCATGTATAGGCAAGATTGATTTTTGCCAAAATGTTGTCTTTTACTATCTTGCTATTCAGTTCATCAAATATTTATGGAACACTTCACCATGCTAGTCACTGTGATAAATACAAGCATATACTAAGAGAAATAAATTGCAATACAAGTCCTTGTATTCATAATCTAATGAGGAAAGAGATTTGTGTAAACAGCACACATTCAGTGTCATAATGTAATGGGAAGGCTTCATAGTGGATATAAAACATACAGGTTCTTGAGGGGTGAGTAGGATTTCCCCTAGCAAGCAGTATTGGAGGGTATAATCAAAGGGTAAAGGCCCAGAGACTTGGGGGAGCAAGTTCAGTACTCAGTTGTTTAAAAAAATATTTGAAAAACATTAAGTTGTGCAGTAGGAAGACATCAGGATAGACAGAGGTTAAAATACTGATTGAATTTATTGGTTATGAGACTATTCAGAGTTTTTGCTTCTTGCGTCAGTTTTTTTCCCCCTCTAGGATTTTGAGATTTATTGGCATAAAGTTGTTAATGATATTCTTTTATCTTTTTACTAACTGCAGGATCTGTAGTGATCTGTCCTTTTCCATTCTTGATATTGGATGTTTGCCCTAATTTCTTTTTCTTTCTTTCTTTTTTTGTCAGTCATGCTACCAAGTTTTAAAATCAATCTTATGAGACTTTCACTGTTTTTTAAATTTCTACTTTTACTTTTATTTTTTCTTTCTCCTTACTTTGGGTTTATTTTATTTTTAGATCTATTGAGATGTGTGTAACTTAATATTTATCGTGCTTTTCTTTTCTTTTTTTTTTTTTTTTGTCTTTTTCGTGACCGGCACTCAGCCAGTGAGTGCAGCGGCCAGTCCCATATAGGATCCGAACCCGCGGCGGGAGCATCGCCGCGCTCCCAGCGCCGCACTCTCCCGAGTGCGCCGCGGGCTCGGCCCTCGTGCTTTTCTAATACATACCTTTAAGTTTATAAATTCCAAGTCCTACTTTTACTGTATCTACATGCTTTGAAATGTGGTATTTTTACTAACAACCTGTCTGTATACTAACCTGTATGTTTGAGATGTATCACTTTTAGACAGCATATGATAGATTTTTTTTCTTTTTCAATCTTATTTTTCAAATTAATATACAGTAAAATTGACTCCTTTTTGTGTGTACCGTTCTATGATTTAACAAACGCATGGAATCAAGTAACTTCCATCACAACCAGGACACAGAAGAACAATTATATCACTTTCCACATGTTACCCTTGGTAGTACTACCACCCCTAATCTCTGGCAACCACTGTTCTGTTTGAGTTATTGTAGTTTTAACTTTTCAAGAATGTTATTACATGAACAGAATCAAACAATATGTAATATTTTGAGACTGGCTTCTTTTATTCAGCATATTGCCTTTGAGATTTATCTAAGTTGTATGTATCAATGGTTCCTTCCTTTTTACTGCTGAGTAGTATTCCATCCTATGGATGGACCACAGTTTATCCATTCACTCTTTGAAGGACAATTTGGTTTTCGTTCTTTGGTGATGATGAATAGAGCTGCTATAAACAAACATGTATAGGCTTTTTTGAACACGTTTTCATTTCTGGAGGGTAAATACCTATGATTGGTATTGCTGGGTCATGTGAAAAGTCTAAGTTTAACTTATAAGAAACTGCCAAACTGTTTCTAGAATGTCTATACTGTTGCATTCCCAACAGCAGTGTATGAAAATTACAGTTGCTTCATATCCTCTCTAGCAGCACCTGTTATGGTTAGTATTTAACTTATAGTGTTGAAGTAATTTCAGGTTTACAGAAGAGTTACAAAGATAGAACCTTCATATACCCTTTACCCACTTTCCCCTAATGTTAACATCTTACATAACAACAATACTTTATCAAAGCTAAGGAATAAACAGTGGTACAATACTATTAACTAAACTATAATAAATAAACTTTACTTGGATATTACCAGTTATTTCCTTTTTCTGTTCAAGGATCCAGTCTAGGATTCCACGCTGCATTTAGTCATCATGTCTCTTTAGTATCCTCCAGTCTGTGACAGTTTCTCAGTTTTACTTTGATTTTCATGACTTGAAAACTTCTGAAGAAGACTGGTGAGATATTTTGTGGAATGTCATTCAATTTAGGTTTGACTGATGTTTTCTCAAGATTAGGTTAGATGGATTTTTGAGAAGACTACCACAGAGGTGCCCTTCTCATCATATCATATCAGGGGTATATGATGTCAATGTGACTTATCACTAATAATAGTTCAGTAGTGTCTGCCAGGTTTCTCTACTGTAAAGTTACTATTTCTCCCTTTCCATACTTACTTATTAGAAGGGCATTCCTGAGTCCAGACCAACTTTGAAGGGAAGGAAAATTAAGCTCCACCTCCTCAAGGGAGGCATATCAAATAATTTATGGACTTATGTTAAAACCACCGCAGTAATTAATAAATATTCTGGAGAAGATATTTTAAGTCTATGCATATAATCCTGTTTTTACTAAAATCTTTACTCACTAATTTTAGCATCTGTCAGTGGATCTTGCCTGTAGTAATTGCTGTTAGTCTAATAGTGATCTAACTTTCTCTCTCTCTCTTTCTTTCTTTTTTTTTTTTCCTTTCTCTCTACATGTACTGGTTGGAATTCTTATGTAAGGAAGGTTTTTAAAATTTATTTATATAGTATGGATACATGAACATTATTTTATTGTTTGGAGTTGCAGTCCAATACCATTATTATTTTATTCAGATTGTTCCAGCTTTTGCCACTGGAGCTTCTTCAAGTTGGCTCCCATGTCCCTTTAACTACAAGATTTGCCAGGCTTTCTTTTATTTTTTCTGCCCCAATCCTAGAATCAGCCATTTCTCCCAAAGAGCCCATGTTCCTTTTTTCGGAGAATGATATTTAGAAACCAAGATGTGGGCACTAGGTATTCTCATTGCTTACTCAGTGTAACTGCTTTTAGGTACTCTCAGTAGACAGAGCTAGGAATTTGTATCTGGTAATTTTTACTCCATGGTATACAATTCTGTGGGTTCTGACAAAATCATGTCTACAGTATCATATAGAACACTTTCAATTTTTTCTCCATCTCTATAGTTTTTGCCTTTTCCAGACTGTGATATAAATGGGAGTTGTCCCTCTGTGTTGAGAGCATTGATTCCAGGACCCCCTGTAGATAACAAAATCTGCAGATGCTCAAGTTCCTATGTAAAATGGTGTAGTATTTGCATATAACCTACACATCCTCCCATACACTTTAAATCATCTCTAGATTACTTTTAATACCTAATACATTATAATTGCTATGTAAATAGTTGTTATACTGTGGTTTTTTATTTGTATTATTTTTTATTTTTGTATTATTTTTTATTTTATTCTTTTGAATATGTTCAGTCTCTGGTTAGTTGAATCCACAGATGTGAAACCTGTAGATACAGAGGGCCGAATGTATACCATATGTAGCTTTTCAGGTCTGGCTTCTTTACTTAACAAAATACATTTAATATTCATCCATGTTATTGCACAGATCAATAGTTTGTTCCCTGTTTTTTCTGAGGAGTGTTTCATTGGTGTAATTGTACCACCGATTGTTTATCCATTTACTTGTTGGATCTTGGTTGTTTCCATTTTTTTACAGTTATGAATAAAGCTGCTATAAAGATTCACTTACAGGTTTTTGTGTAAACGTAGATTTTCATTTCACTTAAGTAAATATCTAGGAGTGGGAATGCTGGTTGTATGGTAAATGTATGTTTGACTTTATAAAAAACTGCCAAACTACTTTCTAAAGCTGTGCCATTTTTCATTCCTACCAGTAATGAATTAATTCCTGTTACTCTGTATCCTCACCAGCTTTTGGTATTGTTAGTTTTTTTGCTTTTAAAAAATCTTAGCCATTTTAATAGATCCATAGGGGTATCTCGTTGTGACTCTAATTTCCCTAATGACTAACACCGTAGTTTATCTTTCCACATGCTTATCCGTATATCTTTTTTTTCTTTCTTTCTTTCTTTTTTTTGTTGTTTCTGGTGGCTGGCCAATAGGGGGATCCAAACATATATCTTTCTTGTGGAAAGTGTCTGATCAGATCTTTTTATCAATTTTTTTCTTTTACGGATCATGCTTTTAGTGTCATGTCTACCAAGTATGACAAACCCCCAGTGGCAAGATTTTCTCCTAAAGGTTTGATAGTTTTATAAGTTTTTACATTTAAACCTATGATTCATTATGAATTATTTTTTATATAAAGTGTTGTGAGGTTTAGGTTGAAGTTCATGATTTTGCACCTAGATCTCCAGGCATTCCAAACCATTTATAGAAAAGATTATTCTTTCTGTGTTGAACTGCCTTTGTTCCTTTATCAAAAATCAATTGACCAGGGCTGGCTATTGAACTCATTTGGTTAGAGCACAGCCTTGTAACACCAAGGTCAAGGGTTCCATTCTACATGCTGGCCAGCTACCAAAAAAAAAAAGAAAAAAATCAATTGACCATATTTGTGTGGGTGGGTGTATTTCTGTACTTTTCATTCTGTTCCATTGATCTATGCTTTATACCTTTGCCAGTACCACACTTTTGATAACTACAACTTTGTAATATGTCTTAAAACCAGATAGTGGGGTTCCTTTTGCTTTATTATTATTTTTCAAAATTTTGATTAATAGTTCTCTTTTAATCTAGATTGACAGTCTTTGTCTTTTACCCGGATAATGTGTTCCATTTATATTTAATATAAGTATTAGTCATTTTTCAGTTTAACTTTTTCCTGTTTCATATATTCCGGGTTTTTTTTTTTTTTTTTTTTTTTGCCATCTTATTTCTTTCCAATCTTATCAATCCTTTTTATCATTCTATTATTTTCCTCTTTCCAGTTTGGAAATACATGCTATTTTTGTTCTATAATTAGTTACCATTATAGATGTTATAACTTGCAGCCATAACCTGTCAAAGTCTGATATTAATCAGTGACTTTATCCTCTTTTCAGATAATAAAAGGATCTTAGCACACATTAATGACAGCTTCCCAATATAATATGCTTTTGTTGTCATGTGCTTTAAATTTATTTTTTAAGGCTCCCTGTAATATTGTTATTTTTTTATATAGTCAATGTTTGTTTGAAGTTTTTCCATAAATTTTCCTCTTTTTTGCTCTTTATTTTCTCTTTCAACTCAAACCTTCCAAATGGGATTATTTTTCTTTATCTAATTTAGAGATATTTGATAATAGAATTTTAATTTTGCAGTTAATTTATTTTTTACAGCATACTGCAGTTATTAAACTATTTGGGCTTCATTGTTGGTTTTGGAAAATAAACTGTTCTAATGTTGCTCTTTGAATATAATCTATCTTTCTCTGCTTGCTTTTCAGGTTTCTCTTTGTCTTTGGTTTTTCTGCTGTTTTACTATTATATATTTTGTTGAGAGTTTCTTTTCATTGATCTTTTTGGAAATTGTTGGTTTCTCATTCTGGAATTTGATTGTGTCTGGTTGCTTCTGGGAACTTCTTAACTATTTTCAAATATTGCCTTTGCCCTATTCTCTCCTTTTCTCTTAGTAGTAGAAATTAAAAGCTTATCAAACTGTTTCACTCTCATTTTTCCATAGTTTTGACTCCTGTTACATTGTGGATAATTTCTAGCCTGTTTTCCAGTTCATTAGTTTTCTTTTCAGCTTTGTTGAATTTACTGTCAAATCGATTTCATTTATTTCTAAAAGTTCTATTTTGTTCTTTTTTTTTTTGAAATCTGCTGTGTTGCTTTTTAAAGTATCTTATTCCCTGCAGATATTCTGAAGCTTATCTCTTACTTCTATAAGCATGATCAACATATTTATTTTATAGTTTGAGTCTGATATGATCAGAAGTCTGTGGGTCTTTTCTGTTATCTAATTTTCTGCAATTTCTTACTCTTGGCGTCTTTTCCTTCAATAACTAGTTATCTTTGATTATAAGCCGGACATTGTATTTGAAAAATTATTTGTAGGAATTATTTGAGGAATCATTAAGGTACTTTTCTTCACAGAAAGCTTGCTTATGTCAGGTATCCACGGACACTACTGGTCCAGGGACCACCTAAAAAGAAGCTTAAGATATGGTATTCCCTCCAACAGGACCATAATTTATTCTTGGATCTTCTGCTTCCCATTCAGTCTCATCCTAATCGTGTAGCCTTCTGAAGTCCCAGTTTATCATGGATATAGGCTCTCTTATTAGACTCCTCACTTTATGAGGGCCCTTGGCTTTGGTTTATGTCAGAACAAAATTCTAATTTTCAGGGATTAACAAAGGCTTTTTGGTCTTCCTTGCTTCCTTGCTTCTCTGGATTCCCATTTTCTTTTCACTTTTGGTTATAGTTGCTTCTCTGTCTTCCTTAAGAATGAGTGTGTGTGTATTTAATCCATTCTCTTTAGTTGTTCTCAGTGGGAGTATTGATCCTAATAACCTGGCCTACCATTAATGAAAACAGGAAAATTGGCTTCAGAAATCTTAATTTCTTACTTTGAAAACTGGGAAGCTCTAACCACACTTTTAGGGATCATCTACAACTCTTAGGTACTTGTCTTTCTAGGTATTTTGCTTTGTGACCTTTGCAGTAGAGCTGATTTGTGTGGGGAGTGGAGAACAGAAGAGAAAGAATTGCAATGGTTGTGAATTAATGATTGTTTTAAGCCCAAACAGTAACAGTTGAGTAAAGTAGACTAATAGTCTGTAAATCAGATATAAAAGGGTTGCTGATCTGATGTGCTTCTTATAAGGCAGTAACAAAGTGTGCCAGCCTTTTGTTGTTTTAGGGTACAAAATTATAGGTCTTTAAAATTCTTAACTTGCTTAAAGTATTGTGCTTTATAATTTCTTGTTTTAGTGTTTTACATGTGAATAATTCCTATGTATTGTTCAAAACATAGCTTAGATGTTATTTTTTTCCTTGACAGCTTTCCCCAAACATTTTAGGTACTTCATAAATATTTGTTGAATGAATGATGGGTTGGTGGGTGATTTAAATACCCTTCAATGCCTGCAAAGCACCATGACTTAATTCTTTCAAGTACTGATCACCTGAGATTGTAATGGTCTGGGGTTTTTTTTTGTTCCACTCCCCACCCCACCCCCACCCCCTCCGTCTGCGGGCAAATATACTTTCTCTTTATTCTCCAGGGCCTAGAGAAGGAATCCCCTCCAGACAATCAGGTACACATTACCTGGTACTTAGTAAGTGTTCACTAAATGCTTACTGACTGAGCATTCTACTCTTGATTTGAAAGGAAGAGAGAATTGAAAATTAAGGCCAACTATGGGCATTTGAAACAAGTAACTCAAATATTAGCTACTCCTGCTTTTTTGGTATTCATTTGGCCTTCTAATCAGTGCCACTCTTGTAAGGGGAGACAAGCAAGTGTGTTTGACTAAATTTTTATCTTTGCTTATACAACAAGGCAGGAAAGTATACATAGTTTTACTCCCCCCTGAATTTGTTCCACAAATCTTCCCTCTTACTAGTTTATGCTGCCTGGTTGCTTGGAAGAAGAGTTCGTTCTCCATAGCAGTGCTTAAAAGATAAGTTCCTTATCAGCTGCTTTTCCTCTAAACAAACAGTCCTAAATCATGTAGTCAGTGCAACCTAAGCACAGTCCTCATTCTTTACTGTAGAAATCTTTGTCCTGTCTGGATGATTATTGAGATCTTGCTCATTTACTATGGCTGATCTAGGGATGGTAGGGGGATTTTTTTGTTTTTAAGACAGAGATTAATAAACATTGGGTTAAAAAGAACTAATAAAACTTTATTACAGTTTGAAAATTGACTTACCTTTTTTTTTTTTTAAAGATGACCAGTAAGGGGATTTTAACCCGTGACTTGGTGCTGTCAGCACCATGCTCTCCCAAGTTAGCTAACTGGCCATCCCTATATAGGGATCCAAACCCATGGCCTTAGTGTTGTAAGCACCACACTCTCCCAAGTGAGCCACGGGCCGGCCCCTTACCTTTTTTAATTTAAAGTTCCAGAGTAATCTTTGTTATTTCTTATACTAGGAAATTCATCAATAAAAGTACATTAGCAGAAATGACTGGTGAGACTTGTACAGTTTTCTGGTATTGGACCATTACTTAGCCTCTAGTGTGTTTTCTTTTTTGTTTTTTGTTTGTTTGTTTTTTAGTTGCCAGATTAAAAAACGGGAATCACATAGAGTTGTAGCCATTAGAGGTAGGTAGAGGCTGACTAAGGGCAAGAGGAGTTTTTATTGAAATTAATTCTACTATATTCAGTTTATGTCAGTTAACTTGTTTTGGTAATGCATAATTTAGCTTTAGGGTTTAATGGAGTTGTGGGTTTTTTTTGTTTTTTCATTTACTTATATTTTTTTAAAGAATAGGTTATGCAGAGCCATGTGTAATTGGCCTTGGTGTGGTCTGACATTACTGAGGAAAAATTGTTAACAATGTAATTTCTCATAGCTGATTAATTGGCTTCTCTTAGGGCAAACATTGAGCAAAAAAGACTTAGCCATGCTTTCAAAGTCAATCTGAGGGCTTTTAAGTAGACTTAGTGGTCTGAAATTGTTAGCCAGTGAAGTTACATGTCCTTTTATGCAATTACATGGGAACAGTAAGGACTAAATAAGTTAATTTAAAATGGAAATTGTTAGGAAAGGAAATACTTTTTCTGTATGTCAGATTTTCTTAAGGTATACTTGTATTATGTACAGTAGATAGGAGAATTGACCTTCCAGATATCCAGGATTTAGGCACTTTTTCCAACTTCAAATAAGCTGTTGTAAAAATTGTGAAAATAAAGTTTCTCCAGTATTCTCTTAATTTGAATTATTGGTTTGTGGGGGGAGAGAGAGATCTTCATTGTAATCCTTTTATTTAATAGAAGAAGTTATAATTGGGAAAGGGAACAATGACTCAAGAACCCTTGACTTGGTTTTCTGTTTCTCCTTGTTGTGTACCAGATGACCTGATGTGTTTAGGTGCACCCTATATTTTGGAGGCAACTTCATTTTCATTTCATTTTTTAAAAATAAACCAACATTAATCTGATCAACAAATAATGTTTACTAAACATGCTACAAAATGTCAAGTCTTGAGGTGGGTATTATAAATTAAGAAGGTAAATTATTAGCTTAGTTGGTTAGAGCACAGTCTTATAACACCAAGGTCATGGGTTTGGATCCCCATACTAGCCCGCTGCCAAAACAAAACTAAAAACCAAACAAACAAAAGAGATAAATTAGACATGGATCTCGACTTTGGGGATAAGGGTCTAATAGGGAAGTTAATATTTGAAGACTAATGTGTATATATGCAGTAGAAGGTGATGAATTTTATAGGGATGGAAAGACCTGAACCTTGGAGGCCAGCTGATTTGGCTTTGAATCACCACTCTGTCTGTGCTGGGTATTCTGGTCAAGCTACTGAATTTATTTAGGCTGATTTCATATTTGTAGATTAGGGAAAGTAATGCTTGCCTCATAGAATTGTTATTTAAAGCTGAGAAGCTCTTTTAGCAGCAGACTAGTAATATCTAACTGCCTATTCAGAATGTGCTTTTGAATCTCAACGCCATTTTAGCCTTAAGTCCCAAACCTACTTTGTGAGCTCTTTTTCAGAATTTTTTTTGTATCCATTAATGGCACCAACAATCTGTCAAGCCAGAAACCTAAGAGATCACCCAGAGCTATTGATTTTACACCATAAATTTTGTTCCTTATTTCTGCTGTGCTACCCTAGATCAGTCTGTTGTCATTTCTCTCACATAGGCTACTGTAACAGCCTCTGTCTCCTTGAATCCTGTCCCACACCCAGCCAGAGTTAAATGTTGAAAAGTGTACATATGGGGGTCACTTCTCTGCTTAAAACTTTTCAGTGAATTTCCATTATCCTTAGTCCACAGGCAAAACTGAATGGCATACTTGTCTCACCACTGTTCTGCCTTGCTCACTCACTGTTATATTCCTAAGGCCTACAATAATAATAATCATAGTAGATGCTTATATATTTATGGGATGGACAGAGGAAGGAATGTATGAGAGAACCGAACCAATAATTGAGAAATTTAGGCTGCCCATGTTTTCTTCCTACATTTACAAAGGTGCAAGTTGAAAAGTATTTCTGAATAAAATGTTTATCATTATGACATCTCTTTCCTGTGTTTTCACATCCCCTCCTTATCACCATTCCTTCACCCACCCTCACATCCCTCTCAGCACCATTTTAAATGTTGCAGAGCCACAGTTCAAGAACCCTCTTATTTTATTCTCCCCATGTAATTGATGAGAGCCAACCATTTGAAATTCATGTGAGTGCCTCTCTTAGTGTAAGCAGGTTATGTGGTATGCATGACAGTAAAGTGAAGTACCACTTTGGGATATAGCAGAACAGTTACCTAGTTGCCTTCCCAGTGGAGAATCAAATCCACCAGTTTATAAATGAGGTCCCAGCAGATGAAGCCCAAAGCTGTAAAGGTCATTCAGACAAGTACTTGAGAATCTCAAAAGTTTCATTAGTAAATTAGTCTTGCTCTGCACT
Source organism: Cynocephalus volans (assembly GCF_027409185.1). Lineage (NCBI taxonomy): Eukaryota > Metazoa > Chordata > Mammalia > Dermoptera > Cynocephalidae > Cynocephalus > Cynocephalus volans. The sequence goes on from NC_084460.1 coordinate 27,184,255, forward strand.
TCACAGAGAATGCCAAGGCCTTAAGAGAGCAGAGGAAGGCTGGGTGATAATATAGATACATGGGCTAGTAAATAGGAGTTGGGGAGTGTTTTCTGTGGGAGTTGGGTAGTTCCCAGGGAGAAATGAGAGCTCATTTTGTGATGTCTTGTCCACCTATGAGTTAACTTTCAGAGGCTATAAGTAAACTACAGCTCCTAAAATTTTTGTGTATTGGAGAAAACTAAGAATGAAGATTCCAGCCTTTTAAAGATAGATTTCTGCTTATTAGCTTTCACTACAGAGCTATGGCATAGTAATCATTTAATACTAATTTACATGTGTTTGGCGTTTCTAAGCCCTTCTGGAAGATCATCTCACTTGATCTTCCCTTCAGTCTGCAAGTGTAGTTAGGCAGGTTTTATAAGTGATGAACCAAAGTTGGCATAAGCTCAGTAGCCAGTTAGGGATTTGGAGTCAGGACTCCTACTTTTTTCATCATTCTGTTGCTTCTAGTCCCAGTTACTAAGTTTGTGTTGGTTTTACAGCTTCTTAAGCTGAAAAGGAAAGGGCTTTGAGATCTGTAGATGAAGGCTGTCCTATAGGTATAAAATATAAACCAGAGACTAAAGAGAAAGAAATTGTTTCTTAGAGAAGCAGCTGAGCATGTAGAAGTTTAGTATCGTTAAAAGTTGTAAACTCCTGGGGACAGTATTTCTGTTAGTTTCAGGCTGTTATTTATACTGTTTTGGCTCTTTTCACACACACTCTCTCCCTTTATTCTAGTGCCTTTTGCTGTTGTCAGTGCAGGCATAGTAGTGAGAAAAAGTCAGCAGTCCTACAGCACAAATGACCTTGTTTCTTTGGGAAAAAGTAAAATTTCCTTCTTTCTCATTTTTTGCTTTGGGGTGTGGGGGTGTGTGTATGTGTGTTTGCTTACACTTTTAACCAATATTAGGTGAAGATAGATTAATATCATTCAGGATTAATATCCAAGAAATAAATATTTGGAAATAATTTTAAAGACTGTTTTGGTATGTATTTGAATGACTTTGTTGTTTTCTGAGCATTTAAATTAAGATCTTTTGATCTCATGTATTTGGGGCAAGAGCACTAGTATCATTGATTGTGTTTGTCACACAGATGAAGTACAGCATTAATTCTCTCTTGCTATTCCTCAGAAAGCTTAAGCCACTGAAACCCTGGGCATAGGGAGCGTCTCTTTGGGCTTATATTCTTTGTGTATGATAGCTATGCTGTATCTTAAATACAAGTTTGGAAAAACAAGCAGTTTGTGGTAAACAGGTCTCTTAGAGCCCTCAAATAGGCACAGTTCTAACCAGTTTACATTAATTAAGTCATTGAATCCTCACCACAAACCTATGAAATAAATGTAGTAATCCCTGTTTTGAAGTCTGGGGCCAGGGTGACTGGTTTGAATCTCAATTCCTCCTACTGTGTTTCCTTTGGCAAGTTACTTAACCTTTCTTTACCTCAGTTCCCTCTTCTGTAAAATGGGGATAATGGTAATTTCCTTGCCACTTCCTTGTATGAAGAGGATTAAATGAAATAAATTGTCATAAAGCACACAAAGCAGTATCTGGCACATAGTGAATGCTTGTAGGTGTTAGCTATTGTTGTCTAAGTAGTTTATGATTACATGGCAAAAAAGATCACTGCCACAAGAATCAGAAATTTGGTTTCTGGTCCTTGCTCTGCTATTAATTAGTTATGTGTGCATACATGTGCCTCTTTTGGGGCCTCTGTTTTTTTTTTTTTTTTTTTTTTTTTTTTACGCTCATTGCTTTAAACTTTTTTGAAAATAATTTCAAATTTACCTGAGACAAAAATAAAAGTTGTATAGCTATGACTGAAAGCATAGCTATGACAACAAACAAAACAACCCAATTAAAAAATGGGTAAAAGCCTTGAATAGACATTTCTCCAGAGAAGATAAACATATGACCGATAAGCACATGAAAAGATGCTCAACATCATTCATGGTTAGGGAAATGCAAATCAAAATTATAATCAGTGAGATAGAGATACCTCTTCATACCCATTAGGGTGGCTATTATCAAAAAAAGGTATACACACCTTGGGCAGACATTTTTTTTCTAAACCATTTAGGGGTAGGTTACCTTATGTTCCTTTACCTCTAATTGCTTCAGGAAAATTTCTTAAGAATAGATATATTAACTACTGTGATTATGTACCAACTTCATAAATTTACATTAGCACAATATTTAATCTATCTTCTAAATTCTAGTTTTTTCAGTTTTTTTTTTTTTTTATAGTATAACACCTCCACCCACCCACACACACAGTACAGGGTACAGTCTAGAGTGAGATATTGCATTTAGTTGTCATGTATCTTCAGCCTCCCTTTGTCTTTTATGATTGACTTATTTTAGGAGTACAGTACTCCCTTCTGCCTTTTTAATGGATGCTTCCTTGTTTTGTTTGCCCAGTGTTTCCTAGTAATTAGATTGAGGTTATGCAATTTCAGCCAGAAAACTGCATAAGTGATGTGTTATCAGGTTATCACATCTGGAGAATCAGTACGTTTTAAATTAAATGCATAGTAAAGGGAATCAACAAGTGCTATGGGAATTTCAGAGGACAGAGACAAAAAGATTGGAATAGTCAAGATAGACATTTAAAAGGAGACTGTTTTGATAGAAAGCATATTTCTAAAATTTTACTAATGTTCTCTCAGTGTCAAATTTTGCATTAGCTCAGCTACTGTGTATTACTGTCTTATATTAGTTTTTATTAAGCTCACTCCTGTATTAAATAAATCAGGAGAAAATTATTGGTTCCTGTTTTTAAGTTTAATGATGTGGGGTATATCTTTCAAATGGTGATTAAGGGCCTACTGATTATTACATAAGGTTCCCCAAATGATTTAGATCAATATAAGATGACATTGAACTTTGATGTAAGAGAACAAATCTTTATTCACTTCCTGGTTTCATCAAATAGTAGTCAGACTGACAGTTTGTACTCTCGACTTTGCTACCATTCTAGAGTCTTTTAGTGCCCCTACTTGATTTGTAGAAAGCTGTTGGAAGCAAAGTACTGTTCTTGCCAATACCTTTTATACAGTGTATAAGTAGTGGTAGTCCTGATGCATATATCCTCAGTGCCATTTTTTCCTTCCAGGCTATCTTGCAAGGAACATCTAAACTTTCCATGGGGAGCTAACAGGCTACTTTGCAGAATATGATTAGGGCCAGTATCAGTTTAAGTATTTTTCTTGGGGGGATTTTTTTCCCGTGATAGAGAAAACACTGTGGTTGACACAGTTGGGATATAGTCATTGGTTACCAGTTAGGAGCTAGAGATATATTTTAGGCCATTATTATTTGTAAGATGATTTTTTTCCTCCCATATACTTTTTAAAAATAGTTGCTTGGCCTTTGTGCATTTTGTTTCTACAGTTTGAAGAAAACAGGTCTGAAACAAGGTCTTACCCTCAGCTGCCTCTGAACACGGTGACTGCCAGATCTCCAGACATCAAGTCCAGCTTTTTGTCTGCCAACCTGTCTGACATGTCGGGACCCGTGCCAAGCAGGGCCAGAGTTTACACAGATGTTAATACGCACAGACCCCGAGAGTACTGGGATTACGAGTCACATGTGGTGGAATGGGGGTAATTGTTTCTGTTTACTTCCCTGTACTCACCCAAAGGGCAGAATCTTATGGAGTAGTTGAGTAATTTGTCAGGAAGCCTCACTGACTTCTGCTATAAACCTCAAGATTGAAGCTCAATCTGTATTTTCTTCTTTTGAGCTGCAAGTTTGGTTCTGTAGTGAAGAAGCAGAGTATTGCTTTTGCAAGTTACCAGTTTTGTTGAGCTTACCATTTAAAAGTCACTTTAGTCTCTTATCTTTGTCTCTAATTAATATATGCTGTGTACAGAGTTGGTAAGAAAGAGTTGCCTGTCAGCTTGCGTTTCAAGCTAAGGGCATTGCAGATAGGTGAGAACTGATACTTGAGACTCTCAACTTCAAAAACACCAAACTCTTACATAAAGTATTTTTGAGGTTATTGAGTGATGTCACATGATGATACTGAAGGATGAAACAGTTCTCCGGAAATGTGTCCTCTTTCTGATGAGAAGCAAAATTAAATCCTTAAACATTTGCCCTTATCATGCGATTAGGCATGTGTAACATGGAATTCAGCCCAAATTCCATCTTGAACAGTTGTAGTCTGCCTGAACAGCTGTGTTTGCCCTCCTTATTCTCTGTGCAGACTCATTTGGATGTTTGCATTTCTCATCCCAACGTGGTATGCATTTAATTGATTGGATCATACTTTGTGTGATAAAAGCATTTTGACATCCAAGTGCAAAAGAAAGCAATTTGAAAACTCATATAGCTACAGATCCCATATGCTATATTTTTATATCTGACTACATGCAATTTCCATAGCCTGTAAGTAGTTAAAGACTGTCTCCCTAAATTGTCTTAGGGTGTATTTTTAATCCTGATTATTCCATGATTCTTAACAGTAAGTATGTTGCCTCTGCATAAGAGGTATTGCATTCTTTAAGGATATCACCAAAAATCAGTGATACAATACCAATAAATGTTAACACTATTGATAATTTAACAATTACCCTCTTATGTCACAGGCTTTGGACTCTAGGTAATACCTATGTTTTACTGTAGAGACCTCAGCCACTGTCTTCAAATTCAGTTCTTTGTACTTAGTTCTGCTTAAATGGCACCAAACAGCCCTTTTTAGTTTTTGGCATGGTATCATTTTCTTGCTTGCATTTGTTTTGTATGCCCTCGCACAGGAGGAGTACTCAGCCAGAACTAAGAGCTTCCTTCTCTTAGAACTGCCATGATTAACATTGTCCATTCTTCTTAGTACCTTTTGCCTTCTCTGTTTATTTACTTTCTTTCTTGCTGCTGGAGAAAAATGAATGGTTGATTTGGTACATATTGGATTCTTCAGAGAAATGTCCTCTAAGTTGTAAGCAGGAGCAGCGGGGAAATGTTGACATTTCCCTCATTCTTCTTTACCTCTGTTTATCACCTCTGATGTTGCTTATTGGTCACAGAATATGGGTAAAAGTAGAGGAAGGGACCCCCAACTACGGTCCATGATTTCTAGTGTGGTTTACAAACTTCATTATATCAACTATCCTCAGAGCTTACCCTGGATGGCAAGAAAGAGATCAAGCCTATATATTTGAAAGCCACTTACCTGCAAAGAGGCTCATTAAAAATCAGCTGCTTCCAAAATGTGGCCAAATTGAAATATTCTTACAACATGTATTGTGTTCCTGCTCAGTGCCAACACTGGGCTGGGCACAACAGAATGGGAATGTATAGAAATTATTCTCTAAGGGAAAGCTGCCTGTTGTTAGAGACAAACATACATAATAAACCCTAATACAAGTTAGTTGTGTGTGGTTTGCCAATAAAAGATGTAAGCAACTTGGGATTTGGAAGGATCATTGAAAGACTTAACATTTTTCTAGTTCTAGAGTTTGGAACACACACATTTTTGATTGGCCCAATTTTTTAAAAGTGCAGTGAAACCAATTTGGGAATTATTTGAAATACCTCTTATTTCTGCTACTCCTACTGGTAATAGGGTTTTGTAAGTCGAATTGGTGCTTGATAATTTGAACTTTTTAAATCATTGTGACTTTGACTTTTTTCCCCACAGAAATCAAGATGATTACCAGCTGGTTCGAAAATTAGGCCGGGGCAAATACAGTGAAGTATTTGAAGCCATTAACATCACAAATAATGAAAAGGTTGTTGTTAAAATTCTCAAGGTGAGTACAAGAAGAGAGAGATAATTTCAGAGGTGTTTGGAATACAGACTTTTAAAAATAACAGTGATGCCTTTTTAAAAATAGCATTTGAAAGTTTTTGGAGTGCTTTAACTCCATCATTGTATTCCATGAAGCCGAATGGCTTATGCTCATTTGACAAATTAGGAAACTGAGGCGAGAGAAGTGATTTGACTCAGGTCATACAGCTAGGTTGTGGCAGAGAAGGGGAGTAAAATACAGTCTTCTCTCTGCTACGTCTTAATATTGATTTTCTGTATTTTTAATTATATTCCATGGTTTTGTTTTCAATACATAAATCATTGCCTCTGCTTTGTAAGGATGAGGAGTTATGAATAGAGACCTGAAGGGAGCAAAGCAGATGACAGCAATACAGCTAGTTTGTGTAATCGCCCATGTTTAAATGGTGTGAGTGGTATACACTGAAGCAAACTGGGAAGCACATGTCTCTTCAAAAGGAGGTAGCTGCTTCTCAGTTGTAGCTGATTATTGCCCTGTAGTAGTATAAGTCCAGTGTTGGCTTGATACTCTATTTTGCAAAGAGAACCTAGAAATTTATATTTGTATATGAATTCCCCTGATTCTTAAATGGTTCAAGATTTTTTAAAAACACTGCACAGGTCACATGTGGCCAATGGAGTACCAATACATAACTTGCAATTTAGTTTTAACTGTACCGTGCACTGTCTTATACTGGGAACTTAACATATAGTTTCTTACCACCAGAATGTTTTCATATTTGACACTAAGAAGAAGTTTCCAAACTTTGTTAATTTACAGCATTTATATTGTCTTAGTAATTTTTTCATGGTACCCCTAAGTCAAAAGAAATATCTAATAGTTCTGTATATTAAGAATCTAGGTCCAAATAAGTATTTATATTTTAACCACTTGATAGCCATTTAAAAAGCTATACACATAAATTAAAAGAAAAAAAATTTATTCTTATATAACTATAATTAATTACTATTAGAATATGTGCACCTGTTAGTCACTGCACAGCTTCTCCAAAGTTGGAATCAGAATGGACACTACCACCCTCATTTCCTGTTCACATTGGTTTTTGCCCAGTATTTGCCTTTTATCACAGCAACTGCTGAAAACCCAGCTTCACAAAAATATGCCCTCAATAGAAATGTAATGCAGTGTAATATTGAAACTATGAACTACCTCAACCTGGTAGTGCACTCATTGTCTGGCATATATCAAGTATTGATTGGTGTGTTTCTCTCAAAAATTTAAAGTATCTTACAGTACCCCTATGAACTTGCTGGGGTGCCTTGTGTGTCTTGTGAGAGCCAAAGAGTTTAAGTATTTATAGCTGTCTTATCACATGTAGGAAGAGAACTAGGCTGGAAATTAGAACACTTGGATTTTAATCCAAACTATAAAATTAATTGGGCATGACATGAATGTTCATCTATGAAAATGAGATAATCTTGCTTTACCTACCTTTCTCAGGGTTGTTACAGGATCAAATATAAAATGTGTATAGAAACATACTTGGAGATGGTCTATGTAATTGTGGGATAGTATTCATATGGAAATGTATATGATAAAATAAGGTGATATATTATTTAGAGCCACATGAAAGGCGCAAATAGTTGTTGTATAGTTCAGAGAAGAGTGGTAGTTATGAAAAGCTACCTGGAGCTGTTTTCAGGCTAAAATGCATGGAGGACTTGGATATGTTGGGTGGGAGTGAGGAAGGGAAATATGCTCTCGAATGTACCAAGATAAGAGGAAAAGGAAGAAATAAGTGAGAAATGTTTTGTGTAGATGTCATGTTACCATACACAGGTAAACTTGGAAGACAGATTAAATTGGTGAGTGCCTAGAAAAGATCATCTCTGCATTTCCTTCCAGTCTTAAGTTATATGACTTTATTTCCTCCAGGTAGTTGGGAGCCATTGATGGTTTTGAGTGAAGGGTGATTAAGAAAGATTTTTTTAAGCTCAATTTTCCTAACTGTACTAGATATTTTACTTTAACTATATAGGTAGATGGTGTAGATATAGATGAAGTTCCTTCATACACTACTATATTTGAAATTTTTAATTTCTTCTTTCTGTTTATCTTACAAGACAAAAGTTGTATTGATCACATTAAATTAGTGTTTAGGTCATCTGCCTGGTCTGTCACGAACCAGTTTTTGTAAATTTATAGATTTGAGGGATTCTGTACAATAAAGGTTTTTTTGTAAATCAGTAGCTTTTTGTCATAAGCCAGCAATTGGGAAGTAGTGATTTAGTAGAAAACAGGAGGTAGATTGATGGGTTAGTCTCTGTAGGGTGGAAAGATCTCCCACATATTCTAGCATATCAGAAAGATCTGAATAGTTCAAGTAAGAAGAGAAGACTTCTGATCACCTTGTTTCCCAGCCAGTTAGTATACTGAGTTCTAATAAAAGCAAGGCTAAGAGTCTGTGGAAGTTACTATTAGTAAAACAGCTTCAATTTATTGGGTGACTGTTTTGCATTGGGCCCTTTTCTAACTGTGGTATATAAATCACAACAACTCTGCACGGCAAGTAGAGTCCCTTTTCAGCAGTGATAAAAATAAGGTTGAGAAGCATTTAAATGCTATTTTCCCAACACAGCTACAAAGCCAGGTTTTGAGGACTATTTCCAAAACCTACTTGCTTTCTGCTGTACCACGTACTTAAAACTCCAGACGAGGTTAAAGAGTTTATAGTATTGTTTCATAGTTCCTAGACTTGGATCATCAACCTAGGAAGTATCTAAAAAATAGCTCCCCAGTTTCATTGTCATGATTCTGATTTAGTAGGTTTAGATGGGTCCTGTAAGCCTGTATGTTAAAAAATCCAGGTGATTCTTGACCATCAAAGTTTAAGAACCACTAATCTTGTTAATGAAGAGATGAGATATACTTAAAACAATTTCTAAGAATTGTGTGCAATGCATCAGCAGTCTGAGTTGACCAACACCCTAGGAAAGACCTGCACAGTCCGTTATAGCAGATATGGGTCAAATGTGGCTAGACTGAATTGAGATATGCTGTAAAGGTAAAATACACTAAATTTCAAAGGATTAGTACAAAAAAGGATATAAAATAGATGATTAGTAATTTTTTATATTGATTTTATATGTTGAAATGATAAGAACTTGTATCAGCTCGATAAAATATATTATTGCAGTTAATTTTGTCTGTTTTTTTTTTTTTTTTTTTTTTTTTTGGTGGCTGGTTCGTATGGGGATCTGAACCCTTGACTTTGGTGTTATAAGGCTACAGCTAAAGCTAACTCTGACCAACTGAACTAATTGGCTAGCTCCTTTTTACTTTTATTTTTGGCCACAAAACAAGTCTTAATATATTTTAAAAGACTAAGATCATAGAAAATGTGTTCTCTGACCAAAATAACAGAAGGAAATTTAGAAATTTCACAAATGTGTGGAAATTAAACAACACTCCTAAATAAACAATGGGTAAAAAGAAAAATCAGGGAAACTAGAGAGTACTTTGAGATAAAAGTCAAAGCGCAACATATCAAAATTTAGAGGATGCAGGACTCATGCAGTGCTTAAAGGAAAATTTATACTTGTAAACACCTGTATTAAAAATAAGAAAAATCTCAAATCAGTAATGTAAACTTCTACCTTAAGAAAATAGAAAAAAGCAAACTAAACCAAAAGCAAATATAAATAGGAAATAACAAAGATGACAACAGAAATATATGAAATAGGGAATTAAAAAACAGTGGATAAAATCAACCAAACCAAAAGTCGATTCTTTAAAAAGATCAACAAAATTTGCAAACCTTTATATAGACTGACCAAGAAAAAAAGAAGACAGAAATTACTAAAATCAGAAATACATCAGGGGCATGGTAGAGCAGTTGCTTCTTCTATTATGCTGGAATGGGCCCTGAGGAGAGAGACATACTCTTTCTCTGGTCTCCGCTCGTGACTTTCCTTGTGTCACTGCAGTTGAGTTTCTGGTGGGTTGCCTGCATGGCAGCTGTGGCTACTGCTGTGGTGTCAAGCTGCTTTTGCGGCAGCCGTGGCTGTGGCAGTGGCTGTGGTGGGCCACCCGTGTGTAAGTGGTGTTTTCGGTGTATTCCTTGCCTGCTTTCAGGCAAGAGGGTGGCCCTCGGCTCCTGCCTTGGACCCCAGGCTTACTCTGTTTCTTGCCTGCTTCTGGCCTTTGTACTTTTTTGATGTGATACTAGAACATTTAAAATTACATATGTGGCTTGCATTATATATACATATTTTTTGGCCCAGCACAGTTTTAGGCTATTCAGAAGGAAAGCTTTATGAAGGAGGTACAGTTGGACCAAGGCCCTCTTCTGAAAAATGAAAAAGATTTCTATACCAGAACAGATGTAGAAAGGATAAGTGAGGACAAAGGAATGTGGGAGATATACCCTAAGGACTCTGCAGAGTAATCTTTTTAGAATGGAGGGATTGATTTACAAGAGTATTGGTGATAAGGCTAGACAGATACTGTTATGTATTATGTCCCAGCCATATTCTGAGGTCTTTTCGTATACCTAATTTGATTCTTATGACAATCTTATAGCTACTCTTGTTATTCATTTTACACATAATGAAAGGCTTAAAGAGATATAATTTGCCTGTGGGTACACAATTAACAGTAAGTGAAGGCAGGATTCACATTAGGTAGTCTGGTAGGTTATAAAGGTAGGATTTGAATTAGACGTTCTGACCCCAAGGCCCACACTTACCCACAAGGTTATGCTGCCCAAAGATGTTTTAGCCATGCTTGCTGTTGGCCCTGATTTCCTTTAGGGTGTTATAGACTTGGAGGAAGAAATAGAAAGGGCCCATGTTTCATCCTAATTGATAAAAAGTTTTTAAAGATATACCATAGTATTATTGACTGTTTAAATTGCTAGTTTGTAAGGTTTTTAAACATTGACATATTGAGACTGATGATCGAAATTAAATGCTAATTCGGCAAAGGTCTGGTCTTTGGAATGGAAATCTTGTTTTCTTTCCTTTCACCATTTGTAAGTACCTGCAGAGTGCCTGGCACGGTGCTAGGAGAAGGGTATTCAGAGTCTGACACTTTTGCTTCCTTCAAGGAGCTCATAAGTGGACGATTTATGTATTTAGTAAATGTTGAAGAACTCTGAAATAATTTTTTTCCACTGATGTACTTTTATCCTTTCAGCCAGTAAAAAAGAAGAAAATTAAGCGTGAAATAAAGATTTTGGAGAATTTGAGAGGAGGTCCCAACATCATCACACTGGCAGACATTGTGAAAGACCCTGTGGTGAGTGTAGTAGGCATTAGCAAGGCCCACCAGGGCTGAGCTGGTGTTTGACCTGGAACACAACTGGCCTCTTTCTGTTCCCCCTCCCCACCCTCACCATTAAGTCCTGCTTTAAAAATACCTAATTAGATATACCATTAAACTAGCTTGGGTCTTTCTTTCAAAGAGACCTCCACCCACAGACTATTTCTTATTCTTCTAGGCTAAGAGACTGATAGCACTGGAAACTGAAATGGGTTAATCCATTTTGCAAACTCAGGTCCGATGCCGATGGGCGATGGGCGCATTGTCGGGCTGCCTAGAGCCTGGTGAGACTTCAGCTCCATGTCTTCTGTTTGAAATCCATCCCCAAAATGACCAAAGTGTGGTGATGATCAGAGTGGGGAGGGCTTGTAGCAATAGAGGGTTTCTTACTACTGAGGCGAGGACTGCCAAATTCACCACACAGCATCTGCAAACATTGTGCCCCCTAAAGCTGCCAGGGCTATTGCTAATATGTGTTTTCTTTTTCTTTCCCTTAGTCACGAACCCCTGCCTTGGTTTTTGAACACGTAAACAACACAGACTTCAAGGTATAATATACAACTAAACATTTCAAGCTGTTGGGTTTTTAGACCATGTAGAAACCCTTTTAGGGATGATACTGTTAGAAGAGCTTGCTTCTAACTTGTTTAAAAGAGCTTTTCATCCTTACATTGCTAAATTGTAGGATTAAAAAACTCTCATATAAGCAGTATCCACTTTCTACATCTTGGTATTTTGCCCTTTTATTTGTTTAGTGCTCTTTTTAATGACCAATACATTTACTTCTCAGCATCTTTACCACTCATTTGACAGTTTCTGCTGATGTACAACCTAATAAAGGCAATAACACATGTTCACTCTGGATCTGGCCTTATGGCAGTGTTCAAAAAGGAATATATTGTGTATATAAAAGTAGGGACTACTTATTCCTTAGGATTCCTCAGAAACTCTGAGCTGTACATCTTTTTTTTTTTTTTTTTTTTTTTTCTTCCTTGTTGACTGGCCAGTACAGGGGGTCCGAACCTGTGGCCTTGGTATTATAAGGCTGCACTCTAACCAACTGAGCTAACTGGCCAGCCCCTTGAGCTGTACATCTTAAAAATTGGGGATAATGTCAAATTCTACTATACTACAAACCTCTACAACGGATATCTCTGAATTCCACCCCATCCAGTGGCCTACTTAATTCAAATACTTCTCAATTCCAGTATGACAAAAGAATGTAGACACTCTCTTGAAGTACAAGTTGTAAAGGTATTTGACTTGCCTTTGCACCAGTCCAGTATCAAGAATGTTATATATAAGTAAATAGATGAATTATTTTTTGCTCATAGTGGTAAAGAGAAAAAACTGTTTTAGAAGCAGAACGATAACTTCAAGAAAATCTTTGTCAAAGGACACCATTAACCATTTGAAGATATGTACATGTAAAAAAATTCTGCAACTCTTTGGAAACTGGAAAGGATATATAACAGTTGTTCACAGAGTTTACTTTTAAATTGGGACAGGAATGGTTCTGTTAAATTAGCTCAACTGGTTTGGCATCATGCCATCTGCATACTCACTGGTGATCTGCAGTGCCGACTATGTGTGCCAAAGATGATTTATTTCCCTACTAATGAGGCTATGTATTTGCCAAAATGCCTTTTATGGGAAGGTCTAAAGGTAAATGAAAAGCAAACTAAATTGTAAATGTGTATCAATGTATTGTTTTATGTATATATATTGGTATGTTCCCAACAGTGGATTATAGCTTCAGCAATATGAGCTTAAGTAATTCTTCACTTTTAGGTGTAGAGTTGAAGACCCAAAGTATCTCTTTAAAGTGAATGTTATTTTGGAGAAGTAGCAATGAACAGACAGATCTTGGAACAATGGCAAATGAGCCAAGTCATGGTTTGAATTACTGTGAATGAGGATGAGAAATTGCCTTCCTATCAGCATTATTTCATGGCTCAAATGTTGCATTTGTCTTTAACAGCAATTGTACCAGACGTTAACAGACTATGATATTCGATTTTACATGTATGAGATTCTGAAGGTAAGGGGACCTTGGATACTAAATAGCTTTAATTCGGTCTTGCCTTTGTGAAAAAGTCCAACTGATGGTAGTAGAAAAGCCAGTGAGTTAACTTTGTATAGTATGTGGAAAGAAGGGGCCTCTCTCTATATATAAATTTTTAATACATTTGTAGTATCAGAACCCTTGTGCTAACTTAATGGTTATGGAATGGCGTCTCGTAGGAGTATAATTTAGAATGCTTTGAAAAGGGTTTTTGGAAGAGAGCTGAGACCAACTCCTTAACAAATATTTGTGATCTCTTTTGTGCTCCTATAAGTTAAAATTAAGTTGTCAAAACTTGTAAAAACAACTCCTGATGTGCTGGCTTCTGGTTTCATTTAAGATTCAACAAGTAAAACAGTAAACTTTAAATCGGCCCTCAAAGGGTCATTTTCCTAAGAATTATATAAATCTCTGCTTAGGGATTGCTGATTGAGAGTAGACTTTGATTTCTAAAGTGGGATCACCAAATATCTTGTTCCCACATCAGCTTTATAGATGAGAGAATTGCTAAGAGTTGGTGAAGGTTTCTTTCTAAATAGGGTTGACATAAAACCTGCTGTTTGAACCTTAGAAGTACCCAAGAGATTGTGCCAGCAGAGATATTTGATCTCTGCATTGACTCATGAAGTCTTGTGACAGGCAGGGCTTCAGAAAGTTATAGATATGCTTGCCTAGCCCTGGGAACCTTAGGGAACCTAAGTTACCCTTCAGGAAGGACAAGAACTTGGCCAGTGACATCAGTTGACTAAAAGGCTGGGATTAACAAACCCCAAAGGTTATGCCACTCAGTTCACCTTAGTTTGAGGTTGAAAACTGTTTTCAAATTGGATTTGATGACCTAAGTCAGGGGTGGCAAACTTCTTTAAAGAGCCAAACGATAAATATTTTAGGCTTTGTGGGCCATAGTGTCTGTGACACACTATTCAGCTGTGCCATTATAGAACAAAAGCAGCCATAGATAATATGCAGACAGATAGATGTGTCTGTGTTGTAATAAAACATCATTCACAAAAATGGGCAACACACCAGATTTGGCCTGTGGGCCATAGTTTGCCATTGTAGACTCTTAGCTGCTTAAAAATTACTATTTTTCGAATAAGAGGTTTTGTAGTACAGACAACTTTTCTTTTTTGAGGGGCCTATGATTGTGAAAATAATCTAGGCTTTGGATGAGAGGGAAAAACTGGAAGTGGTGCATTTGGTATACACTCTGGGTTTTTTTGAACAGAAAGGATGTTGAAACAATTGTGTCCAGGACGGAACTTAAAGTTCAGAGAGCTGAGTTTGTTTGACTGGGATCTTGAACAAGTCTCTGTTAGGGGTGTTGTAGGGCTGGAAGGAAAACTTACATGGAGGAAAAAGTAAAGGACTTTAACTGTTAAAAAAAAAATCACTCCTATGCAAGCTAACACTTTCCTTTCTCCCACAGGCCCTGGATTATTGTCACAGCATGGGAATTATGCACAGAGATGTTAAGCCCCATAATGTCATGATTGATCATGAGCACAGAAAGGTAAAGTAATAGACTGACAAGTCTCATTTATCTACATGATGGTGTTGGGCCATCTTCAACACTTTATCCTTAGTATCTGTCATAGTCCCTGGTAGCTGTTAGGCACTTAATAATTGGTGAATGGATAAATAAATGAACAAATCACTGTGTTTAAGCCGTTATTCATATTCCTAATACTATCAAGAAGGAAACAGATTAGTATAGTGTGCAAAACATTCATCTTAGCTGGGAAAACTGGCTTCTAGTCTTATTTACTGAATAACTAGTTTCCAGAGAAACTCCTTTCTCCTCATTTGCCTTATTTTTCTTACCTGTAGAATGGGTGTACCGCTCTGCTTGCCACTAGGTTGTTGTGGGAATTAAATGTGTGCGATTGTGAAGTAGATGAAATATTCAGAAAATTCTGCTGCTGTTAGCAAGTGTCATGAGGCCTTTGACCTCTACAAATGCTTGTTCCTGAGAGCTGTAATGGCCACATGTTTTATCACATTTCGGTTTTTAAGGTGACCAAGCCCATCTTTTTTAGGAAGTGTTGACTATCTTTTGTAGAGTTTTGGAACATAGGTGCTTTTCTCACACAACTAGTATTTTTTTAGACACTTACTAAGTAACAGGCACTGTTCTAGATGTCTGTGTGGTGATAGAATAGTTCTATACCTTGTGGTGGAGGTTATATGAATCTTTGCGTGTGATAACATTGCATATATTATACCCACATATAAGTGCATGTAGAATGTGAAATCTCAATAAGATCTGTCTGAATTGTGCCAATGTAAGTTTCCTGGTTTTGATATTATAATGTAGTTTACATAATTTACATTTGGGGGAAACTGGGTGAAGAGTACACAGAACCTCTACTATCTTTGCAACTTCCTGTGAATCCATAATCATTTAAAAATAAACAGCTTTTAAAAAGGATTGTTCTGGTTGCTGTGTAGAAAATAGAGGACAAAAGTGAAAGCAGGGTGACGAATTAGGAGAAAGGGCTATTGCAGTAAATCAGACAAGAGATGATGGTGGCATGGACCGCAACAGTGGCAGAGGAGGTGACAATAATGGTCAGAATATGATAGAGCCATCAGGACTTGTTGACAAATTAAATGCAAAGTATGAAGAACAAGAATCCAGAGTGAGTTTTAAGTTTTGGCCTAAATAACAATGAATGGGATCACCTTTAACTGAGAAAAGGGAGACTGAGTGGAGCTGGTTTTGTGGGGAATAATCAGAGGTTTAGTTTTGAGATGTAAACAGTAAACTTAGTGCCAGAGCAGTCAGGCATTATTCTTCAAGGCCTACTGTTCACTTCACATCATGGTCATGCTTTACACAGTGGTCAAATAAGGTTGCCTCTTGTCCTTCTTGTTCTTTTTCCACCTTCAGGACACATTTTGGTAAAAGCTGTATTGTATGGCTTTTCTGTTTCTTCATTCACTCATCAAATATTTCATTTTTCTCCTGTATGCTGGGAATTATGTTGAATTCTGAAAATTACAAAGATGAATAAAACAGTCCCTTCCCTCAAGGAATTTACGGTCCGTATTGAAAAAGAAAGGTTGAAAACATACAATAAAAAGTTATAGTTTCTATTAAAGAAACGTATCTGAGGTTCAGGCCTGCTGAAGGCAATGGTCAGTTCTGAAGACTTCATTGAGGAGCTAACTCCTTATTCCAAGAAATAAGGAGATGTTCATCACTAGGAATATAGCTTGGATAATGGGGACATTTTAGTCAGATAGATGACCAGTTTGAGAAATTCACAAAAGCACAAAATGATATTGTGTCTTTCAGGAACTAGATTATGGAGAAAGGTGTATGTCAAGCTAAGAAGTTTGATTTTTATCCTAAAGACTATATAGATAAGTCAGTGAAGGGGTTTTAGTAGAGAGTGACATGGCTGGTGTTTTTTGAAGAGTATTCTCATGGCAGAATGGGGGTAGCTTAGAGGAAAATAAAATTGCTTGTGATATTTTTTTTTTTTTTTTTTTTTTTTTTCCTTTTAGCTACGGCTAATAGACTGGGGTTTAGCTGAGTTTTACCATCCTGGCCAAGAATATAATGTTCGAGTAGCTTCCCGATACTTCAAAGGTCCTGAGCTACTTGTAGATTATCAGGTGAGAAGAGAATGGCAGGTACAATTTCAGTCCCATGTTTATTTTGCACATAATTTGCAAAAAATGTCATTTTGTGCCTTTTAATATGGGCTATTTATGCACATCCATAGCTGTCCCTTTTATATGAAATGTAAAATACAAATCATCTCAATTCATCTACTATAACTTGTGTTGTTTTTATTGTGATAATGTCAGTAAAATATGAATAGATTTTCATTTGATCCTAACATAAGGGAAAGTATACACTTAGGATACTTTTTCTAATCAGAAATTCAAGAACTACTTTGAGAATTGTAAGCTAGTTTTAAGGAACTTTGAGAGTAAACAAGCATGTTCTTTTGTGGTTTTCCTAAAGAGTACACTAAATATAAAGACCTTCCCTCCTCCCTACCCCTCAAAAATCCCTCTTTCTCTTCAGAAAATAGAAAAAAGAACCAAAGAAGTAATTTAGTAAGATTTGCCAAGTATTTTAAATATCTAAAAATCATTGGGAGTACCTTTCATGCAGTCTTCCCAGATTATCAGATTCCTTAAAAAGTTTTATCAGCACTGCACTCTCCCTTTTTTTTTTTTTTTTTTTTTTTTTTTAAGATAACTGGTAAGGGGATCTTAACCCTTGACTTGGTGTTGTCAGCACCATGCTCAGCCAGTGAGCTAACCAGCCATCCCTATATGGGATCCGAACCCATGGCCTTGGTGTTATCAGTACCGCACTCTCCTGAGTGAGCCACAGGCCGGCCCCCTTAAAATGTTTTAGACTCTTGTCCTAGAAATATCTTTTCTGGGATCTTAAGACTATAACCATGAGCTCAAAAAGCATTTTATGCATAAAAATATTCTTTACTACATTACTTATAATGAAAAACAAAATACTACTCTATTAAAGGGGAAATTAAGGGCCAGTCCGTGCCTTACTTGGGAGAGTGTGGTGCTGATAACACCAAGGCCCCGGGTTCAGATCACTATATAGGGATGGCCAGTTAGCTCACTTGGGAGAGCGTGGTGCTGACATCACCAAGTCAAGGGTTAAGATCCTTACCAGTCATTTTTTAAATAAAGGGGAAATTAAAGATAAAATTCTGAAACATGTATGTAATAAAATATTAATGGTACACATTAAAGGTTTCCATAGGCTAACAGTTTGACACTTTTCCTTATGTAAGTGAAAAAGGCAATTCAAAATAGTGTGTACAAATTTTTTTTTTTTTTTTTTAAAGATGACCAGTAAGGGGATCTTAACCCTTTGCTTGGTGTTGTCAGCACCACGCTCAGCCAGTGAGTGAACCAGCCATCCCGATATAGGGATCCGAACCCATGGCCTTGGTGTTATCAGCACCACACTCTCCTGAGTGAGCCACGGGCCAGCCCTTACAAATTTTTTTAATACTGGGTGAAAGAATGCATAGAAGAAAAGACCGAAAAGAAATACATGAAGATGTTATTAGTGTTTTGACTTTGAATCAGTGAAGTTATTTTTTTAAATAAAAAGCAGTTTTTTATTTTGAAGTGACAAGTCTGGAGATTCATGTGTAACAATGAGTTTTCTTTATTTAACGCAGATGTATGATTATAGTTTGGATATGTGGAGCTTGGGTTGCATGCTGGCAAGTATGATCTTCCGGAAGGAGCCATTTTTCCATGGACATGACAATTACGATCAGGTGATATAAGTTGTTCCCATTAAGAAACTTACTGGTCTAATGTAATGATGGCCAGACCTGCCTACTCATTAGAAACCCCAGTGGGTCTTGCTAAAATACAGATACCTAACTACCCACCTGAGATCTATTAATTCAGAATCTCTGAGGGTGGGGAATAATTCACTGCTTGTGACATTGATCCTCAGATTGACTTTTTAAGAACTACAAGTATAGCCTTTTGAAAACAGACTTTTCCCCCAGTCTTTTTTAGTTTGCATTGCTTGTTTTATTGTGAAGAATACATATAAAATGTTTTGTAAAACATAATGTATAATTCAAAGAGTAATATTGAAATGAACAGCTATGTAACTGTCATCGAGATTAAAAAATGAGACATTACCTTAAAATCTCCTAACATGAGCCTTCATTAGAGTTGGGAATGTTTTCTTCAATATATTCATTTATATGTGGTATTTGGAATTTCTATGATCCTTTTGTCTCTTTATACGGATTGAGTTGATGTGTAGCAGTAGAAATACAGATGACTAACTCCACTTCCCCCTTGAAGATCAAGGGGCCATTTCATTCAAGAGAACCTGGAATGATTCCAATACTTTGTGGAAGGTACTGTTGCCCTATTCCTTTGAGCACAATGGCCATTTTTAATAAGTCAGAGCATACCACCTGAATTAAGTGAAAGTCAGCCACTCTCTATCAGATGCTACATAGGAATGAGGAATACAGGAAGAAAGAAAAAATAGTCCTTCCTCTCAAAGGAAAGGAAATTAAACATGGAAGGAAATAAATTGCAGTCATAGCTGACAATAGAAGTGTGACAAAGTACAAAAGGCAGTAGTGCTGAATAGTGTGAGTGTGAAAGGGGAGCTTACCAAAAGAAGTGACATCTTCAACTGGGTTTTGAGGGGAAAAAAATGAAGACTTCACCAGGGAGACATTTCAAAAGGAAAGCAGTTTGCTTTTACTAACACTTTCATGTTGATTTAGGGAATTTTATGTGGAAATCCGCTTCTGCCACATGCAGAAATTTGAAGTGTAAACTGTTAGGAGGTAACCCATTCATACCTGTAGGCATGATGATCCCTTTCTTTTAATTCAGTCATGGTTGATTGTTGGTTTAATCATGTAATGTGCTTGTGATGTGGGTTTTTGTCTTTCTTCAATACTAGTTGGTGAGGATAGCCAAGGTTCTGGGGACAGAAGATTTATATGACTATATTGACAAATACAACATTGAATTAGATCCACGTTTCAATGATATCCTGGGCAGGTAAGTCATGGAACAAAATTTGTGCATCGGTGGCTTAAGCACTTTTGGTGTGAACTGGTACTTTGAATCCTCAAAATAGTTATGTTCTCTTTGCCAAACTTCTCATATGTCGGTGATTCGGTGCTGCAGGATGCTGTATTGAGCAGGACTGCACTAAAAGCATTGGATTAGGCTGGCTGGTTAGCTCACTTGGTTAGACCTTAGTGCTGATAACACCAAGGTCAAGAGTGTGGATCCTTGTACTGGCCAGCTGCCAAAAATAAAAAATAAAATAAAACATTGGCTTAAATGGCCATTTTCCCAAACTCACAGGAGTCTGAGTGTGGGGATAATAGAGGACTCCTGTGAAATGAATGAAATGTAGGTTCTAGTAGAAGGGTTACAATTGAATCAAGAATCAAAGTCTCTCTTGATTTAGCTTGCATCTTTAGAGGACAAAACCCTCTCCAAGTAAAAGAAATAGAAATAAAAACATATGCTCCAAAACTGATATGCAATGACTCTGACAGTAGTGACTAGACAAAATACTAATACTCTAACCACTTAACAGGAGGAGCTGGGCTTACCTGAAGCAAAGGCTTTTGCTTGCCAGGTGGCTGAGATACCAGAAATGTGTGTGGGGATGGGAAAGAGGCCTGGTTAGCCCAGCTGCCTGACCCTCTGCTGTACAGGAGCATTTACATCTTATGAAGTAACCTGAATTATGTTTCTTTAAATTGAGAAGACCCAGATTTCACTTTTCTGCAACACTGATTAGCTTTGTTGTCCCTCCAGTGGCATAGTGGTACGAGACTACTCTTGATTTTTGATCTCTTTCTGCTATTGGCTGGGCTCCTAACCACTAAGGAAAATGTAGGAATGAAATGTTGGGCTTCTCTACCCCGTGGTAGTTTCTCATTCCCCCTTTTGGCTCTGCAGACACTCTCGTAAGCGATGGGAACGCTTTGTCCACAGTGAAAACCAGCATCTTGTCAGCCCTGAGGCGTTGGATTTTCTGGACAAGCTGCTGCGATATGACCACCAGTCACGGCTCACTGCAAGAGAGGCCATGGAGCACCCCTATTTCTGTGAGTCCAACGGTCTACTCCACAGATCCTATTTAACCCTCCCACCACTGCCCAGCAAACTGTAGGCTATGAAGAAAGCTTTGGGCCAGGGTTTTACAGAACAGACTCGCAGTTTCAGCTCCCGTTAGCTCACTGCAAAGTTAGTTCACCCACACTGAGCCTCAGTTTTTTCAAATGGGAACAGTAATGTCAACTGTCTTACAGAATTGTTGGGAGGATTCTTGTCTGACAAAGCACCTGACACAGTACGCCAAAGTAAACTTGTTTCTTACTGTGTAGGTGACACTTCTGTGCTTGGTCTGAAGTGGTTGAATTAGAACAAACTGCTCTATACAAGAGTACTTCTAAAAGTTTGTGGAAAAATAGAATTAAAATATAATATGAATCTTTCCATGAACTTTTTAAAGTGCTCTTGTATCTGTTCTGTTTCTGGCAATTATTCATTGGAGAGAGCCAATGGTGCTTGCAAATCTTAATATTGTGTGAACATCTTGACTTAGGTTTGTGAGTACAGCTGTGCCATCCTGGGTGAAAATGCCACTTAGACCCATCCCATCTGTGATGTCAGCTTCAAAATGAATTGTTCTTTGGGGGATGGTGGAATGGTTTTGTAGTGAATCAGTATGCTTTTGTCTGGTCTCCTGTACCTGAAGCAGAAAGACTGGTTGATGGAGAGAGAGGTCTGTGGTCATAGCACTAACCTGCACAGATCTATAGCTTTGACTTACATGGCACCATGCTGACCAGCTGAGCTGTGGACCGCTAAAACCAGTTCACTCTGATAATATATTACTCTCTTGGTAAGGTTAAATTGTACAAGTATTGTCTCCATTAAATCCTGATGAGACCAGCTTCATTTTATATTAGCTCTGCTATGGATAATTACCTCATCTTCCTACCATTTGGTGTAAGAGTTGGCCTTTACCACTGTTTCATAGGAAAGATATTTCTTATTTTATACTACTACTCTAATTCATGGTGAAGGCAGTTGCCACCCTAAGTTCTTCTGGGAATTATATGGAGTATAAATAAAATGCAAAGGTGGCTACTTTCAGGCCCCTAGACCATTAGTTTAATCCTTCAAGCAAAACAGCGCCTAATCTTTTTGTCTCTTTTCTAGACACTGTTGTGAAGGATCAAGCTCGAATGGGTTCATCTAGCATGCCAGGGGGCAGTACACCTGTCAGCAGCGCCAATATGATGTCAGGTCAGTTCTTTGGTAAATTTCCATTAAAAAATGTGAAAGTCAATTACAGTCAGTCTTTTGTAGCCATGGGTTCAACATCTGCGGGTTCAACCGACCACAGATTGAAAATATTTGAGAGGAAAAAAAAATTTTAAGTAATACAACAACAATAAAATACAATACACATTTTAAAAATACAGTGTAACAACTATTTACATAGCATTTACATTGTATGAGGTATTATAAGTAATCTAGAGACGATTTAAAATTCAGGAGGATATGCATAGGATATATTCAAATATTGTACCATTTTATATAAAGGACTTGAGCATCCAAGAATTTTTGTATCCATGGAGGATCCTGAGACCAACCCCCTATGAATACTGAGGGCCAACTATACAGTTATTCGTTTTGCCTTCTCTTTGTGGCCTGACCTGATTTCTTTTGTACCTTCTCTTCTATGTAATGATGGCCTTAATGACATCTGGCCTTTTCCCACCAGGTTTCAGGATGCATTTGACACCATCTACTTTAGTGACACTGTCTTTTTTTTTTTTTTTTTTTTTTTTTAAAGATGACCGGTAGGGGGATCTTAACCCTTGACTTGGTGTTGTCAGCACCATGCTCACCCAATGAGCTAACCGGCCATCCCTACATGGGATCCGAACCCGGGGCCTTGGTGTTATCAGCACCGCACTCTCCCTAGTGAGCCACGGGCCGGCCCATAGTGACACTGTCTTGAATAGGGTATCAACAGTCTTCTAGGCCAGAATCCCAGCATCCCTAACTGAAAATATGTTACAGAGGGATTGAAAGTTCCAGCAAGCCATGAAAAGTAAAAAGAGCTCCTATTATCTCTCAGTTTAAAGTGACAGTAGTTACTTGATCCTCAGAAACAAGATTAAGAAGTTGTGGGATAGAGGTGGGGTTTGTACATTGGTATGTATGTATATAAGGACAGTTCTGTGATCTTTGCCAGAGCAACTACAGTGTGCCTAGTAAATTATAAAAGTGTATATGAAATTGTTTTTCATTATTGTTGATTTACAGTGAGTTTTTGTAGAGTACACAATTACTCAAAAGAAACCATAGGCCCATACCCTAAGAATTATACATGTAGGCAACATCCAAATGGGTGTACTTGTGAAAGTGAGGGCATTTACTAGACACCCTGAAATAATTGCTGTTGTCCCATTTTTTAAAAGAATTAGCTGCCTTCTAGAACTTATCCTCTGGTTATCTTGCCTGTGTGCAAGATGATTTATATCCAAGGTTACTCGTAGCCTTATTTGTAATAGCAAAACATTAAAAACAACTGTCAGTAGGGAACTGGTTAAATCAGTTGGGGGACATCCATTCAGTAGAATATGTGTGGCCAGAGAAAAGAATGAGTACATATTTCATGTTCTGTTAGAGCTCTTAACTCCAAGATGATATTGTGAAATGAAAAAAGCAAGATGCAGAACCATGGCCAAGAGTAGGAGTGGGCAAGAATATATAATCATGTTCTTACCTATGATTCTTATATGCATATTCTTATAAAATTATACTCATGTATGTGCATAAAATATCTCTGGAAGGATACACCTCCAGAAAGGTGCCATAAATGGCTGAGCAACAGGGCATGGGAGATTTTTACTGTATACTCTTTTGACCCTTTTATATTGTGAACCATGTGAATGTATTACCTTTTAAAATACATATATGTATATATAACATTTTGAAAATTAAAGAACTGGCCAACTGAGGGCAAGCTAACAGGTAATTCTGGTAATTAGTGAATGGAAGAAACCAAATAGAAATAAATTCCAAAACACAGTTTTAACATAGAGATGGAAAGTGCTCCTTTTCTTACTCAAAATGACTTTTAATAATTTTGAAAGCTGCCAGCTATCAAAGCAGTGTGCTATCTGAGCTCATGAGCTTTGACTGCATTCCTGTGCTGTTCAGTATGGTAGTGATTAGCCACATGTGGCTATTTAATTAAAAATGAATAAAATAAAAAATTGAGTTCCTCAGTTGCATTAGTCACGTTTCAAGTGCTCAGTGATCACATGTGGCTGACTAGTGGCCATTGTGTTGGACAGTGCTGCCTTAGACAGACCTGGGTTGGAATCCAAGAATAGTTGCCACTTGCTAACCATGGATCTAAGACAAACTGCTTACACTCTCTAAGCCTAGATCTCTTTAATTCATTAGGACTTGCCATTTTAACTTGAATTTGTCAAGATTAGACTTAAAGTATATGTAAAAATCTGGCTAAAAGGAAGCCTTCGATAAAGAAACAATTGTGTTACTTTTGAGATGAGTGCTATGAAAAACTGGTGACTAAAATTGGCATAGTTAGTGTTTGTGGCTCATTGTTGGCTGTTTTCTTTCAGGGATTTCTTCAGTGCCAACCCCTTCACCCCTTGGACCTCTGGCAGGCTCACCAGTGATTGCTGCTGCCAATCCCCTTGGGATGCCTGTTCCAGCTGCCGCTGGCGCTCAGCAGTAATGGCCCCATCTGTCTCCTGATGCCTGAGCAGAGGTGGGGAAGTCCACCCTCTCCTTGATGCAGCTTGCGCCTTGCAGGGAGGGGTGAAATACTTCAGAAGCACCGTGTCTGAACCGTTGCTTATGGATTTATAGTAGTTCAGTCATAAAAAAAATATATATAATAGGCTGATTTTCTTTTTTTTCTTTTTTTTTAAACTCGAACTTTTCATAACTCAGGGGATTCCCTGAAAAATTACCTGCAGGTGGAATATTTCACAAATTTTTTTTCTTTTCTTCCAAATTCATTTCCTCATCACAAAGAACAAACATAAACCAGCCTCAATCCCGGCTGCTGCATTTGTGTGGAGATTTTTTCCCATTCCCACCATTGCTCCCTCACCATCCCACACTTTGGGTGGTTTATATCTCATGCTCTTCTCCAGAGATTAAAAAATGTAGCTTCTCAAGGGAGGCAGGAAGGAGAGGAAGAAGGGAGGACCCAGTCTATAGGAGTAGTATACTGCTAGTCATTTATATCACTTTACTCCAGAAGTTCTTCAGTGGGGTTATCCTGGTGACTCTAGTGGAAGTGTGTCTTAGTTACACTGAGATGTTGAAAATCTACCCAAAGTGCAGATGGATCCTAAAATCTTCTGTTCAGTATGAATCATGTCTTATTGACCCAACCCTAAATCTAACTCGCTTATAACTTTAGCTATAATTTAGTTTAAAATTTTGATACCTTCCCTCCCAGGGTGCTTACCTTGGTCTTTCCCCTTTCATCTCCCAACATGTTGTGTTCCATAGCAGGTAGGCGGGGGGAAGGCAAAATCTTTTTCAGTTTTCTTTGACTTGGCCATTTTGAATTCAGTTAGTTACTGGGCATAACTTAACTGCTTTTTACAAAAGAAGCAAACATTGTCTGTATGGTTTCATGCTAGCCACTCTCAAGAGCTAATGGAAGTTGTGGCCATACTGAGTTTCATTTTAAGCTTTCTACCTTCTTTTCCTCCTACCTTCCCTTTCTCTCACATGCCATCCAGTGAGAAAACCTGCTCCTCAGTCTTGTAAATGTATCTGAAAGATAGGAGCAGAGCCACTATCTCCAATGAAACTGAAATGGTAGACCTGTAATTGTGGGAAAACTATAAACTCTCTTGTTACAGCCCTGCCACCCCTTGCTGTGTGTGTATATATATAATACTTTGTCCTTCATATGTGAAAGATCCAGTGTTGGAATTCTTTGGTGTAAATAAACGTTTGGTTTTATTTATCAAGGTTAGATTTAAGTTCCCTGTGTAAAGGTCTCGCTGGGTGGGTGTCTCACGTTCACATCTGAGGGGCCTGCAGCCTTGTACCATGGAGGCTTCACAACTCCCCCATTTTTATACACCCCTCGTTTGACCCATGGTACCAGGCAGGGCAGAGAGGCCTTAAAAAAGCACCACAAGCCAAAGCGTCTCTGGGGATTAAGGATCCTTTGCCATAAAACTCATTTTGTGTGTCAGCGGTGCAGGGATTGGGGATGGAAAAAGTCGCCAGTTTTTGTGTGTTTGTGTGTGTGTGTAAAGTGGAATTTCCACTGTAATCCAACCACCTAAGTTTATCAGGTGCTTCACTGAGGAAGCCTAGTTTTTTAAGCACAATAGCAAAACCATCAGCTCTGTATTTTCTCCTGTTATTTCATTACAGTAGCTGCTTGTGGGGACTAGGAAAAATTCTTCCAACATATTTTAAGGCCTAAAATCTTAGTTCCCCATTCTCTTATCTTTATAGATTCACATGCCTTTCTCACCTGGGCATCACATAGGTAAACATAATTGTTTGGGAATTGAATTTAATCAACCTGTCTAACTTTGTAACCCATCTTGGCTTTAGTAACTTTATCAAAGTGGTGGCTTTAATGAATATAATGGCAAACTTTAGAGGAAGCTAAAGCCTCCTTTTATAGTGCTTCTCAACCATAGGGAGAGCTGAAGGGAAAACATTCTGACTATGTGGCAGGGTGATTTTCTTCTTTGTGGCCACTTACAGTGGATATTTATTGTACTTATTGTACTTGACCCTTTTATGCCCTAGAATGCTGTGAGGGTTACCATGTTGAATTTGTGCAGAAGCTAAAAGCACCAGATGTGCCAGAGATGCAATTTGTGATTACGTTTGCACTGGATTGTGATTTGAACAGGACACTTATGACTAATGAATTCTTTCTTTTGAGATGGGAAGGAGGGTTGTAAATCAAGACTTCATACCCCACCCTTCTAGCTCAGAAATCTAGGTGTAGCTGAGGCTGATGTGGAGAGCTACAGACAGCAGGACCTTCTTACACCCATCAGACCGTGCAAGAAACTGAAGATGTGCAGAGGACTCTGAAGTGCCACCCAAGAGCCTTTTCAAATAAATAGAAGTTTAAAAAATGCTACTTAAGGAGTCACTGCAGAAGCATGGAGAGAGAAAAAAAGACCCAACTGGGTGGGGTCGGGGGGGGAGGGGTAAGGGTTTACAGAGTAACAACTTCTGTGTTGTTGTAAATTACCTCATCTGTATACCTTGTATTGGGACACTTTATTTCTCAGCACTACCTGTGTCTGCATTGCTTAGATGGCAGGAAATGGAATCCTAATATAAAACAGTTGTGTTGGCAATTACTCTCAAAGGTTTTTAAAGTATTTTTTAACTTTGTTTGAAGTGGCCCCCCCCTTTTTTTTAAGTTTGAAGTCAAAAGCCCACCCCCTTACCCCTGATTTATTGGTCGTAATTGTATTGTAATTGGTATAACTAAAACAACTGTGCTGGGAAGAGTTGTGCCATGAAGGTCTTTAATTTTTTTTAAATAAAAACATTTAAATAAATGAAATGTCCCTGCGGCCTGAGCAACATGCTTCTCCAACCGACACCGTGTGATAGATGGTATAGTTTTCATGTATTTTGAATTTAATATTGGGTTGATAGAGATGTTAAATGGGATGGATTAAGGTTGGTCGAGGAGTACTGAAGTCTGGGCGTTTTTGACATCTGAAGTACAGTGAAGAGAGTATGAGTTGTTGCTGAACAAGACTGGTTTCATTCCTGCCCTGTCACACACTCAGCTTCTAGGCAGATCATTTAATTTGTGAATCAGTTTCATCTGTAAAATGGGACCGCTGCTTCTGTGGGACTGAATGAGAGTGTATGTCAAGTGTCTGGCACCTGTTATGCCCTTGATAAACAAACTTAATTCCCCTGGCCCTCTTGTATGGAAGATTAGTCTTTGGTCTTAACTTTGTCAGTAGTTCACAGTACAATCTTTGGCAAAGGGACTTTCCTCCTCAGGACTTCTGTGTTTGTTTAAGCAGGAGGATGCTGAGTGAGGTCTCTTCTGGGGGTCTTTTTCAGCTCTGACACTGATGTTAGAAAGTTTGAGTGGTCCTTAAATAAAAAGATTCATAGAGATAGCTTGCTTTTTTCCGTCTTGTTTTGTTTGGGTGGCTGGCTGGTACAGGGATCCAAACCCTTGGAGATAGCTTGTTTTAGCAGAAAAGACCAGTGTTCAGTGAATGGCAGTAAGCCCTGTGGAAGATCAGCCTTGGAGATGCCCCAGCCCTGGAGGCAACTTACATTCTTGGGGCCTAGTCTGAGGGTATGCTGGTGAGCTTGTGGGAACATTTGGCAACTTAAATAGAAAGGACCAAAAGGGCTGGTAAAAGAGGTGAAACAATGTACTGGCCTATTAACACCAAATGAGTGAAGTCTACAAGAGTAGACTTGAATTACCATTTATTCTTTCTCATTTAACCATAGTGAAAAAAATTGAAACCAGAGAAAATGCTGTTATCCCAGATTTCTAGTTTCCCTTCAGTGTGTTCACTCATACTGTTTTATAGCACCAACATGTCAGTGTTGAGAATATTGAGAGTTGTGAAATGTGGTTTAGATACAGGGAATCATCATGTAATATCTTGTATTTGAAATGCCCATCCAACTTATAAGAACTTTAATTTCTAACACATTTATTCCTATTTCATACATGAGACAGGAAGATTAAACTGTTAGAGTGGGACTGTCAGAACCAAAGTGTATTTTGTAAAATAGACCTTCAGGGAACAGGTACTTACTGTAGTCCTAAAGTAACAAAAACTGGAGGTTGGTTGACAGATTTGGGAATTGTAATTTAGTCTCAGTCTTTAAATTTCATCTTTGTTTCACTTGTTACCAAGCGTGGTTATAATTAGAACTGACCATTTGAATATCTCTCTTAAAAATCTAATTTTGTCACCACTTCCTACAGATTTCCACCAGCAGATTCTCTCCCAAGACTAAAATTGGGTTTTAGTAGTTTATTAATCACCCATCCTTGCCTACCTCTTTGCTGGTAATTTTCTCCTCCCTTGTGCCTCAGCTTTAGGGATTGTGGCCATAGGTGACATGGGTGCTAGAGAGGCTGTCTTCCCAGGGCCTTTTCCTGGTTAAGGAAAAAGTTAACCAAAAGCCTTTTAAGGTAAGTTTTCCTCCTCAAAAAATAAGTCTAAAAACTTTGATCCTAACGTATGTTCCACCCATCTAACATCTAAAGTCTCCTCTCCCTGCTTCCCCCACTGTTATCACTACCTTTGCTCTTTTTTCTCATTGTATTCTTTGGTTTCTTTATTGTCTGTCACCCTACTTGCATGTCTTACTAATCTGTGCATCCTTATAAAAACCTTTTTTTAAAAAGTGGGCCTATTCTTCAGGATTGAAGAGGACTGAATGGAATAGTACAAAGAAAATGCGTAGCACCATACCTGGCTTGTCATAGATGCTCAATAAATGATAGTTCCCTCCTCCACTCCCACTGCCACCTTCCTCTCCCACTATGCACACAAACGCAGTGAGTGAATGGGAATATTGTTACATAAAGAGCACCTGAAGATCATAAGAACCTTGCCCTTACGTTTCCAGCTATAGTTATAAGTCATAGGTCAAACTGAATTAACATGACAATATGTTTATTTAATGAGCCCCTGGTGAAATCATAGTTGACTGAAGAGCTAAGCAATGATCCTGACCAAGTTACTAGACTAGATGCTAAATCTTTCTATTTTCCACCACTTGTATGTAATAATATGAAATTCAGACTAGTATTCTCCAAGTAGATATGTAGAGAGTACCACAAGATACTCTGGTTTTTGAGTCAGTCTTACATAGACAAATAATTCCTAGACTTTATATCCTTCCTGTGACCCTGTGCTAAATTTAACCACTTCAAAGAAGCAACCTATGGGAACTGCACATGCCCTGCTTCTAATCAGAGTTCTGTTCGGCTGTATAATTTTTGGATCAGGTACTTAACCTTTCTGAATGTTTTCTTCACAAGCGATTTAAATTATCATTGTAAACACTTTAAACATGTACCAAGTTAAAAGAAAGCTATAACTCACCCATAAACCTGTCACTGAGGTTCAGTCTCCATTACCAGTACAGATGAAGCCCCCTTCTGCCTTTTCCTGATCATATCCTCTTCTTTTTCTCCCCGCCCCAGATGTCCTAATATTTTGTTCATGGACCTATCTCATATGGTGTTTGTTCAAATTAAATGATAGATGTATGGAAAGTCCCCAGCACAGTGTCTGGCATATAGTAGAGTTGGACCAAATGTTAGTTTTTACTCTGAATTGCACAGTTGTGCAGATTATGTGCAGTAAAAGGACACCACATCTATAGGGATGCTATAGATTTGTGCATTTGGAAAATTTCTGATAAATTTTCCAGCAGATGGCATTAAGTCGTCTTTTAATAAAAGAAAACATGCATTCATTAAACATGACTGGTTTTCAACAAATGCAAGTCACATTTGCAATTTGCAGGAAGGCCAGCATTACTTTGTTCGTACCCTCTCCCACTCTTTCTAAGATTCTATCACTCTGTGTCCTCTGAATTTTTAATTTCTCTACTGAAAGCCAAATATTTTTGCATTGTAGCAAATTACAAACTGGATTTGTCTCCCTGTGGCTATAATCACTAGAGATTCTTATTGACCTTAATGTAAGAAGCCCTTCCCCAGGTATCTCCAGATCGGAGCTTACAAGATGGCCTTCTTGGAGAAGTTCCTGAGGGGATTGAGTATTTCTGAGCCAGCTTCACTCTTGCATCACCTGCTTTGACAGAGTTTCCTTGGCTCCTCGAATGAAAAAAAAGAAATAAAGCAGCAGCAGCTGGTAAGTGGCTTCCTGATCCCTCCCTGTGAGTCAGTCTCAGCTATAGGTAAACATTTGTAGTCATACCTAGAAAAGGAGGACCTTGCTTTTGTGTGTTGAACAGTTCTGGGAACTACATGCCGAACGTCTTTTAAAGAACCCTAAATAAGGGCCGGCCTGTGGCTCACTTGGGAGACTGTGTTACTGATAACACCAAGGCCACAGGTTCGGATCCCTAAATAGGGATGGCCGGTTTGCTCACTTGGGAGAGCGTGGTGCTGACCGTACCAAGTCAAGGGTTAAGATCCCCTTAACAGTCATCTTTAAAAAAAAATAAAAATAAAGAAGCCTAAATACCATCATCTCTTCACACCCCGATGTACACTTCGTTCTGTTCCACACTCACCTGGGATTTTTCCAGGGTTTCTCACCCACCCACCTTGACTGGTCTTTCCAGAGTTCATTTCTATATAAGATGCCCTTCAACTCAACAAACATTTATTTGTTGGTGACCATGAACCTGGCCCTGTACTAAACATGGGATTGAGAGATGAGATGCAAGCCCATGGGGAAATGTATGGAATGTTGTTGTTAAATACAAAAGTGAGAAACAAAATTGTCTATGTGGGATAATTCTAGCTGTGTTTTTTTGTTTGGTTTTTTGGGTTTTTTAAAATTCCTTATGAAAAAAGCAGTTTTCCAGTCAACATGGTAGACAGTTAACTCATGTAGGTACCCACCTCTTATCCCAGTCCATGGGGGTGCTAACCAAAATAGCATAATTTACTTTCAAATAAGTAGCCCATTTCAAAGAATGAAATAGAAATTCCTAGGTGGCAAAGAGAAAATATGCTGAAGGTAAGTGAGTATTCAAGACACCAGGCCTAGATACAGACATACCTCAGAGGCTAGGGTCTAGGATTTGAATGCCCCCAGGGAGACAAGAGACAGCCTCTGGGCCTTTCAAGGTACAAACTGAAACAATCCCCTAGCACTTGAAAAGGCTACCTCCAGAAAAAAATGGAAGAAAACAAAACATTAGCTGCAGTCGCCTCCGAGAGATGAGGTAAATACAGATGTCACAGAAAAACTGATTAGGAAGGAGCCCTGAACTCTTGGAGAAGGGAGAATGGTCAGGGAAGCCATCTCAGAGGAGGTACTGCCTGTGGTGGCTAGGGAGAGGCCCAGCCTGAGCAAGTTCAAGCTGCTGGGACCAACACCTAGGATCAGAACCCTGTCTCCTGGTTCAATTCTGCTTCTTGGGCTGCTTTTGCACAGCTGTGCTGCTAGGAATCCCTGTCTGGGTTTCTAGCCAGTGATTACAGACAAACTTTTCTTTTTCTTGCTTTTGCTCTCTCTAGTCTTGTCATGAAGATCAGCTGAGTTCAGCCAGTCTAGATCAGTTTAATTAAACTGGGTTCAGCCAAGCAACTGTGCTTCAAGTTGAGGCTGGGCTGCGCATGTCCTCGTGAATTGGACTCAGGTTTGCTCCGTGTCGTTCCTTCTGGGTCCCATGCTGAAGCTGCAGCAGCTACCCAGGGCGTACTCTTCTCATGTTGTATCACTGAAACACAAGAGGCCAAATGAAATCATACAAGCACATTTCAAGCCTCGTGTCAAATGTGCTATCATCCCTTTGGCCAAAGCAAGTCACATGGCCAAGCACATCAGTGGGGCAGGGAGGTACACACCCCATGTTGGGAGAACAGTGTGAAGTTATATGGCAAAAAGTGTTTTGTGTATAGTCTTATCACAGGGGAGTGAGGAATTGAAATCAATAATGCAATTAACCACACTATCTCAGGAATGGAAGGCCCTATATATAATCCGTGTGTGTATGTATGTGTGAAAAAGATCACACCAACTCTTAACTAGTTATCACTGAGAAATGAAAATTGTGGGTAATTTTATTCTTTTTTATTATCTGTAAGTTATATATATGAGTTACATATGTATGTATTATCAGAGAGAACTCTTAATTTCAAGCAACACAAATCAAGAATCAGGCTTTGAGGCTCCATGGTCAGACACAACACAAAATGCTACTGCACAGAGGGGATTTCCAGGGGCTAGCAGTGCTCTAAATATCAGGGTGATGCTTACGTGTTTGCTCTATAATTGTTTGTCGAAGTGTACATTTATGCTTGGGGCACTCTGTTAAGAGTTCAAATATTAAAAAGTTTTAAAAATAAAAGGAAGAATAAGCAAACTAAAACAAACCAAGAAAGTATTAACTCCAGAGGGAGGGAAAGAAGTTAATGAAAACTAAATTTCATACTACTGGTTCAGCTGTCAATAGAATTTACAGCGTCATAATGGAAACACTGAACACTGATCTAACCAAAATTACAGTATAATTATAATGAAAGGATGAGTGATGGGAAATAAGAGCATGTGTGGTGCTGTTGTGAGCAGGATAAGCAGTTTGAGCACTAAACCCTCATCTTTTTTGATGGGGAGTAATTAAGTAATGCCTAAAGTTGAAAAAATCAACAAGTAGTTCTATTATGCGTCTTATTTTGAGTTTTTTTATTATTGTTAATTTAGTGGCACTATTTACTTTTAAAACTATGTTTATGTATTACTCTGGTAAAAAAATAAACTAAATTTTAAGAAATGGGTATTTATCTTGAATGCATCCACATCCCGCCATTCAATTGCCAAATCCTTCATCCAGGCTACCATCCTCTTTTTTCTGGATTATCACAGTAGATAAGTGGTCTTGATTCCTGATTCATCCTACTCCCTGCAACCACAGAAGTCTTTCAAAAAAATAAATCTTCTAATCTGTCCCTTCCTTAAAAGTCTTTCAAAGACTCCCAATTGCAGGCAGTGTTGATTGTCTGCCATCAGTCTTTCTTCCCTTCCTCTTTGTTGACTGAGTCCCAATTTGGACAGGGGAGATGTCCACCCTGCTCTCCGTGACTGGTTTAGAGGTGGACACATGAGGAGAATTCCTCTGGAAAATATCTTCTGGAGAGTTAGAGTCAAAGGGCAGTCAGGGCTGGACGGTTAGCTAAGCAGTTAAGAGCACAGTGTAACAACACCAAGGGTTTGGATTCCCATAGCAGCCAGCAGCCAAAAAATAAAGGGCCGGGGGAAGGAATCAACTGGCTCCAAATCTAAGAAGAGACAGGCACAAGATCAAAGAGAAGACATGAGCACTGGTTACCTGGTGTAAACACAAGTGGATACTGGTCAGAGTGGGCCAAAGAAATTATAGGAGTCTTCAACCTCTTCAGGGATTTTCACCACAAACCTCACTGAGGTGCACAAAAGTTCGGAGAAAGTTTAATAAAGTGTCTTTTGTGGTAAAGATCTAGAGGAAGGAAATGACAGCTACTGTGAAAGGATCAAAATGACTCCACTTGATCTATGGAGGGAAGGGCACCAAACATTGTCACACTTTTGGCACTGGTGCAACCCCTTTGCATCTGGGGGAATGAAACAGGAACAAAACTACCCGTGGGCAGGGGCAGGGATATAAACTGGGCCCAGAACTCCTGCTAGGAACAGAAGCACTGAGGAGGCCATACCCCCAAGACCCAGAGGCACAGTGCCTTAATTCAGAACAGCAGAGAATGTCCTTCACGACCTACCAATGCTAAGCTAACAAGCATTGAGTAAAAGGTAATAATACTGCTAGGAGAGGGACAAGAGCATGGAAAGAAGAGCCTGTCTGAGGCGCAGCACAAAGGGAGGACCTAAAGCTGAGGGTGGAGCACACATTGAGAGAGGAAACCACTCTGGCCAACCAGTCTGCTCCCTAAATCCAAAGTATCAGTAGAGGAATTTGGAGCTTGTGACACACTGGGGGAAACCACAGTAACAATAAACCTCAAGCCTAGCCTGACTCTTAACTAGATTAACTCAAACCCTACACTAAGGAAGGGCCTACTAGAAGGAAAGATGTGTTCATTTCCACACATAAAAACCCTTTCCTTGGCCTCTACTGTCCTATACAAGATGTCTGTCAACTTTCACCAACACTTACAAAGAAAGAGATAAACGACACACTCCCAAGAGACAAAACAATCTGTAGAAACAGACTCATCGAACACAGATGTTGGAGCTGTCTGATACAAGGGCTGGCTGGTTAGCGCAGTTGGGAGGAGCATGGTACTGATAACACCAAGGTCCAGGGTTTGATCCCTGTACTGGCCAGCCGCCAAAAACCAACAATAAAAAGCTCAGTTGGTTGGAGTGTGGTGCTGATACAGGAATTTAAAATAACTGTAACTAATATGGTAAAGGGTCTAACAAAAAAAGTAGACTGCAAAATCAAAAGTGTAATCTCAGCAGAGAGATGGAAACTAAAAATCAAAATGGAAGTGCTCAAAATGGGAAACATTAACAGAGGAAGAATACTTTTAGTGAGTTCATTGGTAGAATTGACACAGCCAGGGAAAGAATGAGTGAACTATGAAGATAGGTCCGTAGAGATTACCCAGACTGAAACACAAAGGGGGGGGGGGGGACAAAACAAAAAACAGCATCCAAGAATTGTGAAACAATATCAAACGTTCTAACATATGTGTAGTTAGATTCCCAGAAGAAAAGAAGGAGAACAGGAGAAAAGAAACATTTGAAAAAATAAAGGCTGGGAATTCCAATACTAAGGACAGAACCAAACCGTAAACCCAATTAGTTCGGAGAACACCAAGCAGAATAAATTTATACACATACACATACACACAACTAGGAATGTCCAAAATGCTAAAACAAAAGACAAAATCTTAAAGATAACCAGAGGAAAAAAGGCATTACATACAGAGGAAGCCAAGAATGATAGAGACTTATCAGAAACCATGCAAGCTAGAAGACAATGGAGTGACTTTAGTGCTAAAAGGAGGTAAAAAAACAAAAACTCAACCCAGTATCCTATATCCAGTGGAAATATATTTCAAAATGAAAGAGAAATAAAGCCTTTCTCAGACAAAAAGTGGGAATTCATTGCCAGAAGACCTACTCTACAGTAATATTAAAAGGATCCCTGTACCAGCCAGCCACATATATATATGTATATATATATGAAAATAAGTATTTCAGGCAGAAGGAATAGATACCAGACAGCAACCTGGATCTACACCATGCAATTAAGAGCACTAGAAATGGAATGAGTGAAAATAAAATAATTTTTAAAATTACCTTAAGATGTCTGTGCTTCCTGGTGTCCTGGGCTCTGTGGCAGGCCAGCCTGGCAGGCTCTGGCTCACCTAGAGGTTCTAAGCTCCTGCCACAGGGCACCATTACCATAGCACTCAGATCACAGTCTGACGTAGGCTGATTTCTATTGGTCCAGGAAGGTTTTGGTGTTTTTGTTTTGTTTTTAATTTTTGGCACACACATAGAGCTCCTTTCAAAAAGAGCGGGCATGGGGAATTGTGAGGCAAACTGACTGGTCATACTGTCATTTAGAGCTCTGTGATGATGAAGTGCTGCCCAGAAGATGGAATACCAGCCCAGAACAGGAATGGGATACCTCTATGGGACACCTCATTCTTCACCTTGCTGAGCCCTTGACAGTAGCTTAACCATCTCTCCCTTTTTCTTGAGAGCCCGCCAATTCCTTGTTTTACAGAGGATGAGAGTTGGCCTAAGCCTCACAAAGACCACACAACTGTTTAGAGTAGCTGCGGTGGGGAAGAGGGGTCACTGTCTCATTACTATCCAAGGCAAGAATCCAGCTGGCTGGCTGACCAGCCCCATAAACTGAGAAGGAAATAAATACCTCAAATTGCTTGAGAAGGTTACTCCTAAATTGGGATGACTTAATTATTTTTTCAGTGGGCACTAGGTATCTTTTAACCTCAACAATGTTTTAGGATAAAGAGTAGAAATGTTTCCAGACTCCTACTGTTAATATTTTTGCATTAAGGAATACATACGAAAGTGATACTTTACATGCTTGTACTGTTTAAGATAATTTCAAGAATTCTAACAGATCATTCTTATGGTACCGATTACAAATGTGTATTTGAATAATTGATTTAGACTTGAGTTTTAAGTTGAAGTCTTAAGTTTGTATTGACATTTAAAAGAACTCAGGACAATGTATTTATTTATTTAGCATACAGATGTTCATAGTACCTTGTAATTGTCCAAAACTGGAAGCAACCAAGAATTTCTTCAAAAGGTGAGTGAATAAACAAATATTTCTATGCAATAAAATATTATTCAGCAATAAAAAGAAATGAGTTATCTAAGCCATGAAAAGACATGAAAGAACCTTAAATCTAAATTTGCTTAGTAAAAGAAGCCAGTCTGAAAAAGCTACTACTGTAATGACAACGTATTTGTAAGTTTAATTTGTCACATTTACAAGACTTGAGAGGCTTTGTTAGAAAATTGTGATACTTAAAAAGGGGGAATGAATTATTAAATTTATAAATGCAGTTTCAAATGTTCAAAGGATTTTAATCTACCAAGTTTATTATTGGGACCAAAGAAGTCACTATTATTTACTAGATTTATGAATAGAATTGTAAAATTTGTCAACAAATTATTATCTAGGTTTGTGGATTTCTAATTTTAATAAATTTTAGTTTTAGAAATCAAATTAGTTTGAGTAATCTTTTCTGCACATGAAAGTTACTCGGAGGACCTAAAAAAGGACTTAAAATGTAATGGTGGACACTAGAACCTGGATTGGACAGGATGGACATGAAACCAGGAAGGGCCAGTAGTAATGGGTTCCAGGGGCTGGAGGTCTCAGAAGAATAAACAACTGTTACGGCGCGGAGTGGGGGAAGAGAAGGGTATCAAACCGCTGGAATCATGGGATCCTCAGAGTCGGGGCCCAACATTGGAGATTTGGCAGGTGGAAAAGTTTGTGGCTACGACAATATCAGGAATGTGTTCTCAGTACTTTCTTAATAACCTTGTGAGCTCAGTGCCATTTTACAGATAATAAAAGCAAAAGAAAAGACAAAATCTGGAACTGAACACACTAAGCAGAGAACGCCACGCTCTACACAGTTCGGATAGAAATAACTCTCCGCCATGCTCGCCGTACTTTCCCCGCCGCTCCAGCCGCATAAACGTGCCCGGGCTACCGCCTCTCGCCCCGGCGAAGAGGCGGTCACGTGCCGGCGTGGGGGCGGGGCCGCATGGGGGACGCCTGTGTTCCTGTACGCATGCGTGCCGCCGGCCGACGGAGCTGATCCTGACCCCGCGGGGATTGCCCTGTGTTCTGCGGCCACAGCCGCGTCTTCTCACGGCTCCGCTGTCTGCCGGGGCTCGGGCCGGGGCCCGGGCCCCCGGGGCATGGCTCTCCGTAGTGCGCAGGGCGATGGCCCCACCCCCAGTCGCTGGGATGGCGGCTCCGAGAAGGCAGGTACGGAAGTCGGCCGGGGAGCGGCCTGCGAGGATGGACTGGGGGTAGGGCGGCCCGAGGGGCCGGGGACAGCTGTTGGAGGAGCGGGCCGAGGCGGAGGCTGCGCCGGAGGGAGCCGCGGGCGGGATTCGGGACGGCGGGAGAGGAAAAGACTGAAGGGCCCGGGTCACGTCTGAAGGGGGAGAGGGCCTGGAATAGGGACCGGGCAGATGCTGAGCAGACCAGGGGAATCCCGGCGGCAGAATCGCGTCCCCAGTGGGAAGGATTGGGCGGGGGTTCCGCGCTCCGGCCTCGTTACATGTGCAGAGGAGAATTGGGGGTCCCTGAGAACTGAGGCCAGGCCTCACTCCCCGGCCTGCGACTGTCCGGCCACGTCCGCACACTCCTGGTGCCTCTCCCTTGTTGTAAGGTAGGCTTCCCAAACTTCATTCGTATATCGCCGCC
The DNA here is from genome assembly GCF_027409185.1 of Cynocephalus volans. NCBI lineage: Eukaryota > Metazoa > Chordata > Mammalia > Dermoptera > Cynocephalidae > Cynocephalus > Cynocephalus volans. The sequence continues at coordinate 27,222,615 of NC_084460.1, forward strand.
TGGGTTTACGCGTTGTTTCTGTACTGTGTCTTTTAATTACCATAAAGCTCACTCTTTAAAACTGTACAGTTCAGGAGTTCTTAGTACATTCATAAAGTTGTGCGACCATCGGCACTAATGCCAAAACATTTCAAATTCCGAAAAGAAACTCGTACCCCGTACCATCACTCGCCACTCTCCAGTATCCACAGCTCCTGGCAACCACTGATCTCCTTTCTGTCTCCGTCCTGGGCCGCCTGTTTCAATGCTATTTAATTGTATAAGAAGCGATTCTAGTCTTTACAGTGTTTCAGTCTAAACCGTAACTTCTGTGAAATCACGGTTTTCTTGCACATTATATTCTCCAAGATGTTTTCCATACAGTAAATACATGGCAGTTAAAATTATGAATGCTTACTTTGTACCAAGTGAAATAATCTTTTCCCGGCTGGGGAAGACTAAGGTAGCTTTCACACTTTCCCGTCCTCTGATGGGTGGTTCCCATAATAGAACCAACCACGTTATTCAACCCACATATTTTGCATTTTTTGATGAAGCTCCTGGTATCTGCGTGTTGTTTCCCTGGGCTCATTTTCCGTTATCCCCTTTTTCTCTTGTTCTCACACTGGATGTAAGTGGAGTTTAGACCACGTATTACCTCTCTGGGGCCTTTGGTATTATAACCCCTTGCTTGTGTTTGTATGACATCTGTCGTAGTGGCATAATAGTCAATACCCCCAAGCGGCCTGGGTCTCGAGACCTGTTCCAAGACTTTACTCCCTCTCCCACCCCCCACCTAGTTCCCTTGATTTTGCTTCTCTGAATGAATGGGAGGAATTTAGAGATGAGTTTTTAAAATTTTTGTTTCGTTTGTAATCATATTGGAGAATTGTTTGCAAACTTACTAATACTACAAGCCCTCCTTTGTGGAGTTTATGGTCAGATTGGTTTACTCTCTAAACTATTTTTCTCCATTGTTGGGGTAAAGCATTCTTTTGTGAGACCTGCTTATCTTTATGTTTTGGGTAGTTAATGAATCTCTGCTAATTGGGGTACTGTTTTGTAGAAACTAATTAGGACTTTCTGAAACAGAGGTTACTTTGTTTTATTTTGTTATTAATAGGAATCTTACCCAGAATAAGGTAGGAATTTCCTCTCCCACTGTCTTTCTCTGTACAAATAACGAATTTCAAGCATATATTTTAATTTCCATTGCTTAATTTAACTTCTGTTTAAAGACTGTAAAACTTTCTTGATATGCAAGCTTAGACCAAGTAGTCAGTATGGAGTTTTGTGCCTCCCATGAGACTCCATTACATAAGTGTGTAGTAGGTCACTTACCTGATCCAAGTCACTAATTTATTTTGATGATATGGAAAAACTTGTAGAGGAAGCATAGCTAGTGGTGATCTTTAGTCATTGTCCTTCCCCTGTATATGAAGTTCCCCAAGCTGAATGCTTTTGGCGATACCTGTTACTTTGAGGAGGCAGAAATCTTTACCTGGGCTCTGTAGCCAGAGTTGGGAAAAGTTTAAGACAATAACGAACCATCTTACCCAAAATGTTGAGAACCACTGCTTCAGTGTCCCTTACTAAAATAAGCATTTTATTGGAGAACAGGCCAAAGTAGTACCTATATCTTTTCTTTTCTCTTTGTTGAATGAATTACTATTCAGGCATCAGGAATCCATTTATAGCAGCCTTATAGTTTGCAGCCAGCTATAGGACAGTCATTTCATTCCATCATGGTTATGATAGGCAAGACCTCTACTATCAAGGGATTTGGAAGGTATCAGTTTGTAATATACAATATACCTCTCTTATAATAGGGGCAATAAAGAAATTGGAGGAGAAATTTTTCAGGGAAATTATAATGACATATATGCTACCTCCAGATGAAACATGGGCTTTTATCCCAAGCCCAGCATTTTCAAGTCCAGAAATGTTTGTACTATTCTAAAATCTGTATATAACATTTATCTTAAAGTAGATGGTAGGTATTATTTTAATCTTCTCTTGAACATCCAAAAAATAGCTCTATGATTTTTCTCTTTCTAAAATAAATAGGATGTGTGTGAATTAGTGGTTCAGTGAAACGACTCTGCCAACCTTTTCTCCCTCATTGTGTAGTCTAGCACTTGACCTTCTTACTCTGTGATTTATACAGCTCTAGCTCACTTGAATTTTCTGTTCTCTCTTCCCTTTGTATGCCACAATGAGAGCCTATACATGAAGTATTTGTGGGGGTGGCACATGTAGGAGTGCCTTCCTCATCTACCACTAACGTTTAATCACTGGAATGTGGGGTCAAGGAAGGTGGTGTTGGGGCCTGGACAGCAACTAAAACCTACATTTGAGCAGCATCCTACTCTGGGAGGTACCAGTAGTTTTGTTTTTCTGTGTTTTGGCAGCTGGCCAGTACAGAGATCTGAACCCTTGACCTTGGTATTATAACACCATGGTCTAACCAGCTGAGCCAGCCCAAGTCTACAAGTCCATTTAAAGTTCTTCAGTGAGCATATTCTTTTTTTTTTTTTTTTTTTTTTTTAGCAGCTGGCTGGTATGGGGGAGCATATTCTTAATAGTAGTATGGGGGAAATAATGTCTTTCACTATAGGCCAGTTTTTTCCAGAGGAAAAATAACTAAGCTAAATCATTTATTTTGTTCTGCACATATTTAGTGAGTTTCTACAGAGTGTCAAAAACAAGAAGAAAGTAAATTTTGAAATGCAAGATTGAAAATAGAATCAGAACAGAGTCTTAAGTGAAATAAGTAGTGGAGCTATGGTTTGGGTTCAGAATTAGTTAAAATTCTGACAGATTATTTGCTTAAATCTCATGGAAATCCAGCTGATTGCAGTGTTCTTTTCTCCAAAACAGAAGTAACGGTTTTCCTTTCCTCCAGATTGTTGACTAGCTTACTTGGAAAGAGGAGTGGGGGTGGATATGTGTCTAAACAAATTGAGAAAAAGTTAACATATTCTTAACAAGTCGGTTAACAAGATTTCTAAATGTCAGCGTCCCTCAAGCAGTTTTCAGTATTACCATTTAAGTGCTCTTAATTTGTGGTGTGGGGAAAGTGCAAGGGTACTTGGTTTTAAAAAAAGTAAATGTCTGCTAGATTGTTTTCTTGGTTGGAAATTAATTAATTTCTTTTTTTTTTTTTTTTTTCCCCGTCTTTTTCATGACCGTCACTCAGCCAGTGAGTGCACCGGCCATTCCTATATAGGATCCGAACCCGCAGCGGGAGCATCGCACTCTCCCTATAGGATCCGAACCCGCAGCGGGAGCGTCGCACTCTCCCGAGTGCGCCACTGGCTCAGCCCTTTTTTTTTTGAAGATGGCCGTTAAGGGGATCTTAACCCTTGACTTGGTGTTGTCAGCACCACGCTCACCCAGTGAACAACCGGCCATCCCTATATGGGATCCGAACCCGTGGCCTTGGTGTTTTCAGCACCACACTCTCCCGAGTGAGCCACGGGCCGGCCCGGTTGGAAATTAATTCTATTTCTGTTCATATATTGTCTCAGGCTGTGTTGTTATATAACAAGTCTCCTGTTTCCTGCATGTCTGTGACCCCTCTTTCAAAACATACAGCCTGTTCTTCCAAAGGATGGCCCCTTAGGCCCAAAGTGAAATCTTTCCCTGTCTTCCTTTTGAGTGCAGGATAAAACCCATACTCTTTTGCGGGATGAATCCAGCCCAGACTCTTCTACGAGCCTCATTTACTGCACTCCTTCCTGCTTCTATTCTTTCCCTTTACCTGACACTTCAGCTGCGCAGAACTTCTCTTTGTTTCCTGGACGTGGTGTTTCTTTCATATGACAGGGTCTTTGCACATACTCTTTCCTCTGCCTGGATTGCTTTCCCTTCAACACACTCTGCCATGTGGCAAAGTTTCTTTAAGAAGGTACCAGAATATATTCTTGATGAAGCCTTTCCTGTGTGCCTCAGAAGTAGTCATTTTTTCCTCTGGATATTCATAATTCTTCATGATTCTGTTGTATCATATATAATAAATGTTTGTGTCCCTCCCTAGAAGCCTCTCAAGGACAGAGAGAGTCATATTCATCTTTTTATCCCTAGTACAGTGCTTAGTACAAGTAGGCACTCATTAAATGATGGAAAGATGAATGGATAGATGGACAAATGGGCAGGTGGATGGGTAGATGGATGGATGAAAGGACACACCTGAGCCACGTGCTTGACACATCTCATACTTTTTTTTTTTTTTTTAATTCTCATAAGCAAGCATTTAGTTATGTGCTAGTTATATGCCGACAGAGGACATTGGGGACTTGATTTTTCATGATTTCTAGGTAGGGTAACCACTTAATTAGCATCCAAACTGGGACATTTTTGAGAGTGCAGGGAGCAGGAGGAGGTTGCTACGAACAATTACGCCAGGACTATAGGTGTAAACCAGGAAGATCTCAGACAAACTGGAGCAAATGGTCATCCTGCTAGGTTACTTGTAAAACCAACAACAGTCTAGCCAGGAGTACAGGTTTACCTGGGTGAAAAGTCACTTGTGTTATTTTCCTGTCTCCACGTCGAATTGCATTTGACTCCAAACCAGTTGGTGCCTCTGTTTATGTGGTTTATATGTCACTGCTTTCATAAGTAGATTATCGGGGCTGTGAGTACCAATTTTTATTTGTGTTAATGATGTGCACCTTTGTCATGGAAACAATTTGTAGACTTTTGTCTCAGAATAGAACATTGCTGAGGAATGTGGTTTAGTGTCCCTTCTAAAACCTAACATACCTTCCAATGTTAGTCCCTTCTAAAGCCTAACCTACCTTCTGGTATTATCTTCCACTTTACATTAACTCTAGTGCCTTGTACCTAGTATATACTCCAAAAATATTGTTTAATGAGTCTGTTTACTGTCAAATGAAAGAGCCTTATGTTCCTACCTCCAAGCCTTTCTTCTCTTCTCTACCCCTCCTCCCAACCCCTCTAACTCCTCCCATTTTCTTCTAAGGTGCACTTCTCAGGTTAGCCTGACCTGCTGCAATCTCTTTGAGCTCTTGACCTTTATTGTCTGTATCCATCTTTTTGGGGGGAATTATAGTGCACTGCCTTGTGACATTTGGTGGTGTCTTGTGTTTTTGTCTTATATACTCGATGGTGCAGGCAATCAGAAAGAATCTAAATACAGGCATCATCCATTTAACTGCAACAGGCCATTCCTAAAGGTAGACATTCTTCATGAAAACTCTGAGAACCTATTACCTCATTATTTTAAATAGAAAAATTATAATATGATAGATATCAACTACAAACTCCCAACTAATTTCCTAAAAAGTAATTTCAACACAGTAAAATGCTTGTGAATAACAGACTATCACATAAGGATATAAGATGCTTAATTTTGCTTTCTGATCTCTAGTAATTACTATGGTTGTTAAGAAACAGTTGTTTTGTGTGTAATATCAAGACCTTTTTTTTGCCACTAGCCACATTGGAAACTCAAGTACCTTTTGACGCTTGGCTTTTGAACATATCTGTATGTGATTCTGATGTTTTACCAGTTGTATTAGCATGTAACTAGAGACTTTTGCATGTGGTCTTGTTAAAAATGTAGCTTTGAGTTTTGGTGACATACATATATATTTTTCCTACATAAACAAGAAAAATTCGTTCTATTAAGAGATATATAGGGGCTGGCCGGTGGCTCACTCGGGAGAGTGGGGTGCTGATAACACCAAGGCAATGGGTTCAGATCCCATATAGGGATGGCTGGTTAGCTCACTGGGTGAGTGTGGTGCTGACAACACCAAGTCAAGGGTTAAGATCCCCTTACCGGTCATCTTTAAAAAAAAAAAAAAGAGATATATATGTTCTGTGAAGTTTGGGTATTGAGATATATATATGCTTTGTGAAGTTTGGGTATTAAGAAAGAGCAGGCATTCTGTAGGAAAACATTGGCACTAACTGCTAGATATGCCTGAATTTACTGAGCATTTGTTATAATTGTAATTCCTTGCTTATTACTTACACCGTATGTCTCCTTAGTGTTTTGTACATTATGTGCTAATTAAATAACTGTAGGTTGCCAGGAGGGGAACTAATATTTAATAAGTATCTACTGTGTACCATGGTAGCTGTCCTGACAGGAGGATGTCAACCCTGAGGCCCAGAGAGGTTAAGTAATCTGCCCAAAGTTATAGAACAGATAAGTGGCAGAGCCAGGTGAACCAAGATCTGTCTGATTTTAATACATCCTTTTTTTCCACTAAATCTTTCTTTGAAAAAATATAATTATTTCTGGTCTGTGCCTGTGATCTTTGGTTCATACCTATAGAAAGAGATTATCTTTTTAAAATAGGCTGCTTGAAGTCTACTTTATAATGAACTTCCTGCTCCCACCCCCACCCCAGTGAGGTTCAGTGGAGTGGGCCTGAAATTAATGTGCATTTGGCTATGAGACTTTATGTCACCGAGTGATCTCAGAGCTATCTGTCTAGAAGTAGATACCTACCTGTACCTCAAACCAAATAGGGAGATTGAGCCCTAAGCAGAAGACATACAAATGCTGAATGTGTGCCTAATGCTCCCCCCTGCCTTTTTTTTTTTTTTTTTTTTTTTTTTTTTTTTTGCAGACTTTAACACCAAAAAGAAAAAGAAAGTGGCAGAGATATACCAGGCTCTGAACAGTGAGCCCACTGATGTGGCTGCCCTTAGACGCATGGCTATCAGTGAAGGAGGGCTCCTTAATGATGATATCAGACGGAAAGTGTGGCCCAAGCTCCTCAATATCAACACCAATGACCCACCTCCCACATCAGGTAATGGAGTAAGGGGGAGCCCATGCGGGGAGCTTATCTAGGAAGCAGGGAGGAAAGAATTCCAGAATCTTTGATTTTTGTGCTTGTTTCAAACCAAGAGTAGATGAGTAAATCTAAAGCACTTTAGGAAATACTTGGGTCCAGTCTGAAAATAAGGCCAACAGATAACTACAATTTTCTTCAAAAACGGAATGTGCTTTTATTAGGGACTAAAATATTGGCTAGGTAGGGGAGTTTATTAAAAACGTATGTTCTAGTCCAGATTCACTCGATGGGAAGTGGGTTGTAGGAATTTGTATTTTAGCAAGCACCCCAGCTGATTCCAATGTAGATGACTACATTTTGAGAAACATTGGACTGCAGGGAGAGATAATACCTCTATGGTCCTTTAAAACAAAAAACAAAAATTTTTTATTGGGATCCTTTGGAGTTCTAAAATTCTGTGATTCTAGGAAAGCTGTTATTTGACTAATTTGCAAGGCCCATGTAGTAAAAGGAGGTTTTTGGAATGCAGTTCAAAATACAAAAGACCCCATACCAGCCAGCCGCCAAAAACAAAAACCAAAAACAATAGAAAAGAAAGGACTGTGGAACAATGAATCCACTTTGTTGTTCATTCGCTTAATTCATTCACTTTATTGCTTTCCTGCCATTATGGCAAAATGCCGAGTGCTGGGGATTCTTTCATTTACTTGGCATATATTAGTTGTGCTCCAATTGTGTGCCAGGCACTGGAGGTGATTCAAACAGGACCTCTGCTGTGGAAAAGTTCACAGTGTCTTGGTGCCACTGAGTAGGTGTTGCATTGCCACTTGTCATCATCTTTGGGACTGGCTGCCTTAGAGCAGTCAGCTTTTTGTTGGAAAGCAAAGGCATTGCCACAGTCACACTCTCAATCCTGAGATGATCTTCTTTCAGATTTCAGGCTTCCCATGTTTTTTGTAAGATGAAGTCTGTGTGTGAGGAAGTATTGCATCAACTCCTCTGGTAGCATTTGATTTTGTGAGGGAAATGTACACGTATTATATAGCACTTGGTTTGGGTTGAGGGAAGTGTATATCTGTTATATAAGTACAAGGGTACTTCAGAAACTTTGTGGAAAAATAGAATTAAAAGATAATACAATTATTTCCATGAAATTTCCGAAGTACCCTCCTACATAACAGTTAGAGACTGCCTTCTTACTTTCACACTGGATTGGGTTTATCAACTGAACACTAGTTTTTTTCAGTGGTCTGTGGTTTCCGCATTCATGATTTGATTTGATCCTTATAGTAACCTGAGAGGTACAGATATGAACACTGAAATTCAGAGCAGTCCCCAGTGATGCACAGTGGCAGCCTGCACTAGGGTCTGGCCTCCTGACTTTTCTGCTGCTCTCTCCACCCAACTCTGTTGCCTCCTGGACAAACTGTGTTCCCTCCCCTTAAGGTTATCATGACTTGCATGAATCAGTGTGTGTTTGGTACTAAACTAGGAATTCTCTTCCAAATGTTGTTATCTTGAGTCATGTCCTCTTCAGGAAAAAGCCAGGTGTCTTGCAGGCTTTTGATGTCATTTCAGAATGTTTTGCTCCTGATCTGGCTTCCTAGTCATTCTTGCAATAACATGTTTCTTTTGCTCCAATAGGGAAGAACCTACGGCAGTTGAGCAAGGACTACCAACAAGTGTTGCTGGATGTCAGACGGTCTTTACGGAGGTTCCCTCCTGGTGAGAAACTCTCCAAGTCTTGCCACATTTAGAGTGAGGGTTTCTGTCCCAGTTGCACTTACTTTCTTGTGTTGGTGCTTGCCAGTCCCAGGAAGATTTTTATCCCAGTGCACAGTGTGACCTAACAGGCAGGACCCTGGCTCCCCAGGGACCTTTAGTACTCTTAATCTGCTGAGTCATTTTTTTGCTGACTCAGTCACTTTCAGACCTCCACAGTGAAAGCCTGAACCAAAAATAATTTCTCTTGGCCTAGAGGTGGTGAATAAGAGAGGGGATTTTTTGGTTTTTGTTTTTCCTTCAAGCTACGGAAGGGACTTGAAGGAAAAACAAACAAACAAAAAAATAAAGATTGTTAGAGCTATCAGTCTGGCTTTAGAGAGCAGATTGGTTTGGAACTGGACACTAATAAGAGTTATCAATGTCTTCATTTAATTAGATTTATAAATAGGGATATCTTGCATATACATATATTGGGTCCCTTGGACTGGAAGGGAGGCTGTTCCCTGCATGTTTAAAGAACCAATTCCTGGGGCCAGCCCGTGGCTCACTCGGGAGAGTGTGGTGCTGATAACACCAAGGCCACGGGTTCGGATCTTATATAGGGATGGTCGGTTGGCTCACTGGCTGAACGTGGTGCTGACAATACCAAGCCAAGGGTTAAGATTCCCTCACTGGTCATCTTTAAAAAAAAAAAAAAAATCTATTCCTAGGGCCAGCCTGTGGCTCACTCGGGAGAGTGTGGTGCTGATAACACCAAGGCCACAGGGTCGGATCCCTATATAGGGATGGCCTGTTAGCTCACTGGCTGAGCATGGTGCTGACAACACCAAGTCAAGGGTTAAGATCCCCTTACCGGTCATCTTTAAAAAAAAAAAAAAGCTATTCCTAAAACTGCCTCCCCATTCCCAGGAAGGAAAAGAATGACTGTTGTCTCTGTTTTCACAATGACAGAAGTTGGGCAACAAACCATATTATGACCTGTTTCTCTTTCTCTGGCACCTCCATTTTTAGAATTGCTGAAGGAATGAGTTCCTCTAAACCTGTTGCTTCCGTCTTCTGAAACCATGCTCTGGCTTGGATTTTGTCTGTTAAAGGGCCTTCTTTCCTGCTTGCATCCCTGCTCCCCGGAGAGGCTCTTGTGATTCCCATCAGTCTGCCAACTTGGTTTTGATAAAAGCATATGCCCATGGCCCACTCCCTTTTTCCTATCCTGCTAGTTTGGATGAGACCACATGACAGATGCCTCCCATTTTTCCCCTGGGTAACCTGTTTTCCCCTGAACCCTTTGCTTCCATTTGTGTAACATCAGTCTTTGCCATTCTCTCTGTAGGCTCAGCTTTCCATGTGGCTTCGTATTCTTCTTCGGTTCATGTTCTCCTGGGCTTGGCTGACCACTTTTATACTGAAAATTCAAACAGGGTTTAATTTTTACTGTCACTACTTTCATTACTTAACCTATCCTTGGTACTTGTTTTATTCTCTTTTCTTTTTAATTTTATCTTTTGGAGTGTTCCTTTTTTGAGAAGGGGTGGAGTAAATATGGGCAAGAGATGGGCTTTGCTCTTACCTTAATCCCTTTGTTCAATTCAGTCTGGGTCCTTACATTAACTGTTTTCTCTCACAAAATGTTTTTAGCTGTAAAAACTAATGATGTAGGAAAGCCATGCTGTGTGCATTCTTCTAAAGCAGTTCACAAGGCCAAGGTTTGGCATTCTCACAGTAAAAGCCAGATGAGCCGAGGAGCTGCACTGACCCCTGGCAGGACTAGTTTCATGCTCTGAAAGAGTTCCTGTGATAGGCTCCCCTGTTTCCAGCTGCATCTTTGGATCAAGAGATCAGTCCTTCCTGTAATATTTGGTATGTTTTGGAAGGGAACATGGAGCTTTTTGAAAGTTTTATTTTTATATAATTTTGCACTTACCAAAAAATTGCAAAAATAAGACAAAGAATTCCCTGATACCTTTTACCCAGATCTCCTCATGTGATAACATTTTACTGTGTTTGCTTTATTAACTGATTTCTCTCTTCCCTCCTTCATGTACACACACACAAATTTCTGAACTATTTAAGAATAAATTGCAAACATGGTACCTTTTTACCCCTAAATATTTCAGGATGTATTTCCTAAAAATAAGGCTCTTACATAATTACAGTACACTTACCAAATCAGTAACAACATTGAAAAATACTATTATCCACAGATTTTATTCAGATTTCACCATTTATCCTAGTCATGTCCCTTATAGGAAAAGGAAGTACAAACTGATGCATTTTCCATTCAATCATCATATCTCTTTAGGCTCCTTTAATCTGGAACAATTCCTTTATATCTTATGACTGGCCAGTTATTTTGTTGAATTTCCCTTACTTTGGGTTTGTCTGATATTTCCTCATGATGAGATTCAGGCTTATGCACTGTTGATAGGAATTCTGCAGACATGATGTTAAGCTCATCAGCACGTGATATGAGGAGGCACGTGCTGTCCAGTAGTCCCACTACCAGGTATTAACTGTGAGGACTGGGTTAGGATGTTGTCTTCAGGTCTCCCACTGAAGGTTGCTAGTGTGTGGCTCTTTCCTATAGGTCAGCTGGTATCGGCAGTGTGTGGGTCTTGATATATGTTGCCAAATTGTTTGTAATTCATCTTTTATGGAACACTGAAAATCCATTGCTGGCCTTCTTCCTAACTTCCTTGTTACTCTAGGCTGCTTGCTGTGGTCAAATACACATCCCCACCTCCTCTCCACAGGCATGCCAGACGAACAGAGAGAAGGGCTCCAGGAAGAACTGATCGACATCATCCTCCTCATCTTGGAGCGCAACCCTCAGCTGCACTACTACCAGGGCTACCATGACATCGTGGTCACTTTTCTGCTGGTGGTAGGCGAGAGGCTGGCAACATCCCTGGTAGAAAAATTGTCTACGCACCATCTCAGGTACCAGTGCAGAGGGACTTTAGAGGATGGGTATCACTTCTCAAGCTCCCAGGGGGTTAGCTCCTTTGTCCATTTTCTAGTCAGTTTTTTTTTTTTTTTTTTTTAAAGATGACCGGTAAGGGGATCTTAACCCTTGACTTGGTGTTGTCAGCACCACACTCAGCCAGTGAGCGAACCGGCCATCCGTATATGGGATCCGAACCCGGGGCCTTGGTGTTATCAGCACCGCACTCTCCCGAGTGAGCCACGGGCCGGCCCATCTAGTCAGTTTTTTCAGTGGTTTGAGCCCACTCCACTTGCCACCCTAATCTGACTGTTTAGTCTGACCAAGCTCATTGAATTGTCTTCCTCTAGGGATTTCATGGACCCAACCATGGACAACACCAAGCATATATTAAACTATCTGATGCCCATCATTGACCAGGTGAATCCAGAACTCCATGACTTCATGCAGAGGTATATATGTGTCTATATTTATGTGTATATATACACACACACACACACACATCTTAAACTCTCTCCTAGCTTTTATTTCTTCATCGTAGTCTAGTTCAGTTTCATCATCATCTTATATTAATTAGTGGAAGTTCTTCTGAGTTGTCCTTTCCAATCACCAGCAATTGGATAATTCAATTCTGTACACAGTTTTAGAGCACACTTTGAGTTCTTTGCTTTTTTGAGGGTAGAAGGATGACACAGCGCATGCCTTGAGGAGTTTACATCTAGTGGGGAGATGTGGACAAGGTAAGTATGCCACGGTAGACTTTGAGGTTATCATTGAAAGAGAAGTAAAAAGTTCTGTGGGATCCAGAAGAGAGGACAAGGCCATCTGTGGGTTGTTTCCCAAGTACCAAAGAGAAGAAATATTTCTTTACAAATCTCGTGTGATGTTTTTTTTCCTCCTCTGTTTAGTTGGAGATGTGTCCTTGGCCAGTGCCTCACTTAAAAATAAAAAATAATAACAGTTTTATTTTAAGATGTTTCAGTGGTCTCATGTTAGCTGAACAATTAACACAGTTGTGTTTTTAAGCCTGAGATTATGTCCCCTGTGCCCCCCAAAAGAGTAAGACTTTCTCAGAAGGAGAATCATGGGAAAGTTCTGTAGAAACAACTGCTTTTTGTTTCTGTAGTTGACATTTGTTGGCCATTAGGAGAGCACTGAGTGAGATAATGCAGCCAAGACCCTGTTGTGGTATTAGTGTCATGGTACATTTTAAAGATTTTGTATTTTGTGAGGGGAAGGTGTTGAATTCCTATGTGGCCAAATTTTCCAGAAAGCATATTTCCAAATGCTTCCTTTTCACCAGCGCTGAGGACAAAGAAGGCCCACAGAGAGGGAAGGGATGACCCAGCAGGGAACCTAACATCTGGATTTCCTTTGCTTCTAGTGCTGAGGTGGGGACCATCTTTGCCCTCAGCTGGCTCATCACCTGGTTTGGGCATGTCCTGTCTGACTTCAGGCACGTCGTGCGGTTATATGACTTCTTCCTGGCCTGCCACCCTCTGATGCCCATTTACTTTGCAGCTGTGGTAGGTACAGACCATGAGCCAGCAACTGGGTTCACCATCACTCGTCCCAGCTTGATCATTTTCCCTGAAGGGAAACCTGGTGATTATGGAAAGATGCAAAAGATGGCGTTTCCCAGGCTGGTATCCCTGGACTGCATTCTGTTTAACGTTAACGGGGTTGTCATGGGAAAAAAAAAAAAAAGTTGGGAATTGCTGGTTAAACAAAGTTAAACAGATTTCTTTACTACGTGACTCTTCTGATTCTTTAAAATTCTGATAATGTGCATTGTGAATTGTCAGTGTTTCTATTGACATCTCCTGGAACTGTGTTCAGCTGATGAACACAATTAGGGAAACAGTATTACAAATTGCCAACTCCAGGTTTAAGAAAAGAAGAGATCTGGTGTTATGATAGAAAAGTGAGGTTGGCTGCCTGGCTAGCTCAGTTGGTTAGAGCATGATGTTATAACACCAAGGTCAAGGGTTTGGATCCCTGCACCGGCCAGCTGCCAAAAAAAAAAAAAAAGAAAAGTGACGTAGCTGGTGGTAGAGAGTGGGGTCTGAATGGTGGATTGGAGGTGGGGACTCAGGGAAATTCTTGACTGTTCACTGGTGCCATCAGCAGCTGTGGATTTGTGGGCCAGCAGTCAGAAGGAAGATGTTCAGAGGGGACAAAACCATTCTCTCTACTGTTCTGAACCATATCTAATGTGCTGGAGCTCCAGGAACCTCCCAGCAATCCCTCCCCTTTTGTTCCTGCTAAAAGAATCTCCTTCATTACTTTCAAGATTTTGAGGGACACTTGAGCAGACCACTGTGCCTGGAAGGTCTTAGATTATAATTGGTTAGCCTTTCACATCATGGTGTGGAAGTTTGCCTGCAGTGGGAAGGGCCAGCCCACTAGGAACAGCACTGAGAGTATGTACACTATTACTTTCTGGATGTATACGAGAGTTTGCTGAACATTCAGGCTGTGCGCTGTTACCAAGTTAAATTCATCTCTAAAGAGAATGAAATGCGAGTGGCCCAGGCCTTGTGCGTCTGGTCTCTGATGCAAGGCCTTATTGCCTCCCTGCAGATCGTGTTGTATCGAGAGCAGGAAGTCCTAGAATGTGACTGTGACATGGCCTCAGTCCACCACCTGTTGTCCCAGATCCCTCAGGACCTGCCCTATGAGACGCTGATCAGTAGAGCAGGAGACCTCTTTGTTCAGTTTCCCCCATCCGAACTTGCTCGGGAGGCAGCTGCCCAGCAGCAAGCTGAGAGGTGAGTGAGGCTGAGGCTCTTGCTGCACTGGGCAGTTGTAAAGGAGAAATGAGGGAAGATGTGTATGGGGAGACGGGGCTGGGAGCAAGTTTCCAGAGATCTAAGCCTCTGGCAGCAGAATGCCCACTTTAGCCTTCATGGGTCTGTATCCAGAAGAGCTTTCTGAGCAGCGGATGGTTCTGCCCCTGGCCTGTTTAGTATAGTTTCTCTTTCCTTTTCTTCTCCTTTCATACCATTTCTGTCTTTCTGTCTTCTTCCCCTACAGAACAGCAGCCTCTACCTTCAAAGACTTTGAACTGGCATCAGCCCAGCAGAGGCCTGACATGGTGCTGCGGCAGCGGTTTCGGGGACTTCTGCGGCCTGAGGATCGAACGAAAGATGTCCTGACCAAACCAAGGACCAACCGCTTTGTGAAACTGGCAGTGATGGGGCTGACAGTGGCACTTGGAGCAGCTGCATTGGCTGTGGTGAAAAGTGCCCTGGAGTGGGCCCCTAAGTTTCAGCTGCAGCTGTTTCCCTGAGAGCCAGGGAAGACACTTCCTCTTACATTACGTTAAGGTCTCACCCTTCCATGGAAGGATTGGGAGGGGTGGAATTTCCTTTATTAAAAGGGTTTCTGTCAAGGGTTTTCTATTCCTGCCACCCTTCCCTGCCTGTCCGTGTTTGCCTTTGCTTCAGAGGCCAAAAACAGGGCCTGCCTGACACTGAGGGCACTTGGGGACCTGGGGATAGAACTCTTTTCCCCTGCCCACTGGACTTCTGAGTGGGCTCTCTGCCACCTCCCCTTGCATTGAAGGAAATGCTCCAGCTTTATCTCCCAGCTGCTTTGGAGCCTGCTGGGCCTGGACTGCCCTGGTTACTGGGGAACCTTCTGGCTGCCCAGTAGAAAGTAAGAGACATGGAATGTTATCTTCGCAGCTCCTTATGTCCTGTCTGCTTCAGATGGACGAAAAAGGAAGGGCCTTAAGAAGTCGGGCCTTGGAATGAAAGCGAGAGGGCCAAGGACTCTAGCCTGGGAACAAGATTGGCCCCTCCTAAGAGCAGCTCCGTGAGCTGGTCAGAAATCAGAGAGACTGACATGGACTGGTTTACTAGTTAAGTCTACCTGTTTTCAGCTAGAAATTACGTGTGCATTTCCAGTCAAGCGGGAAGGAATGTTGACTTTAGGGCCTAGGCCTAGACTGGCTCTGCCTTTTTTCCTCCCCATTCTCTTCTACAAGCCACACGGCGTTACTTAGAACAGACACTTTTATTACTATTTTTAGAATTATATACACCCAATGTGTAAATTACCCTGACTTTAAAAATAATAGTTCCTCTGTGGAAAAAGTAGTTCTCATCAAAAAGATGAGCTTCTAAGATCCTGAAGTTTACTTTCTGCTAAATTGTTTGACATTTCACTTTAGCCAGAGTTGCTACTTGTAAACAACCCTACACTTCCAAAGTGCCCACATCCTAACAGGCTTTCCTTCTTTCCTGTTTTCCTCAAATCACCCTTCTACTTCCAAATAGATACCCACTCACTGCTGTGGCATCGTTTTTTGTGTCTGATTTATCTCCTCAATTGCTGGCCTCTCCTGCCTGGTTGGAAATGTCACTGGAAACTTGGCTGGCACCAAGAAAGGCACAAACTGTAGTCTGAAGAGCCTGGCAGGATCCTGGAACAGCCATCCCCCCTGCCCCGGGCTTCTCTGAGGATTCTCCAGGCCTCAGTCCTTCTGGGACAGCTTTCCTGTAAGCAAAGCCAGGTAACTCTGGCTTGAAAAAAAAAAAAGTGCCTTTTGCTGCTTTAAAGAATTGGGGTATATAGTATGAAGCAGCCATATACTTTTATTGGCCTGGTCTTTGCTGGGTACTGTTCTCTCTTGGCAGGTGTTTTCTTAAAGTGAACATGCCGGAAGCACTCTGCCCCACCATATCCAGATGTCCACATCATCCTGCATGCCCACTGTGTGCAGAGGGGAAGGCATGCAGTGGGCCAGGCAGCCGCGAGCTCAGAGCAGTTCAGAGAGGTGTCTACGCTGAGTTACACTAAGCACTTTAAAAACAGAACAAACTCAAAGTGATAGGTCGTTCTCCACAGCAGGACCGCCACCTGGGATGAGTGGGATGTGGACGGATTAATTTATAAAGTGGTGGATTCAAGACAAAGGAAGTTCTTACAGGATCCAGAGGTGGTGATGTGTCAGTTATTTCCAGTCTTCTCCCACCACAAGTTTGTCCTCTTGTCATCTTTACAAACGGGCAGCAGCATCTGCCCTTCCTGAGACAAGCACTCGAGCCTGTTTGTAAACACCGAAAGAAAGGATGGGAAGAGGAAAGGAGGCGTGTGTGACCAGGGTCCCAAGGCCACAGGTGTTTGGATCCCAAGAAGCAAGTGTTATTTGCTTGTATTGTGGCCTAAGGAGAAAGTTTGTTTTATAGCTTTTGCTGACACCAGGATTGTCCCCTGCTGTTGAGAAGAAAGCATTATCTATTTATCTTCAGGTGGTTTACTTATTCTGTAAAGAATATGTGTAAATATTTTGTACAAAACCCTGTATAAAATAAACAGCCATATATGGTTACTAATCATCTCTGCCGTCATTCTGTCGTTGCCCACCACTTTTTGGGAGTGGACTCTGCTCTTAACCATCTGGCCTCGATGCTCCCCCACCTTCCACCCCAGGCCGAGGACTGTGCTGTGGTCTGTGGACTCTTGGTTGCCCTTGACTTGCCAGGAGACCATGGGCAATACCCGCAGACCTGTTGCTGTTTCCCCTGCAAGAGGTATGACCTGCACACTCCAGCTGCTGCCTGGGGCACTGCCACAGTTAGGCAACGCAAGTGGAGTGGGGTACTAGTGTGGGGTGCTCTTGACTGTTTTTCACACTGTTCTGCGTATGCATTTAGCTGTAAAGGCTGCATCTGGTTTGGAACCTAACCAGAGCCTGAGGTGAATTCAGCTCTTCCTCCACGTGTAATCTCCATCTACAAAGGAGCTGTGCAGAGCTGTTCGTGCCCAGCTTCTCAACATCCTCTTAACACTCCCAGCTGCTGGGTAGTGGCAGCCAGAGCAGTGCCAAGAGCCTGTCACCTCCACCCTGGGGATGGGTCCATCGAGGAGGCAAGAGTCTTTGTTTGGGCAGTTTATTAATGTTTCCTGGCCCAGAGGGGAGAAGTGAATGGGCCCAAGGCTGAGCTGGCAACGCTCAACTCCTTGACACTGTCCCACCACATAGGCCAGGGGCCATGCTGCCCTTTGATGACAGTCATGGAGTACACAGAGCTGGCCAGGGCACTGCCCTATCCCTGGGAGCTCACACCAGAGAGTCACACTGAAGGAGCAATTTGAGTGGCAAATTCAGAGGCAGTTTCATGGGAGTTGATGGTTAAATGTAAAGAATAAGAAGAATTCTGATAGAGAATTGAAGGAAAGGGATGTCTTTGTCCTGGGCTCCTAAAACCCTGGCATTTCCTGAATGATGATGTCTTATTATTTTTAATGATCCCCCTTTTTAAAAAAATTATTTTCAATAATTACATAATTATGTGGTACATATAATTTGATACATGTATATACAGTGTGTAATGATCAAATGGGGTAATTGGGATATCCATCACTTCAAACATTTATCATTTCTTTGTGTTGGGAACATTCCAAGTCCTCTAGCAACTTGGAAATACATAATAAAGAGGGCCAGCCCGTGGCTTACTCGGGAGAGTGCGGTGCTGATAACACCAAGGTCCCGGGTTCAGATCCTATATACGGATGGCCGGTTCACTCACTGGCTGAGCGTGGTGCTGACAACACCAAGCCAAGGGTTGAGATCCCCTTACCGGTCATCTTTAAAAAAAAAAAAAAGAAAGAAATATATAATAAAGTATTATTAACTGTAGTCACTGCTGTGCTATCAAACACTAGGACCTATTCCTCCTATTTTTGTACCCATTAACCAACTTCTTCCTGTTCCCCTCTCCCCAGTGATCCCCTTTTGATCCCACCTAGGTTTATGCTAATGGGATAAGGTGGGACCCCCTAGACAGAGTTAGGATGGGGCTGGTCACCAGAAAGACCAAGTGATCAGAGGGTGGGAACTTTCAGCCCCATGCATTGACCTCCTAGGAGTCGGGGGCACTGGAGATTGAGCACTATAAAAATTTGAATGAGATTTGGTGAGCTGCTGGCTCGGTGGGTTCACATCCAGAGGAGGCATGGGGCTTCATGCCCCTTTCCCCCGGTACCTTGCCCTATTCATCTCTTGCATTTGGCTATTCCTTCATTGTATCCTTTATAATAAACCAGTACATGTAAGTACAGTTTTCCTGAGTTCTGTGAGTCATTCTAGCAAGTTATTGCACCTGAGGGGGTGGGGTCATGAGTAGCCTGGGCACCCCATCTGTGGCTGTCATCTGAAGAGGAAGCAGTCTTGTGGCACTGAGTCCTTTAGCCTGTGGAAGCTGATGCTAACTCCAGGTATATAGTATCGACCTGAATTGAATTGTTCGTCACCCAGGTGGTGTCAGAGAATCAGAGATGTACTTTCAGAAGACACCACATTGTATGCAAGGCTGAGGTGGAAATACCACCTGGGTAAAAAGAGTGGGTGTTCTACAGACAGTCCAGGAGGACGTCGTTGGTGGAAGGGGTTCTGGGCCAGGGGCAGTTCTGAACAGGTGGGAAAGAATTGCAACCCCTCTGCAAGTAACGTGGGGTGTGAGGATGGGCCATGACCAAAGCTGGGTTTGGAGAGAATTATTGGCAGCCTGGTCTAGGACTGAGGTCTAGGCGTGTCCCTTCCTTCCCAGCTGTGGGAGCTTATGCAAGTCACTGCCTCTGCGACTCATTGCCCATAACAGTGAAATAGGGATTAATCCCATCCTGCACAGAGGGTTTAATAAAATGGTGTTTGTGAAGGTGCTTTACAAACTGTGAAGTTGTGCTAGTGTTGATTCCGCTTTGGTGAACCTTTTACTGGTCAATAAACACCTTTAACTTACTCTGCACTTGGGTCCCTATGCTCATCCAGGGATTAAATGGTGACTAGAAAAAAGAGTAGGCCAGAGGCTTGTGCCAAATCCAACTAGGAGATGGGGCCTGAGGCTCAGTCTGACTTTATCTTCTCTCCCCTGGTCCACATGTTCTGCTAGTGGCTGCTGCTGCCTTTTTCCCAGTCCTCACAAGGGCCCCTACTCCTTGGGAGCCTTTTCTCCAGACTTTGTGCAGGCCAGGCTTTGGGCTCGCCTCCAACCTCCTGTACTTTAGGTGAGTGGCTTTCATGCCAGCCCCAGAGCCTAGGGAAAGACACTAGCTCTGGCACAGCTGCAGGGTCTGTCCTCAGCTCGCTGCCCACAACAGCAGCAGCTGCTCTGTATCTCAGCAATGGGCTTCTACTCAACTTCACCTTACCCTTGTGTCGCACAAGTACATCCAGGACATGCTGCTGCTTCCTCGGGTAGGTGGCTTGAGTGCAAAGGCCGCGTGGTTTGGTTTTCAGTCTGCCCTGGAGAGTTGCCACTGGGCTCTCAAGGTCTGGGGCCTGGCATGGGTGACCCTGTGGGAGGGGGAGGCACCTCCACCTGTGCCTGCTGTAGACATCACTTTGAACCTGCCCTTCACCCGCTGGCGTGGTAAGTATGGAGCTGAGGCTGGAACCCCAGAACTGCCATTTGGCTGCAGCAGATTCAAACTTGCTGCTGTGCTGGCGTGGATGGGGTGGGCCAAGTGAAGACACAGCCAGAGCAGCCCCTCTGCCTGTCTCATCCATTTTTTTGATTTTTGTTGTTATTGTTGTTGTTGTTGTTGTTGTTTGTTTTGCAGCTGGCCTGTATGGGAATCCAAACCCTTGACTTTGGTGTTACAAAGCCACACTCCAACCAACCGAGATTACCAGCCGGCCCTCATCCTCACTTTTGATGCAGCCATGGGTAAGGAAATACAGATGCTCCTTCACTAGGATGGGGGCACGTCCCGACAAACCCACCATAAGTCGAACTGTCATAAGCTGGGGACCATCTGTGTGCGTCCCTTTGTGCTTAGCACTCGTGCAGAGGTGCAGGGCACGGAAGGGCCTCCACGTGAGGCGTCGTGGGGTGACAGTGCAGCAAACTGAAGGGCATGCACCCCGTGAAGAGGGGTGACATCCACACGACTCCCTTTCTTCCACATGGAAATGACGACCCAGGACTACCAAGCTTTGACTTTTTCCAGAGAATTTGAACATCTAGATTTTAATGTAGTAAATAATTTTGCCAATTTTAAAATATTGGGGCTGGCCAGTTAGCTGTTAGCGCAGCCTTATAATACCAAGGTCATGGGTTTTGGTCTCTGTATGGGCCAACTGCCTAAATAAAATATTGGTAAATTCACACTTTCTAAAACATTGGGTGGGCTGGTTACAGCCTGTGGCACCCAGAGAATGGTGTCTCCTTTTCTCTGGTGCCCAGACTCCTGAGAGATGCCAAACCATGTCCTGGGAGGATGACAACAATCTGGTCTGATAGTGTCTGCCCGAGCTGGGCCCATCGTACGCACTTGCAGGCCAGCTATCCTCAGCTTGTCCTGTTTTCTCCCAGTTGGTGGCTCCTCCTGACCCCTTCTGCTCACAGAGTTGGGGGGGCTGCCTGAGTATGCCCTTCATCGGCTATGACAGCTGTCCTGAGCCAATGCTGGCAGAGTTAGGAGGCACTCAGTCTACTCACACCTCTACCTCTGCTCACAGCCCCTGGGGCCAACTCTCTTGAGTCTTGGCATCCAGCGACAGGGTGGCAATGCCTTTTCAGGGGCTAGAACAGACCCTTCTCTGCAAAACCACATGCCCCAATGTCTGGAGTCTGAAGCCTGGAACCTGGAGCCCAGGCCCTGAACAGTAGAGGTGCCCTCTGCCCGTTGTGATGATGACCACATTGAAGTGCAATGTGTTAGGCATCAAATACCAGATCTCAACAGGGGACAGGGGATCACAGAACAGACATCCCAGGATTGTGTTTTATTAATCTCTGACCAGCACAGAATGGGTACTAATAAACACTGCCATATCAAGGATTTGCCATCTTGCCTGAGATGTTAAAATTAGGATGGACAATCTCATCCCTCAATTGCAGCAGCTTCATCTGTTCCTGAAATACCTCTGCTCACTATATCTGGATGCCCACTGAGAGGTCAAAAGGGGGTGGCAAAACTCTCCTGGCAGCCTGTAGCTGCTGCCTCAGCCCCCTCCAAGCCCAAGCTGATCCGCTGACCCTTCTTTGCAGACTCTTGACACACTGTGAACCCTGCCTGTCCAGCCTAATGTTGACCTGATGTTGGACACAGCATGCCAAGTCTGGTACAAGGCTCCCAGTGCTCAGTCACAGCCTCATTCTACCATTGAAAGGGGCCAACAAATTGACATCCTGATGCAATTCCCAAAGAGCTCAGATCCTGTCCATGTGTAGAGCCCCAGCCCATGACATCACATACTCATTCCATCCTAGAAAACTGTTTTAATCAACATACACAGTCAGCAGAGAGGGAGATGTAGCAGCTGGACTGGATAGGCTGTGCTTTCAAAACTGCCCGGTCTCCCTCTTGGTTCCAAACAGGTTAGCAGCAGTTCTAAGAGGCCCAGGGTCTCCAACAGCAAAGGCAGAAAAAGGTCACCCCAGAGAGCCAACAGGGGAAGGGGTGAAGCTGTGAATGCTTGGTGTTCAGCAGACAAGGGTGGTGGGGGGAGGAGTGTGGGGTCACATGGAAGCTCACAGAGGTTCCATCCAGCAAGGCCTCTGGCCAGGGGCTGTGTTTAAGGCTGGGGTCAAGCAGAGATGGAGCCGCAGAGATGAGATGAGAGGTCTGGCTGGCAAGTCCCAAGGAAAGGACAAAGGCACTGGGGCAGATGAGACCACGGACAGCAGTCAGCTCAGGTGGGGCCCCTGTGACACCTACAGCACACAAGGCCATCCACGCAGCTGAGGGGCCTTGGCCTCAGCAGGGCCCCGCCTCGACTAACCACAAAGGCAGAAAACAGAGCCAAAGTCCCAAGCCCAGCCCTGCCCCACAGCAGCCTGGGCACTTGGCCATCTTCAGCTCAGTGGCAGTTCTGACAACTTGGGTGGCAAGGAATCCCATCCACCCGGCAGCGGCAGCCCCCGCTGATGTCTCCTGGGCCCTAGAGGATGGGAGAAAGAGAAGAGAATGTCAGGGCAGTGAAAACAGACTGTCCCCCTGCACTACTCCTTCACTCCCCCAAAGCCGAGCGCTGTCCCACTGCAGGTCCTCCTGTTAAGAATGGCCTTCTTGGCCTCAGCTACCTGAAGGAGGCAGTCATTAAGGCCTTTTTGGCTCCCAAAGCACCATCTACCATCCCTAGACCCAGAGTAGGGAAGGGATCTGGCCACTGTCTACATCTCCTGGGTGGGTCAGCACGCTGGCAGCGTGAGAGGGGGCGGCTTCCTCTGCCTCTGTCTCTCTAAAAGTCCACTAACATGTAACATGGCCCCCAGTTCCAGGAACACACCCCTAACAATGAAAGCCACCATTTACGGAGTGCTCAGGTACTCTGACAGGTACCTGCGACAGGTACTCTGCTAAGCACTTCTTTTGCTTTTTTCATTTGATTCTGACAACAAGCCCGAGACAGGCTCCGCTATCATCCCCATTTCACAGAGAAAGAAACTGAGGCTCAGAGAACTGAATAACAGCCTAATCACACAGCCAGGATACACCAGAGCCAGGGAGTCAGTCCACCTGTGACTCCAGAATGAACCTTTACTCGCTGTGCTCCAGGGCAGGGTGGGTAAACTTCTTCTGTAGAGGGTAGGTCATTTTAGGCTTGGCAGGCCATGGGTCTCTCCTTGTGTAGTGCCACAGACAATATGTAAATGAACGAGCATGGCTGTACTCCAAGAGGACTTTATTTATGGACACTGAAATATGGATTTCATATAATTTTCACATGCCATGAAACAGTAGTCATCTTTTAATACTTTTTCCACCATGTAAAGAAGTAAAAAGCATTTTTACATTTGCAAGCTGCACAGATACAGGCAGGGGGTTAGATTTGGTCCACAAGCTGTAGTTTTCCACGCCCTCCTCTAGGGCAGGCCCCACAAGGGCACCCTCCCTACAATACCCCAAGGACTTACCCCAGGACCCCAGCGTGGGCCCTTGGTGACCCAGCAGATCTCGGTGTGGCAAACAGTGCAGCGGATCCAGTCGCAGCCGTCCTTCTTCTGCACCACGATCTGGCACTGTGGGCAGTGCATGGCCTCGCCCTGCTGCAGCATCAACTGGAGCAGAGCTGGCGCTGACCTCAGGGTCAGCCTGGCCCCGAGCCCCGGCTTCCCTGCTGCCCAGAGAAACCGCCACCCCTCTGGAGCTGTGGACCCACTCTCCTCCACTTCTCCACCTAGGCCAGGCTTTGGCCAGCCACACTCCTTGTTCCTGTGGTCTCCTCCCTCCACCCAGACACTCTTCCCGCTGCTCGCCCCTGACTGCTTGGCCTAAGTCCCATCTCAGAAGGGAGGCCCTTGCTCAGCCTCTAGGCACTTTCTGAGAAGCTCCCACCCCTCGCCTACCCACCAGGCCCTCAGCCCTGTCCCAGCCTCACCCTCAGCATCTCCGTTGTCTGCCGGGCAGCCACGTCATTCTGAGCCCGCAGGGCCAGGTCATCCTGATACTCCTTGCAGTTCATCTGCTCATGGATGGCCTGCAGGGAAGTGAGGGGCTCAAAGTGAGAAGGTTCTCCAGGGAGTTAAGAAGCTGGGAGAAGTGAGGGGCAGAGCAGGTACCTACATAAGCACCTAATGCCTAGAGGTGTCATCAGTGACTGGGCTACACCCATTCTACAGAAGAGGACACTGAGGCCAGGCAGGTGAAGCCAGGGTCACATGTAATAACAACATATACTACTTATTTGTTTTAAAGCCTGATGGGCACGAAAATCCCTACAGCACCTCTCCCACAAGCTGCAGCCCCTACGTCTCTGCCTAGAATCTGTCCCAGTTACAGGCCTGATGCTTTGAGACTGAACTTGTGTAAGCCACGTCTGAGACTGGATTCCAGACCTGTCTACCTGCTCCTCACCTTAACGGTCAACTTTTGACAAGATGGGGGCAGGGATGGGCCTGAGGGAAGCATCAGGCAGGGCTCAGTCTGGGTTTAGAGTCAGAACTCAGTTCAGGATAGAGGTTAAAATTTGGTCTGGATCAGGGCTTGGTCTATGGGGTCCGGGCTCAGTCCAGAGCCTAGCCAGGCTCTCTCACTGACATGCAGCTCTAAGACATAACAACCAGGCCAATATCACAGCTCCCTTCCCAGGAGAACAAGCACTGAATTGTACTGAGCTCCTGACAGGACCAGGGTGACCAGGCAGCGTGGGTCCCCATCTCCACCTTACAGAGCAGGCAGTTGACGTGGAAACACACGGGGCACGTGAACTCGTTGACATCATCATCAACAATGCACCATCCCTTGCAGTCCGGGGTCTTGCAGTGGTAGCTGAGGGCACTGCGGTTTTCAGCAATGGAGATGCCCAGGTCCAGAAACCGCTGGTAATCCTCGGGAGTCAGGAGCTGCCAACAGACCACTTTCTTGTTGCTCAGGTTCAGCACGCCTAACAAGTAGCCCTCCTTGCCACCAAATATGCTCCAGGAAGCGCATAAGCCTCAACACATCCCCAGGCTCTTTTCTTCACGAAACAAACCCTCTCAGTATTTAAAAACTCCATTCAAAAAGTGCATTTAAAAAGCTCTGTAGATGGATGATGGTGACTGCACAACAACGCAAATGTACCTAATGCCACTGAACTGTACACTTAAAAATAGTTAGAATGGTAAATTTTATGTTATGTATATTTTAATACAATTTAAAATGAACAACAACAAAATAATAAACAATGTGAGGGAAGATGTGGTTAAACAAGCACCCTGAGAAAGCAGTGCAACAGTAACATCTCAGCCATCCCAGACTTTCTGACCTTTGGCACCCACCTCACTTCTACAAGTTTACCCTAAGAAAATAATATATAAGAAGAGGCACCATGCAAAATGTTCCTTGACGGGCTGGCCCGTGGCTCACTCAGGAGAGTGCGGTGCTGATAACACCAAGGCCATGGGCTCGGATCCTATATAGGGATGGCCGGTTTGCTCACTACCTGAGCGTGGTGCTGACAACACCAAGCCAAGGGTTGAGATCCCCTTACCAGTCATCTTTAAAAAAAAAAAAAAAGAAGAGATATAAAGAGGATCTATGCCACAGAGATTCATAATAATCTTTAGAAAGGTTTTGTAGCAAAACAGCAAAAGCTTTGCCAATAAACATACACAATACACAATAAGGTAAAAGTATAATTTCTGATTTCCCTTTTTATTTGTCTCCAAATGTTATATGATACTAACAGCATTATAACAATAAAGAGAATTTAGGGAAAAGTAGTTTCAGCTGATTATCATCATCATCGCCTGGGCAAATTTTTTAAAAAAGTATTTTAGGGAATTGTGCTGGAATAGGGGTCTTCTGCTTCCTTGTTTTTGTAAGAACCCAAATGCCCCAAGGGATCACACCCTGATCACATAAGTCCTTCTCGGCCACACCCCATCATGGCGCTGGTTGCCCTCTAAGTAGGGATTGTATTTTAAGCCAATCAGCCTTCCCTAGAAGCCCTATATATATGTGTGTGTGCCGCCTAATAAACAAGCTCTCTCCAGTGGATCGTCAACTGGTGTCGACTCGTCCTTTCATTTGGTGCCGAAACCCTGGACGGAGCTTCTCTAGAGCGGCAACACCTTCCAAGTTGCCCCTCGGGGCTCCCTCGAGCTGTAACACTTTTCAAATCGCAGTGGCAGCACTTTCCAAGTCGCCCCTGGGGAACTCCGTCCCACCAGGACTGGCCTCCCTTCCACCGCTCACCACTGACGGTCCACCCTCGTCCATTCTTTTCGGCGCTGGCTCCTTCCACTCACCACCGGCTCATCATTAGGTAAGCCCCCTTTCCTAAAGGGCACCGGCCCTTTTTCAGGCTACCACAGGGAGTCTAGATCGTCTGGTAGCCCCTAACGCCCATACCCCACCCTACCACGGTCTTCATGACCACCATAAATTCCCGAACTATAACAGGTTCCAAAGCCCCGGTAAACTTTTACTTTTATTTTTGGAGGTTAAAAGCCCCATTCTGTTCTCTCCTTCACCCTCCTGTCCACCACTCTCTTCTCTCCACTTCCCGGGTCCGGGACCCGACCAGAAAATCCTGGCGCTAGGTTCCTTCAGGCACCGGGCTTTTGCCCTAGAGAAGTGGAGGTCTGAGTGACCACCCACACCTCCCTTCTCTCCTCCTGGTTCATACCTGAACCTGCCGGGACTGACGTGACCTACTGGGGACGCCCTCTAGGATCCTGCCTTTCCCAACCGGCAGAAGGATCTGTCCTATCACTAAATCTCTGTCCGATTTCTGTCTAAATTCCCATTAAGAGACCAGAATGGGTGCTTCCTCCTCCTCCCTAGGGGACTCTCCACTTCAATGCCTTCTGAAAAACCTCAGATATTGAGCCCAAACTCCTCACCAAATTCTGTACACAAGATTGGCCTTATTATCCTTTAGATAATCAAAACACATGGCCCCCTGAGGGCACACTAGATCCTAACATTCTACGAGACCTCTTTACTGCCAGCACCTAAAAAAATGGAAGGAGATCCCCTACATCGAGGCTTTTCGCCTCTTGGCTCAGAACCCCGCCCTCTGCTCCTCCTGTGCTCCCTCTCAAGTCCTTTTAGCCTGTCACCCCTCGATTCTTCCACCTTCGACCCTGCTGATGAACCCCCACCCTACCGATCTCCTCCTCCCCCAGCGCCTCCAGCGCCTGCTCCTCCTCCCCCGTCATCCGCGTCACCTTCTGCACCTCCTGTGCCATCCACTCCCCCGTCTTTACCCTCACCTACTCCTGACCCACTAAGCCCCCCTTTCACCCGTTCCCGAGGACCCCCCCTGCCCCTTTAACAATCGCCCCACTACGTGAGGTAGCTGGGGCTGAAGGAGTAGTTAGGGTCCATGTTCCCTTTTCCCTAGCTGACCTTACAGAATTAGAAAAAAGACTAGGCTCTTTCTCTACAGACCCTACCACCTACATTAAAGAATTCCAATGGATCCTGCAGGCCTACAGCCTCACACATCATGACATCTTCATGCTCCTAGCCAATACCCTCCTCCCTGAGGAACGCCGCAGGGTCTGGGATGCAGCCCATACCCATGCCACTGACACCCATCGTACCAATCCAAATCACCCGCCAGGCCCCCAAGCAGTCCCAGAACAGGAACCTAATTGGGATTATAACACAGCCCAGGGAATCCAGGCTCGAGACCGTTTTGCCTCTTGCTTAATAATTGGCCTCAAAAAATCGGCTCGCAAGGTCGTCAATTTCCAAAAAATTCAAGAAATTGTCCAAAAAGAGGAAACTCCCTCCGAGTTCCTCAATAGATTAACTCAGGCCTTTCAACAATACACTAACTTAGTCCCCAACTCAGAAGATGGCCAGCATGTCCTTATGACCTATTTCCTGGCACAATCCTACCCCGACATTAAAACTAAACTTAAAAAATTAGAGCAGGGTCCTGCAACCCCTCAGACCGAAATCCTGTCAGTGGCCTTCAAGGTTTTTCATAATCGGGAGGAGGAAAAAGAACGTCGAAAACAAAAGGCCGACCACGCCAACTTCCAGATGTTGGCCCAGCTTATCAAAACCCCTGGGCGCCCTCCCACAGCCTCCACCTCTAAGCCTCCCCCTGGAGCCTGCTTTAAATGTGGAAAGGAAGGGCATTGGGCAAAGGCTTGCCCCACCCCCAGGCCACCCACCACTCCTTGTCCAAAATGCAAAAAGAAGGGACATTGGGGATCTGATTGCCCCCTCGCCCGAAGGGGTGAGGGACCAACTGCCCCACAGTCCCCCGAACCGTGGACACCACCTATGGTGGGCCTCGCTGAGGAGGACTGAAGGAGCCTTGGGCCCTTCCCGACCATCTCTATAACAAAGCAAGAGCCCAGGGTATCCATGGTTGTGGACGGCCACCCAATATCTTTCCTCCTGGACACTGGAGCCACCTTTTCGGTCTTAAGGGAATATAAAGGCCCCACCACCTCCAGCAGCTCTCCTATAGTCGGGGTAGGAGGTAAACAAATCTTTCCCCAAAAAACCCCTCTTTTAACCTGCTGCCTTCAAGGCACTCAATCCGTTTTCTCCCATTCCTTTCTCAAGTCTCCATTACTTTGCCCCTGTCCTCTTCCTCTTTCCCCGTTTCCTTCCTCCTAGCGCTAGTTCAAGCCCAAGATCCTACTAATTCCACCCCTCCAAAGAAGTCCTTACCCATGCTCACGCACCCTGTTAACCCCATAGTTTGGGACACTGCCAGCCCCGCTCTGGCCCAGTGTTCCCCTGTACACATAAAACTAAAAGACCCCTCCAAATATATTTGTCAGGCTCAGTATCCATTGACCACAACAGCCCTCCTCGGGTTAAGCCCCATCATTCAGGACCTATTAAAAAAGGGGTATCTCCGTCCCACTCGCTCCCCTTTCAATACTCCCATACTCGCTGTAAAAAACCTAATGGCGCCTTTCGTCTCGTCCAAGATCTCCGCCTTGTTAACGCCGCTGTCATTCCCATTCACCCCCTTGTACCTATCAAAACAGTTGGACCCCACTGTACGAGGCTGGACACCCTGTTCAAGAGCCCTAGCAGCGGGGCAGTTGCTGCATAAGGAGGCATCCAAATTAACATTTGGGGCGCCTCTTACCATTCTCTCACCACATCACCTCAAAGACCTCCTTACCTGTAAGGCTCTCCAATCCCTCCCACCTTCCAGAATCCTAACCCTCCTATCCTTGTTTCTGGAAAATCCTGCCCTATCCTTCAATACCTGTCCACCCCTAAATCCGGCCACCCTACTGCCTATACCAGATTCCCCCAACACCCCTTTGCACAGCTGCGTAGAAAGCCTTCAAAATTTTATACCTTACCGCTCTTCCATCACTGAGGGGCCCCTGTCTCACGCTGATCTCACATGGTTCACGAATGGGTCCTCATTCAAGGAAGGAAACACTCATACGCAGGGTATGCCATAGTCTCCCTTGATTCGGTTATAGAGGCCCAACCTTTACCCAAGTGTACTACCAACCAGCAGGCCGAACTTATCGCTGCCACGCGAGCCTGCGTTCTAGCTGAAGGAAGAACTCTTAACTTATACACTGACTCTAAATATGTCTTTCATATACTTCTCTCTCATGCCGCCATATAAAGAACGCGGTCTGCTTAACACCAAGGGTAACACAATCACCAACTCAGCTTTAATCTCCACATTAATAGAGGCATCCCATTTACCTTGTAAATTAGGAGTCATTCATTGCAGATCCCACCAGAGGGACGATTCCCCAATCACTCGCGGGAATTGTAAGGCTGACCTCGCTGCACGCACTGCAGCAATGCACCCACAGACACAAAACCAACTTCCCATTCTTCCATACGGCTCCCAAGGTTCACAGACACCCTCTCAGCCTCAACCGCCTAATGATGATAAGTCCTCTCTCTTTCGCTTGCTCCATGACCTGTTTCACTCTAGCCCCCAAGCTTTATCCCAGTTTTTACAAGCCTTCTTCTCAATCACCCCATCTGACAAAGCCCTCTTGCAAAAAATTTCCTCCTCATGCACAATCTGCCAGCGTACCAATCCTAACACCCCTCTCAAACCTGGGCCATACCCCTCCCTCCCACCAGGCCAGAGGTCTCACACCCGCGGCCGACTGGCAAGTCGATTTTACGCACATGCCTTCTGTCCGGCGCCTCAAATACCTCTTGGTGTTTGTTGATACCTTTTCAGGATGGGTAGAGGCATTCCCAACATCCAATAAAAAGGCCTCCACCGTAGCCCAGACTCTCCTTTCCCAAATCATACCACGATTTGGGATGCCCACTTCCATTCAATCTGACAATGGACCTGAATTTACCGCCCAGATAATACAAAAACTCTCCCAGTCACTCTCTCTCCCCTGGCACCTACATTGCCCTTACCGACCTCAGGCATCTGGAAAGATAGAGAGAACCAACAGAACCTTAAAGGACATACTAACTAAATTGTCTCTGGAATTACACCTTGATTGGATCCATCTTCTACCTCTCGCTCTACTCAAGACCAGAGCTCTCCCCAAAAGGCCCTCCAATCTTTCCCCTTTTGAAGTCATGTACGGTAGGCCCCTCCTACCCTCGGGGATCACAGCAACTGAAGGACCCATACCACCCACCATGGCCTTACCCTTGCTCTCCCACCTTCGCACCGAATTATGGAAGTACCAGGACTGGCTACTTCCAGATCCGTCACTTTCCAAAAATAACCTTTCACTCAGCCCAGGCCAATTAGTATTCTACACTTCCCGGGAACTCAAAACCCCCCTAACCCCTAAGTGGGAAGGCCCATGTCCTGTCATCCTTTGCACTCCAACTGCTGCTAAACTTGCCCTGCCAGGTAATCATGTTACTCCATGGATTCATATTTCCAGGCTGAAGCCTTACACTCAGGATCCGCCCTCGGCCACTGAGAACTCCAATAACAAGCTGCAAAAGAACTTAACACACCATTCTTTTAAGTGTATCTCTCATCCTACCGACCCTTTCAAACTCCGCCTATCCCGGACCTCAGCCTTACCCCCAATTCTGGAGACATGAACCTTCTCCTTGGCCTTCTCCTGTTCTTTTCATTTCACCCAGGGAGCTTTCAGGCCCCTCTGCTAGCTCCCCAGGGTCACCCATTTACACCTGGCAACAGATCATTTCTGAAACACTCATCTTTCTCTCTCTCTCCCGGAAATTGTTTTCTCTCATGCGACCGCTCCTGGCGGCCGTCCCCTTAAAAGCTTCCCTTCCTCAACCATTTATAACCACACCGTCACCCCACCAGGCTCTTTCTTCTGGTGCAATGGAACCCTCTCTACCTCCATCCTGCCTAATCTTACTGCCCAGTGCCTTCTTGTCACCATCGTCCCTCAACTCACTCTGTACACCAGTTCAGAACTGTTCCATCTTCTTCATCCCCCCTCAAGGCAAAAAAGGGCCGCCTTCCTCCCGATCATGGTTGGTATTTCCCTAACAACATCAGCAGTCGGAGCCGGTCTGTCGGGAGGAGACTTAGGACACAGTTTATGGGCGGTCAAAGACATCAATGCTAAACTTGAAGGGGCTCTGACCTCCACTGCCGAATCTCTTTCCTCTCTACAGAGACAAATTACCTCTTTAGCTCAGGTCACCCTCCAAAACCGTAGAGCGCTAAACCTCCTCACTGCAGAGAAAGGAGGTACTTGCATCTTCCTTGGGGAAGAATGCTGTTATTATATCAATGAATCTGGTCTAGTAGAAAAAAACATCATCAAACTCACCGACTTAGCTTCCAGCCTACGAACCACATCCAGTTCTAACCCCTTTTCTTCTTTTATCTTAAACCCTATCCTACCTTGGATTTGGCCCATTTTGGGAACTCTAAACCTGCCTTTTCTTGCCCTGCATCATTAGGTTTCTTCAAACCCAAGTGGGAAAAATCTCTAATCAGGCCTTTAACCAGCTTTTGCTTAGAAACTACCAGCTTCTAGGTACCGATGAACCCCTCGCCTCATCTCGTGAGCGCCTCAGCTGATGCTGAAGAGACACCACCTTACAGAGGGAAACGCATCCTACACGTCCTCACCACCGACGCCTGGCTGCTCCCTCCAGTCTCTAACTACGAACAATGGAACCGGTGCATATTCAACTTGTGGCTTCAAGGAACGTTTATGGACTTTTCCCCTTTTGAAATTACTTGTTTCTCCACCCTCCTTTGGGGTTTCATAATGGGTATTTGTGTACCTTCCTCCCTTTGCCCCCCCCCACAACGCCCCAGTTCAGCAGGAAGTAGCTCGATGACTTCAACGTCCCCTTTCCTAAAACAAGAAAAAGGGAGGAATGTAAGAACCCAAATGCCCCAAGGGATCACACCGAGGAATGTAAGAACCCAAATGTATTTTGAGCCAATCAGCCTTCCCTAGAAGCCCTATATATATGTGTGTGTGCCGCCTAATAAACGAGCTCTCTCCGGTGGATCGTCAACTGGTGTCGACTCGTCCTTTCAGTTTTCCTCCACTAACACTGATTTCTAAGCATGTTTCCATGTTACTTCTAAAGGCATTTAGCTCTAGCATTTCATTGTATTATTTCTCAGTTTATTTAACTAGTATTCAAATGCTGGCACTTAGGCAATTAACAATCTCTCACTTTTTAGAATAATGCAGCTCTAAATAGCTTAAGAAAAAAATTACATCTTTTCCCTTATGGTATTTTATACCCAAAAAAGAAATTGATCGAAGGACATGGGCGTTTTATTTTTCTTGTTCTGTTTAATCAGATTCCTTTGAAAACGGACTGGGTCAATAAAAAAAGAAAAGAAAGGGCTGTCCCGTGGCTCACTCGGGAGAGTGTGGTGCTGATAACACCAAGGCCACGGGTTCAGATCCCTATATAGGGATGGCCGGTTAGCTCACTGGATTAGCGTGGTGCTGACAACACCAAGTCAAGGGTTAAGATCCCCTTACCGGTCATCTTTAAAAACAATTAAAAATAGACTGCTCTTGATGTAAGGGTGGGAATTCCCAAAGTTCTACCCCTCCTGCCTCCTCCTTTGTCCCTGGGGCAGAACCCCTTGGGCTCCAGGAAACACTTGATGAGCTTGTGGGGGTGGCGGAGGTAGTTCTCAGGAGAAACAGGGTCACAGTAGAGAGGCAGGCATGATGGGAAGAAATGTGGGGCTTGTGCCCATGTCTGTGGGGGTCTTCCACTTGGACCTCAGCCCTGTTGGCCCTGCCTCCATGTTTTGACCTGGGACCCCAAGATGCCCAAGTCTGGGAAGGCCATTTCTCAGCAGTTTAAAAACCATGAATCATGCCCAACAGTCCACTTTACAAATGGGAAAATGGAGTCCCAGGGAAGGGAAAGGACTTGCTCAAGATCACCAGCCATCAGCGAGAGAACCTGGTAATTAATAACATTAATGACAGTATCAACAGCAGACATATATGCACTCTGACATATATGGCACTCGGATAGACTGCTGGAGTAATGGCTCCAATTTGCTCATGTCTCCTGATTCCACACCCTTGGGTAGGCCCCTCCCGCACAGGCTCTGGGCTTGAGCACATGACTTGCTTTGGCCAATGGGACAGTAGCAAATAAGAAACCAGCAGAGACTTGGAAAGCTCATGCACAGGGGCTCGCCTGTGACTGTTTTTGGAACCCTGAGGCCACCACCACGTGAGCAGGCCCTGGCCAGCCAGGTGGATGAGAGACTAAAATGAAAAGGGACCCTAGTCATCCCAGCCGTTGCAGATGAGACCATCATAAACCAGTCCACCTCAGCTGACCCATGGGCTAAGCCTAGATGAGATCAGCCAGGCCCAGCCCAGACCACAAGAGCCACCCAGGTAAGCCCAACCCAAATTACTAATTTGCAGATCCATGAGCTAAATAAATGGTTGTTGTTTTAGGCAACTGAGTCTGGAGTGATTTGCTACACAGCAAAAGCTAAATGACAGAAGGGATTACCATGTCGAACACTACTCTAAACGTTACACATATCTTCTACTGTGATCTTTGCAACTCTGAAACTATAACTTTGACCCTAGTGGAGATGAGAAAACAGAGGCACTGACTCGAGTTCACACACCCAGGCCATCTGGCTCCAGAGTTAGCTCTTAACCATTGTCTCTCCTTCATAAAGGCAGTTTCTTTACTAGCTAACTCCCTCAATTCCTGGCCTGCTTGCGGCCCCAACACCCAACATGGACAAAGCCCTTGAAAAATGTCTGTCCTCTGAAGCCGCTCCCCAGCTGCTAGCTCAGGCCCAGTTCCCTGGGTCACGGGACATGCCCCTCCAGCCTTACCGCCCGGATCTCCCTCTCCAGCAGCTTGCCGGAGCACGAGTAGGTGTTGTCAATGAAGGGGCAGGAGACCTCCGCCTCCTGGCTGTTGCGGATGGTGCCCTGCAGGCACTCCCTGGGGGACGAGACAGGATGGGGTGGGAGTCAGGATCATCTGCACCCTGTCCACCAGGGGCTCCACCCCTCACATAACAAGGCCTAACCCCAGGGGGCCTTTCTCAGCCTCCCCAGGTGGACTTCTCCTCAATACCCGCTTCCTGTACATTCCCCTCACCAATCCATCAGCAAGGCTTCCATTTCTGTCCACACCACTGCTACCCGGTGCTCTGGTCCCCGCCCATCATCCCTCTCCTGAGAGACTGCAGCAGCCTCCTCACTGGGCTCCCTGTGTCCCCTGCCCCTGGAATCAATTCTCAGCACAGCAGCCACGTCCCTCCCCAGTGGCCTTCCACCCCACCCAGAGCAAACCCAAGCCACTAACTGCTGTTCACAAGCCCCTCCGTGACCCGCTCTACTCCCACTACTCCCTTTGCCCCTTGCAGCTGGCACCCCCTCCAGGGAAGGGCCCCGTTTGTATCTTAACCCACTGTTATTTAGCATTTGCCACAATATACAGTGATAACAATCAGTGATTATCTGGTTAACATCGGCCTCTCCACTGGAGCGTAAGCTCTAGGAGGCAGGAAGGAAGCCTGGCACCAGGGCTGCTCCAGCACTGTCCGCTGTGGTGAGTACATGCTCTCCACAGCCCAGGAAGAGAAGGCCGTGAGAGGGGAAGACTGTCACCAGTGAGGCAGAGAACGGGGCTGGTGTGGGCTGCCAGGGCAAGAGCTCCCATCCCTTTGCCTGGGAAGTAAGAGGTAGTGGATAAGGCAGAGGCTCTGGAGCCAGAATGCCTGGGTTCATGTCTGGGCTTCTCTTATGAGCTGTGTGGCCCTGCATGAGTTGCTTGGCCTCTCTGTACCTTACATTCCTCATCTGCAAAATGGGGAGATAGAGCCTACCTCGCAGGTTTTTGTGGGTATCCAATGAGATGTAAGAGCACAGGTTCCCACCCACTTTCAGGGGGGTGGGACTGGGGGCCGCACCTGCAGAAGGTGTGCAGACACTCCCGCAGGACCACAGCCTCGCCGGGCCCCAGCACCGAGTAGCACACAGGGCACTCGGCGGGCTCGGTGTTCAGCACCAGGCTCCTCTGGTCCAGCTGGACAAGCTGCCGGTAGTTTCCCTCCTGCTGCTGCTGCTTCCGCTGGGCACATGGGGCAGGGCCATGGGGTGGGTCAGGGTCTCAGGGGCCAGTCAGACCAAGAAGCCGGCAGGGCCAGGGGACTGGTCAGGGCTGAGTCAGCAGGGACGCCGGGAGTGGTGGGGGGTGGCCAGGAGCAGTAGGCAAAGCAATGCTGGGAAGGGTGGGGGTGGGAGAGGGCCAGGCAGGGCCAGGTTTTGGCTACAGCCAGGGGTTGAAGCCAGGTGAGAGAGCGATGGTGGTAGAGACAGGAAGGGGGCCAGGGTCAGAGTCAGGAGTCAGGGATAGCAGGGCTCAGTTGGGCCAGGGGATGATGGTAGAGCCAGGTCAGAGACAGGGAGGTGGCAAAGCTAGGGAGTACGAGGTTGTAGATGGGACCAGGAGAGGGTTTATGGCAGGGGTGGGGTGGGGCAGCACTGGGTCCCAGGGGAATGCTGGTACGGACTGGGGTCATGGAATCAGAAGTGGGGAACACTCAGGGCCAAGGATCTGTGTAATCAGTGCCTCTGTCACTGACTCGGGGGTGGCTACAGGAGGGGCAGGACAGAAGGCAGGGGACATCCCAGCAGTGTGGGGCCAGGGCCAGGGTTATAGGAAGGCAGGAGGCCAAGCCAGAGACAGAAGTGTCAGGGGAGATAGGGTCCAGGATGAGGTCAGGCCGGTGGAGCAGGAGCTAGGTCACAGGCCTATAGAGGTGAAGCTGAGCTGAGACGAGGTCAGGGTCACAGCCAGAGGCACATATGTACATAGATGTGTGCATCAGAGTCAGGGGTGGAGTCACAGCCCAGGTGGGAGCAGGGCAGATGAACCTGGATGTGCGTCACAGCCAGGGAGTGGGGTCTCAGCCACAGGGTGACCTCTGAGGGAGGTGGGTCACAGTCAAGTGCAGGGTTGTCGCCAGTGGTGCAGCATGAGGGGCAAGACAGTCAGGGGCGGGGTGGCCATGTGCAGGTGTTTCCCTTCCTGGCCTACGCCGCCCCCGTCCCCGTCCAGTCTGCAGGTGTCTGTGCGGGGACCTCGGCGCCCACCTGCTGGTACTGGCGTAGTGCCTCTTCCTCGCCGGCCAGGCGCGCTCGCTCCTCCTCATCGGGCTGATACGAAGGGGGCACCCGGTAGTCCTCGGGCCGCGCCCGGCAGCACATCTCGCAGCCGGGCCGCGTGGGCTTGTTGATGAAGGTGCACCCGGGGCACTGCCAACCCACCTGGGAGCAGACGGGCCGTGAGCGGGGCAAGCAGGGCAGGTCACGGGAGAGCGCGCATGGGGGCGGCTTACCCGCGGGGGCTCGGGAGCCGCATCTGGCTGCCCTGGTCTCGGGTCCTGGGGGGCCCCGGACTTCGCAGGGGCTGGCTCCAGGGGGCCCCGTGGCTGCAGTGTAAGGTCCTTAAAGCCCAGATCTGCAGAAGATAGTTAAGGAGGTGACGGATCCATGCAACGGCCAGCTTCGTCCACACCCTGGGCCAGCCCGACAGACCCCACCTTCTACCCCACCTTCTATCCGCCTCCCTCTCTGGAGGTGTCTCCAGCCTCCTTCCTGACAGGTGGGCATCCTGACTCACCCAAGGTTAGGGTCCCTACTCCACCCACAAATGCTCCTGTGTCCTCCAGGCTTAAAAATTCTGCATAAAACCCGACCTCCTGTGCCTTCTTAAGGATGCAGGGAGAGGGACACTACTTCTGAGGCATCCTACCAAAATACTGACCGGATCCACCCATTCAGACCAAAGGAAAAAGAAACTGGCCCAGACTCTTCAAGTCAGTCATATCAGGAGAGTCCAGGAGACCAAGGAGACCAAAGTTGAGAAAGAATGAGACATGACAGCCAAATGCCATGTCTTTTGCTAGAAAGGACATTAGTGGGACAACTGGTAAAATTTGAATAATATCTATAGATTAGACAATAGTATTGTATCAATGGGTTCCAGAATTGAATAGTTGTACATGATAATGTAAGAAAATGGCCTTTCTTTTGAAGGAAATACACACTGAAGTATTTATGGGAGAGGAACATTATGTCTGCAACTTACTCTCAAAATGGTTCAGAGAATAAA